>NC_056736.1:400050384-400650384 GCF_019279795.1 Protopterus annectens
TTTGTTTCATTGTTTACTGGAAAATGTTCAAAACAATAAATTTAAAACGCTCTCTAACAACTATACTGTATTGTACAAGGAATATAATTTAATACAATCAGGAAGGTGTATCAAAGAGCACATGTATGTTTCATGTGCAAGGGGCCTATGATATGAAAACAGCCCAGAATTAATCTTTATCTGCCACTGGCAAAATGTATTTTCTTTGAATGTGGGTTTCAATGCTGTTTCAAGGGCAGAGAAGTTTAAATGCTAAGTCTAGTTTCATTGTGAGACTACATTGCTTTGTTTAGCAGATATTTATTGGTGTTCATGCTGTAAAATGCAAAATAAAACTTTTCTGGCAAATCATTTAGGAATGAAGTCACAAATAATAGTTTCATAGGCTGATACTAGACTATCTGCCTTAGGGCATTTATAAGCCTAGCCAGAGTGTGTTTGGCTTTCGCCACCCTTTTAGATTAGTTGACTGTGCCTCTGTATAGTAGGTCACAGAAGATAGCCATTTTGAGGTTAGTTTACTGTGCCTCTATCTAGTAGGGTACATATCCTGTAGTAAGGCTGAGATTGAACAGTGACTTTATGTGAGGGTTCAGTTCTTCTTGGAGTTTGTGTAAGACGCAGCCCGGGACACCGTCCGGTCCCATTGATGCTGTGTTTTTTGCGTTGGAGAGGGCAGCTCTCACCTGTGCATCTGTCATGTCAGGGAGGCTACACTCTGTTGGGATAGACATTTGCTCTTTTGGGGGGGAAGGGGGGGGGAGTTTGCACTGAACCTGTCTGCCAGGATGTTGGCAATGTCTGTGGGTTCAGTGTATTTTTTGTCATTTTGAACTAACTCAGAGCATATCTGGGAGTTGCCACCCAGGTTCCTGACATAACTAAAGAAGGCCTTGTGATTATCTTTAGCATCTTGTGCAATTTTTCTTTCGAAGCTGGCCTTAGATGATTTTATGAGGGATGCCTTCCCTTTTTGGGATTTTGCTCTATCATGTAGTAGCTTCCTCCTAATGACCGACGTTAAGTTTCAGACGTCATAATCTTCAGAAAAATGCATGCTAAAGCAAGACCTGTTATTCTATCAACTGTCTTAAGTTTTACAAGATCAATTTTTAGTACTGTTTGTATGTTCCCCCAATATATTTGCCTTGTCCAGATTTCCGGCATTAAGAGGTTGAGAGGTATGTGCAAATAAATTGCTTTATAGAATTAGGAATATCCAAACCTCTCAACTGTCCTCAATTTTGGCTCAAAATGTTGCTCTCCCCCTCATAATCTCTCCGCAAAATAGCAATTTTGGAAGAAAACGTGGAGGGTTTACAATTATAAATAACTGTAATGATCAGAGTTATACATTACTTTTATTTCAGAAATGCATGTAGATTCTCTAATTTTGTCAGCTGTTCAAGTTAACAGTGCTCATATTAAAATGGTGTCCCTTCTTTAACAGGTTCCCAGTTGTATTTTCTGGCAATTTTATATTTTTGCATCATATTTTTGGTCCGTTTTTCAGGCAAATTAGTGGCAAATCATTAAAGACTGAAGTTAGAAAATAATGGCAGACGTTTGAGTTTCAGATTTCTTACCTTTCAGAAAATTCGTGCTAATGCAAGACCTACTACTATTCTATTATCTTTCTAAGTTTATAAGAGCAATATTTAAAAAAAAATGTCCTTATTTTTGGGCCTTTGTCTCAGTTTTATTTATGGGTTTGTTGCTCTAAGAGGTTGAGAGGTATTTGTGTATGTGTGTGTGTGTGTGTGTGTGTGTGTGTGTGTGTGTGTGTGTGTGTGTGTGTGTGTGTGTGTGAGGTATGTAGGTAGCATACCTCTCAACTGTCCAAATTTTGCAGAATGTCCAGATTTTTGCCCCATATTTTTTGTCTGTTCCTCATAAATTTTGTGATTTTCTAGAAAATCATTGAATGCTGAATTTGCTAAATAATGGCAGACATTTGAGTTTCAGACTTCATGTCCTTTACAAAAATTCATACTAGCACAAATCCTGTTATTCTAGCAACTTTCTCATACTTGCACCAATCCTGTTATTCTAGCAACTTGCTATGTTCACGAGAGCATTATTTAATATCTGTCTCTGTTTATTGTAGGATTTGTCCATATTTCTTGCACTAAGAGGTAGGTAGGGGTGTGTGTGTGAATGAAACACCCTAGTTAGGGGTAGCAGGTGGTTAGTAATTTACTCAAGCTCAAAATCTGTACCTTAGTTATTGAAAACAAAAGCATGAATCCTCTACCCCAACTACCATGCTGCATTTTTCAAAGAACTGACTTTCAGGTTCATTTTCAATTCAGGGAACCGAGTTTGAGTGAATCTATATTATATTACTGAAGAGGCATTACAGCGAATGCCTCTTCATCGACACTAAAAGAGCGAACCGTGAATTACGAGAATGGCTGTAGCTTAGCTGGGGAGGGGGGTAGCAGTTTGAGAGATGTGAGTACAAATTTGAAAATCCTAGCTACACCCCTGCCTAAAATTATTGCATAAAGAACTATGCTTACCGAGAGCATTGACATGGTCCTTGTTCCTAATAGCCCCATAATGTTCCTTTATTCTGTCTCTCAATTTATGGACAGTCTTACCCACATAAAAAATTAACAGGTGGAACAAACTGCACAATAAACTATCATACTAGAATTGCAGTCACAGTAGTTATTAAATGACACTTTAACATTGCAGTGTGGAAAAATATAAGATTCACCTTTCAAGATGTGCTGACAACACACACATTTACCACACTTGTGCATTCCTTTCACCTGGGAAACATCAGTTACTGGGGCTAAACTAAACTGATTGTCTTTATTTTCAAAAAATGCCTAGACTGGTTGTGAATACTGATTTTATCCTTCGTACTACCCTACCGGTTTTGGTTCCTCTGCCGCCTTCTAGGAATGTGTTAGTCAATCAACAGGCCCCCTCTCCTGGTCATACATCTACTTCTGTATATGCTACTACTTCTGCTACTGACAATAGTAGTGCGAGTCCTGCTACTAATGTCCACTACTTACCATCATCTTTTTTAGACCAAAGAGCAATCCCTGTCAGGTTAAACGGAGATACTTCAACACAAGGAATCCCTTCTGCGGTGAGGGAGAAAGGGAAAGGGTCAATATTTTCCCATCTTCCTCCGAGACACATGGTAACGAGATCAAGTTGCAGGTAGCTCAGTCCTATGATACCATTCTGAAACGCACGCAAAGTGATATGACATGTGATCGTAGGAGTTGTGATAATTTTGACAGTCTAGGTATTTGTAGACATGGTATAGCAGACACAGTAATCAGTTCCCCTCTTACAGAAGTTACACCAGTATCAAATAGTGGTATCATTAGCAAGTCTCAAATATTGGCTGTTGACAGTGTTGTGGATCAGGTTACATGTAGTCACAATGACTCTAAATGTACTTCTAAGAGTGTTGATTTGATGTCTGTGTTTAACTTTTCTAATAAAAATCTATCCCAGGATCATTTAAATGTATTAAAAAAGGGCTTTACATTCATTCCTTCACAGAAAGCAAACTTGTCTAACATTTTACTTGATCTTAGATTATACATTAGGAAGTTGAATCTTAAGCTATTTTTTGATGGTGATGAAGAAGACTCCAGTTCACAGAGCTCACAGTCTATCAGGAATTCACAAAACCAGGGTAATTGTTGGTACAATTCAGTCCCTAAGAGAAAAAGTCTTGTCAACCCACCTCTTAATAATACGTTATCTACTTTTTTAAGGGTATGTGAAGAAGATTTTAGAAACACTTTGAATGCTAAATCAAAACACAAATGGTATAACTTGACAAATAACGAAAGAAAAGCTTTGATGGAATTGTCTAATGATGATACTCTTAGAGTAATGAAAGCTGATAAAGGGACACTGGGGTTGTGGTTATGGATCAATGTGATTATATTAACAAAATTCATGAAGATTTGATTAATGATGACTTCTATGTTAAGGTTTCTCTACCAGTTTACTCTCATTTTGATCAAATTGACAAGGTCTTACAGTCTTTATGTGAGGACCATCACATTAATGAGGAAGAATTTATTTTCATGTGGACCCCGAATCCTTGTTTAGGGAAATTGTTTGGCATCCCTAAACTACATAAAAATGCATCTAACCCCCCTTTCAGACTAATTATATCTAATAAGAGAACAAAAACTGAGAATATAGCTATATGATGTCATTATTATTCCTTTAAAGTGATTTGGAGATATTGATTGTAGTGTTATTTAAAATGTAGCTAATGGTTTTGGCAGTACTGAAGTCTGATGAAATGTTATTTGAACGTGAAAGCGCTTACTGATACTGCAGTTTGTGATGTTTTTATCTCATTAAATTCTCTACGAATATTGCTGTGGTGATCCTCATCTGTTTTGATTTTACACAGACTCATGGATCTCCAACTCCAGTGTAAGGATAGGGTAGTAGTATTCATAATGTCAGCATGTGTCCCACAGCAGGGTTGTGTTAGTGAGGAAGAGTGCATTCAGGCAGCAGCAGGACAGGTTTAGTTGGTTGATAATTGGGAACCTGAATTTACATATTGGGACAGATATAACAGGATATGAAGACTGCCTGGGTCTACATGGGTGGGGCAACAGGAATACTTCCAGCAGCTTCTAAATGAAGAAAACTCCAAGCTGTACTGTATCCAACACAGCCTACGATGAAAGAAGAGGAGGAGCTCACACTAGAAGAAAGAACACCACTAAGGAAAATGAAGTCAGGGAAAGCAGCAGGCTCAGATGAGGTTGCAGCAGGATATGATCAAGATATTGAGTGAGCTAGGGGCGAAGTAGTTCCAGAGGGTACTCCTAGCAGTATGGAGAAAAAGGCATATCCCATATGACTGGAGAATAAGCATTCTAGAGCCAGTGTACAAGAACAAAGGGAACATTCATGACTGTGGACAGTGTAGAGCAACATACTCCTGTCACACTGCATGAAGTACTGGAGAGGGTGAATTAATAAACAAATACATAGAGTAGTAGAAAGTAAGATGGAGATGAGCAGTTCGGATTCAGTTCAGGATGCAGCACAACTGACCCAGTGTTTGCAGTGAGACAGATTGCTGAGAAGAAACCAGACGAGAAAGAGTCCAACTGGGTATTCCTAGACTTTAAGAAAGCACATGACAAGGTCCCAAGAAAGCTGATTTTGGCATTCCTTCAGTGAATCAAAGTCATAGAAACATTGGTAAATTAGTTCAGATTGCATACAAGGACCCACTGACATAAGCATGAACAGTATTCAGACACAGAGGGTTTCCAAAGGGGCTGGGTGTGCATCATGGTTCAGCTCTGTGCTTATTGCTGTTCATAGTGGTGATGGACTACCTTAGCAAACAGGATGAAGGGGACAGATCATCACAGCTGCTGTATGCAGACAATGTGGCATTATAGGCAGACTGTGAACAAAGAACTTCAAGCAAATGATAGGAGAGTGAAATGAAAGAAACTAAGTACAGATAAGACAATGGTATTTGCAACAAACTGGGGAAATCAGAGGAAGCTGAAAAATGAGATAGAAGAGAAAATCAAGTATCTTGGAGCATTGGTTGAGAAGAACCCACCTCACAGATACCTACATGTGCAGAGGTCTTCACCAGAAACATACCTAAACTCCAGAGACCTCCCAAACAGAAACACAAGCACTCTACTCATAATACTTCCTCTGCATAGCACATTACACATGATAGCTCATGCACCAGTGTCTCACCAATCAAACCCTTAAGGCAAAACACAAAATCAAACATATTAGTCATAGGTGATTCTATCATGAGACACACTGATGTCCCTCTCACTAGGCTGGATAAGGAAAAGGTCATGGTCAGCTGTCTATCAGGATACGCCATATCACACATGCACTCAAGTCTCTCAACAACAGGTACTGTTATGACTCTGTCATAGTCCATGTTGGTGTGAACAATTTGAGACGTACCTCTCTGGACTATATGAGGAGAGATATGACTGAGCTCTTGAACTATGTGTCTCAGGCAGGTATGTTCCTAGTCTTAAGCAGCATTTTACCTTCACCTAGGATGATGTCTCAATACAAACAGAAAATGATTGACTTCAATAATTGGCTTAGTTTCTGGTGTCATTCTAAGGGGATCCACCATCTATCAGCCTGGGATGACATGATCGATAGACTTTGATGCTTTGCCAGAGATAGTCTTCATCTGTTACCCTTTGGATTTCAGCTACTGGCTAAGGCTCTAGCCACCCGCATAATGCCTTTTTAGGCAATGTCTCAAGGACAAAATCCCCAGCATAAAAACTCCATCTGAAAACAACCTCTGAGTTATGCTGCTAAACGCTAGAGTCTCAACTCGAAATTGCACCCACTGGAAGCTGTTCTCACCTTGGAAGAGTCAAACATTTGTGCAGTCGCAGAGACCTAGTTTAAGGCTATGGAGAGGACCCCAGCCATGACAGGTTACACCTCCTTACACATGTTCAGACCTCAGACTGAAGGCGTGAAAATTAAAGGAAGCGGTGTATCAATATTCATTAAAGATAAATACACCTCCAGATTGGTTAAACAGTATGATTCTCTGGAGACACTTCAGGTGCAATTAACTGTTGGTAGGACACATTCAAGTCATTGCCAGCTACAGGACCCTTTCCATAAATCAGGACACCCACTCTGCCTATTTTGGATCTACTTGAGTCTATCACGATACATCCAAACACCATGATTTTGGGCGACTTTCACTACCCATCCATTGACTGGGTACATTAGTCTTGTTCAAACTCACTGCCCAAAGGTTCCTTGACTTCATTAACTCCAGTGTCCTGACCAGCTGGTTGAACCCCGCACAAGGGATGCCAACATCCTAGATCTAATGCTTACCAATATGGCGGACCACTGTAACACCCAACTGTGAGGTCCTCCCTGGTGAGATCTGACCACAAATCGGTCTCATTCGAAGTAACTATCACACCTGACCCCCCCCCCCCCAGCAGCAACTAAACTAAAAATATTTTCCAAAGCGGATTATAACCTTTTACAGGATGGTATAAATAGCTTCACTGCACCTCCTCTCTCAGATGACACTGGCAACTCTGCCGAGCTCTACATCAATGCTTTATACGAACACCTGTACACCTGCATTGACTCAGCCATACCTGACAGGACCAAAACAAGTTCCTCAAAGAAGAAGAAACCTGCCTGGTGGACAACTGCCATTAACAGACTACAATAAGAGGAAGAAATTGCTGTCTAAGAATAAGAGTGAGCGAACCCTCCTAAACTGGAAACACTCCCTCCTCATGCAAATAATACTTATTGTGAAGTCGTCCAAAGCAAACTCTGAGTCCAAATTAGCTTCCTCGACAAGGGACAACTATAAGGCATTCTGTAGTTACATCTGTAACTTAAAAGGAAAGGCCCAGATTTGTGCCAAACTGGTAGTTAATGATACCACATATACTAAGCCTATGGGCATGGCTAACCTGTCGGCTGACAGGTTCTGTGAAAACTTTACTCCCGTGTCCCGCAATACATACCCCATGACATCCCTACCACCTGTCCTCTACCTTAAATCTCTAAAGAGTAGGTCCTATGTGCCCTCTCTAAGGCCAAAACCACAGCATCTATGGGACCTGAGAACATCTCAGGCTACATCCTACATGGGCTCCAACCTGAATTAGCAACACCATTGGATACTCTTCAGTCGGAGTCTAAGAACTGGCTTCTTATCAGCTGAATGGAGAACAGCCACTGTTCTCTTGTACAAAGGTGGTGCTTCCACTGACACTGGGAACTACCTATTAGCTTGACTAGCCTTATCTGCAAGGCTATGGAGCGAATCATGATGGACCTTATCAACAAAGATATAGGTAATCTTCAAACACTTGACCCTACTCAGTTTGAATTTGTCAAAGGAAGATCATGCCTGCTAAACCTGGTGGACTTCTTCAAGACAGTCACCAAGGCCCTGGACGAAGGGAAATCTATGCATACAGCCTACCTGAACTTAGCCAAAGCATTTGACACAGTCCCCTACTCAGGCATCATTGACAACCTCACCCAACTAGGAATCAACTCTTTTATCATTAGATGGGTCACTAACTGGCTTACTGATGGTACTCATATAGTCAAAACAGGAGAATCCACCTGCAACAGCAGACCTGTAACCAGTGGTGTTTCACAGGGATCAGTCCTGGGACCTCTGCTGTTTGAAATCTATTTGGAGTACAAGTAGCAAAGTTTGCTGATGACTGCAAACTGGGAGCGGTCGTAGAATCTCCAAATGATGTCAAAATCCTACCATTGGGTCTTACACAAACAAATGATTGGTGCCAAAGTCATGGCCTTAAACTCAATGCAAAAATATATATATTTTCATTCCTTTTGGTAAAAGTGATGTTCCTGTTAACTACCCCATCAATAGCAACACCTTAAGTACGCACTCAGTGGTGAGAGACCTGGGCATACAGATTACATTGCTCATCTCATAAGTAAGGGCATTGCCTCCAAAAAAAAAGAAGTTATAACCTCCCTGTACTCTTCCCTCATCAGGCCAATAATTGAGTACAATGCCCCTTTTGGTAGGTACCTTTCCAGGCACCTGCAGCAATTGGCGAAACCACAAGGGTTCCTCAAAAAGGAAATTTAAGATCTTCATCTGTCCTATGGGGATCGTCTGAAATCACTGTCACTTTATTCTTTTTCATACAGAGTACTCAAAGGTGATCTCTGCCTTGCATACAAGGCAATATCTGACCATCCTTTATTGGAAATGCTGCATATCTGTTAGTAAAATGGTACACTGGTTACTTGCTCTAAAGACCTTAACCCAATATGTGACATTTATAAAACCTGCTGGAGGGACAGATTTGTCTCCCAGAGGTTACCGTACCTTTAAAACAGACTCCCACTTCATGTCAAACAGTGCACCTCTTTGATCCACTTCAAACACAATCTGGACGATTGGATGGGTGACTGTAAATTTACCCCAGCTGTGTCCTTCTTGGACAGGGGCAATAGGTGCTGATCATGGAAATAAGGGTAAGAACTTGGCTAGGATTGTAAAGCCCCTAGGGCCATTAGCCTAGTAACTTCCTATGATCCTATGAGGAGGTCAAAGCTATTATATTATCAGAGGGGCTGCAGCCAACTAGCACAGAGTGTCAGGAGTAATGTGGAACTGAATGCCAAAGAAGCTGAAAAGCAAGGTGTACAGAAAAGTGGTGCAACCAGTACTACTGTATGGTACAGAAACCTGGGCAGTAAAAGCAGAGTAGTCGAGGAAGCTGAAAGTGGTGGAAATGAAATGCCAGAGATAGGTTGTTGGATGCACACTGTGGGATAGATGAAGAAATAAAGGATATCAGAGCAGAAGCCCAAGTAGCACGAGTTCTAGAGGTCAAAGAGAAGAGATTACGGTAGTTCTGGCACTTGTGAAGGAAAGCAGAAGACAATCTAGTGAAAAGGTTTTGGGGCAAACAGGAAGAAAACAAGGAAATTAGGGCATCAAGCAAAAAAAGATGGATGGACTGTGTGACGATGTGAAGTATTACCAGCCATGCCAGGAGAAGTAGTGCAGTGAATGTGTAACATATGCCAGCACAGCTAGCTGGAATTTTTTAAAGAATTATGTAATTTGTATATCAAACTGATTTGTGCAGATGCTTGTGTTGAAAATGGATGTGTAAAGTTGATTATGTTAAAATGTATCAACAGTGTTTCCTGCTGGGCAGAAGAAGAAATATACATGCATTATTATAACTGTTTAAATCTCAAACTTTAAAAATAGTAAGAAATTAAATTAGTGGGCCTAGGCCATAAAGATATTATTTCACTGTTTTGAGTAAGCCAGAGCCGCAGTGTCTGTAAGACGTATGGTTTATTAGCTCTTGTAGGAAGAGTGAAGTGTTTTATGGTTTTATGACTTCCAGGAGCTGCAGCAGATCATAGCAAGGCTCTCTGTGTGTGTATTATTGTCACATATGTGCTACATCCTGGCAGTTTCTAGCAATGGGAAGGGGGGGGGTTGCATGGGAACCAGGAGTCAGATGATCAGATGTATGTGATGTCATTCTGGAATCCATCACTAAAATAATGTTTAATACTAGTTGGGACTGAAGTCTTATGGCACTCTATTTTGGAAACCTGCCATAGTAGGATCACTTACCTACTTCATCTTTTCTTGCACTAGTAAGTGACCGGGGAGTAGTAACTCTTTAGATTAGTCAGAAAAATATAGTGAGATTAGTTAAGTACTGTTTGTCTGTGTCTGTGTGAATCTGTTCATCTGTTTTATTTTAATATTTCCTGTGGTTGAAGCTCTGGTGTTTATTGTAAGTAGATATTTAGTGTTTTCATCTGGTGTTTATTGTAAGTAGATATTTAGTGTTATCATGTTCTTTTATTATTAAATATATTTAAACTTTTCATTGTGGCTGGTCCTTTAGAGAATATTTTAACCTTTGAGAGTACTCAAATCAGTTTGGTGACTCTTTGGCCACTCCTGAAAACTTTACTGCATTGGTCAAACTACCATTTGTATTAATATTAATTTCACTCAGTATAATTGTGTACCCTTGTAAGAGCCTTAGAGTAGCTTGCTTGGGAGTGTCTGGTGGCAGTAACTGCCTTATAGTCTGGGAAGAAGGGGGCATAGCTAGTAAACCTGTGCCAGCCTTCTTTCCCAGGTAGGTGTGTGTGTGTGTGTGTGTGTGTGTGTGTGTGTGTGTGTGTGTGTGTGTGTGTGTGTGTGTGTGTGTGTGTGTGTGTGTGTGTGTGTGTGTGAAAGCCATTTGAGTTTCAGACTTCATATCCTTCAGAAAATACATAACAATAGAAAGCCTGTTATTCTATCAACTTTCTAAGTTTGTAAGAACAGTATTTAAAAACTGTCCCTATTTTTGGGCCTTCATCCCCCCATTATTTTTGGCTTTGCCCAGATTTCTTGTTCTGAGAGGTTGAGAGATATTTCAGCTGAGGACTTAATTCTGCAGCTATGCCAGTGAGAGGAGCCTTATTGGGGACCTGGGGAGAGACAGAGAGAGAAACCCAGACCCCGGGCTGAGTTTGTTCCCTGTGTGCTCTTAAGGGTTATTGTGCTTGATGCAGAGAGTTGCATCTGGAAATACCGGGTGTATCCATTTTTGTTCCAAGTGAATGTCCCTCTTCCCTGCCAGTGGTGATGATTCAGGATCTTTGATTACTGGCCGAGAGAGGGGATATCACAGACTGTGTGAGAGAAGACTTGCAACTGTCGGCCATGATTTTCAAGAAAGGCAGGAGAGTGCATTGTATTGAGAGAGATGGCGATGATTGATGCATCTCCATGTAAAAATGAGTAAAAGGGGTTGTTGATGATGAGCAAAGCTGCCAGGTCATGCTTGGCATCACCTTTCCTGAATGGATCTGCATAGGCCTACAACAGCTGTCTCCTAAGTGGCTGTGCAGAAGAAAGAGTACAGTTTTGTTCTCATTTAAAAACCAGGTAGATACTCTTTGTAAAGCATAGGATTCAGCAGTCACCTCCACAGATGCAATACAAAACAAAATGGTAGCATTATAATCAAATCACACTCTTCATGGGACTCTGAATTGTGTATTACACACCATAGTACCTTGTATGGGCAGAGCCCATAGTCAAACAGCTAGCATGTATGAGCAGACAGGCATGGCCATGATGTGCAGCTGACTCCGTTTTTACTCCATGTCACTGTGTGTATATGTGAGGCACAGTGAATCGTACTGAAAGTCAGATTCAAGCCTCAGTAGCATAAATAAGGTGTCCACTAGGTCTTAGAGCTGGCATTTATAGGAGATCTGCCATTTTAAACACCAAATTGCACAGGTGTAGCTCCAGTTTAGGATATGGTCCACAGTACTGCGGTAGGAAGTATATGCTATGTCACACTCAAGTTGTCATCTACCTTTTGAATGATTTTAATATCCAAATAATTGTGAGGATAACATTTGCAGATTATGTATATGTATGCTAGAGCAGGCCATTACACCTGTACCCTACTGCTGTCATTTATCTGTTCACATGCAGACATAGCAAGGGATGGTAGCCCTCTGAGACAAGACACACACACACACACACACACATATATATAGCATGGAAGGGCAGTCCACTGACACAGGACAGCCAGTCCCCCCATATCTATGCAGCCCTTGCCTTTGTAGCATCAACACTTGTAACACACTGCATTTATGTATCTGCTCATATGCACACCTGATAAGGAATTGCACCCCACTAACACAGGACAGCACCCCCCCATATTCAGAGAGTCTTAGTGCTTGTAACACTTTGCATTTGTGCTCCTGTTCACATGCAGACCAAGCAGGGGATGGCACCCCACTGACACAGGACAGCCTCCCCGTCCATGCAGCCAACTAAGCAGTGTGCAGAACATATGAGACCTGCATACTGTACCCATCCTGGCATACCTACAAATGTGCACATGTGCTAATCCATATTCACACGGTCATAGTTATCTCTATACAAAAAGACATGCCTCTCCAATTTATGATGATTTTTTTTTTCTCTTTTTCTATGAATGTACTCCAAAGGAGGTGGACAGCAGAGGTTGAACAAGTTCAGCCCTACAGAGAATGATATATTATTACATGTACTTAAGATGTGTTTGGCAAGACGCTTCCAACAACCTTCTCTGTAATCATGTGCCTGAATCAGTGGTGTGCGATATCATTGCTGTGGATAGGAGGAACTGTAATATACATCAGTGGTAGAGGTATGTAAATGACATGGTACAAAAGGTCAAAAAGAAGGCATGCACATAGCAACAGAATGTATTGTGACAGTAGGTAGCCTTCTGTTGACCTTTGCCCTGTCACAGGACGAAGTTTTGTTCTGGCATCCTTACGCAGTAATGCTGCTGTGGTAAGCATCATACTTGGAAGTATTAACATAGAGTGGGTGTAAACAGATGCCTTTTTTTGACATGGAGAGCAGCCAAGTATATACTCAAGCAGCAGGGCTTTACTGTGTGTGCACCCATGCAACAGTGCAGCCAGTAACCACCTTCTCTGTCCTTGATAGGTGCATCATGCATTCAGACATTGAGAACTGTTACTACAAATATGTGCTCCTTGTGGTTATGTAGATGCAGCTGTCTGTAACTTGCATATAATGGGGTATATAAATCAAAAACAATTACACAGTTTGTTATGTATTTGTATCCATAGGAAGCACAACATGTACTTTGTCATCTGCAGAGGTTAGGCAATGACAATAGGCTGACACCAACATGCACAGTAAGTCATAATCGAGTGCACATTAGCAATGTCAGTCCCACTGCTGGGTGGGAATACACCAACTGGCAAGGATAATAATATAGCACCTTGGGGGGGAGGCTCCACCTCCACTAATATAACAGCCACCACTAGAGGAGGCCTAGCTATAAGGAGGGATGCTTTTGATATTCACATACCTACTGTAAGGTGAACTAGTGGTGCGGCATGGTATCAACCACCATCCCTGCCAGCTCCTAACACGCAGAGCCATAGTCTGTGAACATTCCAATGCTAAACACATGGAAATGGAGATTATTGGGGTTGGTGTGGCCTTTGGCAATAGTGAAAAGCTGCACATGATGCTATTATCAGACTTCCACATTCCATGTTGAGCCACATGGTAGGATATTAAGCAGTACTGTCGTTGGTGCCCTACACCCCTGTTTGGTCAGTCACCATGGTTGTGTGGGTACCTGTGGTGGATGTGTAGTAAAACCATCATAAAGTGCATAGTCCACACTTCGGTGTTGAAGTATCCCCCTCCCAGGGGCGATGGTGAGGCTGGTCATGATGAGAGACCCAATCACGGAGGGCTGCTTCATGTGTGCACCATAGAAGCCACATTAAATCAATTCTGTCACACCTGTGTCCAGGAGAACATGTGGAATTGTACAACATTCACAGTTCAAGGCCCATACTGCAGGTTCCCATTGTGCCTCTCCCATATCCCTTCATTGCAGTCACTCCACTACTCAGTCCTGTAGTAGCACCCCCACCCATACCACTGAGGAGATCATTTTTGACAGAGATACTTACCTTGAAAATTACCTGTCTCTGCCTACTTTGACCAATGTTCTGCTAGCTTCTGGTAGTGTAGACTGCCATGTGTCCCTAGAAACCTGTACAAATGATGATTGCTATGACCCATGATATTATTTATAATAATTGGGTGGTTTTGACTTCATGTAATGATTTACGACAATGTATTGATGACAGACCCATGATTGTTTATAAAAAGGGTAGTAGCCTCAAGACTTTATTGAAAACCCAGGAAAGAAATTTGAGTACTGGGGCTATGAGGAAATGTGGTGTGTGTACCTACTGTAGCCACATTATTGAGGGCTCATTATTTAGTATTAATGGGGTACCTGTCCATTTAGATAAGAAGGGTTCATGTCAAACTGATAAAGTAGTTTATGGTGCATTATGTTTTTATATAGGAAAAACAGAGAGGAAACTTAAATGCCATATTTATGAACATGTGAGGGATATAAAGTTAAAAAGGAGACAAATGTATTGGCTAGACACTGTAATGAATTTCAGGGCCATTTATTCAAGTTTATGATTGTTGATTTTTTTAGAAATGGACCTGAGGGGCGGACCATAGACCCTACAGTTAGAAAAGTTGGAGGCCCTATGGCAGTTAAGAACTAACACTGTGCAGTGGCCAGGTTTGAACGAGATTTTCTCCCTATCATGTTTCTTGAAATTAAAAGCTTTAGAAAGATAACAGTTTTTAATGTATATGTGTAGCTGGTTATATATTGTGTGTTTGGCAAATTTGGATTTTAAATGGTGTGTATTTATTTATTTCTATATATTTTTTATATATATTGTTAGCCATGTAGTTTTAAATGTCTGTTATATGGGCTGGTTGACTATTGGATGTAAGGGGAGGGGTTTCTGTATTTATGTGGGTATTTCCTGGTGCTGATTTTATCTTGATAAAGTCTCTGAATGGTCAGAGATGAAAGCGCTTGATTGATTTTTTATTTTTTAATAAACGGACTTAAATAACTGACATCAACAAACGGCAGTTTTTATTTAATGTGTTACTGAGGCTCCCTGTTATCAGATTTATTATTTTAACTGTAAATAGTGACTTTCTTTCCCCTATCGTCGTTTGCATGTCATGCACCGAGTCAAATGCGCTTTCTTCATTTGCAGAACATTATACCATATTTGCGTACCCTTTTTTGGAGCCTTTTGATCCCTTGCTTCTTAGCTGTGTAGTGTTATTTTTGGTGCAAGACTGTGCTGCATACTTTTATTAATTTTTATGAGCAACCCCCATAGGTTTTTGAGAAGCGGTTGCTTATCAGTAAAGCTCCTGTGTGTCCTTCTTTCTTCTGTGTATTTACTGTTATGATTGTTATGTTTAGAGAAGGTGTTTTTCAGACTTACTGGAAATTTGTATTCATGACTACCCTTTGCTCTATATAGTTGTCTAATGCAGTCGCACTTCCTTGTGGGACTTTCATCATTAGAATGGAAGAGAGCACAAATAAGTGATTGTCTCATACCACCTGTACCAGCAGATCTGTAGGCGCAAATCTAGCAGTGATCCTCACAGGGCGATAGAGACTTCTGGTGATATCCCTTGTGATATGTAATATGAAGCTGAGTAATCCCAGATGTCATGACTTACTGTTGCAGTAACTTCTACTGAACGATATATGTTCATAGGTTCATAGATTAGTACTAGACTAACTGCCCTTGTGGACCATTTTAAGCCTAGCCAGTTACCCTAGAATCAAAGCCTGCACCTTGTGTTTATAAGGTAAACACCTTAACCGTTATGCCAATCTTCCATATGCCAATATGCCCATATTCATATTCTAAGTATCTTATTACAGCTGTACTTGAGAAAAAATGTTGTCGTATTTTCTCTTCATGTTCGTGTAGCAGCTCACAAAAGTATTCCTTTTCATTTGCTTACAGAATCCCTTGCTGAAAAATTAACATAATATGCACATTAAATCATTTTTCAGTTACGGTACACTATGGTCACTCATGCCACGTCCACTAACAGGATCTACAGCAGAGGATTGTGAGCACATTACCAAATAGTTTGTTATAAGAAGTCAAGTACACAGTGTTGTTTTAGAAGCTTATACCACCAAATGTTACTGCAAAGAGCACTGGTAAACTACTACTGGTTCCATGTATAAAAGGCTGAAATTCTTATTGTGACACTGTTGACCTAGGATCAGTTATTAACCCAAATTCTGGCGAAGCAGGTGAGACTGAGTGGATAACACCAGCTCACCTATGACAGGATGGAGGGGGTTATGACTGACACCCAGTGAAGGCCAAATGCAGTGCAGAGGCAAAAGACTATACCATGCAGTTGGCCTACTTAAAAAATGCAGCCTGCTTTGGCCGCTTGCACTTCGTCAGTGCAGACATTAGACAGTAGAGATGACGTGTTTGGTAGCACCAAAAGATTTGCGCAGATTACAAACACTCTGAGCTAGCTATTTTTCTGCAGACCATATTTACAGTGGAGATCTGTATTTGTTGGTCTTCCAGAGCCAAGAGTGACCTCAGGGTAAGCTCTCTGGCCAGTGTAAAAAGAGGTTCTTGGGGATGCAGAAAATGATCAGAGAGCTACAGGGGTAAAATGTAATACTAATAATCATGAGCTGCTGCTGTACTCAACAGTCTGTAAAGAAAAAGGCAGTATATATATATATATATATATATATATATATATATATATAAATGTTAGAAGAGCTAAAAAATATGTACCGTAATCTTTTATTTTTTTTTTCTTTTAAGGTGGCATAATATTGGCAGTTATTGTTTAGCACTGTTCACATCTGCATTGAGAATAAAGACGTGGGAGATATTGCTGTAGCATTACATAATTTATATAGAGAACAGATTTCAGTCTTTCAACTTTCCACCACTGTAATTTTATTTGTTTTATTTCTGTATCGATTTATCCTTTGAGTAGATTCCTGTAATCTGTTGGTTGGCTGGCTTGATGACCTTGCTTAATCACCTTCAATCACTTTAGAAGAGAACTGGAAGAGCTTTGAGCTGTGATAAGAATTTTATTTTAGTAATAAAGTTCAGTATAATTTGGGTACTAATTTGTTGCTGCTCTTTTGTTAATATAGTTTAGTTGTTCTCTGTGCTGGACGTGTCCATCATGTATAACGTGCTACACTTATTAATAAGCATTCAGGTTTTGTCTTGTAAACCCCTCCCAGTCGCACCTTGCACACATAAATATGTACCTCATTCCTCAGATATATACACTGTGCTGTGCATGGAAAGTAAAAATATTGCAGAGAAATTATGAAATACTGAAGTTGTCTGCAGCAGGAGTCCTGCAAGTGTAATAACGTACCCCACGACAGATTAGTCAGCAGTTGTCAGTATAAAATCATAAATCACTGAACTGGGAAAGAGAGCAAAACTATCTGGCCAACTGTGGCATTACATTATGTCATAATGTAGAATTTTATTGCTAAATATTCTCTATGCATTTCTTTTCCTTCTGAGCAGCTGCAGAACAGCTGTTGGCAATTACTATATGGGAAGTTTAAGTTTTTTTTTCATGGTTTGTGATAATTAAATTTCTTATGAATGTCTGTTTAGGTAAATGTAGTGTAGATAAGCATATTTGTTTTGAAATATTAATCATAAGTGCATGACTTTATTTTAAAATTCCTGTTACTAATTAGTTATTATTTAGAATCTTAAAACATATGGCCGGCTTCAACATTAAAAAAAATTCCAGAAGTAATGGATTTAGCTGTATTAGACGTTATTTGGTAAAAGTTGAAATCTGACGTTTTTCATTAAGAACTATAGTAAAGCTGTTTGACTTTCCATCCTCCTTCATTCAGTATACTTGTATAACAGGTTGCCAGATTCAGTATTTTTGATCCTTAATATTTACAGTGGATAAATCTTGTATTGTACACTTTTCAGCCACAACCTGGTCTGGGCTAAAATACAGCATAAAAAATAGTAAAAGCAAATTTGTAACAAAATGCATGTGCACAGCACATTGTAGAAATGTACAGCAAGCACAGTTTGGCTTGCTTCAATATAGACGCTGCCATTATGTACAAAGGTTGCTGGTTATGGTAAGCATGGCATAAAATACATATGATGTCCTTCAAGGATGCATCTGCAGTCCTTACAAATGGGTTGTCCTGTCGTCAGGCAGCCCTTCGGTCGGCCGGATTCCAAAGTCTGGGTCTGGCTTCGGCTGGTGTCGCACTTCACCCGACGTCATTGCTGCAGTTACTCGGGTATAAAGGCATCAGCCGACGCCATTTTCCTCAGTCTTTCTTGCCGCGTGACGCCCGAAGCAGAAGCCGTTCGCAAGTGCCGGTCGGTCAGAACCAGAGATTACAACTACCGAAGACTTCTAAAAAGCTAAGTACCCCGTTGGGGACACTTTCTTGCCTCAGCCGATGTCAGAAAAAGTTAATAACTGTTTAACTTGTGGGAAACAAATACCTCATAAAGATTTCCACTCTTACTGCTTACCTTGTTTAGGCCCAGACCACGATGTAGCAGCTTGTCTAGCTTGTGCTTCTTTTAACCGACGGACGCTTAGACGTCGGTCGGAATTTGCTGAGCAGTTTTTCGGCTCTGATTTTGCTTATATTATGCCGTCGGATCCTCTGACTTCGCAAATATCCAAAAAACGCAAGGAAAAGGACCGACACTCGCGGTCCGCGGTTTCGGCCAAAACCGCGGTTAAGACAACCGCGAGTGTCTCTGTTTCGGCTGAAACCGAGCAAGCGGTTCTTCCTTCAGCCGAAAGCTTACCTTCTACCGAGGCCTCTTCCAACCTGGTGGAATCGGCTTCTGAAATCCAACCTGCAGTTGTGGTTTCTCAGGAATTATCTGACACTATTCCCTTGGATATTTCAACCCCTGCACGTGGAGCTGCTAGGCCTCCTGCAGCCTTGTCCATTAAGGCCTTTGCCAGAGCTAAAGCAGCTAAAGCTACTAAATCTGTGCCTGTTAAGACCCCCTCTCACAGGCCTAGCTCCAGTTCCCAAATGCTTACTTTAGCAGAGGACCTCATTTCTTTAATCCGGGGATCCCAACCTCTCTCAGACAGGGCCTCTCACCCACCTCCAGAGAAGAGGCCTAGAGCAGAGCCCCCTGAGCCAGTTTCCACAGATGATTCCTCTGATGATTCCGATAATACAAACCCTCCAGAGTCTCCTTTTTCCCCTTATGAAGAGTCTGATGCTGAAGAGTCCATCCCTTCTGCCTCTCCACCTGAGGAATTTTCCTTTGGGGAAACCTTGCATGCTATGAGGGAACAATTTCAGTGGCAGGGCCAAGATTTTTCAGACTCCAGAAAAAGGCTTAGAACCTTTTTGCATTTACCACAACATAGGCCTTTAGCTATACCTCCAGTTCTGTCTGTTGTAGATGATGCATTTAAGGATGCTTGTACTGCTCCTGATTCATTACCTCCGGCCCCTGCTAAGCCTGATAGGTTCTACAGGGTCCCGGACACACATCACCATTTATACAAGTTTCCTTTTGCAGATCCCGAGACTATCTCCCAGGGGCCTAAGGCTGTAGCATCTACCTCTGCCAAAAATCCCCTCCCCTCTGAAAGGGAATCCAGGTCCTTAGAGAGATGGGGTAAAAAAGTTTACACTTCTGCTACTCTGTCAGCTAGGGCCTTGAACTGTCAATTTCATATGATCCAGTATCAAGAATTTATGCTAGACCAGTTAACCAAAAAACTGTCCTCTGATGAACCTTTAGACAAGAAATATGTTCAGGAAATGGTACATAACATTCAGCAAGTTAGTAACCATTCTTTAAAATGTGGCTATGATGCACTGGAGGCTTCCTTTAGATCAGCCATGACTGGCACAGTTATCAGAAGGCATGCATGGTTAAAAGAGCAGGCCTTACCGGACCATGTCATATCAAAACTATTAGATGCTCCCATGGACAAGGTCAATTTGTTTGGCTCTCCTGCACAACAGGTGCTGAAGAAGATGGAAGAGAAGGCAAAATCTGTCCAAACAGTGAAAGATTTCTTACAGGTCCAACCTCCAAGGTTTAGCAGGAATTGGCCCTCCAAGAACTGGTCCTTTCCAGACTCCTCCAAAGCACAGAGAGGCAGGAATAGGCGTTCAAGAGGCAGAAACCAATCCAGAGGTGCCTACAGGGGACGCCAGTGGCAGGGTAACAACCAGTGAGGCACAGACACAGCCACCACCACTACTACAGGACAATCACAGTGACTTGGCTCTGGCACCGCCTACCAGGGAACAGCTAGAAGCACCCTTAGGCGGAAGCTAGCTTTATTTACAAAGAACTGGCATTACATCACAAGAGACAAGTGGATTTTGCAGACAATAGACCAAGGTTACAGGTTTCATTTCCATACTCTACCAGGAAAGAGAGGAATGCCAAACCTACCTCCAAATCAAAAGGCAGAAGCTCTACAACAAGTAAAACAATTATTAAAGATGAGAGCTGTGAAAAAGGTACCACATATGGAGCAAGGAAAGGGCTTTTACTCCAGACTCTTCCTAGTACCAAGGAAAGAAGGCAAATGGAGACCTATTCTCGATCTGTCCGCTTTAAACACATTCCTCATTGTTCCAAAATTCAAAATGCTGACCCTACAGCAACTTCTTCCCATGCTGGGCAAGGAGTCTTGGCTGGTAACTCTAGATCTCAAGGAGGCATACCTGCACGTCCCCATACGACCACATTGCAGAAGATACCTCAGATTTCTTGCAGGATCAGAGCATTATCAATTCTCAGCATTGCCCTTTGGCTTATCTACTGCGCCCAGAGTGTTCACGAAATGCCTGGATCAGTAATCGCTCATTGCAGGCTTCAGGGGATCCAAATCTACCCTTACCTGAACGACTGCCTAATACAAGTGGACAACAAAAACAAGCTAGCAGAAGACTTGAAAAGAGTCATTTACCTTCTACAAGCCCTGGGATACACAGTCAATATAAAAAAGTCAAGGCTGATACCATCCCAAAAGATAACCTTTTTGGGTGCGAAGCTGGACACATCCAAACAAATGGCATTCCTAACAGTAGAAAAACAGGAGCAACTCCCTCTCTACTTCTTGGCATTAACAAAACAAAACCATCTAACAGCAAGAAAAGTCCTACAAGCATTGGGCTTCATGGCATCCTGCATAATATTGGTCCCACATGCCAGACTGCATATGAGAAAACTACAGTGGTACCTAAGGAATTTATGGTCTCAGCACAAGCACAGCCTAGAAACTCAAATTCCAATAATTCCATGCCTGAAGCAAGAATTCCAATGGTGGGCTCAGGCCTGTCAATCAAACGAAGGATTGCCCTTCCACAGCACTCAACCAAGCCAAACTATCACAACGGACGCCTCAGACCTCGGTTGGGGGGCCCACATGATGAACAAATGCATACAGGGTTTATGGACTCAAGAGCAGCTGCACCTACACATAAACCTAAAGGAAATGCTGGCAGTAAAACTGGCAATTCAGACTTTCAAACCATTTCTTCGACAAGGCCAATTGATGATAAGGACAGACAACACCACAGTTATGTGGTACATCAACAAGCAGGGAGGCACACATTCTTACCCTCTATGCCGGATGGCCCTGGACCTCTGGAATGTGGCCCTGAGTTACAACATTCAGTTACAAGCAATCTTTGTACCAGGAAAAGAAAACACTCTAGCAGACATATTAAGCAGGACTACCACGGATGCCCACGAATGGATGCTGCATCCGGACATCTTCAAAACCATTACAAGAAAATGGGGTCTCCCAGAAATAGACGTATTTGCATCCCCACTCAATCACCAATTACAGAAATTCTGCACCAGGACGTACCACCCACTGGCATGGAAGGTGGACTCCCTATCCTTCATTTGGAAAAATCTGTCAGCATATGCATTCCCACCACTTCCTTTGATGCACAAGGTGCTATTGAAGATCAAAGAGGAACGTCCAAGGATCATTCTGATAGCTCCAGATTGGCCAAGGCAACATTGGTACCCATTACTGAGGAGCATGTCTCGGGAGCAGATATGGCCCTTACCCCTGGTTCCCTTGCTGTTAACTCAGAACAATTACAACACCCTGCATCCAAACCTGAAAACTCTGCAGCTGACTGCCTGGAACATTGCATAAGACAAATTAACCCAAATTTATCCCAAAGGGTTAAGGACATTATCTTAGAAGCTCGCAGACCTTCAACAAGGAAAACCTATTCAGCAAAATGGAAAAGATATCTCACTTGGAGTACTGCTAAAGGGGAAGATGTGTCACTGGTAAGCATAGCCAACATCCTGGAATACTTGGCAGAGCTATTCCACAAAGGCCTGTCCTACTCCTCCATTAAGATTCATGCCTCAGCTATTTCAGCAGAATACGACTTGGATCCTCCAGTTTTCTCACATCCTCTGCTCAGGCAGTTTCTGAGAGGAATTAAAAATGTAAAACCTCCTAGGAAGCCACCACTACCTGCATGGGACTTGAACTTTGTGCTAGAAAAGTTGACACTACCTCCTTTCGAACCAGCAGCAACAGCAGAATTGCAATACTTATCATGGAAAACTGCTTTCCTGCTGGCAATCACTTCAGCAAGAAGGGTTTCTGAGCTACAGGCATTAATGGCAGTACAACCCTTTCTGATCTTCCATCAAGATAGAGTGTCCATGAGAACAAATCCTTCTTTTATGCCTAAGGTGGTCTCCAGAGTATCTTTAAATCAGGCTATCCACCTACCTACATTCTTCCCCAATCCGCAGAACAGGGGAGAAAGACTGTTGCATACCTTGGATGTACACAGACAATTACGCTACTACCTGGACAGGACCAAGAGCAATAGAAAAACTGACCAGCTACTGGTAGCATATGCAACAGGAATGGAAGGGAAAGCAATTACAAAACAGACAATATCTAAGTGGATAGGAAATTGCATTAGATTTTGTTACTCCTACCATGGAAAGAAAACTCCAGAAAACATCAGGCCTCACTCTACAAGAGCTACAGCCACTACCACAGCTTTTCTACGAGGAGTGGCTACCAAAGACATTTTAGAGGCTGCTACTTGGAGCTCCGTGCATACATTTGCCAAGCATTATAATTTACCTTTATACTCTAGATCCCGAGCAGGTTTTGCCACTGCTGTTTTGCAAGGGATCTTAACTACACCATAATTCTATATTTCCTCCTCCCCCAGTTTGGCTATGGTATTCTACCCATTTGTAAGGACTGCAGATGCATCCTTGAAGGACATAGTACAGTTTTGTACCTACCATAAATGTAGATGTCCAATAGGAATGCATCTGCAGTCAGGATTACCCACCCTCCTTCCACTCTGTGGTACTCCTAGGGTATTTGCCCTTCTTATAGCTAGCTGGGGGAATCTATTATGGTGTATTTGTTTGTATATATGTACATACATGCTTATTTTTTGTTTGCTCTCTAATATTTTGAATCATTGGCATTTATCAAAATTTAGCCTTCCTAGAGGGCACCTGGCATCTGGGGCAAGAAACACTGAGGAAAATGGCGTCGGCTGATGCCTTTATACCCGAGTAACTGCAGCAATGACGTCGGGTGAAGTGCGACACCAGCCGAAGCCAGACCCAGACTTTGGAATCCGGCCGACCGAAGGGCTGCCTGACGACAGGACAACCCATTTGTAAGGACTGCAGATGCATTCCTATCGGACATCTACATTTATGGTAGGTACAAAACTGTACTTTCTTTATAGTCAATGTTGCAGTACTGTTTCTCGGATCTTCCTGCCATCCAGAATCCCAAAACTGGCCCAATTTCTATATGTCTCTGCATCATCCCTGTCGCTGTCCTACTTTGGACACAATAGAAGAATCTTTGTGGGTGCTGTTCAAGCAGCTTTATTTTATACATACACATCACAATAGAAGTTTACTAACTTAACTTAAGTAACTTATATACAAACTAACTGCCGCAATTATACATGCTCACTCCCTGGCTGCACTCTCAAAGTGGCGCTAGGAATGGCACGTGCTTGACATTTATACGTGCACGCTTAGTCTTTGACATGCTTCTTAAAGAGACAGCACACAGCATGTGCTCTCTGATCTACAATCCCTGACTGATGGACATCCGAGGACCAACTTCTGGAAGTCTGGGTATAAGAAGGGCATCCATTGGTGCCATCTTCATTTCTTCCTAGCCATGCAGTCCAGTGCACTTCATTGTGTGTGCAAAATGTCAGTCAGTCAGCTAATTTTTTCCATTGTTTCTCCTATTTACCAGTCAGATAAAGTACCCCATTAGGGATTTTACTCTTCTGATTTAATGTTTGACAAGGTTAACAGTTGCTTGAAGTGTGGAAAAACATCCTGCACAAATGTTTTCACTCATCATGTCTGTAATGTTTGGGGCCTCAGCACAATATCTCTAATTGTCCTGACTGTGCTAAATTTCTAGCAAAGACAATTAAACTCAGGGCCAAAGTACTAGCCACACATATGGAGTCCTCTCTTTCAGTTCCTTAAATGTCTTTGCAATCCTCAGCTTTTACCAGCATCATTCCGAAAAAATGCAAAAACAAAAAATGCAAGAGAAAAGGCTCTGAAGATGTCAACAAAGCTTCAGCCCATGCTATTAAGCTGACCACTTATTCAAGTGAGGTGTCTTTGCAGCCCCCTAGTCTGGCAACTGCTAGACCTACTACAGGCTTCAGTTTTCAAGATTCATGTTGTGGGTGCTAAAGGGGGCACCCTTATCCTCCTCAGCCATGGATCCCCAGTCTGACGTTGTGGTTAGACAGATGCCTAAACCGAAGAGAACTGTTAGCCTTCCTCTGCCACTCCAACTCAGGTGAAAGCCCCAGGACCTCTTAAAAATATTCCAGCAGTTCATGGCTTTCATGAAATTTAGGGAGCCCAGCCATACTCAGATGGCTGCCACTGACTCCTCCCCCTCTAAAAAGCATGGGGATGTGGCTTTTCAAGAATCAGACTCATCAGGCTCTGAAGATGAGGAAGAGTTGTCCTACTTTATGCACCTAACATCCTAACCTTATCCTGACTGAGATTTGGATGATCTTGTCTCTTCTGCCTCTCCCCTGGAAAACTTCTCTTTCAGGGGCACCATTCATAAAATGAAAAAGACCTTCAACCAGGAAAGCAAACAATTCTCACAGGCTCAGACGTATTATGGGGGAACGTCTGAGTTTACCATCACCCAGACCACTGGCTATACCCCCAGTGCACATGGTACTTGATGACATCTTTGAAAGCATATCTTAGCACACTGATTCTTTCCTACCTGAACCCAGGAAGCCTCAGTTTTACAGAGTGCTTGACTTGCACATGCACCTTTACAAGAATCCTAAAGCTGACCCCTCAGTACTCTCTTCAGAATCCAGTAAAGGGATACCTAAGGGGGCAACTTATGATGGTGAAAGTAGACTATTAGACAGATTTGTTAAAAAAAAATTAAAAATAAAAAATTAAAAAAAAAAAAACTTCTTTTGCCCTTTCCATGAGGGCACTTAATTGCCAGTCTCATACATTAAAGTACCTGGTGTCCCTACAAGACCAAATTATTAATAAGGCAGACACTGCTGCTGATAGAATCCTGTCTAAGGAAATTCAGGAGATAGCAAGAGCAGCCTTACAGGTCTCCAGATACTTCTTAAAATATGAAAACAGAGGTAATCCAGAAGACTTGAGTGAAGTCTGGTATCCCACCTGTGACCCAGAGGGTGACAGGGCTAACAAGAAAGTATAAGGGATAAATCCAGATAAAATCACTTTAGCTATCAGATCTAGGCGACTGCCTATCTTTGATACACTCCCGTTGGGAGGAATAAAGATGCCTTTTTGAAGTTTCCAATAGTTTATTCAGTTACAGTGGATATAAAACGTTTACACACCCCTGTTAAAATGCTAGGTTTTTGTGATATAAAAAAAAAATGAGACCACAATAAATCATTTCAAAAACTTTTTCCACCTTTAATGTGACCTATAACTTGTACAATTCAATTGAAAACCAAACAAATCTGTTAGGGGGAAAAAAATCTAAAAAAAAAATAAAAAAAAAGTACACCCTTAAACTAATACTTTGTTGAAGCACCTTTTGATTTAATTACAGCATTCAGTCTTTTTGGGTAGGAGTCTATCAGCATGGCACATCTTGACATGGCAAAATTTGCCCACTCTTCCTTGCAAAAGCGCTCCAAATCTGTCAGATTGTGAGGGCATCTCTTGTACACAGCTCTCTTCAGGTCACCCCATGGATTTTCTATTGGATTTAGGTCTGGGCTCTGGCTGGGCCATTCCAAAACTTTAATTTTCTTCTGGTGAAGCCATTCTTTTGTTGATTTTGGATGTATGCTTGGGGTCATTGTCGTGTTGAAAGGTGAAATTCCTCTTCATCTTCTGCTTTCTAGTAGATGCATGAAGGTTTTGGGCCAAAAGTGACTGGTATTTGGAACTGTTCATAATTCCCTCCACCTTGACTAAAGCCTCAGCTCCAGCTGAAGAAAAGCAACCCCAAAGTATGATACTGCCACCACCATGCTTCACCGTGGGGATGGTGTTCTTTTGATGATGCAAAGTGTTGTTTTTTGCTCCAAACGTACCTTTTGGAATTGTGGCCAGAAGGTTCAGCCTTGGTCTCATCAGACCATAACACATTTTCCCACATGCTTTTGGGAGACTTGATGTATTGTTTTGCAAATTTTAGCTGGGCCTGGGTGTTTTTCTGTATAGAAAAGGCTCATCTTGCAATTCTACCCCATAGTCCAGACATATGGAGAATACAGGAGATTGTCGTCACATGTAGTACACAACCAGTACATGCCAGAAATTCCTGCAGCTCCTTCAGTGTTGCTGTAGGTCTCTTGGCAGCCTCCCAGACCATTTTTCATCTCGTCTTTTCATCAGTTTTGGAGGGACGTCCAGTTCTTTGCAACGTCACTGTTGTCCCATATTTTCTCCACTTTTTGATAACTGTATTCTGTGGTATATCCAATGCTGTGGATACTTTTTTGTACCCTTCTCCTGACTGATACTATTCAACAATGAGATCCCTTTGATTCTCTGTAAGCTCTCTGCGAATCATGGATTTTGCTGTAGCAAGCAACTGAGTAAATGTCAGGAAAATCTATTAGGACAGCTGAACTTTATTTGGGGTTAATCAGTGTCTCTTTAATTGATGGCAGGTGTGTACCCAAGAAGACTGAATGCTGTAATTAAATCAAAAAGTACTTCAACAAAGTATTAGTTTAAGGATGTGCACACTTATCTAACCAGCTTATTGTACGTTTTTAATTTTTATATTTTTTCCCCTAACAGATTTGTTTGTTTTTCAATTGAATTGTACAGGTTATAGGTCACATTAAAGGTGGGAAAAGGTTTGAAATTATTTATTGTGGTCTCATTTTTTTATATCACAAAAATCTGGCATTTTAACAGGGGTGTGTACACTTTTTATAGCCCCTGTAAGTAGGTAGATGGACAAGTGTTTTTGTTACTCTAAAACTAAAGGACATTTACCTCCATGTCCCTGTTACAGACAGTCACAGGAAATACCCAAGTTTTGTGGCAGTAGGTTTGCAGTACCAAATCTTTGCTTTACCATTTTATCTGTCAACTGCTTTCAGTCTTCACCAAATACTTATCTCCTCTTATAGCCCATTGCTAAACCCCAGGGGTTCATATTTAACCCCTACTTGGATGATTGTCTCAGTCAAGGAAAATCCACAGCAGAGACTCTGTATGTCCTACAATTCTTTTTGTGGGGCCCCTTGTAGAGTCTGTTCAATAAGAAATCATTACTTCTCCAGGACAAGATATCTTGCCTGACAAACTACCTGACCAGATTGCTGCCAAAACAACAAATTCCAGCAAGGGAATTTTGAAGGCTACTGGGTTACATTGCATTCTACATTCTCATGATTCTCCTTGCAAAGCTACACATGAGAAAATTTCAGTGGTTCGTAAAAAATTCTTGGAAACAGCATTATGAACCCCTGGCAACTCTCATAACTCTTCTTCCATGCCTAAAAAAAAAAAGGAGCTGCTCTGATGGAAAAACACCATCCTTATAGAATCCAAGGGCAAATTTCTCTGTCAGAGGCAGACAAGACCATCACCACTGATGGTTCATACAAAGCCTGGAGTGCTCACCTAGGCCCTGTGAAGGTGCAGGGCATCTGGACACCAGATCAGGGGAAACTGCATCTAAACCAAAAATTGTTTGCAGTCTACCTGACTATAAAAGCCTTTCAAAAGAGTTTATCGCCAGGGACCTTGCAGATTGGGACAATCAACACCACAGTTATGTGTTACATAAATAAGCAAGGGGGCACCCTTTCATACTCCTTGTGCTGAATTGCAATGAAGATTAGGCTATTAGCACAAGAACTAAAACTGGCTGCTATATCGTACATTCCGGGACAGAACAATATCCTGGAAGATTCTTTATGCCGGGATCTTCTAGACCGTAGTGAATGGATGCTTTGGAGAGAAATTGTCCTGGACTTAACCTTGCAATGGAGAATTACCTCAGTAGATCTTTTTGCCTCTCACCAAAACAGACATCTTTACAGGTTCTGCTCCAGAAACCAACAGGCAGGGACATGAAAAACAGATACATTCTCATTCAGATGGACCAACCTGTTCTTATGTGCTGTTCTGCCTTTACCTTCAAATCCCAGGGTCCTGATAAAAGTCAGGCCAGACAGACAAAGCATGATTCTCATTGCCCCCTTCTGGCTGAGACAACACTGGATCCAGTTTTGTCTATTTTCTTCTGATTCAACTGCGAGTCAGATCTGACCTTGGCACCAGTTTTGAAGCTCTTTGGTTCTAGGGTTTCAACTTCTCCCGTATGTTTAATTCCTTGGTCTCCACCTTACTACCTTGGATCTTGTTTGCCGCCTGAAGTATTCAGCCATGCTTCCGAGGGCACAAGCATCTTGTTTCCTTTGTGTGAAATCTCTTGCTACACCTCCATTACCAAGAGAGTTTTTTTTACTCTTAACGGCTTCTTTATTAATAATGGTAATAATTTTTGATAGTTTGTATGTGTTTTCTTAAGTAGTATAGGTAGTTAGAATAGTGTGATTGAAATATCTTTATATACAAAATACACACACACACACACACACACACACACACACACACACACACACACACACACACACACACACATGCATATATAAAATGCAAACACGTTTATAAATATATATATATATATATATATATATATATATATATATATGTATTATTGTTCATAGTGTGAACTTTTTTAAAACTGTTTAGGATTGCCGATGTTGTGTTTAGCTGTATAGATTAGGCTTAGATAAGTAACTTATCTTCAGCTCTTGTTTTCAGCTGATTGTTTCATTGTGTGCCTGTGTGTTTCTTGCTTCTACCATGGCTGACAGTCAAGATTTTAAAAAGTTCTCAAGGTGTAGGCATAAACTACACCCCTCCCTTGACCCACACTCCCTCAGGGTTTACTGTTTAGTTGCCTTTCATTTGGTTATTGCATGCCAAGTCTGCCCTTCTTTTGGCATTCGAGCCCTACAAATGAGAAGAGAGAAACTGATTGTTAAGGGATTCATTCCTCCATAGACAGGGTCTGCTGCCCCTTCCTCTTCCTCATCAATCACTTCTGCAAGAAGTAAGCCAAAGAACTCTAAGGAGAAGGCAGCTTCAGACAAAGACAAACATTTTGGACAGGAAAAAAACAGAGAGAAGTCAAAAGAGAAAGTGGACTTTGACAAGTCCTGTAAGAGGTCACTGGACCCATCATTGACTTTGGAATTGGATACAAAACTACTGAGACAATTGGAGGAGCTGACTGTCTCTCTGCACTGCACGTCTCAGCTTCAGCCCCAGTTTTCACCGGATTCAGTCAGTTCCAGACTGCATTTGCCAATACTACAAAAGAAAAGATACCCCTGACTCTTGGTGGTGGTTTCATCATCCTAGTCCTCAAAGTCTGACCAAACAGGACATTGAATGATGCAAAAATTTCTCAGGACACAGATAAAGCATGGGGTTCTCGGAGTACCTTCCTCTGGGAACATACTGAGTGCTGGTTCATCTACTCCTCCTTTGCTCTCTCTTCTGGAACTCATTCACCCATTGGAGCCAGTAGATTTGGGCCTGATCTGTCCTGGAGCACCTTTGCTGTAGAAAATAGTTTAAGTGACTTTGACTGACTGTTTCACCTACCTCTTTTGGGCCCAACCTGTAACTCCCTCACCTCCTTCAGTGGTATCAACTCTCACTCACCCACAAACTAGTAAACCATCCACTAAATGCCCCATCCCTCCAGAATCTACTCCAACCCTATTGCAGCACCAGACCACTAAGATCCAGCAACAAAAATCACTTGCAGATCACTAAAGCCAATAACTCTGCTGGTGAAGCACTATTCTCTTGCACCATTGCCAAATTATGGAACTCCCTTCCACCCACAATTACCTCCGTACCATCATGCATCCACTTCAAAACTTTACTAAAAGCGCACCTAAAAACATGCTGGCTATGCCCTTGCAACTCCCACTCTAATATCACCCACCCCATCCAACCACTACCTTTCTTTCCACTCCACTAACTACCTTGATTATAGCAAGCTCAGATGCTCATAAGCCTAGTACTTATTATACAGCAGGAACTTCTTATTGTAACATTTGTTAATGTCTGTTATGTACTTCGCAGATAAAGATTCTAGTTGTCTACTGATGTACTATGTTCTTCATCTGTAAATATGTTGTAAGTAATTGCTATGTTAAATTGTTAATCGCTATGTAATCCAATGCAACTACTACCTGTTTATTTTAACTGTGGAGCTTTTCTCCCCGGGCCTCCGCTGAAAGTGGACCTACGTCCAGTCAGACACTCCCGGTCAACAAATGTAAATAAATAAAATAAATAAATAAATCCAGAAGAGTCTCTGAGCTAAAGTTTTGGAGTCCAGGCTCAGAGGGAGGATTTGACCCCAAAATGTTCGGAACCATCTCTTCCCTTTGGCACTAGATAGCTCAGCGCCGAGATCAGCCTCTAGGCTGAGACATATTGGTTCCATGTTTTCCCTCATATCTGAGGACAGGAGGGAGCCTACAGAGCTGATAGTTTTCTTGGCCTTTGAGGCTTTCCAGAGGGTCCATTCGATGCTGAGGGAAAAAGGTGCTGTGTCTCCAAGATCGATGCTGTCCAAACCTCAACAGGAATTAGCTTCTGTTTCTCATCCTTCTGTCAACCAGGAATAGTTTGTTCCACAGGCTTTCAAGGCAGTCTGCTGTATTAGCTATCAGTCTGATTCTGAACCGTCTGATCTTCCTTCTCAGATGGTTCATAGGAAACAAAAGTGCAAACAGAAACAAGACACCAACTTAGATGAGGGTGAAGATTCCCCTCTGAATTCGTCACCTTTGGCAAAATTCTGGAATTGATGAAACAAAGAGGGGGATGGTCTGCAGCTAGTCCTTCTCTTGATAAGTCATTGATCCTAGAGGCCTTTGAGTCTGGCTCACCTTCTTCCTGGGTGCCTGTTCACCTGCTCATTGATTTGATGGCTCAACAGGCATGGAAGGACCCTGATGTGGAATCTATCCCCAAAAAGTTGGATAGGATTCTTTCTGCACCTACGGACAGGAAGCATTGGTGCAAGGGTCCTCCAGTAGATGTGGTTGTAGTGGTAGCCATATACAAGGAACTGTCCAGAGTTCCTCAGTCCATCCTCCTAATAGAGAGCCTAGGAGATGGACCAATTTGGGAAAAGCACATACGCTTGAGTGACTTTTGCTCTCTGGACACTGAATTATGTAGCTCATGTCACCATATTTCAGAGAGATTTGACTTGACAAAGAAAGTATCCAAATCTCTCTCAGGTGTTCTGCCAATGGATGTCAAGAAGATAGTGGACTCCCAACTGTCCACCCACCAGTCTACCTCCATTGTGGCCATGCGTTTGCTCTTGAATGCAACTAATGACTCAGCTAGGACAGCAGGCACTGACATTTCCTTTCGTTGTCATGCCTGGATGCAACTTTGCAGAAAGTTTCAGGATATCCTTCATTACCTCCCCCTTTGATGAGTCCACTCTTTTCAGACCTAAAGTAAAAGAAACAATCACCAGGAGTCAGAAAAATGTTAAGATTCTCTCTGCAGTAGGTATCCACTTCTCCACATCCCAGAGATCCTATTCTAGGAATCTGCAGACTGGGAAGGTGTGGTTCAGAAAGTCAGAGGTCCTTATCAAGAAACTCCTAGCAATACACCTCCTCATGGCAGAGGAGGAGGAGATAATAATGGATGTCACTCTAAAGTAGAGCTGGACTGCAAAACCAGTGCTTGAAAAGCTTTTTCAGCATCCCTGAAGGGTTGCCCACCTACTGAACTTTGGAGGCAGTTGGCGGGCACTTATCTCTGTATCTACAAACCTGGCAAAACATAACCACATATTTATGGGTGCTAAACATAATCTTCAGAGGTTATTCTGTTCCTTTTTTCCTCCCCCCTATCAAAAGGAAGAAAGTTCCCGATGTTCTACCCAGTCAGCGAGAACTTGCAGCAGCAGGAGTCTCCAAGCTGCTAGATACAGTCATCCAGCCAGTCCCTGTAGACCAGATAGAATCGAGAGTCTACTCATGGTTCTTTTTAGTACCCAAGAAAACAGGGGATCTCAGACCCATTTTGGGCCCAAGTCATTTGAATCAGTATGTCAAGCAGTCAAAATTCCAGATAGTCGCATTGCAGTCCATTTTGCCTCTACTGAGGAAGAATGACTGGATGTGCTGGATAGGTATTAAGAACACATACTGTCATGTGAAGCTGGGCATTCAAGGAGAGTTCTCCATTTCTGGCTTGGAGACTATCATTATCAGTTCGGCTTGGAGACTATCATTATCAGTTCAGAGCCCTGCCCTCTGGGCTTACCACAGCCCCCTGGATGTTCGCCAAATTTATGGCAGTGTTACTGACACAACTGCGTCTACCAGGGATCCAGGTTTTTCCATATCTTGACCATTTGTTTCTTGCTGCTATGGCTTATGATCTCTTATCGCACCACCAGGATCTAGGCATCACAGTTAACATTTCCAAAAGCCAGCTTACATCTCAGCAGATGGAATTTCTTGGATGCCACCTGAACACAACATTACAGACTGCACATCTTCCAATATCCAGAGTTATTTCTCTCTCTATCTTACTGCAACTTATGGTTCTTCACCACCACTGTCCACCAGCAAGGTTGATCCATCATCTATTGAGTATTATGGCATCAACAATCCTCATGGTCCCATTCACCAGATTCTATGAGGGTTCTCTAGAGGAGGTTAGTGGTACAGTGGTACCAAAGGTTCTGTCCACTCCACACCAAAATAAGACTCAACTCAGATATCCAGACAACCCATTTCTTGGTGCATATTGTCTCCTCCTGTGATAGATGGATGGACATTTCGAACAAATCTCGCAGTGGCTGTGGGTGGGGCATTTCATGTGTCCAAGGCACATGGTCACATATAGAAGACAATCTTCACATCAGCATTCTGAAGATGAGAGTGGTCCTCCTTGCATTGCAGGATTTTCAGGACAGTCTCCCCAGAGGTGTAATTCAGGTGCAAAAAGACAATATGTTGGTAGTCTGGTGCATCAATAAACAGGGAAGAACCCGTTCCTACCCCTTATGGCATGAAGCCATGAGAGTCGGGCAATGGCTGATGTCTTCACACTGCTGTCTAATAGCATTGTATATCCTTAGTCATCCAGTGTTCTGGCAGAAAATCTGAGCTGATCTATCCTAATACCTCATAAGTGGTCCCTCAGTCTAACAGTGCAAACTTATTCTTCAGTCTGTGGAGCCAATATTTCTGCAGTGTTTTTGCATCCCATCTAAGCCACAAGTACAGCAGTTATTTTGCCCTGATCCCCTTGACAGTCACCAAGGGATGCTCTGGCCCCTAGGTGGTGTCTGTTTATACTTTTCTCCCATTGCCTCTAATGAACAGGTTCATACAAAAACCAAGAATATGCAAGGCCAAGGTTATTCTCATTGCTCCTTTCAGTGCCCGGCAGACATGATTTCCAGTCCTGTGGCCTCTTCTAGTGCATCCTGAATGGAAACTTGATCAGTATCCAGATATGTTGTCTCATCCATCTGGACTGGTTCCTCTGGACCAGAAAGTCATGAAATTAACCACTTGGTTCCTCCAATTCTAGCATTAGTCAGAAATGCCAGGCTTTCTTCATTGGTTGTTCAAATCTTATTAACAGCTCAAAAACATGCCACTACCAAAACATACAGTAGCAAATGAAAACAGTTTTCTATTTGGGCATCTTCCAAAACTCTAGACTCCTCTTCAGCTCCTGTTCTCTCCATTTTAGAGTTTTTATCAGAACTTTTTCACAATAGGTCTAGTTACTCAACTATCAAAGTTCAGTTGGCAGCCATCTGTAGCTTTCACATAGGCCAGAACAACTCTTCTATAGGTTCTTAGGTAGGTACTAGGCAATTGGCCCTAGGACCTATGTAAGCCTAGCCAACAACGTTCCCTGGCTTTTGCCACCCAAGAAAGTTATTTTCCTGTGCCTCTGTCGAGCAGAGCCACAGAAGTGATCCCCGGGGTGAATTTCCTAATTCCCATCCATTCAGCAAGATTTTTCTTGAAGAGTGCTAATGAGGAACTTTGCTTGGCATAGAAAGGTAGCTTGTTCCAGAGTATGGGAAGTCTCTGGGACAGGAATCTATCCCTCCAGCATGTTCTATTTATTGTTGTGACATGGTTTAGGTCCCTAGAGCGTGTATCCCAGAGGGATTGGGAATTCTTTAAGTGTAGCATGTCCTATAGCTCTGGGTTTGACATAGCTTTGTATGTTAGGCAGAGATCACCTCGGAGTAGGCAATATGCTATGGAGTAAAGCTGGAGTTTTTTTGAGACGGTCGGTGTAGGGCATCTGTTTGAGTCCAGTAATCCTCTTGGTGAGGTACTTCTGTTGCCTTTCCAGCTGTTGCAGATGTCTTGTGAGGTACATTCCAAAAGGGGCATTGTACTCAATAATGGGTCTAATGAATGCCGAGTAGAGGGAAACAATAACCTCTTTTTTTTCCTGGATGAGAACCCTTTCGTGATGAGGTGTGCCACATAGAAGGATTTCCTGACTACTGTGGCGATGTGATTATCAAAGGAAAGACTACTGTCTACCTGAGGCCCAAGGTCTCTTATCACACCTTCGGTGTTGAGGACTGCCATCTATGTGGTAGTCAATGGGAACAGAGTTTTTACCAAAGGGGATGACAATGCACTTTTTGGCATTTAGCTTGAGGCCATGGCTCTGACACCTGGCATCTGTCTCAGTGAGGCCCTTCTGTAGGATATCCATGTCATTTGGGGACTCTACTATGGCACCTAGTTTGCAGCCATCTGTAAACTTGGTCAGCCAGAGGCCCTCTGTGTTGGCCCTTACTTCAGAGAAGTAGATACCAAATGGGAGAGGACCCAGGACTAAACCCTGTGGTACTTCACTTATCACTGGTTTGAAGTCAGATTTGGAGTCTGCAACTTTTACAGTGTGGGTTCTGTCAGTGAGCCAGTTGGCAGCTCATCTTGTGACGTATGGATTTATACCCAGTTTAGTGAGTTATAGTCTCCTTGAAGATTTCTAAAGCTTTAAAAGGAACCTTTCTATTTAGATCCCCAGTCAGAGATCCAGATCCTCCTTGGGACATTACTGTCATGTTACAAGCGTTGACTCAGCCTCCATTTGAACCAGCTATATCAATGGATTTAAAATGCCTGTCTTGGAAAACAATTTTTCTCATGGCTGTCACTTAAGGTAAGCACGTTTCATAGATTCAAGTACTATCCTGCTAACCTCCCTTATTTGTTTTTCCATAAGGATAGGGTTTCACTGAGAATTAATGTCTGCCTTTCCTAAGGTGGCATCTGAAGCTAATATGCATCAGACAATAATTCTACAAGCCTTTTTTCTAAGATTTTCCAATAAAGGCATATACATGCTTCATATGCTGAGTGTCCCTCACCAGCTCAGGTTTTATCTTCATAGGTAGGTACTAGGCTATCAACCTTGGGGCCTATATAAGACTAGATTTCGCTACGCAAGAAAATTATTTTACTGTGCCTCTGTTAAGCAGTGCTGCAGACGAGATCCCCAGGGTGAATTTTCTATTTCCCATCCAGTTGTCAAGGTTTTTCTTAAAGAGGGCCAATGAGGAGCTTTGCTTGACATGAATGGGTAGCTTGTTCCAAAGTATGGGAAGTCTCTGGGACAGGAATCTATCCCTCCAGCATGTTCTGTTTATTGTGGTGACAAGGTTTAGGTCCCTGGAGTGTGCGGTTCGCAGAGATTGGGATTTCTTTAAGTGTAGCATGTCCAGCAGCTCTGGGTTTGACATAGCTTTATATGTTAGACAGAGATCGCCTCTGAGCAGGCGATATGCGACAGAGTAGAGCTGGAGTTTTTTTGAGACGGTCTGCGTATGGCATCTGTGTGAGGCCAGTAATGCTCTTAGTGAGGTATATCTGTGGCCTTTCCAATTGTAGGTGTCTTGCGAGATACATGCCAAATGGGACATTGTACTCTATAATGGGTCTGATGAGGGATGAGTAGAGAGGAACAATGACCTCCTTTTTTCTAGAGGAGAACCCTTTTGTGGTGAGGTGTGCCACTTTCCTGACTACTGTGGCGATGTGGTTATCAAAGGAGAGACTACTGTCCACCTGTGTCCTGAGGCCTCTTATCATGCTTTGTGTTTACTGAGATACTGCCTATGTGATAGTTCATGGGTACTGAGTTTTTTCCCAAAGGGAATGACAAACCACTTCTTGGCATTGAGCTTGAGACCATGACTTTGACACTACGCATCTGTCTCTGTGAGGCCCTTTTGTAGAATGTCTACATCATTAGGTGATTCTATTATGGCTCCCAGTTTGCAGTCATCTGCAAACTTTTTTAGCCAAAGACCTTCTGTGTTGGCCTGCACTTCAGAGAAGTAGATGCCGAACAGGAGAGGACCCATGACCGAACCCTGTGGTACTTCACTCATCTGAAGTCGGACTGTGTGGGTTCTGTCAGTGAGCCAATTGGCCACCCATCTTGTGACATAGGGATTTATGCCCAGTTTAGTGAGTTTATCTATAATTCCAGAGTGGGATAGTCTTCATAGTACCAGACCTTTCAGGAAGTACGATCAACTATTTTTTTTAAACAATAAACATCTTTGTCTATGTCATAAGTTATAATTCAGTAATCATACATTTATATAAATAAAAACAAACAATATCGATATATTTTCAATTGCAAACATTTTACATCACTTTCTAAACAGTCATTGTCAATAAGACATAATATAACTCATTCAAATCCTGCCTTCCCTTAAACCTCATTCCTCATCCAAAACATTATTTTGCATGTGTAGTTCCAACAATTCACATTTTTTCTATGTATTTGCTCCTACCCTTTTCTAAAGATCTCACTTCCAGTTCTTTTATCTTTATTATGGTTGATTTAGACTTTGATTTCCATTTTCTAGAAATTGCTTTTTTTTTGGCAGCCACCAGAATTAAACAACTCAACAAGGCCTTACTATATCTAGGCAATTCCGATTCTGTATCACAGCTCAAAAAATCATTTATTTCTGACAGTGTAGTCTGCAGGGAATCTTTTAAAGTCTGCCTGTTTATTAAACTCCCAAACAATATGTTCCCAATTACCTCTTTCGTCGCCATCCCTCCTCCAACATTTGAAGTGTACCCGAGATAAAATTCTTTGGAGTCTGCTCTGTGTATAAAAAATACTTATTATGCAAACACTTCCAAGCAAAAATCCTAAATCTTCTAGACTTTGTTGCATATTTGGGAGCCATACATAATATCTTGCCATTGTTTCATTGTGGATTGCTTATCCAATCTCTCTTCCCCATCCTTTCTAACCTCCAAGTCTGATAACTATTCGTGGCATTCTCCAAACAAAAATTGTGCAAGCCAGTGCCTAAAGTTACTCTGTCTAGATGATTGTCTGTATTACATTTGTATACAATAAAAAGGGCTTGTCCTTACAATCTAAACCTAAAAGTCATTTCATAAGGGCAGTGGCCACTTCTATAGCCTTTGCTAGTATGCTTCCTATTGACGATATCTGCTGCTACTACTTGGTCAGGTCTCGCTCATCTTTTGGCTCCATCATTCTCAGGAATGTCCTTCCTTGATACCTCCTGGGACTGTGTGTCTGGAATTCTGTCCCATAGTGTAATCTGACAAAAATAGACAGCATTGCATACAAAAGTTACGTACTTAGCATAATGATAGCTCCATGTTATCTGATTTTCATCTAGTTCAACATCCCTCCCTCCTACCTCCTGTCAAATTATCACAAATGAGACTCTGAGGGCTGGTCAACTTCTGCATTTTTTGTCAAACCTTTTAGGATTAAGCCAGGGTAAGAGTTAACTCATTAGTGTAAAGTTACAGGCTTGTGCTTTAGTTTATTATTTTAGCAGTGCCAAATTCGATCTGAGGTAGCAAGGTAGAGACCAGAGAATTGTGGGCAGGGGAGAAGTTGGAGACCTGGAACTGAAGAGCTTCAAGATTGTTAACGAGGTGATATCCAGTTGGATCTGACAGCCCACAGCTGAACTGGACAAAAATCAGACAACATGGATATATCGTTAAGGCAAGTACAGGACTTTTCTTTCTCCCTCCTCTTGAACCTCAGCAAAAGGAGAATCCACTTTCTCCCACAAGAAGTAGATTTCCTTAGCCAGGCCAAGGGCTCAGTGTTCCATCCTCACCTGGCCATATTCAAACTGACAGCCTAGAGGATTGAGTTTTGACACCAAAAAATGTCAGCTTTTCCAATGAAGTGCTAACCATCCTGAACGAGACAAGGAAATCCACCAGCAGAAAATAATAACTAGCAAAATAGAAAAGATTTTCCATCTGGTGCCACTACAAGAACAGCCCTCATCAGCCAGATGTCAATTTAGTCCTGGAATACCTTTCGCTCTATTTAGCCAGGGCCTTTCTTACTCCAGTATTAAGGTACTGGTTGCCATTGCTTGACCCATTTCCCTCCTACTTAATCTCATCCGCACCTGAAGCCATTTTTAAAAGTGGTCATTCACATAAGACCACCAAGAGGGAACCTGGTCCCATCTGGAATCTCAACTATATGGTAGAAAAACTCACCTTGCCTCTGTTTAAGCCAGCAGCTTCTGCACCTCTAAAGTTGCTCATTTGGAAGACTACCTTACTGTTAAGTATCACCTCAGCAAGGGGGGGGTCTCAGAGCTGCAAGCTTTCATGTGCAAAGAACCTTTTACTGTCTTTCACAGGGATAAGGTAACCCTTAGAACTAATCCATCCATCATGCCTAAGGTAGTATCAAAACTTTTTCTAAACCAAGCTATTCACCTGCCAGTTTTCTTTCCAACTCCACAGAACAAATCATTCATTCCCTGGCTGTACACAGACAAATCAGATACTGCCTAGACAGGATATACTCCCCGAATAGAATGGAGAAATTGTGAACAACAAAAACACTCGAAGAAACGAACCACCGCTACCAAGTGATATCACTGCTCCAATTGCGTTAAAAATACATTTATTCAATACTCCAATTTTGAATAAACAGCCACAAAGACAATTCAAACTTCAATAAGAACCAATTCATATAATTCAAGCTAAAATAGCAACTAATAACACCAATGCTGTAAAATGGAGAAATTGTTGGTCACTTTCACAGAGGGCAAAGATGGTAGACAAGTCTCCAAACAAACCATATCCAAATGGATAGCCAGTTGCATTAAGGTCTGTTATACTCACTATGCAAAACTCTACCTGGTCATGTCAAAGCCCATTCCACCAGGCACAGGGCAACTACCACTGCCTTCCTCAAAGGAGTTCCTACTCAAGCCATCAAAGAAGCTGCCAATTGGAACTCTGTGCACACTTTTACAAAACATTAATATTTAGGCATTGCCTCCAGAGCTACAGCAGAGTTTACTATTGCCATCTTGCAAAATCTTATTTCATAGAAGCCAACAATTATCTGCCACCTAACAGGTAGATTTGGGAGTCCTCCCAAGATTCAGTACTGCAACACTTGACTACAAAGAACATAGCAGAGTTGTGTCACACTTGGCATAATTGTAGATGTTTTAGTCGTTCAGTGTTTCAATACAAACTCCCACCCTTTACCTCCTCTGTCTGTTGAACCTTTTTTCTGCCCTTGCTGGGAGCAAGGGGGGAGAGGAGATTCCTGCAGATAGCTCCTTGCTTCACCGTTATCCCCTGTCTTCCTAATGTCTCATACTTACATTCTCAAACTTGGATAACTGAGGAGTTTGTGCTGTTCTCTGGCATCGGACTGCTTGTTCACTGCCTAGAAAGACCTGAAGATAATGCCAGTGGACATTCTTCTTTTATACTCTGATGTCCAGACATCTGTTTTTGAATTTCTGTTGGTTAGGGATGGTGCAAAGATTTTGTAAATCAGGCTGGTTGCGGGTTTCTGCATTGCAGGAAAGACCCAAGAATCACTGCTTTAACATTGATCTGTTTAAACTTCTGCAAGTATGGTAAGTGTGACACAACTGTACTTTCTACCCATTGGGCCTATATTCTGGAAGAAAAGGGTCTGCTGACCCATCCACTTAGTTGGTTACCAAACTGTAATAAAAAAAAAAAAATAAATAAGCAAAGGAGACTACTGTTACAGCGTATGCACAGACTGATGAAGTACTAATGCACATTCTTATAACAAGGAGAGCTAACAGCTCAGTATATAAGAAGCAAACATTAACGTGCCACTGGAAGTTTTAAATCTAGTCACTGAAGACATTTTGTAGGTGAACTGCATGACTGACTTCAAGCGAAACACTATTACAGAATTAGATAAAAGGTACAGACGTGTTTTTTTCAGGACTTTTGTTATTCTTCTACTCAGTGGATCAAGAAACATAAATCAGCGGGGGGTAGGTCACTTCACTAAGCTATCAGATGCATCATATAATACGCTCATTTTGAGGAAGCTTAAGATGTCTCTCTTGAACTAATTAAGTTCCATTCCATTCCTCTTTAGGAAGGAAACTGTCCTAAAGAGTTGAAAATTATCAAGAGCGGTATGTTTGCCTGTCTTTAAGTTGTCCATTGGTTTAATTAGATGGACTGCCTCACTAGAGCTATATTGCAAATCTTAGGGCTGAATCATTGCCCCATTTTACTGGCAGGAAGGATATAAAAGTCTATGTAGTACAATTCTAACACTTATTTGTCTTTTCGGCTTTTCCCAGTTAGGGGTTGCCACAGCGGAACTCCGGTCCGCTAATGTTTGGCAGTCGATTTTTATGGTGCAGAGTTGCCAGCCCGACGCCCAACCTTCAGCAAAGGCACGCCCATTTACGCATGTCTTTCGGTGGCCACTGGACCGCGGGGAGGACATGCAGACTCTACACAGAAGGTACTCCAGCCGAGAATCAAACAGAAGAACCTATTGCTGTGAGGCAACAACGCTACCGCTGTACCACCGCGGCTTCAAGTAGTACAACACTAATACCTCTAAATCAGCTTTAACCATCTATTTCATAGGAAGCCATCTTTCCCATTCCAGAGTTAGAAATTTATGCCTCTTTGGGGTGGCACAGAAAGAATTTGCCGATTTTATTTAACTGTTATGTGGAGGCCGACACTTGAGCAGGACACCATACTTTACTTGGGCAGTTAAGAGTCTTTTCCAGTTGTAAGTTTAGCTTTAAGACTTGATCTGAAACATGTGAAACCCCAAAGTGTCCATTTGCTTTTGGCAAGAGGACTAGCTTGTTTGTGGATTTTGTCTGCCTTTAAAATGTTACTGTTTGCGCAGTTCTTGGCTCATTATCTTAGAGCTCCTACTTGCTTGGTGACCACAGCACTAAATACAGAGGCTTTTTGTTGAATCCTGTCCCATCCAGTGATAGGATGAGTTCTTTTTAGTGCTAAATTTGTATATTTATCTATATATTTATTTGACATTTGTTTACTGGGAAGGTCCACTGGGGGCCCTAAGCGAACCCATTTTCAGTGGAGGCCTGGGGAGAAAAGCTCCAGCATGTAAAAGTTACATTAGTTACAAAAGATTCTTTTCATTTTAGCAGAACAATATAAACAGTATTACAAATCTGCTTTGAAGGGAAAGTAAATGCATACAATTTGTACAAAAGAGAATTGTATACTATGATTACAAATGCAGGAAAGCTCCTGGTAGGAGCACCAGATAAGCATAGGATTGATTTGTGAGTACATGAAGAGGTCTCATGGTAAAGGGTGAGATGAGCGTTGAAGAAAGGGGAGATGGAATTATAGAGTGAAGATGGGATGAGAGAAATTAGTCAGGTAGGAGAAGATTGAGTGTAATATTCATAAGACATAGGATAGTTATGTAGTAAATGGCTTGTCACCCTGGGGTTGATCAGGAGTGGGTTCAGAATTTAGAGAGATGTTCCTTAAGTGAATGTTTAAAAACTGAATGTATGTGGTTGGGTCTGATAGTTAAGGGGAGGGTGTTTCAGATTTTTGCTGTGGAGATGGAGTATAGACTTTGTCCAATAGATATCTTGGAACGGTGCCCAAATAAAAATTTTTTATATTCTGACCTAAGTGATCTAGTGAGTGCATAGGTATGGAAGATAGTGTTGAGAGTTGGGCAGGATAAGGGTTTATGAATGATTTGGTGAGTCATTTTAAGTTGTAAGAAGGTTAGGTATGGAAGTTCAAGCCAGTTGAGAGAGCGAAGTGGTATAGTGTGATGTGTATCGCAAAGTATCCACAGGTTCAACAAAGTCCAACACGAAACACCAACAACCCAAGGATAGAACCACGATCCACAAATTGCTTTTGAAAAACAGGTTTATTACTCCAACCATAAACAAACTTAACACGATTGTTAAGCGCTTTCGTGTAAAACCTTACACTTCATCAGAACCTGTTTGTTTGTTTATGGTTGGAGTAATAAACCTGTTTTTCAAAAGCAATTTGTGGATCGTGGTTCTATCCTTGGGTTGTTGGTGTTTCGTGTTGGATAGTGTGATGTGTGTAATATTGTGCATCAGTGGCAAATTTTGCAACTTTATTGAAGCAAGTGTTGCACTTAGTTTTGAAGTTAGTTTGTAAATTTGTAAGAACAGGATCACCATATAAGCGAGTGGGGAGAAGGTAGGAGGTGGCAAGAGTGAGTTTTGTGGGTGGGACAAGGAAATGTTTGTACCGGTAGAGAATACCATGTTTTTGGTGTGTTTTCTTAATACTGTTTTGAATATGGAGGTTGAATTTAAAGTGTTTATCGATTAGGGTTGCCACCTTTCATTGTGTCTAAAACTGGACTTAGGCCACATCCCTTGCATTACCCGTAACCCAGCCCATTCCCGCCCCCTCTCCCATCCATGTTCTACCCATTTTGTGACATCGTTATGACATCAGCCGATAGGGAGCACCCTCTTTTTCCATTCCTGATGCCTGCTTTCAGCTGATTTACTATGCTTTTCTGTAAAAAAGCATGGTAAATCAGCCGATTTAACAAACTCTGATAGTCTGTTTCCTTTTTTGAGACAGAATACCGGAGTTTGTGCAGTGTTTTCCAGACTACCGGACAATCGATTTGATTTCCAGATAATCCAAAAAAAAAAACAGATAGGTGGCGACCCTATCAATGGTGACACCTAGAAGTTTGGTATGGGGAACAAGTTCTATTTCGGTGGTGTTCTTTGAGAGAATAGTAAATTGCCTTTTATTTAGGTAGGGAGTTTTGGGGGTGAAAAGCAGAAGTTTAATTTTAGAGTGGTTGAGTAGTAATTGATTGTTAGTAAGCCACCTTTCAGTGGAAGTGAAAGCTGCTTGGGTGATTTGTTGAAAGTGAAGAACAGAGCTGGAAGAGCAGATAACTGTGGAGTCATTGGCATATTGTATGAGTGTACTCTGTGGGATGGAGGTATGTAGGTCATTAGTAAAGATGTTGAATAAGAGGGGGCCAAGGATAAAGCCTTGGGGAAATCCAGTTGAGGTATTCTGGAAAGAGGAGATGGAGTCTTGCCATTTAACTGCCTGATGTCTGTTGGACAGCTAGCTAGTAAGCCACATGGTAGAAGGAAGGGAAAGTCCACAGTCATTTAGCTTTTGAATAAGAAGGTAATGTGGAAAAGTGTTTAAAGCTATAGAAAGATCTAGTAACAGAGAGGAGACAAGTTTAACAGAGTCCTGTGCTTTATTAACCGCATCAATGAAGGACAGAGCAGTATTAATGTTGTGATCAGGTCTGAAGCCATGCTATGTAAGTGTAATAAGTTGATTTTTAGGAGGTAATGAAAAAGCTGAGAGTGGATGCATTGCGCTTTATCTTGATTTTTGGAAGTGCCGCTGATATATTTGCACTTTTCTTGCAGTGTTTTAGCACTTTACAATCTGATTTTGAGTTAAAACTATGTTTGATTGTTGTGCTTAATCCAATTCCATCTAAAACTGAATACTAACTCCACAATGCTAAACAACATTTTATGTCATAATCTGCCTGTAATGCTTTAATATCTGTGCATTATTTGTTGTGTCCTTGCTCCCTGTTCTAGTTTTTGGCACCTTGGATCATTGCCAGTGTCATTTACTGTAAATTCCTGCACTTCTTTTTTTCTCAAAGTTTAACTCATCCTTTTCAGCACTTTGGGTAGCCTCAGGTAGAGTTTTTACACTAATAAGTCTTTGGTTTGCTCTGTAGTGGCAGTAAAAAGTAATCGGTACACTTCTGTTCTAGGAAGCACTGCATCTACCTCAAACTGTGTGTTATTAGCCAAAGGGCTAGCTTGCTTGTTTGTTGAATTTATTTCCCTCTATAAAGTTGTCACATTTGTAATGCCCTGTATAGATTCATGTACCTTTAATTGACATTTTCCCTATAAAATACCCTTGAAACCTCTCTAGTATGGAGTTGCACGTTGGCATCTAGTTTGCACAGTGACATGCACTGTCTCCAAATATTCCCAACCTTATGCTATACTATCATAGCAACCCTCTAACCAGTAGAAAAAGAGTTGTAACCATGGATGTGACCTTTCTCACTGTCTATGTTGCCAGCTTGGTGAATATTGGCATCCTGAGACAATAGGTTCATAGGTTCATACTAGGCTATCTGCCCTAGGGCATTTATAAGCCTAGCCAGAGTGTGTTTGGCTTTTGCCACCCATTTTAAATGAATTTTGCTCTGCCCTTTTTCGAGGTTAGTATACTGTGCCTCTGTCTAACAGTGACACAGAAGTGATACCCGGGATAAACCTAACATCTCCCATCCACTCATCAAGATTCCTCTTGAAGAGAGTCAATGAGGGACTCTGCCTAACCTGGACTGGGATTTTATGCCAGAGTGAAGGGAGCCTCTGGGTTATGAATCTGTCCCTCCAGCATGTCCTATTTATTTCAGTGCTGAGATTCAAGTCTCTCGAGCGCGTAGCTCGATGGGATTTGGATTTTCTGAGGTGCAGCATGTCCATTAATTCTGGGTTGGACATGGTTTTATACGTTCGGCACAGATCGCCTCTGAGCAGGCGGTATGCCACTGAGTAGAGCTGGAGTTTCTTTAACCGGGCAGCATATGGCATCTGTTTGAGCCCTTTGATCCTCTTGGTGAGGTACTTTTGGGGTCTTCCAGTTGCTGCAGGTGTCTGGTAAGATACATCCCAAAAAGGGCATTGTACTCAATTATGGGCCTGCCGAGGGATGAGTAAAGAGGCACGATGACCTCCCCTGATCTAGATGTGAATCCCTTCATGATTAGGTGGACTATATAAAATGTTTTTCTAACCACTTTGGCCACGTGGTTTTCAAATAAGAGATTGCTATCAACTTGGGTCCCCAGGTCCCTAATTACTTCTTCCGTACTTAATGGATTACCACCTATGTGGTAATTTGTGGGCACTTTGTTTTTGCCAAAGGGGATGACTATACACTTTGTGGCGTTTAGCTTGAGGCCATGGCTCTGGCACCAGTTGTCTGTTTCTATGAGGCCCTTTTGTAGGATGCTTGTGTCGGCTGGAGAGTCGATTATGGCACCTAGTTTGCAGTCATCTGCGAACTTGGTCAGCCACAGTCCTTCCGTGTTGGCCTGTACCTCCGAGAAATATATACCGAACAAGAGAGGTCCCAGGACTGAGCCTTGTGGGACGCCACTTGTAACTGGTTTGGAGTCTGACATAGCTCCAGCAATTCTAACCATGTGGGTTCTGTCCTTGAGCCAGTTTGCAACCCATCTAGTGACATAGGGGTTTATATTTAAGCTGGTGAGCTTATCTATAATGCCCGAGTGGGGTATTGTATTGAAGGCTTTTGCGAGGTCCAGGTAGGCTGTGTGGACCACCTTCCCCTCGTCAATGGCCTTGGTGACTGTTTCAAAGAAATTGACCAGGTTTAAGAGGCAGGATCTGCCCTTAACAAAGCCGAACTGGGTAGGATCCAGTGTCTGTAGGTCCCCAGTATCTTTATTTATGAGGTCCATGATGATCCTTTCCATAGCTTTGCAGACCAAGCTAGTCAGGCTTATGGGGCGATTCCAGGATCCGTTGAGGCACCACCTTTGTGGAGAGGGACCACTGTTGCTGTATGCCACTCTTTGGGTACATATCCTGTAGTAAGGCTGAGATTGAACAGTAGTTTTATGTTTGGGTTTAGCTCTTCTTGGAGTTCATGTAGGATGCAGCCCGGGACACCATCTGTTCCCATTGATGCTGTGTTTTTTGCTTTGGAGAGGGCGGCTCTTACCTGAACATCTGAGATGTCAGGGGGGCAGCACTCTGCTGGGATAGATATTTGCCCTTCTGGTGGGGTGGGGGGAGAAGTTTGCGCTGAACCTTTAATCTAGGATGTTGGCAATGTCTGTGGGTTCGGTGTATTTTTTGTCATTTTGGACTAATTCTGAGCATGTCTGGGAATTCCCACCCAGGTTCCTAACATAACTAAAAAAAGCCTTGTGATTATCCTTAGTGTCCTGTGCAATTTTTCTCTCGAAGCTGGCCTTAGATGATTTTATGAGTGCCCGTAGTTTTTTTGCTAATACTGATCAGAGATGCCTTCCCTTTTTGAGATTTTGCTCTATCATGTAGTAGCTTCCTCCTTCTATTGTATAGTTTGTTTGTGGCTGGGGTCCACCAGACAGGACGCCTGCCTTTGGAGGATTGGGTCTTGGTTTTATTTGGGATTGCATGATCCATGCATTCTTGAAGGTGTTCATAGAATGCATTTATAAAGGATTGTGCGGTCTGGGCCGTATTTTCCACAGGCCCAGGGGATTTGAAGGATTCCACCTCGGTTTTGAGGAGTGTGAAATTTGCTTTAGAGAAGTTTTTCACTGTGTTTTTCTGGGCAGGGGGTGGGGTTGGGATGTGAATATCCAGTGAGATTAGTTTATGGTCTGATCTTACCAGTGAGGGATACACTTCTGGTCTGGAGCATAGAGCCCCCATATTGGTGATGATCAGGTCCAGTATGTTTTCCCCTCTTGTGGGAGTGGTAACAAGTTGTTCCATAGCATTTGAGTTTATAAATTCTAGGAACCTTTGGGCTGGGGTGTTGGAGCTAGAGTAATGCTCCCAGTCTATGTTTGGGTAGTTGAAGTCGCCCAATATAATGGTGTTTGGAGAGACCTTCATATTTTCCAGTGTTCTCAGGAAGGCTGAGTGGGGTTCCTGGGTTTGGGAGGGTGGTCTGTAGCAGGCTATAAACTGGAAGGCAGTTTTACCCACTGTTAGTTGCACATGGATAGTCTCTGATGCTTCGTGCTGTGCCACCAACCTGGAGGTGTGGGTATCTTTGACGAATATTGATACTCCCCCTCCTTTTGTGGTTCGGTCCAGGTTTTGGGGCCGAAAAGCATGGTATGAGGTATAACCTTGTAGTGCTGGGGTACTCTCGGGAGCCTTGAACCAGGTTTCTGTTACTGCACAGATATCGATGTTCTCCATGCTAAGGAGAGTTTCGAGTGCGTGCATCTTGAGGTTTAGACTTCTGGCGTTGAGTAGCATTACTCTTAGTTTCTTATCCCTTGTGATACCTATGGAGGTGGGTTTGCCTTTTGAGCCTTGCCTAAAAAAGGCACTATGGGGGTGGCAAGAGCCTTTGCCAATATCCGAAAGCCCAGGGGTGACAGGTGCAAGCCGTCCCTAGCGAAGCATCGTGGCTTGTCGAGCATGGCATCCCAGGCTGACAGGCATTGGATCCCCTTTGAATGACACCAATACTTAAGCCAATTGTTGAAATTTCATCTTGTCTTCATATTGTGGCATCATTCTTGGTGCGGGTAAGATGCTGCTCAAGGTCAGGGTCATACCAGCCTGGGCTACATGCTCAGAGAGCTCCTCTATGTCTCTTTTCATGTAGTCCAGGGAAGTACGTCTCAGGTCATTCACACCAGCATGGACAATGACTGAGTCATATTTGTACTTGCCTTGGCGTGACCTGAGTGCTTGTGTTATGTGGCGAATCCTAGCGCCCGACAATGTAGAAATTGCTTCATGTTTACTGACAACTTTCTAATTTTCAAACTGATAAGGAATGTAAGATATATATTTACACAATGTTACTGGAGCCAAAGCTCTCACAACAGCACTACTAATACCAGTCAGGCTGTCAGTAAAGCACATACTGCACCAATTGCACACAGCAAGACTCAGACACATGGACCATCATATGCTGAGGCTCTTGAATGTAATTTTCCTAAACCCTAAACACATCTCATATGATGCACCTATAACAGACACCCTCAGTAACCCTAAATGCACTCTATCAAAACAATACATTCAGCCACATCTTGTGGAGCCTCTACATCTGTGCCCGTAAGTCATCAACATTTTGGTCATTGGAGTCTCCAGTGTGAGACACATTGATGCCCCCTTACCAGGCTGTGTAAGCAGAAAGTGACAGTCATTTACCTATCGGGGGGGGGGGCAGGATCTGCCAGATTGCATCTTTGCCATTTAATCTTTCAAATATTGGCCAAAACATTGTCCTTCCCTATAGTGCCCTTTTTAAGCAAACCAAACTAAGGAAATCTAAAGGTATTACTGCTCAGTGCAAGAATCCTAAACAAGAAACTCCAATCCTTAAAGACGTTTTCCTCATCTTGGAGAATGCCGTCATCTCTGCAGTTACTGAGACATGGTTTAAAGGCGCAAGGAGCACCTTGACAGTGTAAAGCTAAAATGCCTTCCACACAGTTAGACCAGCTACTGCACAGGCAGGGACTAATGGTTGGGGGTGTTTTGATTTACATAAAGAACAAATATATCAAGGTTGGTTAAACAGGATGAAGCACTTGAGCTTCCCCACATTCAAATCACAGTAGACAAAACCCCATAACCACATCATTGCAAGCTAAAAGTCCTCTGTGACCCTGTAAACTCATAACACTTATTTAAACTTACTGAAGACATTCACCATCCAACCCAATACCTTATTCTTGGGTGATTTTTAACTACCCTACTATTAACTTGGAATCGAATATGACGTCAAATGTGCAGGCTCAGAAATCGATGGCCTTTGTAAACGCCAGGTAGTTCATATGCCGAATAGGGGAGCAAACTTACTGGATCTAGTCCTCACTAACATGGAAGAGCACTGCACACCCCTATTGTAATGTCCTCATTGGGACTGTCAACTTTCCCTGTTTTGTAGGGACACCCCTGATATTTCTAAATGTTTTGTTCCATTCCTCCTAAAATTGGAAATCATTTTGAGAATTTCTAAGATAACAGTGCCAATATTTAAAATGTGTCACTAATTTGGGGCCTTTTCCTTAGTTATTTTTTACTTTGTTACAAATTCTGTTGGTAAAAGTTGAGAGCTCGTCTACTTGTAATTAAAAATAAAACCTGGAACCCCAGCTAAACCTGGAACATTAAGGTAAACTTCCTACTATTAAGTGATAATCTGGCAAAAATTTCAAGAATTCCAACCCATGAGAACCCTGCTGCCTGCGTGGAATTGTTCACAGAATCCCTGTACAGAGTATTTGCCAGGAATAAGTACAGAACAAACTCATAAACACAGTCTATACTGGTGGAATCCCAACATCAGTATGTTGTATAACAAAAGGAAGAAAATCATGGCAGAAATTAGGAGGTGTTGCAGCCAGCAAGAAGGTCTCTGTCATCAATCTAAACAAGTAACCAGAGAGAAAATCAAGACTACCAAAACCAATTTTTAAGTAAAATTAGCCTTCCAGGCAAAGCATAACAGCAACATATTCTTTAGCTATATCCGCAACCTCAAAGGCAGTACACTACTATGTATGTTACTGAAGCCACTAACACTGACTGAGCTGATAGATATAGCAAACCCATTGGCAGACAAATTCAGTAGTTTTACTCCTCTCTTTCCCCCAGCATCCGTTTAGGAAATACCATCAAATATGCATTACTAGGGAGCAAGTCCTCAATGCAGTCTCTAGGTACAAGAACACTACGTTGATGGGCCATGATAGTATCCCGGGTTACCTTCAAAATAGCATGAAACATGGCTCATCAGGCTGCATAGAATCACTGTTCAACTGTAGCCTCCAAACAGGTGTTGTGCCTCACAAAAGGAGAATGGCTATCATCATCTCTCTGCACAAGGACAGGCAGTCTATGGACTCTGGAAACTACAGACCCATAAGTCTCAAAACCATGGAAAGAAATGTCATGCAAATTATCAGTAATAACATAGGAAACCTCCAGACTGTGGATACAACCCAGTTTGGTTTCATCACAGGCAAGTTATGCCTACTCAGACTGGTGCACATACAGACCACACTGCTCACCTTGATCTGACCAAGGCATCTGACACAATACCAAACTTGAGCATTGTGGACAAACTCAAGATGTTAGGCAATAACATGTGTCACCTGCTGGATAGCCAGCTGGCTCACAGGCAGGGTCCATGAAGTTGAGATTGTGAAACTACCTCTACAAAGAAGCCAGTGTCCAGCAGGGTCCCTCAGGGTTGTATCTTGGGACTATTCCTTTTTGGCATCATTGTCTCTGAAGTCAAGGCCAACATCAAGGGCCTGTGGCTGACTTAGGTTTGCAGATGGTTTCATATTAGATGCAGTCATTTAATCCCCCACAGACACTAGTGTCCTCCAATAATGCCTGACACAAATGAATAACTGGTGTCAGAGCCATGGCCTAAAACCTAGTGCAGAGAAATGCATAATAGTATCCTTTTGGGAAGCCATCTACCTATGGAAACAACCAATTGACAACATACCCCTAAGAGCAGACCCAGTAGTCCAGGATTTGGGGATGCATGTAAAAAGTAGTTTGGCCTTTGTCTATTGTGTGTGTTTATGGCAGTAAGGAAAGCATTCGGTCTTGAGCAACTTATAAACAAGGGTATAGCATCAAGGTCCAAGGAGGTCATTGTTCCACTGTATTCAGCATTCATCAGACCTGTCATTGAAGACCCATTACTGTTGACCCTCATTGAACACTGTCTCAGATACGAGTGAATGGATAGGGTAACACTAACCCTCACCCTGAAAAATATTTCAGTCTTATAAACTATTCAAATGGAGCATAGGTAAACCAGGTCTTACAAAGTATTTGCAGTAGCAAGTCGTGCACTACTATATCAAATGCTGTAATCGGGTTCTTAAAGATCACATTCATAAAGTGCCCCATGTCCATGTTGCTAACAACCAAGTTTGTGAACCATGTGTCTGTCTTGATTCTGTGGCTATTATTAAAGTTATGCTGGCTTCTAGACATCATACTTTATTTAATTGTATATTCTAGGAGTTGGGCATCACAGCAGCCTCCAGGATATTGTTAATACGAAGAATAGACGAGTATAGGTTCTAGAGATCCCAAGGGTCAAGCCAGGTAGCACGCATGGTGAAAGGTCAAAATCCTTGCCATCCTTAAAGATGCAGTTCGGATAGACTTGTATCCATTTCCCATTTAGTATGTCGGCAGTCTTTTTTTCTTTTAAGTGAGCCCACCCAATTTCTGAAAGCCTGCCCTAAGCACTCCCTGCCTACAGTCAAATTAAAAAAAAAAGTTTGTTACTTATTTAATATTATATGCCCTAATTAATATATGCTACCTGAGCATATTTACACACACATGATGGTGACCAATGTGTTATCTTTTTCTTTCTTAACAGGCACACGTGCACAAAAAATTTAAGCCCAGCTCTATAGCTCTTGGTCCTGCAAGGCAACTTGCAAATAACTATGCAACACATCAAGGTTTAGATTCCTACAGCATCCACTTAAGTACAAGATACAGCTTATTTGCATCTTGCTACGATGTTCTTCATCTCACATTGCTGCAGTCCTTACACATGGGTAGTCCGCTGTCCTCGGTCGGCCCGAATATCAAAGTATTAGGCTGACGTCGGTCAAGGCGCTTAAGACTGACATCAGGACGTCAGGGTACAAATGCGCATGACCGACGTCATATCCTCAGTCTTATTTGCCGCATGGTCCGATGCAGAAGCAGCGTTGCAAGTGCCGTTCGGCGTTCTGAAATTTTTCGAATTCGGAGTTTCAGACCGAGTCAAAGTTGGCTAAGTACCCCGTTGGGGAATATTTTAGTTTTTTCTTGCCTCAGTGGTTTACCGGATGTCAGAAAAAGTGAATAACTGTATTTCTTGTGGGAAGCAGATACCGCATAGGGATTATCATTCTTTGTGTATTCCTTGTTTGGGGCCTGAGCACGGCGTTGTTGGGTGTCGCTTTTGTGCTAGGTTCAATAAGCGCACTATTAGCGAAGGTTAGATTGTGCTAGGTTGGTCTTCGGGAAGCGGTGCAATTATAATATGCCGTCGGATTCTCCGGCGCCCGCTTCTTCGAAGAAGCGCAAAGACAAAGCAGCTAAACCCAGGCAAGAAGAGTCGTCCGTACCGGACGCCGGTTCTTTAGAGGCGTCAGTGGAACCGGTGGTTCCGACGGAGGCTTCTCTGGAGTCACAGGGGGAGACTTTGATATTGCAGGATGTGGCCTCTCAGGAGGCAGGCCAGGCTGAAGGGGCTTCTCAAGTTACTGTACTCCCCTCCCTTCCCAGGGTGGTTAGGCCCTCTCCTTCTGTTTCCAAGGCTTCTCCCAGAGGCAGGCCAGGTTTAGCTTCTGTTGGTGTCACTCCTAGTTCAGCAGGGTCTGTGCCCAAGAAGCACATGCTTAAAATGGCAGAAGATTTAATTACTTTGATTAGAGGTTCTTTGCCCCCTCCTGATAAGAGGCCTAGGGTGGAGCCAGAGTTGGGGAGTTTTGAGCAGGCTTCGGATGTTTCTGAGTCTTCGGCTGAAGACTTGCAGGAGTACTCTCCTTATTCTGATTCTGAGGCTGATGATTCGACTCCTTCTGCTTCTCCTCCAGAGGATTTTTCTTTTTCAGAGACTCTTCATTCCATGAGGGAACATTTTAAGTGGGAAGGTCAGGACTTCTCTGATTCCAGGAAAAGGCTTAGGGAATTTTTGCTTTTGCCCCAGCATAGGCCCTTGGCTATACCCCCTGTTCTGGATGTTGTGGAAGATGTGTTTGCAGAGGCTTCTCTTAATCCTGATTCTTTGCCTCCTGCTCCTGTTAAACCGGATAGGTATTACAGGGTGCCTGAGGCTCATAAATATCTTTATAAGAGTCCTAGGGCGGACCCAGAAACTGTTAGTCAGGGACCTAAGGGTGTCAAGGCCTCTGTTGTAAAGAATCCGGTTCCTCCAGATAAAGAGGCCAGAGCTTTGGATAGATGGGGAAAGAAAGTCTATACTTCTTCCACCTTAGCTATGAGGGCTTTGAATTGCCAGTTTCACATGTTGAAATATCAAAACTATCTTCTTTCTCAATTGAAGTCTAAGGTAGATGCTCTGGCGGAAGGCATTGAGTGTAAAGAATTGCAAGATTTGGTGCATGTCTCTGAACAAGTGGATAAGCATTCTTTACAATGTGGTTTTGATGCTGTACAGGCCTCGTCTAGGGTGGCTGCCACTGGTTCAGTTCTTCGCAGGCACGCCTGGCTGAGGGATCAGAATTTATCTGACCATGTTAAGACAAGGATTTTGGATGCTCCTTTACAGTCTGATGTGTTGTTTGGTTCACCTGTGGAGTCAGTCTTGAAGAAAATGGAAGACAAGGCTAAGTCTATGCAGGCTGTTAAAGATTTTTTGCAAGTTCAGCCTCCGAGGTTTAGTAGGAATTGGCCTGCTAAGGGGTGGACGTATCCTTCTTATGATTCTCAGTCTAGGGGTAGATCTAGACGTGGTAGGGGTAGAGATCAGAGTTCCTTCAGACCTAGAACAGGGAGCTCACCTGCACAATCTTCGGGTGAGGGCAGGGGCCAGTCCTTTCGTAAACAGGCCCAGTGACCTACCTTTTCAGCTGCCAGATCCTTCTTGCCTGGCAGCACCTTTGGGAGGAAGGTTAGCACTCTTCAAGGAAAATTGGAGTTTAATTACCCAAGACAGATGGGTATTGGATATCATACACCAAGGTTACAAGTTTTATTTCCATACCTTGCCTCCTTTCAAAGGCATGCCGGACGTTCCTCCTCAGCAAAGACTAGAGGCTCACAAGCAAATTTCTCTGCTACTTCAAATAGGGGCCATACAACCGGTCCCTCTGCCAGAAATGGGCCTAGGATTTTATTCTCGCCTGTTCCTAGTACCAAAGAAGGGGAACACGTGGAGACCAATTTTGGATTTATCTATCCTCAACACATATCTGGACATTCCCAGGTTCAAAATGTTGACGTTACAACAGCTTTTACCTCTGCTGGGCAAAGATCACTGGATGGTGACTCTGGATCTCAAGGAGGCTTACCTTCATGTTCCTATCAGGCTCAGTTGCAGGAAGTATCTGCGTTTTCGGGCTGGGACTTCTCATTATCAGTTCTCTGCATTGCCCTTTGGCTTATCTACTGCGCCCAGAGTGTTCACGAAGGTTCTGGCTCCAGTGATAGCTTTCTTCAGGCTAAGAGGAATACAGATCTATCCGTATTTGGACGATTGCCTGATTCTGGCCCAAGAAAAGGACGAACTTCTTCATCATTTACAGTATGTGATAGCAGTGCTAAGATGCCTGGGGTATTCTGTGAACGAAATAAAATCCAGTCTAGTACCCTCTCAGGACATGTGCTTTCTGGGTGTGAGACTGAATACAGCATCCCAGATGGCCTTTTTGACCCCGGACAAACAAAAGAATCTTTCGCTTTACTTCCATCAATTGTCTCATCAGTCCAGGCTGACTGCAAGGACAGTCCTTCAAGCCTTGGGGTTCATGGCATCTTGTATTCTGGTGCTTCCCAATGCCAAACTGCATATGAGGAAGCTGCAATGGTATCTCAAAATGTATGGACACAGCACTGCCAAGATATGGACACTGTCATTCAGATAATACCTTGCATTCAAAAGGAATTTTTGTGGTGGGCTCAGGAATGTCACCTAAACAAGGGACTCTCTGTGACCCGGCCAGAGGCGAGTCAGATTCTAACGACAGATGCCTCAGACAAAGCTTGGGGAGCTCATCTAAATGGAAAGTGGGTACAAGACACGTGGCCTGCCAGACTTCAACATCTACATATCAACTTGAAGGAGATGTTAGCAGTCCAATTTGCATTAATAGCTTTCAAGGATTTACTTCTTCCAGGGCAGGTGTTGGTTCTAACAGACAACACAACTGTCATGTGGTACATCAACAAGCAAGGGGGAACGCATTCTTATCCTGTATGCAGACAAGCAATGATTTTGTGGGAGACTGCTCTCAGTTTACAGCTAAATCTTCAGGCAAGGTTTCTGCCGGGAGCACAGAACTCCTTAGCAGATGTGTTGAGCAGACAAATTATGGATCCCCACGAGTGGAAATTGGATCCTCATGTATTTCAGAAATTGACAGTGTTATGGGGAACTCCAGACATAGATCTGTTCGCTTCTCCACTAAACTACCAGCTGCCAAGGTTTTGCACAAAAAGGTTTCATCCCACAGCTTGGAAAGTGGATGCTCTCTCATTCAATTGGAGCAATCTTCATGTGTATGCCTTTCCACCTCTGCCTCTCCTCCCAAAGGTACTCCTGAAGGTCAGACAGGACAAGCCAAAGATGATTTTAATAGCTCCAGATTGGCCTCGACAGCATTGGTACCCATTACTGAGAAGTCTGATACGGGAGCCTCCATGGCCTTTGCCTTCGATTCCTCACCTGCTGTCTCAGGAGAACAGTCATTTACTCAATGTCAAACTTCACTCTCTACATCTAACAGCCTGGCATATTCTGTTTTAAACCCTGGAGGGTCTCAGCTTCCACAGCAGGTTTTGAATGTTATTTTGGAGGCCAGAAGGCCTAGTACAAGGAAAGTGTACGCAGATAAATGGAGGAGATTTTTATTTTGGAGTACAGCAAAGGAATTTGATGTTTCTAAGCCTAATTTAAGTGTGGCTCTTCAATATCTTACTGAGTTACTGGACAAAGGTTTGTCCTTCTCCTCTATTAAGGTTCATGCTGCAGCAATTTCTGCTCACTATGACTGTGACCCACCATTGTTTTCTCATCCTTTGTTTAAGCAGTTCCTTAGAGGGGCAAAGAATATAAGACCCCCACGTAGAGCTCCTACTCCTGCTTGGGATCTCAATTTTGTGTTGGAGAAACTCACTCTACAACCTTTTGAGCCTGCAGCTACTGCCGAGTTGAAATATTTATCATGGAAGACTGCTTTTTTGTTGGCCATTACCTCTGCGAGAAGGGTTTCTGAATTACAGGCCCTTATGGCGGTTGAGCCTTTCTTGATTTTCCATAAGGATAGGGTATCTTTGCGTACTAATCCTTCCTTTATGCCTAAAGTGGTTTCTAGTGTGGCTTTAAACCAAACAATTCATTTGCCTACTTTTTATGCAAACCCCCAAAATAAAGGGGAAAAGATTTTGCACACTTTGGATATACACAGGCAGTTGCGATATTATTTGAGCAGAACTAAAGGGTTCAGGCAGTCTCAGCAGTTATTTGTTTCATTTGCTTTGGGTTCTCAGGGCAAGCCTGTTTCAAAACAAACTATTTCTAAGTGGATTGGGTTTTGTATTGCTTTCTGTTATTCCCATCATGGTAAGGAGATTCCGGCTGGGATTAGGCCTCATTCCACTAGGGCTACTGCCACTTCTACAGCTTTTTTAAGGGGGTGGCAACTAAAGATATTTTGGAGGCAGCTACTTGGAGTTCAGTGCATACTTTCTCTAAGCATTACCACCTTCCACTTTACTCTAAATCTAGGGCTGGTTTTGCCACTGCAATTTTACAGGGCATTTTGGCAGCTCCTAATGCTTTATAGTTTTGCCATCCTCCCTTACCTCTGCTTTGGGATTCTACCCATGTGTAAGGACTGCAGCAATGTGAGATGAAGAACATAGTACAGTTTTGTACCTACCATAAATGTAGGTGTTCGAAGATCCACATTGCTGCAGTCCAATTTACCCTCCCTCCTTCCCCTCTGTAGTTAGAGGCGGTTGTGTGGTTTGGGTTGTGAATATTGTGGATATTGTATATATTGTACATATGATTAGTGCAAGGGTGGTTGGTTGTTTTTTGCTGTCTTTTGGTTTTGGCCTTTCTTTTTAGGGTCTTCTGACATCTGGGGCAAGAAAAGACTGAGGATATGACGTCGGTCATGCGCATTTGTACCCTGACGTCCTGATGTCAGTCTTAAGCGCCTTGACCGACGTCAGCCTAATACTTTGATATTCGGGCCGACCGAGGACAGCGGACTACCCATGTGTAAGGACTGCAGCAATGTGGATCTTCGAACATCTACATTTATGGTAGGTACAAAACTGTACTTTACTCATTAAGCTAAAATGGCAGTCGTTTAACTAATTCGCTCAGCAATTATGTAATACAGCAAAATAAAACACTTTGTTTACACACTAACACAGAATATACTACAATTACAAGCTAAAGATATACTGAGTAGTTATGTTCTGCAGCATAACAAGAGACGTAAGAAAACCAACCTAGCACTCAATACTTTTCTGTATTGTGAGTAGTCCATGAGTATACATGGTTAACAAGTAGAAAGCCAAATTTAATAACGACACATGCACATACTACCTGCATGCATAAGCATTCGCTCTCTCACACACACACACACACACACACACACACACACACACACACACACACACACACACACACACACACAAAATAGTCATATACGAGAACCTTGAGTTGTTGAATCGTTGAAAAAAAAATTTGCAAACTAATTTTTACTGAAAACTCATTTAAAGAAATTATAGTTGATAGAAAACTGTAAAAGGTGTATAGTAGACAGCTAGATTGGTGTAGAAATATATGTAGATATTTACTTGGCCAGTTGTCAAAAAAGTGATTGGTGTCACTTTTAGGAAAATCACTGCTTGTGTGGTTTCAATTTGTGCACCAGCAGCAATCCACTAATTCACTATATATGTGGTCTCTTCCCTTTTTTCCTGCAGATATGCAACCATGGAGTTAGTATCTTTAAGTAAAAAGATGTGCAGGATGGTTTGTTCTCTCGAGAAAAAAAGTATAAAGGGATCTTCAAACAGACCATTAGAAGTATGACTAGACAAAATGAAATTTCAATTAAATGAGTTTTTAACTATTTTTTTTGTATTTATGATTCTACTTAATGAAATGTCACACAAGATTACAGACAGTAATGCCAAGCATTAAATTTTCTTATTTAAAAAAATGCATGTTAGTGCAACACCTATATTTCTGTTGACATTCGAAGTCAATTAGAGTAATATTTGCAAATCATACCTGAATTTGGGTGTTGTCCTCTTTATTATTTTTAGCATTGTCCGCAATTCTTAAGCAAAGAAATTGAGAGCTATGAATGCCCATTTTGTAAGTGCAATAAGCCAATTGGGAGTGTGCATGGTACAGATATTGCTGGGATGATGGGATTATAAATTTTTTTTTTTTTTTTTTTAAATCCCCTTGGTGTAGCTGCTTGTCTCTTTGGATGGAGTGCTCATACCTAAGCTTCTTTTAATTCTACTTTCCCTGGATCCCCACCAAGCCAAGTTCGATCTGTTGGCCTGCAGTGCTCTTTAACAGAACCGGGCAACCTTGGGATGAGTGTTATTTTCAAATTGTACAAAAACTTCTCCTTTTAATTCTACTTTCCCTGGATCCCCACCAAGTGAAGTTCGATCTATTGGCCTGCAGTGCTCTTTAACAGAACCGGGCAACCTTGGGATGAGTGTTATTTTCAAATTATACAAAAAGTATGTTTTATTCTCCAGACAAAATTGATTGCTAGCCCTTGTTTAATTTCTATTTTTAAGTAAAGCACTCCATCACGGACGTTAGCTTGCCCCCTCCCCATACTGTACTTCCTAAAAGCAGTCCTCCTTTGCGAGTTGTGTCAACTATTTGAAAGCCCTGCTGTTTTTCTAGTATTACTAAACCCTTTCTCCTATAACTTGTCTTTCTAATCCCACATACTCCTGGTTACAAGTGTTTTTTTATTTCAAAAGAAAGGTATGCAAAACAAGTAAGTCCAAAGTACCTACTGATTTTCCTTATTGTTTCAGAACATTAGCTGCCCCCCCCCCCCCATTCTGTACTTCTGACTACAGTCTGCCTTTATATGCAGTATTATTTGCATGCTGTGCTGTTTTTCTACTTCTACTAAACCTTTTCTCTTCTAAATTCTTGTCTTCCTAATTTCCACATAACTCCTTGGTAAAATTGGCTTATTTTATTTCAGTAAGACAGGTATGCAAAACAAGCAAGTCAGAGTACCTACTGCCTTTTCTTATTGTTTCTGTAGACTTGCATATCTGTGAAATCAGGGCGAGCCCTTTTCATCATACTATTGGCTATCCACCACTTTTCTGGTCTATTCTGATCCTCCCCCTCCCCACAAGAACAATTGCAGCCTAATCAGGGCCAGCCCTTTTCATTATAACCTATAAACCTACTGATAGTCTTCCTTCATCTATTGCCTGCTACGCTCCCCTCCCTGCCCCCAATTGCCACCTGCCCCCAGTGGTCCTACCTTTATTACAAACAGTAACCACTCCCACCCTTCAAACAACCTGTAACATTACTACACCTATACTTCCTCCTACAACTTCTCACTGCTATCCCTCCTACTCAGCTAATATGTACAAGCACACCATACCACACTCACTGCATGCACACTCCTTGCATACATCACATCTTACCAAACCTCCACCATTCCCACACTCAACCACTACCACTGTATCACCACACACACCACCACTCATATCCCACCTCTACTCTACTACTCCCTCATCAGGTCAACAACCTTCACAATACACCCTCTATATAGACTACAGACCACAATACCTAAACTAAAAACAACCCCACAACCTAACATAAGCCTATCACCATACCTATTACCCACAGTACACAATCAAAAAACTTCAAAAACAAAGCACTTCAAGGAGAATAGTATAGTAACCACAGCTTCAAAAGTGGATAAGTAGTTTATTTTAACGCACCAACACTACACACACTGCATTTTCGTCCTGTACAATCAGAACTTCTTCAGATATCTGACATCCAGATCTTAAAGTTAGCAGCTCCCCAAATAGGTAAAGACGAAATAATATATGCCAACTTCAAAATAAACCAAAATAAAACCCTAAACGTAATAGGTTGCTACTTCCCACCTGGCCACAGCATCCCTCCACTTGAAAACCTCCTCAGCTGGACTACCCACCACCTACCCCAAGAAACTTTAATTCTAGGAGACTTCAACACTGACTGGCAATCCTGCTCTAGCAACCACCCAACCCATCATGTAAACCTTCATGGCTTCACCCAACTTGTCCAGTCACCTACTAGGATAAATAACTCCAACAAAACACTACCCTTGATTGGATACTAGTCAATAAGAGCCCCCAGTCATATATAGCAGGCTGCTTATCTGACAGCCTCAGTGATCACTCCCCAGCCTTCCTACTAAGAAAACACCTTTATAAAGCAAAACCCATCATCTACCGTCAAATATGCAACTTCAACCCTCTTTCATTCAGCTCATCCCTAAAAGACTGTAACTGGCAACCTCTAAAATACCTCAAACTAGATGACGCAGTTGACAAATAAAGCATTCCTAAGCATCCTTAATTACCACGCCCCCCATAAGACATTCCCGAACTAGAGCCCAACCACCCCCATGGCTACAAAAAACACCAAGTCTGAAATGAAAAACAGGGATAAAGCCTGGGACAACTGGCGCAAAACCTAAACCCCCTCTACTAGGCAAAAATTCCTAGAACTACACAATAGAACCAAAAAGCTTATAAAACAGGACAAAATCTAATACTACTAGTCTGCCATTACCTTCTCCCAACATAACCCCAAACAATTCTGGTCCTCAAACTCCATCCTCCACCCAGGTAAACTAAGTACACCCACTCCTAACTTAACTCACTCCTCTGAAAATATTGCTACCTCTTTCAACAATCACTTCACACAAACCCTACTATCACTAGCTGGACAACACAGCCCCCCCATAAACCCACACCATCAACTACAACTAACAATCTCTCCACTAGCTTCTCTTTCTCTCCTGTTCCTACCTCCAAAATAAAACAACTAACTAAACTTAAAACCACCAGATTAGCAGCAGACAACCTTCCAAATGAATACCTTCAACTTGCAGCTGATGCTCTGGCCTACCCAGTATCACTCATGATTAACAGATCTCTGTCAGAAAGTTATGTTCCCACACTGTGGAAAGTCTCACACATAATTCCTCTATACAAAGGAGGCCCCCCCCCACAGATCTAACCAATTACCGCCCCATAGCTATTCTCCCGCCACTATCCAAAATACTAGAGAGATGCATTCATTCTCAAGTCTCAGATCACCTCCTTGCTAACAACCTCCTCTCCAACACACAACACTGTTTCTGACCTAACCATAGCACCACCACCGCATTACTCTCTTTCTCTAACACTATCCTACAAAATAAAAATGCAGGTTATCTCTCCTCAGCTACCTTCCTAGACCTCTCTAAAGCTTTCGACATGATTCCACACAAACAGCTCATCTCTCTTCTGAATAACCTATCCTTCTCTCAGCCAGTCATCAACTGGTTTTAGAGTTACATATCTGACTGCCAACTAGCAGTTGTTTGGCAGGACAACCTATCCCCCCAACTACCAGTCTCCATAGGGGTTTCCCAAGGTCCATCCTGGGACCCCTACTGTTCTCTATTTTCACCAATAATCTAGCCTCAGCCACAACACATGACACACTCATACAATGCACAGATGACTCAACCATCATCTGCACAGCCCACTCCCTACTCGAACTGGAAAAAGTCACACAGGAAGCATTTTCTTCTATTGAAACTTGGTTATCCGATGCCCAACTAATACTTAACCCAAACAAAACAAAATTACTAATCTTCCAACCCACCAAACTTACCCTACACAGCTCACACTTTAACATCACAGCAAAAGACAACACCACCATCCATCCTACAGAACACACCAAATTACTAGGAGTAGAAATAGACAATAAACTGAACTTTGACATTCACATTTCCATGGCCATTATAAAAGTGCACAAAAAACTAGGAGAATTATATAGAAATCAGCAACTACTTACCAAAGCAGCTAAAATTTCGGTAGCAAATTCTCATTTTATCTCTACGCCTCTCCAATATTTACTAACCTTAGACAATGCGACCTAACTAAGCTCGAAACCTGCTACAACAGTATCGCCAAATTCGCCACAGGGGCTTCCTGTCATACTCACCACTGTCTCTCACTAGCAGAACTGGGCTGGCTAGAGCTCCCCTACCTCCTTTAATGGTACCAACTCGCACTCGCCCACAAACGAATAAACCAGCCACTAAAAGTCCCATCCAGAATCTACTCTAACCCTACATAACCACGAGACCACTAAGATCCAGCCACAAAAACCTCCTACGGGTCACAAGAGCCAATAACTCTGCTGGAGGAGCATTATTCTTCTGCACTATAGCCAAACTCTGGAACTCCCTCCCATCCTGAATTAACCTCTGTAACTTCTTGCACCCACTTGAAATCCTTAGTAAAATCACACTTAAAAACTTGTCAGATATGCCCTTGCAACCCCCCTAATACCATCCACTCCACCCACCCTCTACCTCTCTCGGCCTCCTAGCAACAACCTACTCTTAGCAAGCTTGGCTACTCATGTTCCCAGCTACCTACCACGTGCTACTAATGTCTTGTAGCAACAACTGCTAATGGCTGTTATGTACCTCAAAAACAGATTGTATCAATTGTTCACTGAAGAATCTGAACTACATTTGTAACAAATGTTTAGTATATGTCACCATATTTTAAAATTGTACTATGTTCTACAGCTATTATACATCTATGTTTTATTCTGGTCTTACGTTCTCAGCTGAACTAATGTCTATATTTAAATGTTATGTTTTTTAACTGTATAATGCAAGTAATACTTAATGTGGAGCTTTTCTCCCCGGGCCTCCGCTGAAAATGGACCTGTGTCCAGTCAGACTCTCCCGGTCAAAAAAATTTAAATAAATAAATAAATAAGCTCCTTGCCCTTTATGCGTATGTTGCACAATACCCACAGATGTATAGTAATATCTTTACCATGGATACCCCCCTCCATATCACAGACACACACACACACACACACACACACACACACACACACACACACACACACACACACACACACACACACAGAGCAAATCATCTTCCACTGATAAATATGTTTCCTAAATGCATCAGAATTTGAAGATTGGGTAGAGATGGGTAAAGGCTGCCAGTCTAGCCAGGTAGAATTGTGCACATAATTCTATTATTTGTAAATACTGTGAATGTTGAACTTAAAACAATGTGGCAACATTGCCATCTGCTCTAAAGAAAGCTAAATCAAGTATTTCAAATCTTTCTTTTGAAGTTAAAATTATTTCAAAAATATCCTTTGATCTGTAGAGCTCGGAGTCAGTCTGTCTGAGCTAGCACATACTTTCTATTGTTTTAAGGCTAAAGTTAATGACCAGAATTTACATGTGGAATGTCCTTTATTGCTCTAAGTGTAAAAGAATGTAAATGCAGTTTCTGTGTGGCCTGGGAACCAGGAAGGTGTAAAAGATGAGGTAATGTTTAGCAGAACTGCAGTTTCAATTTAAACAGTGAGAACCAGAGATTATTAGGCATTTTTGTCTGACTATTCAACTCAGCACTGCCTTGCTCTATGTAAGTTATCTTAGAAGTATGTTTTTTGTAGCAATAACTAGGAATTAGAAAAAAGATTCAACTAAGTGTTTTTCTGTTATGTCAGAACTGTACTATTGAATTATTTTAGGTTTCTGTGTGATCTCTGAACTCTTGAATAGCACTGTGGTGTAGTAGTATTGTCTTGTGTTTTTAGTATTTATTATTAAATATTTTTAAACCCTTTTCAACTATGGCTGGTTTATGTGGAGATAATTTAAGCTCTAGAGTACATTGCATGCTTATAAGTGATCCTGGACTAAGCCCTTCCAATAAGCCTTGATTGCTTAAGTTACACTACTATTGGATATTAATATTGCACAGTAATAATTGGACACTCTTTTAATGGCCTTTGGATAGCTGATTATTAGCTGCTGGTGACAGTAATTACTACCGTATATTCTGGGTAAAAGGGGCACAGCTGGAGAAACTGTGCCAGCCTTTCCCAAGAGTGTATGTGAAGTTGTATAAATACTTATCTCAAAGTGTGTGTGTGTCAGCTACTTGGGCAGGGACACGAAGCACTGGTTGGACAGAGAGGGTACTGGAGGTTAGCTTGCCAGCTAGGCTGAAATCTGGACCCTATAGCTGTGCCAGTGGGGAGTCTTATTGGGGACCTGGGGAGCAAGGGAGCGACCAGCCCCAGACTGACTGTGATCTCTGTGTTCTTAAGGGAAATTGGACTTTACTGTGTGTATCTGTTATCCTTTCCTCTCATATGAAAAGCCCTCTCTGGTGTTAGTGGTGAGGATTGAGGCTCCTTGATTGCTGGGCTAGGGCATGGGCGTCACACAGTATACAAGGCCTAATCTACCAAGTGACATGGTGACTTCTCCTGTGAAATATATATAAAAAATAGAAGTATGGCCTGTTCCTTTCTATAGTGCACTCTGAAAGAGATTTAGTGCATTCTTTGAGCTGACATTAGCCAGCAGGAAATTCTAAGAGCAGGCAGACATGGGTGTTGTAGAGGGTACTTTAGAAAACTAAAAGCAGTAATGTGAATTCATTAATATAGAGCGATAATACCCTGATTGCATCCCAGGTGACCTGAGTTCAGTTAGCAGCTCTGGCAGTGGTGAAGTTGTCATGGGGGATGGTACAGTTTTTTAGGTAACACAGCCTCAAAAACATTCACAAGGGTAATCATTTTGGTGCTTTTATCCAGGCACAGGTTCCATATTGGTATCCCCCAGTGTAGACAGGAAAGCACATGGAGAGATGTCTTGTGGTATGATTAGTGCACTGCATAGAAGGCATGCGTGTACCTCATAGTCTTCCATAGCATATCTGCTTTTTGAATGCTGTGAAAGTACATGAAGAGAAATGTCTGACCAAAGAGATATAGATGACTACTGTACATTCCAGGCATGTTCAGCTGTTATCTCTGGGGAACAAATGAAACAAAGGGCCTCACCTTGGAGGAATAAATGAGTCTGTAAGATGATGAGAGAGGGAAGTGCTTCTTGATCAGCTTAGACCAGATGAAAATGAAATGGGAGAAAGGGCAGAACATAAGATCTGTGAATCGATATTAGCTCTAACTTGACCCCTGTCTCTCCCCTCTGTGTTTCCCTCAGGATATACCTGAAAAAAGGTTGTCTGCAGCTATTACATAAGACAAAGTTCTAGAAGTGCTATCAAAAGCTACAAATATTGCATCGATGGGCCCTGATAATATATCTGGATGCATCTTAAACTGCATGAAACACACTTTAGCCACACCTCTGACAATACTGTTCAATTTCAGCCGCCATGCAGGTTTTGTATCAAGTGTATGGAGAACAGCTACATTCATAAAAGAGGACCTTCCACAGACCCAGGCAATTACAGAACCGTATGTCTGGCAAGCCTAATATGCAAAGCCATGGAAATACTTATCATGGAACTAATCAGTAAGGACATAGGGAATCTCCAAACACTGGTCTGTCTCAGTTTGGATTCATCAGTTGCAGGTCATGTTTACTCAACCTAGTGAATTTTTGTGAGAGGGTCACCAAAGCAATAGATGAAGGCAAAATGGTACACACTACATACCTCAATCTGGCCAAAGCCTTTAAAAAAATTCCCCATTCAGGCATAGTAGAAACTCTAAATAAACAGGGTAGTCACCCACTGGATTGTCAAATGGCTCACAGATGAGACACAAATAATTTAAAATAGGGGAAGTTACTTCCACCAAGAGATCAGTCACCAGTGAAGACCCCACGGTTCTGTGCTGGGACCTGTTCTGTTTGGCATCTACTTTTATGAAGTAAAAACTAATACCAAAGATCTCTGGCTGACTAAGTTTGCAGATGACTGCAAGCTTGGAGCAATCATTAAATCCACAAATGACTTGTAACTGATGCCAAAATCATGGACTGAAATTATATACTAAAAATTGCATTATTGTTTCCTTTGGGAAGTCATCTACCCCAGGGAGCTACCACATCTACAATAAACCCCTAAGAGTTGATTCAGTTGTTCAGGATTTAGGAAGTTATGTAAAACAGTGGCCTAACTTTTGACCAGAATGTGTCGATTGTGGTAAGAAAGGCCTATATCACGCAGCTTATAAAAAAAGGGATTGTGTCTAGATCTAGGGCTGTCATTGTCCACCTTTACTCAGCCCTCTTTAGGCCAGTCATTGAAAAGAATGCTCCCTTTGGTGTGTATCTGTCTAGAAACGTGCAACAAATGGATGCCTACCGTGATGATTTGGAAGTGCCGTCCTAGCTAGCTGGAGTGTTGTAAAGAATGATATGTCCTTCAAATATCAAAACTGTTTTATACAAGATGCTTGTGTTACAAATGTATAAGAACTATATGTCATTTGTATATCAGATTGATTTTTGTACAGATGCTTGTGCTGAAAATGTATTTGTGACCTTTGCTTGTGTTGAAATGGATCATCAGTGCACCCTGCTGGATTTCCAAGATGGCTGCACATTGAGTAACGGCTTGCTTCTAGCTCTCCCAGTGCACTTACTGGCTAGTAAGTGCACTGCCTGGATGCCAGGAATAAATAGAGAAGTCCTGGAAAAAATCTGTTACAAAATGTGAGGAAAAACACTGGCTGTGGTAAGTTCTGCAGCTGTTCATCAAAAAGCTGTGCAACCTTCAGACATGGCTTTCAGTAATCTACAGGAAGATGCAAGACAGCTGCACACAGACCTGGTTAAAATAAACAAAACACAGATGGAATATATCAACACAAACAACAAAAGACTGGAAAAATGAAAGAAGCTTTAAACAGATATTCATATGAGATGATAAAGCTGCAAAAATCAGAGGTCAAAATGAAGAAAAGGCTGCCTGAATATGAAATTGCTCAGGAAGAGATGTTTCAAGAAATAATAGAATTAGAGTACAGAGCATATAGGAGACCTGAGATTTCCAGCTATACTAGAGAAGCTGGAAGGCACAGATTGCATTCATTTTATGAAAGCACAAATAAGCAACTGGACTGGTATTCCACAGCAGGAGTTGTTAGTTGAAAGGGCACATTGTGTGTATGCTCCAAACCTAGCTATAAGAAAGCAGTCTAGACCTTTAATAGTAAAGATGTAAACCTACCAGCAGAAGGAGTCTATTCTGACAAAACTGTGGCAGAAGGACAAAATACCAAATGTGGGAGACAGTGTATTTGTGGAGAATGATTACTCATTGTACACCAGGCAGAAGATGAGTAAATTCATTCCACTATTCAGGGCATGTCGAGATGCAGGTGTGAAATTCAAACTGCTGTATCCAGCTGTCTTTAAGGTATTCTTCCCTGAATGGGCAAAGACATTTTTTGATGAAGTACGTGCTAAGGAGGAAATACAAAAGTTTGTCCAACAAAAAGTGAACTGTGAAACAGAAGGAGATTCTGCTTCTTGTTCTTCTGGTAATAAAGACCACAGAGAGACTGTACCTGTGAAACCTTTTCCAGTATTTCAATGGTAAATGTTGGAGAGAAGCAAGGGAGCACAAGAGTTGACTAGAAGAATCAAGAGTATGTTGGAAATGAAGAGACAGGATTTGGGTGATTAAGAACAGTAATAAAACCAGTAACTTACTGTGGGATTACAATGCAACAATTATATTTGTGAAATATGACAGAATAAGAAAAATTGGAAATATTGGACTTTTTTCAAAATGTGTTGGACTTGAGGACACTAAAGTATATACCCTACTTCATGTCATTAATGTTCGAAAAAGAAGGTTTGGGGAGGAGAGGGGAGAAAGCTAACTGTACTTAAAACATTTTCTTTTCTTAATAGTACTGTATTTGTGGTATGGTTTTCTTTGCATGCTATTTTTAAGTGTAATGGGGATTGTAAACAGGTGCTGTTTTTTTTCTTTTTATCCCCTCTTCCATATTTCTTCTTGTACAGTTTTGAGAAATATAGGCAATGTAATGTAAAAAAAAATAAATAAAGAGCTTGGTTAAAAAGGCATGACAAAGTTAAAAATAATGTGCTTTTGGTCATTCTTGCATGGGGAAATGACTGTATTAATACCTTAGACTGATTAGTTTTAAGACCGAGCACATAAATGAAAAATAATATTGAATATTATGAGGATTTTTTTCTAGGAAATGTATGTATACTTAAATTCTGCAGCCGGTCTTCATGTTTCCATGGAAACAATTTGATAAAGAGAAACTGGCTCTCTAGTTCTCATGTCTCCATGGATACAAATCTGATAATGAGAAACTGGAGACAGTCTGATGGAAGGGGATTGGCTGAGGGAAAAAGACAAGAGAAATTGGCTAGGACATAATGTTAAGTAAAAACAGATGTCCACCAAGACTGAGTGTTGAATCCAATTTAATTAAAACCAAACCCTACTTCTCTGGAAATATAACACAACCATTGGATGACAGTGAGTTAAGTGTTTAAAGAGCAAACTAATAGCATCACTTTAAACTTACTCTAGCAATGTGAATATGGTATGTAACATTGTGAAGAAGAATTGGCCCATACTTATGACGGATCCTGACTTGTGTAAAGTATTAGGGCCCTGTCATAAGTTTGCCTTCAAGAATAATAGGACATTGAAGCAACTTTTATGCTACAAGACACCCTCTAGAAGGGTATACTCAGAGCATAGGGGTGCATATGCATGTAGATCCTGTAATGCATGCAGGTATATTTGGACTGTTACATCTATTATTCATCCTAGATCATCAAGGAGTATTGAATTTCATTTTTATGCGGACTGTACTGATAAAAATATAGTTTATTTCACCAAGTGTATTCTGTGTGAAGGTTTTTATATAGGTAAGACCAACCGCACATTAAAGGAGAGGTTACTTGAACATATTAATGATATTCAAAATAAGAAACCTTATAATGCATTAGCTAAGCACGTTGCTGATAATGGAGATACCCACCACTTTAAGTTTTTAGTGCTGAGCAAAGTTGATTGTGGTTTACGTGAAAGGGATATTGTGAATTAAACTGAATATGTTGAGCTGTGCTGGATTTTAGACCTGAGAGCTAATTTGCACCCAGGTCTTAATAATGCTGTGTCTTTAAAAAATGCACTTAAAAAGAGGGGCTTGCAGCATTAATTGTTATTGTGATTCTGTATTCAGTTTTTGATTGGCTGTTTTGTTCTATTTAAATGTTTTAGATTTTATTGTTGTGTTATGATCTGAAGAAGCAGGTCTGCTGCGAAAGTGCTTACCAGTTTTTATTTCTTAATTAAATTGGATTTGCAGTTAGCCTTGGTCGACGTCTGTTTTTACTTATCTATATATTTTGGACTTTGTCCTGGTCCTTTTGCACTCTTGGATTCCTAGGAGATTATGTTCTCTAAAAGCAATTGGGGTTTCCCAGCTGTGAGAGCTTTAAAGATAAGACAAACCCAATCAGACTTGACATAAATTTTCTGTTTTTTTAAATGAAATGGGGATACTAATATAAACAGGTGCTTTTGCTTTTTTTCTTTTTCTTCCTTCTCTCTTTTTTCTTTGCTGTGCCTACATTTTTTTAAAACTAAACAATGAAAAAAAAAAAGAGGAATGGGGGAGAGAAGAAAGGTCTGGTTAAGAGAGTATAACAAAAGAAAAAACAGTATGCTTTTTCCCATCCTTGCATAGGGAAATGACTGGGTTAAGACCCTAGGCATTATCCAGTAACAAGTTTATTGCAAAGCATGTAAATGAAAAAGAATATTGAATATTATAAGGCTGTTTTCTGGTAAACAAGGTATCCTTAGCAGTTTTGTGTCTAGTTTGCATGTCACTAGAAGACAGTTTGATAAAGAAAAATGGCTTGGAGAAAGTGTTTACTTGAAAGCATTCAAGTGTTTTCTCAGTTGGGAGAGCTATAAAGATAGACAAAAATCAAATAGCCCTTACTAATAGCACAAGGCTGTACCATGCACCTTAGCATGACTAAACTTTCTTTTTTGTTAACACTAGCCTGTTTATGTGGTTATCAACTTAGAAGTTTTGTTCTTATTAGGAAACAAAAACGTCAGTGTTTGAAGATGTACATAGTTTTGTGTATTAAGTTGATAAGCTTTAGGATTTCTTTTTTGGGGGGGGTTGATTGTTCTGTTTGAGGGCTTCCAAAAGAACAAAAAGTTATATAAGATGTGGCATAGGGTCAAATAAGTTATATAAGATGTGGCATAGGCTCAAATGGATATGACAAGAAACAACTATATAAAAGACCAACCTGCCGAACAGTATGTGCATGTAACATTAAAGCTGGAACTAGACATTTAACAAAAAAGCAGTTAAACATAAAAGGTGGTAATAACTATACAGTAAAATTATGCTTTCTGTAATGTATTTTAATTTGAACGGTCTTACAGATAAATACAAAAAGGAAGAGTAGTGAACTATATTAAAAAATCTACATTGGAAATAACTATGCTACAGGAGACGCACCTGGAAAGAACTGAACATGTGATTTTGATAAAGAAAGGTTTTCAGGATAGTTTTTCAGCTGAATATCTGGGGCAAAGGAAAAGGAGTACTTATATTAATTGCAAGATGAGCTCCAATAGCAATAGAAGAGGGAAAAAATAATGAAAGATGTATAGTACTAAGAGGCTATTGGAAAGGGAGGAGGATTACAGTGGCATGCATTTACATTCAGCCTACAACTGCTATAATGGAGCTTAAGAAAATTCTGGAAGAAATAATCAGCTTTCAGCAAAGAATATTACTTATAGGCAGAGATTGGAATTTGGTTTGCAACAGTGAAGATGTCTGTGGGGCCTAGAAGAGAAAATATAATAAAGGAGGGTAGATTTTTGAAGAAATTTATGAAAGTGTTTGGCATGGAAGATGTGCATTCAGTACTAGGGGTTTGGAGCAAATTTGCATATTCTCCAAAATACAAAAACTGGGCTAGGCCAGTTAGAATTTATATCTCCCAGGAACATGTGCATTTAATTGAAGGTCTTGCAATACACTCTATTTCAGATCATGCACCAATAACTAAAATAAAAATGCAAAGTAATGAAATAAAATTGAGACACTGGTGCTTTCCCACCTATCGGTTGAAAAGAGGAATTTAAGGAATAGGTTTTGGAATTAATTCAGGAGATAATAAAGAAGACAGAAATTTCTTCTTAAAATATAGCTAGGGATTGGGGTAAAATTAAAGTGGATTTTAAAACTAAATAAAGACAAGTAAGATATGGTTAAGCAGTAGCAAAAATTATTTAGAGAGAGTGACAAATGTTAAAGTATTGCAAAATGGGGGGAATCTTTCAGAGCAAGAAAAGGAACAACTGCAGAATGCTAAACCTAAAATAAGGGATTGCCCTGATAACATGCACACGTTTAGAAAGATTGCTGTTAAGCTGCTCTTTTGATAATTCTAGAGCACAAACACCTTTAGCACAATGACTCAGGCAACAGAAAGTGGAAAAGGGCTGTCAATAAGCTTAGGGAGCCTATAACAAGGAAGATAACAAGAGATCCTGTGGAAGTATTAGAAATATTTCGGAAATTTTATGAAAGTTTTAAGTAAAGCAGAGAACTATGGAAATGAAGAAAAGCTACAGATGGAAATGTTTATGGAAAAATTAAATATGTCAAGGTTAGAGATAGATGAGGCTTAATTACTGTCAGGATAAGAAGAGATTAGATAAAAATGGCTATGTATAACCAACCTACAGAAAAGTCCCCAGGAATAGATGGTATTCCTGTAGATGTTTGGAAGCTAGGAGAGAAAAAAAAACTGATAAAGATCCAGAAGGTTTTGTTTAACAGTATTTTAAGGAGGAGGAGAAGTGCAAGCATCCTGGAAGAAAGTGGTGGTAATGGTAATACGTAAAGAGGGTGAAGATCCATCGTATCCAGCTTCATGCAGGCCCATTTCAATACTAAACCATGGTTATAAAGTGTTTGTCTTTAATGGCTAAAAGAATGGCAAAAGTGATACCAAAATTGATAGATATGGATCAGTGTGGAGGGGAGGCAAACATTTAACAATATTAACAGAACACTGATGATCCAGTGGAAAGCAGTGTGTAAGAAAATACCACTGTTATTGGTGGTTGATGCAGAGAAAGCATTTGACAGAGTAGACTGGGACTTCCTGAGCAGGGCAATGGAAGCATTTACTTTCCCTGATACAATTATAAGGTTGATTAGGAGTATATATGAGGGATTAGAGGCAAAAATTGAAGTGCGTGGGGTCCTCTTTGATAACTTCTGCTTGAGCAGAGGAACCAGGTAAGGCTGTCCACTTTCCGCTTTGTTTGCATTATATTTAGAGCCATTGGCAAAAAAAATTAAGGGATTCAGAAAGTCAAGGATGTAATTGGTATGGTAGTCAGGAAAAGTTGGCTCTCTTTGCAGATGATATCATTTTATACATGACAAAACCAGAAAGGGGCATTGCAGTGTTGTGGAATATTTTAAGACAGTTTCAGATCTTCTCAGGATACAAAATTAATGAAGCTAAAACAGAGGCAAAACAGTAAATTATGTATCCACATACAAATTGGTCCAACAATATCCATATTTATGGGGATATGATAAAATGAAGTATTTAGGAGTATGCGTTAGAAATGACTCTGTTGTGGGAGCTAAGGATATGTGGGAAGAGGCTAAACAGAAGGTAATACAAAAACTGTGAAACTGGAAGCTTAGTTATATGGATATGGATACTAAGATACAAGTAAGTAAAATGTTTTAGTCCCTTTAGTCTTATACACAGGTCAGACATATTTCTATCAACCAGAGAATATGTGGATAGCAGTTAAAAAAGAAGATAGTGAGGGTCAAGTGAGATAAGCTGATTCTTCCAATAGAACAAGGAGGACTATGATTACCCAATTTGAGGGGGTGTTTTAGAGCAACATAGTTAAGGCTCTTATACATAGCACAAGCAGAAAACTATAATTCAAAGTGGAAAGGAATGATGATGATACAGGGGGGAAGCTCAAGAAATAAGGAGAGGTTAGGATTTTGGATGCAGACTTTTAAGGAGAACAACAAAAATCATACAGAGTATTATATTCATAAAATAGCAGGGAGTATTTTAAGAACTAAATGACCATGAGAATGGAGAAAAGAGATTCTGCCGATAGTGATGGCTGTGGTTAGGGATACAGATAATAGGCAAGAGGGGGCTGGAATTTATTGGAGAAAACTGGTAAAGGAACCAAGGTATTGGGAGCAAATAACTAGAAAGGGAAAGGAATTAGAATGGAAAGAGGCCAAGAATTTATTTGGACTGCAAGTTAGAGATTGCCTTCCCTATCATGGATTGCTATCAGAGAATAGGCAAAGAGAGAGAAACAGGGAGATCCAAATGAAAGACCAGCAATGGTAGAGTTTTTAATAGAATCTAGAGCAGAAGCTACTGTTAAAAAAAGAATAATTAGTAGAACATATAAAATATTGCATGATAACTATAAGAGAAGAGGAGTTTAGAAAGGTTTAGAAAGAGAAATTAGATAAGCAATTCACAAGGAGACAACAGGGGGATATATGTGTATCTCCCAAATATGCAACAAAGTCTAGAAGATTCAGGATATTTGCCTGAAGTGTTTACATAGGTATTTTTAAGTCGCAAGTAGACTCCAAAGAAATTTTCCTTGGGTGGTAGCAAATTGTTGGAGTTGTCTACCCACGGGTATCCTCCTCTTTCCTTTGTTGGTAAACGCCTTTCTTTACCCTCATGGTATTCTTTATACCATTGCTGGTATTCTTCTCTTCACTCTAAACTTTCAGTTTCTTGAAGCAATACTGGATATGTCAGAAAAGAAAGGGACTTCGGGGTTTAAACATTGCACCTCCTGCAATGGTAAACTCCCCAGTAGTGACTTGCATGATGATTGTGTCTATTGTCTGGGGGTTTCTCACTTATCTGTGAAGCCTCCCTGTCAGATTTGTGTCAGTTTCAGTCAGTGGACGCTGAATAAAAGTGAAAATAAACTTATTCTGAAAGGCCTGCTTTCTGTACCTTTTTCTGAGGCTCTTTCTGCGTTGGAGGTTTCAACCCCTCCATCAAAGGACAAAAACATCCCCATTCTGACCTCTCTTCACTGGCTGATGAGAAGGGCAAGCCTCATAAGCATAAGGCCCACAAGTCCTCCATGGAGCACAAGATTGCCTCCTCAGCTCCGAGTTCAGCTCCAGTGGTTTTTACAGTTATTTCTATGACTTGCACTTCAGCGCCGCCCTCGGCACCAACTGTTACAGTTCCAAGTGTGATTTCAGCTCCAGCCTTATTGCCTGCTTTTACTTCGGCACTGACGTCGCCAATCTCTGTTCCGAAGTCGGTACCAACTACTTCTTAGGAGCCGATAATGACCTCCACTCCAGATATTCCCTCGGCTCTGATTCCTTTCTCTGCACCGATAGTCCCCCTTTTGCCTGTCTCAAAACTGGAATCATCGGTGCCAACCTTTCTTAGACCACAGACCCAGTACTCCCCGTCTGTGGATCCATTTTCTGGACAAGCTTTTAGCCCTTTTTTTGGACTCCCCATCAGGAGTGTCGGTAATGTCCATCAGTAGTTGGAATTGGATGTGGTGCACCTGTTCGATCAGCTGTTGATAGCCAGAAGGGATTACATATTTCCTAAAAAGCATCCCACTCCATGTTTTGGGTCCTTTGCCACCGCGACTCCCACTTTATTCTCCTCACTTGGACCCTTCGGTTCTGAGGCCCACAGCTCCAACGTCTTCGGGGGGAATCCTTTCCTCGGCACCGACAGTGTCCTTTGAGGCTTCGAGGTGTCTTTGGGGTTCGGTTCCTTCGGAACCACCCCTTCCTCAAGCTCAAGCTTGGGGGGGGTGGAACCCCCGGCTCCAGGTACAGTTCCAGGGTTTTTATCAGCTCCGTCTTCGGATCCGGGGGCGACACTCGCCCCAGTTTTCCATGAGGCTCCGTCCACAGGAGCAGGCCGCATGGAGCGGAGTGTGACCCCGGTTCCGAGCTCCCATTCCTCTTCGGGCGGGCCTGCCTTCCAGGTCATGGAGAGGGTGCTTGCTTCGGGAATTGCTCCTCCTACGTCAGACCATCCACCTGCTCCTTCTGAGCTGCAGCTATCACAGGCCACCTCCCCAGGACACTGAGAGCGCAAGCCTCAGGAAACCCCTGTGCAGGGTAACCTCCCTTCTGAGTCTTCTTCAGACGCTCCCACTGAAGAACCTCCTCGGAAGCGGGTATGTAAGAGGATACACATGGACTCCCCAGAGGAGTTACCTCTCTGAGGATATGGATTACAGTGGTGGGGAAGGATCCCCATGGTCACTCCCTGACTATGTCTCCTTTGGAGACATCCTGGAAATTTTGAGCAAGTGGGGTGACTGGAAGCCCTCCAGCCCTTCCTCGAAGGAGTCAGTATTACTGCAGGCCTTCCGCTGTCGGCCCTCTTCTTCTTAGATGACCCCACCTGACGATGAGCTAGTCCAGCAGGCATGGAGGAACCCTGATACCATTGAGGCCATTCCCTGGAGACCAGTCAGGTCTCGAAATTATTTGGCACATTTTACGAGACTCCAAAGGGATCTCATCTCTGAACTCTCTGGTACCCTCGCAGGTCAAGTTTCTGACGGGACATGCGATAAAGTTGCTTCTCAGCTTGCTACCCTAGAGTCCATCTCCAACTCGTCCATGAAGTAGCTGTCCCACGCAACCGAAGGGGCAGCTAGAGCTGCGTGCGTGTGCAGGTGTAGTTATGAGACGCCACACCTGGATGCGCATTTGTGACCTCATGGACTTCTTCAAGTCTTCCTTCTTGAACGCCCCTATCGAACTGTCCACTTTGTTCGGTTCTAACGTGAAGGACACATTAGCCAGGTGCGAGCAGGACTGAAAAACCTTGTCTGCCGTTGGCCTACATTTTTCCAAACCTCAGCGCTCTTTCTCCAGGAACCAGAGGAGTGGAAAAATATGGCACAAAAAATCTCAAGGCCCTTTCCATAGTGCACGTGGTGAGGATTCCCCCAGAGGCAGAGGGGGTTCCAATAATAGAAGGTGCCCCTTTAGGGGCAGAGGGGGTCCTCAAAATCGGGACTCCAGGGATTCTTTCTCTAGACGACCTTATCAGCACTCCTGAAGCGCTGCCCAATTACTTTCCTCTGGAAGCAGTTTGGGCTCATTTTTCTCTGCACCAAGCTGCCTGGCGCTCTATTACAAATGATCAGTGGGTGCAGAGAATAATTTCCAGAGGTTATTACATCCCTCTAATCTCTTACCCATGACCTCCAAAATGCCTTCCCAATGTTCCACCCAGTCAAAGGTAAGAAGCAGCTTCAGAAATAAGAAAGCTGCATCTAAAACGAGTCATCCAGCAAGTCCCCACAGACCAGTGCGGATCCAGTTTCTACTCAAGATTCTTTTTGGTGCCAAAAAACACCAGAGACTGGAGACCCATTTTGGATCTCGGCCATCTAAACAAATCAGTAGTGCAGACCAAATTCTGCATGGTCACCATATAATCCATTCTCCCATTTCTTTGGGAGGGTGTGTGGATGTGCTCGATAGATCTCCGGGATGCGTATTACCACATCAAAATGGACAAGCACTCCAGGAGTCTTCTTTGCTTCCAGCTGGGAGCCAGTCATTACCAATTCAGAGCCCTGCCTTTTAGTCTCTCGACGGCCCCCAGAGTGTTCACGAAATGCCTAGCAGTGGTAACAGCTCATCTGAGACTTCAGGGATTCCAGGTGTTTCCATATCTAGACGATTGGCTCCTCTCCGCCCCCACTGAGCGCCTACTGGTCATGGCCCTCCGCTACACTCTAGCACTGGCAGAGTTTCTCGACATCACAATACACTGGGAAAAATCCAACCTTCATCCTACCCAACAGTTGGAATATATAGGAGCAGTATTCAATACTCAAACAAGCCAAGTCTCTCTCCCACCTCACAGACTTCAGAGATTAAGATTACAAGTACAAGTGATACTCGGTCGAAGGAAGGTGTTTGCAAGGGAAGTTCTACAAGCTCTGGGGTCTATGGCAGCAGCCATCCTGATTGTTCCCGTGGCAAGATTGCATATGAGACTGTTACAATGGCTCCTTTTGTCCCAGTGGGTATCCAGCCTCCATCCTCTAAGCTCACAGATCCTCATCACCAATTCTTGCAAGCAAGATCTCCTCTGGTGGATGAGGACAAAGGAAAACCTTTGGCGCCGCCCCTTCCAGACTCCCCAACCCAATGCCATGGTGACCACGGATTCTTCCCTGATAAGGGTGGAGGGGCCACTTCCAGGGAAAGACAGTCCAAGGCACGTGGTCCGGCTTAGAGGTCAACTTGCATATCAACGTCCTGGAGTTGAGAGCGGTGCTGTTAGCGTTGCAGGCACTTCACACGCTGCTTCCATCGGGAACTATTGCAATCCAGTCGGACAATATGTCTGTCGTCTGGTACATAAACAAACAGGTAGGGACCAAATGCTACCCCTTATGTTGCGAGGCCATGAGAATTTGGCATTGGGCGATAGCTTCCAACTGCTTTCTAATTGCATCTCATGTCCCGGGGAGCTCCAACATGATTGCGCACAGGCTGAGCAGATGCATCCTCCATCCACACGAGTGGTCTCTCAACCCGAATGTGACAGCAGAAATCTTCAGCCGTTGGGACCAGCCTTGCTGCGATCTTTTTGCTTTCCCGTCAAACAAAAAATGCAGCAGCTACTTTGCCATCTTTCCCCCAGACAGGGAATCACCGAAAGACGCTTTGACTCACGATTGGCCCACGAGTCTCCTCTATGCTTATCCTCCGATTCCTTTGATACCCCTATTTCTAAAGAAACCAAACCAGTTGAGATGCAAAGTAATCTTCATTGCCCCTTTCTGGCCTCAACAAGTGTGGTTTCCCTTCCTCCGACCTCACCTATTACAACCTCCTTGGATCCTGGACACTCGTCAGGACCTGATACCTCACCCACAAAGGCTGACTCCCCCAAATCTGTCCACTCTCAAGCTGACAGCTTGGTTTTTCCACTTCTGTTAGTCACCAGGCAGGAAACACTCTCCTCACCTGTCCGCGATATTATTCTGGTTTCCCATACACCATCCACCAGAAAATTCTACAGAGACAAGTGGAAACTATTCGCTATCTGGTCTAATAATCAGATGCTACAGCTGCTATACTCCAGTATCTCTCTGAGCTGTTTGACAATGGGGCATCAGCTTCTACCATTCAAGTCCATTTAGCAGCTATTTCCAATTTCCATAATGGTTTGGATGGCATCCCTCTTATCTCCACCCGACTTTGTAAGACAACAGTGCACAGCTGAACAAAATTACATTTCTCTAAGCTCAAGTGCAGAAAACATAAACATAGGAACAATTATATCATCAACAGCAATAAAATCAGCAACAGCAGACTCCAAGCCATCGAAAGGCACCAAGATGCAATAACCATGTTCGTCACCTATCACAGTGGTGAACTGCAGTAGTCCACACCATTGCTAGCTTTCCACAACTCCAGCAATGCCACAAGTACTAGGCCATTCTTTCCAGCCCAACAGAACCACCTCCTTACTTGTACCAAAAAAACCTCCATCCTTTCTCAAGGGAGTTTTTCATAGCAGACCTCCTATCAGGCAACCTGTAGGGTTCTACAGTCTCTCTCTCTACCTCGCTTCGAGTCTGCTGCGACATGTCATCTAAAATTCCTGTCATGGAAATCTTTGTTTGTGATAGCAGTCACATCAGCCAGATGGATTTCTGAGTTACAAGCCTTATGCATCAAGAGTCCGTATCTAATCTTCCATAAGGACAGAGTATCCCTTCGTACTAACCCATCCTTTCTCCCCAAATTGGTTTCCGATTTCTCTATTAACCAGTCCAATTAGTTCCCTGTGTTTTTCCCAAATTATTCCAACAAGGGAAAATACTGCCTACATTCATTGGACATACATAGACAACTACATTTCTACTTGAACAGGACTAAGTCCTTCCGCAAGTCGGACCAACTTTTCATTTCCTTTTCTGGTCCTAGAATGGGATGTGCTGTATCAAAAGTTACTTTATCGAAATGGTTCAGAGATTGCATTACCTTTTCATATTCCCTTACAAACGAATCTAAACCTGTTCAAATCAAAGCTCACTCCACCAGGGCCATCGCAACTTCGGTTGCCTTTCATTCCAGGGCTTCCATGGATGACATTTGTGCAGCAACCATTTGGGCTAAAACCCATACCTTCATCAAACATTACAAATTGGATTTGGTCTCCAGGGGAAGAGCGGCCTTCGGCTCAATGGTTCCCAGGAATGTTCTTCCATAAGGGCCACCCAGGTTATCCAAGTAGCTTGGGATTCTGTCCCATCAGTGATGAATAGGAAGAAGATTAACAACTTCAGATAAAGAAGTTATGTCTTACCATAATGTTCCAGCTGAGTTGTTGATCATCTTCCAGTCATCACACCCTCCCACCATCCCCCACCAAAGGCTCCTGGTGGATCTTCTGGGTCCTTGTGGTGTTTCAGGGTTTCTGTGCAGAAATGACCTCTGTTTTCTTCTATATGTTGCATGCAAACTCGATCGGAGGTAACTGGGAGAAGGACATTGTGGGTAGCAGCTTTGCTCGAGAGTTTTTGGTGTATGCGATCTTGGTATTAGGCCGACTCGGTTCCGAGGGCTCAGAACTGAACCCATCAGTGATGACCGGAAAAAGATCATCAACTTAGATGGAACGTTATGGTAAGACAGAACTTCGTTTATCTTTGTTCCTGGTTAACATCAGTAACAGTGTACCTAGATGAATAAGCCTCCCTGGTCATAAAAACATACTGAATTTATTTGTTAGGGAAGGTGGAAGAGAAGAAAGGGGAAAGGTAAAGTCTCACAGAAGGAAACTTGTATGCTTTATATATAAAGGCACACTGCTTTCTTTATAGGTTGAGGATTAATGCTCTTTTATGTAAAAATGTATTTTCTTTTAGGGTGTTGAAAACTTGGTACTTGCACATCTTGCAGTTAGATCAGTTGCAATTGCAACATTATTCTTGCAGCTTTATTTGTAGACATCAGAATAAAGGAGGTTTTTGTTTGTATTTAGCTGTCTATCTTGCCTGTGGGCCATTTGCTGGCAGCAGTGGCCAAACCATGTTGAAATGGGATTACGTTGTAATACCCTTGGCAATAACAAGGACACATCAAAGCAGTCATGCTCCTTTAGAGTATATAAATAAAATATAGGACTGTAAGACCTGTGAGCAGGGAGCATTTTAAAGAAGTGTTATGCTTAACTGTAAATAAAACAAAAAAATAAAGTTAACTAGCTAAACTTTCAAAGGTTATTCTGAAGTAATACACTGGATGTATGATCAGGACAAGTTTGAGTTTAGTCTGAACCCATGGGAAATGCTTATATATGCACCCAGCACATCTAAGCTGTAGATGAAATTGAACAGTAAAACAAAGCATTAGGATTTAAAGTATACCACATTTTATAAAGCAGTAAAACTGCATAATAACAATTTAGCCAAAAAATTATGGTGTCTTTTATACCATTAGTATGGAACTGAGAAAAACAAAATAGGAAGCGTCCTTTTCAGACAAGATGATATGTGAACAAAGCTATCCATTTTGCAGAGGTGTACTCATACAGTGTAACATTTAACAGGACTGCTTACCCACCACTAGCATTATCTCATTCACTGTAAGTCATTAGAACTTGAGTTGTCTAATTAGAATAAGGCAAGTATCTGTCTGTACCTCTCTACGTTAATGTGCTGCAAGTTAAACTGCCAAAAGAATGGTACACAGCATTTTACTTTAATTAAAAAAAATAGAGAGACACTCAGAAATATGTTACTTACTTACATTATTCCACACTTCATATGAAGGCCTAAGAGTTCCCTAGGGGAGTATCAGGAACAAGTCCTTTCTATGGGTCTGCCTCTGATGTTTCTTAGCAACATTGCCGTTATTGTAGTTTTATACTTTAGATTTAATTTAAAATAGCATGGTCAATCTCAGCACACTGCCTTACAGAAGTCATCAATCATTATATCTGATTCTTCTCTACTTTCTTTACTGCCACATTTTAAAAATGAGTAGAAATACACTTAAGGAAGCTTGCAGGGATCAGAAGATGTAGGAAAAATAAAAGATTGGAGTTGCCTAACTCTGCAGGATTTTTGATCCTTCTGTCGGGCATCTCAGGTAAAAGGTATATCACATTTTTCTCTTCTGCCCATAATTTTGTTTCAGAAGCCAAGTCTAGCTTTTTTGGCTGAGAAATTGGCTTCATAGTCAAGTCAGGTAAGTCGAGTAAAACTTTGTCATTCAGACCATACTGCATCCTCATCCACCTCCATCCACACCATCCTCACCACCATCTGCTTTCATTCTCCAACACTGGCAATGTCCTAATTTCCAGACCAGTACTCTCTGACCCACCACAACTTGGAAATCTACAGTCAGGTTTCCTCCATCTGCACATGGCCCAACCACCACTCCTTGAAGACCTGAATGGCTGCAGTCATCCCACGATCCCGAAAACCAGTCCAGCGATCGTCAAAGGCAAACTCCCACACCAATCAAAAAACACCATGGTTGCCAAACGATTGCACACCCAACCCATTTAAAACCGGACAACTAACAACAATCACATACACAACACAAAAAATGCACATCGGGAGCCAGAGTAGCCACAACCATGCAGGTGCCACCATCTTAGTATATATCAAGAACAGCTTTACATTCAGTCAGTATTTCAATAATTAGCCTAGTCATGTTTGAAACTGGAAGATCAGAAGACAAAGGGTTCTGTTTCTACACCATGTACTTGGATTAATTTTTCTATTACTGACATTGCAGTGCAGTATAAGCCTGTGGGGGGTGTCAGTCAGACTTTGCCAAGCATAAAAGCTCATTGGGAAAACTTAGTGCTAGCCTTGTTGATGTACAAGGGAATGCCCAGAAATTTTGTTCTGTGTGCCAGCATCCTTAACATGGGAAACCGCTATCTTCTAGTTCTTTTGGATGATGGATCTGCTTTATGCCTTTGATCTAATTCAGAGGATAATCTTCAGAGAGAGAAGTAACAGGACAGGGATGATTCTTTTATCACCCACATGGCAAAAATAGCAGTGGTTCAACTTGCTTTAACAGTTAATATGATTTCATGCAAACCTCCTTTTTGTAAACCAATGCTGTGACCAACAAGAGTCAGTTCTGCAACCTGTTTTAATATATCTAAACATGTGTGCATGATTTGCTTCTGACTCTTTAGTGCTTTATTGTGTACTGAAGTTTTAATCACATCTTGTAAGAAGCTAAAAGACCTTCATTAAGAAATACATAAACTACTGAAATTGAAAATGTTGATTCAAAATTTTCAAATCCAGAATTGCTAGATGCTCTGAATCCTTTGTATATGAGACCTGTCTCATCTTTCACTACGTTCTGTGTATGACGGTGCTTTGATTCAAGAAATATGTTTAAAATATTTTCTAAAATAGGCACCTTATTGTAGGATTTGAGTCTCCTGACAGATTAATTTACTATACTCCCCTTTGTGCTTGCTGTGTTAGTGCTGATGTTTATTTCTTGTAATCCAGCATTTCTGTTGTCATTTTTACAAGGAGAATTCCAGAACTGCAAATCTTGATATGCAAGATGCCTTACACATTTTTACACTAATTGAGTGTATGTGAGAGCAAATCAGTTCTTTATGCCCAAAATGATCTCAGCAGTCTGCTTAACCAGTCTTCTCAACCACCATTATCCTTCTCCAAACAGGAGAATAAAAGATAAAAAAAAATGCTTTTGGAGTTTATTTAGTTAGTAATGTAGTTATTTTTGTTAACAGGGTAGATGGATCTAGTTGAACATGGGTCAGTCAGTCCTGAGAGATAGGTGAGCACTGTTCCGAAGGGACAGGCGATGGCCTCCCTCAACCGATCAAAAGGGAGTCTGGTTCAGATCCCTAAATCCAGATTGGTGGAGACGGGTGCCTTGGGGCATCCAGTGCAGTGACGCAAACGATCTCAGAGAAGTCATGGTGCATTTTCATCCATGAACTGGCTGAATACCACACAGAATTAACTAGAAATCACACAGTTCATTTCATAGCACAAAGTTACAAACAAGTCCCATCTTCATTTCAATGCAGCAACGACAGTATTACATACAGTTGAAATGTTTCAAGTCTTAAAGAATACATACAATTATTTACAAGTTACCCAGTTCATTGCTAAAGGGTTTACACAAGGTTCTTCGGGAGTACATCCAAACGTGAGAAATTTCCTTAGTGAGATAAGCTTAGGAAGTTGAATGTTCCTGCCTCCACAAAAATGGTATAATCTTAGCTACTGCCCCCTCTCTCTTACTGTCTATATTCCATCATGATTATACTTTGTCTACACGTGAGCATAGTTTTCCCTTATAGTTTCCTTTCTACAGTTCCCTACTCTGTAATATCATTCTCCTCACTGATTAATTGCATCTATTCATCTCTCTCATACATACTATTATAGATCAGAGTGTAAAGTGTGTTGTTCCTGCTTCCTTACAACAAGAATATATTCAAATTTTGCATTGTGGTCACCCAGGATCCACATCCACAAAGAGAAGAACAAGTCAATTGGTATTTTGGCCTACATTATCAAAAAGACATTGATAGTTCTTTCTTCTTGTTCAGTATACAATAGTACTAGACCACATTTGCAAAGAGAACTGCTTCAGCTACATCCATTTCCTGAACTACAATGGTCTACTGTAGCAACTGATATCTTTGAATAGAGCAATCAACACTACTAAGTTTTGGTAGACTCTTATTCATATTGGTTTGAGATTGATCTACCACCAAACTTATCCTCAACTACTGTTTATTACTAAGTTGAAACTTCATATGTTAAGTTGTCGATCTCGCCTTCATTCTTGCTGGTTGGGTTCGGAGCCGATCCTCGGCTCCGACTCGGCCATCAATAGCTCGAGAGCTATTTACTGGCTCGAGGCTACCCCATATCCCATGATGCCTGGTGCTAGCTACCCAGATCTCGTTTGCCGCTTCAGCTGCGAGGTTGTCTTACTGGCTCAGGCTCGTATATTTTTATTGTATTTTTCTATATTTACTTAGATTTATTTACTTAATTTAACCTTTTTATAGTCTAAATTCCTTTAGTTGTACTATAGCTATAACCTTCCAGTAGTATCCTGTTTTTTTTTTTTTTTGAAAACTCATTTTACTTAGAGAGTTTTCCCCTCCCCCTTCCCCTTTTTTCCCTTTCAAGGTAGCCATTTAAATTAGAGGCTAACCTTCCTTTTTTCTAGTTAACACAAAAAAAAAAAAAAAAAAAAGTTTTTAGGTAGATTTGTTCTTAGAGTAGTTTCTGTCTAGAATACTTAGACTTTATTTGTTTTCAGTGTGCTTGTTGGGTAACTGAATAGTTTTGTGTTGTTAATTAGTTATCCCTGCTAGCTTGTTTTCTTTTTGTGTGTGTGTGAGTGTTTGACCTTGGTGTGTGTTGTCAACTTGTCCAAGGATACTAAAGTGTCCGGATTCAAGAAGTGTGACTCATGCTGTCAGAAGATGTCTCTGACAGATGGTCACACTTCTTGTGTCTACTGTCTGGGCGCGGTGCACCTGCAGGACTCTTGTTCAGTTTGTCATGCATTCAGCCCAAGAGTCCTGCAGGAGCGCAAAAATACATTAATCCTTCGGGTTTACTTAAGCCCCAGGATTCACCGGCCGAGGCTCAGGGTGTGAAATCCTCCAAGCCACCTAAGTCTTCTGCTCCTAGTTCTGAGCTGTCGTTGGGTGAAGCACTACCATTCACCTCGGGTCTGGCCGGAACTGATGTGCCTCCCTCCCAGTCGGCTCCGACACGTACTTCGGAGCCGTCTGGGAGTTGAAAGAGATCTAGGTCTCCCTCCTTGGCGTCGATACGCTCGGCTCCACGGTCACCTCTGCTCCAATCGGAGCACAGTCATAGGTCCTCTCACTCCTCTCGGTCCTCTAGGTTTTCAGATCTTGATTTGGAGAGAGTGGTCAGTAGGTTGTTGAAATCGCAGGCCCTAGCTAAAATGTTGTCCAGCCCCCCTCATCAGGTGTCGGCTCCGTCCACTTCTGCAGATATTCCTCCTCTGACTCCTACCTTGAGCTCGGAGCCGGAGTTCGTTGGGGTTCGAGTCGTGGAACCGTCGGCTCTGATCCCTTCCATGGTACCGTCCTTGGAGGGATCTGGGCGCCGGGACTCCCTCGTTGGCTCTGAGGGGGTGAGTGGCATCGGACCCTTGTCCGACCCCGTTCTCCCCCTAAGAGCTTTGGCGCAGGTGAGCTCGGCTCCTACATCGGCTTCGGAGCTGTCCCCCTCGGTGCGGAGAGGGATTCCGATTTCTTCAGAACCGGAGTCTTCTCTGCATCTGGGCAGGGACGCCTTTGAGGTCTTGAGGAGTGTGCTGGCCCCTGAGTCAGTCCCACGATCAACCCCATCGGCTCCTCCCCATATGGTGCCTGCGTCTGCCTCTGCCCTCCTCCAGACCCCAAGCGTGGGGAACCAGTGCTCCAGGGCACCCCTTTGGGTGTTTCTTCCTCTTCCAAGGCCTCCCCTGATCACTCAGAGGAGCCACCTCGTAAGAGGAAGTGCAAGAGGAATCACGTTGACTCCCCTAAGTCTGTCACATCAGATACCGACTTAGAGGATTCGGAAGGGTCCCAGAGATCCCCCTCTGAAGGTGTCTCCTTTTCGCTCATCCTTGAAATGCTTAAGCAGAGGGGGAACTGGAATACCCTAGCCCCTTCCGAGGATGAGTCGGTATTCCTGGACGCGTTTGGTTCCCGACCTTCCACCTCCTGGGTGTCTCTGCCTTTCGACCCACTTATGTCTGTGGTGGCTCGGAAGGAGTGGTCAGCTCCAGACACAGTGGAACCAACCCCCAGGAGACCTGCTAAATTTATAACTGCACCTCAGGACAAACAGTTTTTAACGAAGAGCGTACCTGTTGATGCCATGGTGGTAGCAGCAGCCACAAAGAAGGAGTTGGCAGAAACTTCGTCATCTGTCCATCCCCCTAACAAGGAGTCTAGGACTATAGACAGATATGGGAAGCTAATGTTTGCTTCAGCGACCTTCTCTGTGAGGTCTCTGAATTATTTGTGTCATTTCACCCGCCTTCAGAGGGATCTCCTTAAAGAGCTTGGAGATACCCTCCAAGATCCATCAGCTGAGGGGGCTCAAGGTAAGGTAGCCTCCCAGCTGGCGATTCTGAATTCAGTTGTTAACTCCTCCATGAGGCTCATTTCTTATGCAGCCGATGGTGCGAGTAGAGCCGCAGGCACAGGCATTGCCCTTAGGAGGCACGCATGGACGAGGCTATGTAATTTTGCAGAACCCTTCAGAGCATCTTTCACCAATACCTCCTTTGATGATTCCGCTCTTTTTGGATCACAGGTGAAGGACACCCTAACCAGGTGTGAACAGGAAGGCAAGACTCTCTCTGCCGTGGGAGTGTTTTTCCACTCCTTCCAGACCATACCCCAAGGGTCAGAAGAGTGGGAAGATGTGGTTCCGGAAATCCCAGGGAGCCTTGCCTGACACACGTGGTGAGTTCCCCTCCAGGGGCAGAGGAGGGAGCAATAACAGACGCCGCCCTTGTGGCAGAGGGGGACCGCAGAACCAGGGCAGCAGAGAATCCTTCTCTGAGAAGTCCTTTCAGCATCCCTGAAGGGTTGCCCGGCTGCCCACCTCTGGAGGCAGTCAGGGGAAGGCTCTCGCTGTACCGCAAAGCCTGGCAAGATCTAACACAAGATAAGTGGGTACAGTCGATCATATCTGGAGGTTACAGAATTCCCTTTGCTCAACCCCCATTACCGTCAAACAAGTCCCTTCCAGATGTTCCACCCAATCTAAGGGACCAAGCAGCCAAAGAAATTTCAAAGCTGCTACAAAAAAGGGTCATCCAGGAAGTCCCAGCAGACCAGCTCGGATCTGGAACTTACTCAAGGTTCTTTTTGGTAACAAAAAAGACAGGGGACTGGAGACCCATTCTGGATCTCAGCAGATTGAACAGGTCTGTACAAAGAACAAAGTTTCAGATGGTCACGCTACAGTCCATTCTACTCTTCCTGGATCAGGACAATTGGATGTGCTCTATAGATCTTCAGGATGCGTACTACCACATCAAAATGGACAGGCGCTCCAGAAGATTCCTTCGCTTCCGGCTGGGAGCCATTCATTATCAGTTCAGAGCTCTGCCCTTTGGTCTCACCACAGCCCCCAGGGTGTTCACCAAATGGATGGCAGTGGTTACGGCTCACCTGAGACGTCAGGGATTCAAGGTGTTTCCATATCTAGATGACTGGCTCCTCACTGCTACCACCAGGCATCACCTCCTGCAAGCCAGAGACTACACTATCAAAACTTGCTCCAGGCTAGGTATCACAATAAATTTCGAAAAGTCTACATTGTCGCCCTGTCAACATATCACTTATATAGGCGCAAATTTCAATACAAGGAACATGTTTGCGAGCCTTCCACCACACAGGGTATCACTAATTCACCAGCAAGTGCAGATTTTATTAACATGCAAAAGGATTCAAGTCAGGTTCGTCCTCCGAACTCTGGGTTCCATGGCATCAGCAATTCTTCTTGTTCCCCTAACCCGCTTTCATATGAGAATCCTCCAGTGGCTCCTATTCACACAGTGGTCCTTCCAACAGCTTCTCATGTCTCACAAGATTATGATCACAGAAGCATGCAAGAAGCACCTCACTTGGTGGATGGTCTCCCCATCAGTGTCCCAGGGCAGACCATTTGTGCTACCCCCTCCAGTCGCCACAGTGACCACGGACACCTCCCTGATAGGGTGGGGGGGCATTATCAGGGCAGGACAGTCCAAGGCACCTGGCAGAAGGTCTGTTCGCAAAATAATTTAAATCAGTCCATAGACCTTCCTGTGTTTTTTCCTAATCACACCAACAAGGCAGAATATAAATTGCACCAGTTGGATGTTCACAGACAACTGCGTTTTTATTTGCATAGGACAAAGGACATCAGGAAGTCGGACCAACTTTTCCTTTCTTATGCTGAGGGCAGACAAGGCCTTCCAGTCTCAAAAGTAACCTTGTCTAGGTGGTTGTCTCACATTATTACATTCATTTACCAGTTGAGAAACAAAGAATTATCTATCAAACCAAAAGCCCATGGAATCTATCTGTGCAGCTGCTACGTGGACTAACCCACATACCTTCATCTCTCATTATAAACTAGATATCGCCTCCAGAAACAGAGCTGATTTTGGTTCCACTGTTCTGAAGAGTTTGTTCCAATGAGCCACCCAGGATAGTAGGTGCTAGGGACGCTGTCCCATCAGCAAGAATGAAGGCGAGATAGCCAACTTAACATAAAGAAGTTATGTACCTACCATAATGTTCCATGTTAGTTGTCTTCTTCTTGCCTTCTTTCATGTGTCCCACCCTCCATCCCCCTATCCTAGTGGATCGAGAGGAGCTCCCTTTTTCAGATTTCATTGGCTGAACCTTCTCTGGGTGTCCTTTTTTTGCTTAGATAGCTTCACAGCTAGGCCCAAGGGGCTACTAGGGCAGAATTCTTCCTTAATTATGTCTGGAATAGCTTTATCAAACGAGATCTGGGTAGCTAGCGCCAGGCATCATGGGATATGGGGTATCCTCAAGCCAGTAAACGGCTCTCGAGCTATTGAAGATGGCCGAGTCAGAGCCGAGGATTGGCTCCGAACCCATCCAGCAAGAAAGAAGGCGAGAAGAAGACAACTAACATGGAACGTTATGGTAGGTACATAACTTCTTTTTCTCAGTCCATGGCAGTCCACACAAACTTTTTTCTGACAATGGTACTCAATTCACTAGCCATTTGTTTCAGAAATTTGCAAGAGAATGGGACTTTATACATATCACTAGTAGTCCTGAATATCCACAGTCCAATGGTGCAGGTGAATGAGCAGTACAGAGTGCAAAGCAGTTACTTGAAAGGTCAAAGCATGACAATACCAATATATTCTTGAATTTACTTAATCTCAGAAACATACCTCGTGATGATATTCTTGGCTCACCTGCTCAAAGACTACTTTTCAGGCAAACTATAACTACGCTACCTATATCCTCAAGTTTGTTGCAGCCTAAACCCAAGAACAATCAAACCATTAAGGCTCAATTGTTTAAGAAGCGTAATAGCCAGAAATCTAGTTATGACACATCAAGCAGATTACTTCATCCATTGAGGGAAGGAGAGAGAGACGGTACAAATCCAGACAACAAAAGGTTTTGATCGAATAGGGCATATTACAGGCATCTGTGCAGAGCCGAGATCTTACTTAGTAAATTTCGAAGAAGTGGAATGTAGGAGGAATTGCAAACATCTTCTTTCTGTACCAGAACCATCATCATCATTCCAATCGCAACATTGCATCTGTGATGCAAACTCTAAATCAAAGAATGAGTCAGACACTGTTTACAGACCAGAATGTGTTCAAAAGTCTGATTCTGTTCCTGAAAGAGATTCGAACATTCCACAGGTCAACCATTTTGCATAAACTGCCCAGATTGCTAAATCTAATTCCAAGTTTTATATCACACAATATGGACGAATGTCTAAACCAAGTGTGAAATACCCAGCAACGTGGACTTGACTGTACATACCTATGTGTTTAACATTATATAATGCATGTCTATAAATTGTTTGTGATTTCTGCATGCCAAACAGTCGCATAACAATTGTATGGTCTATTTCTCAAAGAGGGAGGATGTAGATCAGAGTGTAAAGTGTGTGTGCTTGTATCTTTAAGAAGCATGTGAGGCTGTACGTGCATGTATATAACTTGCACTCGTGCACAACCTTAGTGCCATTTTTGAAAGTGCAGCTAGGGAGTAAGCATGCATGATCATAGTCATTAATTGTATATACGTTATCCAAGTTAAAGTCTGTAGTCAACAATAGTAATGTGTCTGTATATAATAAAGCTGCTTGAACAGAACCCACAAAGATTTGTTTATTCGTGTCCTAACACGAAAACGACAACTATCATTCTTTTTTACTTTGTTTCTTTCTTTCTCCACTTAGTACCTTCCTTCCTGAAATCTGTGTAATCTGTTATTCTAGTCACCTGCAATGATTATAATTGTGTTAATGCTGTAGTTAAACCATGTACATTTCTGTCTTAATGGTGTATTTTGCATTATTGTCTTTTATTCGTACCTTTTACCATTGTTTGATTTACTTTGTTTTCTTGTTATAACACCAGTCTGGTCTGAAAGTACTCTTAGACACAGTGTTCTATGCCAGATAACAAATTTAAATAGATAAACAACATCATAAGGACTGTTTATTTTTTCTCTCATGATGTACTTAAAGCTTCAAGCTCTAACCAGTCTTTGATATGACAGAAGGTCATTTCTAACCAGTCTGCCATCTTGAATTATACAGCTTCTTGGGATTCTGCCCAGACGTTAACAAGTACTGCTGCAACAGTCCTTTCTCATTCTTCAGTGAAAGACGAGTGCAACTTTCACTAAGTTCTGAGTAACTCTTCAAGGGAGAGCCTCTTGTAGCCATAAGTAATGTCCCATTATCCCTCCTTTGAATATATTTTGTGATGAAGCCTGTGATGCCCTTTAATTCTTTAATAATCTAATTACTGTGTGTATTAGACACGGATTGTGTTTGTTACATTTGTTAGCAGCTGCATTGTCATTTTGTTACCTTAAATTTAACTTTTGGAGTTCCTCTCGAAGTATGGATCCTGATGGCTGTACTTTAATGAGGCTTGTACTGACTAAAAGTGATAAAGCAACAGTATGAGAAAGGCTTTGCCTTTTGAGGTGCATGTTCAGCTTGAAATAAATGGCCAAACAATGACTGATGTTATTGAATAGAAGCTTAGAAAGCTTTCCATCAAAAATGTGTTATGGTGAGTATGCTCCCACATTTAATTTTCTTCAAAAATGTTTGAAAAGCCTAAAAACAAAGAAAAGTAAAAACTGAAAAAGTGGTTTAAAAGGGGAGACAAATGCAACTTCATGCTCTATTGTTGCACCCTCAAGGGCTGTGCACCTTCTCAAAACAGGTGAGGAAGCATTACTGATGTAAGCCTCTGAGGAGAAAATAACAAATTTCCCCAACATCAGCATAGGTGTGAATGGTGATTTTTACAGTAGTTTCTGATTCTGAGCTTAAATGTCTTAAGGAAATGAAAAGTCACCTAAGAAGAATTGTTTATGTTGTTTCCTAAGACTTCATCAAAGTATAAAATGTTATTGAGCACTCAGCTCATCCTCTGCCTTCTAGGCCTTAAACATTTTACGTGCCAGCACAGGTCCAGGCCACAGCAGTAGATGTTCTGAGTCACCAAGAAATACACAAGTACAGGCCCAGCAACAATGTATTTCAGTCCTGAACACTTTTCACTGATCATTGGTGTTGTAATAAGGCTATATTGTAATACCATTGTCATTTGTTTAGGATGTCTGATAGAATCCAGTATATCCCCATCTTCCACTAGTAAGTAAAAGCACCTTGGAAGGGGATGATTTTACATGGGCAGTGATGCTTTTACCCAAGGGTATCTGACCTTGGGCCTCCCTATCCAGAATTAATTTCATTTGGGGAGACCATTAATGAATGAATATTATGGTTGGACATTAAAGGAGGTACCTTCCCCGTACACGTGGTATAATAAACATTTTACAGCTAAGGAATCTTATTCTTGCTGGCTTGTTCCATTTAGCAGGTTCATTTCAGGATTTATCAAAGGCAGTTTGGAAAGCATCTGACTCCAGTAAACTTGTTGCTAAGAACATGGTTAGATGAATTAAATCAATTTCTCGCAGAAATTTATGAAGTCTCTATAGTTATTTCTCATTTATGTGTCTTCTTTTACAGAAGAAAATAGCTGCAGTTGCCACACTCTTCTTGGACTAAGAAGCAAGGGTGGTAGACATATATGAGAAGAGGGGTATCTAATCCCTCTGGCCTGAGCTATCTATGGTTCAGTATCAAAACTCAGTGTTGCAGTAGAAGAGCTTTCTTTAAAAGTCAGGAAAGAACTATAAATAGCTTTTCAAGAAAAATATGTACTGGTGTAGACTGTTTTATTTACTTATGTATTTCCTTTAACAGAGTAAATGAACTGGTCGTAAATACAGGACCATATTTAGTAATGACACAGGTCAGATGGCAAAAAACAAACTTAAATCAGCTGTTGACGATTATGATCTAGATGGATAAATCTTAGAATGTTATTCTCTGTAGTTTTCTGTAATGACAAAGCAGATTCAAGTCTTGATCACAGTGTGTTGATAGCAAATGCCCATCTAGCTTCTAAGGTTAAGAGATGAGATATTCTGTGTAACACTTGCAGCTGGCTAACGACTTTACTAATTTGCTGTTCTTTGTGTTTGGTGAAGGTCAGTGTTTGATTCAGGGTAATGCCCAAATACTTTTGAGTTGATTTTAACTGCATATTAAAACTTGAAAAGAGACCAAAGCTCTCTGCTTATAACTGCATATTAAAACTTGAAAAGAGATCTTGTGAGTCAGACAGGAATTTTTCCCACTCTCCAAGCCGGTTACTGTTGTGTTCTTAAACACCAATGTCTTTCTAGTTGCCTGCCCCTTATGTTAATTTGATCATATATCTCATTTCCTCTATGTTTTTACTGGCTGGTGTGAGTACGCACAAAATTATCATTTTGTGAAATCACTCCCCTTCAACTATTTAAATTTATTGGCCATCCTGCTGTATTCCATAGTACCAGAATACAAAAGTGACCACCCCCTTTCAGTCTGTCTTGCTGTTTTAAAAATAGTGACTCTGCACTAAAACTAAACTTTTCAGACAGGTAAAACTTAAGTTGCCTACTTTCACATCTAACTCCTCTAGTGCACGCTGCAGTGTTTAGGATAAACCATTTTTTCAACTTACCTTTAAGCAGCTATTGTAAGACCACCAGTTATTGGAGAGCCCACATTCTGCCTGTCAGTAGTCATTTTGGGATTAGTGCTTCTGTTTTCTCCTGGTGTGAGAAGGAGTGCAGTTACATTTCCTGGAGATTGCTAATCAATCACCAGAAAGCTTAATAACTGCTTTATAAGTGACAGCTCGGAATCTGTGCTTGTATTCTGATCCTGGTGACAGTAGGAGAAGAGTGCATTGATTCCTGACTCTTTCTGTTTGGAGAGTGAGTGTCTGTGCTTAACATACCTCATTTGTCTGGTTGCTGTTCAAGGCATCTACCAGAAAAAGGTTATAAGCCTGCAGACCCTTGCATCATTTGGGACAAGACTGTGGATCACCAAACAGGCCATGGCCTGCTTCTCTTCTTGGGATTGGTGCTAACATTTTGCTTTTGGTGAACAAAGAAGCAAAGGAGTATTGTATCCCAACAGAGTGAAGCTCTGCTGAGACCAGCATTATTAGTAGCCAGGCAGTAGCCATTCATGCGACTCCCCTCTTTTCATCATTCTTGACAAGCTAATTCTTTACATTTCGTAAGTTCTGCTTGATTTTTTTCTAATTTCAGAATATCTGCCTAAATACTTCATCCTTAAATTTTCAGGGTCTCCGTATTAGTTTCCCCTCAAGTGTTTGGCAATGCTCTGTACAGACTCAGACATCTTGAGTGACATTTTTCCTGTAAAAGGACTTTATAAGGAAACAGCTCCTGTACTTAGTAATAATGACCGTCCCTCCTGACATGTCTAAAGGTCAGTTCCCTGTGCTTTCTCCTATTAACCTGGTGAACTTGGGCATTCTGAGGCAGTGTAGCAACTGCCACATGTACACAAACAACCCTCTCCTCTTACTTCCAAACACTCAGACTTGTGAGAGATGCACTTATATATCCAAATGGGAAGCCATGCTCTCTCAAGCCAAGACTGGAATAGCTGGTCAAGAGGAGAAGGTCAACACCTGCATCACACCACATGCAACACATAACCCTCCAGAACACCCACAACCCCTATATCACTATGTGGGTTGCAAATTGGCTCACAGATAGAACCCACAGTGTGAAAGTAACGGACTCCAAGTCAGACTGCCGACCAGTCACGAGTGGAGTTCTACAGGGATCAGTCCTGGGTCCTGTCCTGTTTGGCATCTACTTCGCAGAAGGCCAGGCTAACACGGAGGGACTCTGGCTGACCAAGTTCACAGACGACTGCAAGCTGGAAGCCATTATTAACTCCCCAGGTGATGTAGACATCCTACAGAAAGGCCTCACTGAGACCAATGACTGGTGTCAAAACCATGGGCCTAAGCTTAATGCCAAAACATGTGTCGTGAAATACTCCGTTCCCACTAATTACTACATCAATGGGAGCCCACTGAACACTGAAGGCATTATAAGAGATCTGGGGACACAGGTTGACAGCAACCTCTCCTTCGACCACCACATTGCCACTGTGGTCAGAAAATCCTTCTGTGTGGCACATCTCATTACCAAGGGCTTTGCATACATCTTTCTCTACTCTTCCCTGCCACATTTGGCATGTACCTCATTAGACGCATGCAACAGCTGAAAAGGCCACAAAAGTACCTCACAAAGAGGATCCTAGGCCTTAAACACATGTCCTACATGGACAGACTCAAAAAAACTCCAGCTATTCTCTGTCTCATATCGTCTACTAAGAGGAGATCTCTGCTTGACATACAAAGCTATGTCTGACCCAGCTCTGTTAGAAATGCTACATCTAAGGAAATCCCAATCCCTCTGCACCACATGCTCCAGAGACCTCAACCTCATTACCACAATCGACAGAATATGCTGGAGGGACAAGTTCATAACCCAGGGACTGCCCATGCTCTGGAATAGACTTCCCATACATGTCAAGCAGAGTACCTCACTAGCCCTGTTCAAGAGAAATTTTGATTATGTGGATGGGAAATAGAAAGTTCACCCCAGGGATCAGTCCAGTGGCTCTACTTAATAGAGGCACTGGGAACTAACATAGGGCGGCAGTATGTCAGGGCATTTCTATGGGCTAGGCTTGTAAAGGCTCCAGGGCCATTAGTCTAGTACACACCTATGAACCTATGATGACACAAGGTATGGGAGTGTTATCTGGATGCTTAATTAGCAATGATGTGGTCGTAGCTATTTTTTATGTCTCAAGCCCTGTGACTGCAAATTTGTCAGTATTCATAGTCGGTCTGTTTTTACATGCACTTTTCCAAACAGTAGAGGAATCATTTTGTAGGTCTAAGTTAATTTACTTAGGATTTCAGAAACCTGTGTCTTTGGCTTATAAGACAGGACTTTCCACTACTTTGTGTACCTGTGTCACAGTAAATGTTTCATTGAGATTTGCATCTACCATGGGTACTGTTATGAAACACATGCATTATAATTCAACCTTTGCTTAAGAATGCGAAAGCTTAAATCTTTCATGATCAACTATCACAATTGACTGAGTTTTTTTTAAAGTTCCCTTAGAACTTGCTGGCTGATTTTGTATGTCCAACTTATTTAATGACCATTTGTCAATGTTTGAACATACAGCAAATCTTACAGTTCAGCCAAGCTAGGGATATGAGGAACTTCTGTCCTCTAAAGTTTGGGTTGGCTCTACAAGATGCTTGGATTGATTGGACACCACTGAAGCAAGCTGTTGATGACTTTGTCTGCATCTTACTTTCCATACTCGGTGACATGGCACCTCTGAGGGAAAGGAGAATTAAGAATACTTCACTGTCTGGAATGACTAAGTAGCTCTAAAACTGTACTGTACAGTAGTGAGGGATAAGGCATGAAGGGCCCATATGAAGTCTCTGCAATCCTTCACCATTATTAATGTGTACAAAATCCTTGGACAACTCAAGAAAAAGAAAAAAAAAGGAATGGCAAGAGGGATGGTCAGAAGGAAGGAAGGAGTGCTTAACAGGCTTGCTGAAAACTCTATATATCTGAATTCACATTTTAATGGGCTTGCAGGAGTCTGATTACACAAACCATAGAACATGCTGAAATGGCATTGAGATTGCAATGAGATTGACAACCACCAAAGCAAATGTATGTTTTGTTGACTTTTTAGATCAGTCTGTCCAAAAAAATAAATAAATAAACACTGCAATCAGGATTTCTTTGGGGCATCTCAGTCAATGCAGTCTCCCTAAAGGTATGATTACTAGATGTTATCAGCCACAACCTCCTTTTAGTCTGCAGCCTTTCAACATAAACTTATTATATTAAGTTTATGTACTAATACAATAAGAAAGCCTTCTTTTATTCGATGGTCTTCCACATAAAGTGAGTTGTTGTATGACAAAGCATGTTACTCGCCTATTTTAGTTTTCTGTATGCTTTTTAATGCTGTGTCTGCCTAACATTGTTTCACCGTGTCAGCCAGACGCATTCATTCCCTCATCCTGCAGGCAGACTCAGTGGTGCTTTGTGCCATCACCAGCATTCTGGCAGTGAGGACATGTTTAGTATGGCCTTACTCCTCCACAGGGTCAGGGGACAAGTGACAGACCACTGTGCCATCCTTATTTGCACACTCCTGTGTACCCACAAGGGTGGCTCCTGCATTCACAACTTGGTGGCCTACACCAAGACTGTCTATTTTGTCATTGCCCCTCCTCAGAGGGATTGTTACATTGGACGGTCCTAGTCTGCCCCCACTCCTAACGATAGCATGCCAGTCCTTCTCCTGCCTGCTCCCATTAGATGCCTGAGCCACTTTTTGAACTTCATTTACATGGGACATAGCTATAATCATTAATAATCTTAGTGTTATTGATTGTATTGTAACAGAATTGTGGAACTGTACAGTTTTATTCCTGTTCAGAAGTTTAAGCCTAACCAAGTTAACACGTGTACACTTATTGCATTCCAAAGTCTCATACTAGAGGTATTAAAATTGTAAACTTCCACTTCATTTCCTGCCTACTTGTATACTCCTTTCTGTTTGAAAAACAACATGGAATTCAAACTAACCATGGTGTATTTTTGGCCTCTTGTTACAAAGCTAGCATTGATGGGGCCATTTTTCTTGATTGACCTCACAAAACGGTCTTCAACAAGTTAGATGTGCTCTTCCATTGAATGCATTATGCTCTGCTCAGAGAGCTTTAAGCCTAGTGGGAAATGTGCTTTCAGAGCTATCTATCCCATTGTACCTAGTTTGTTGTTGGATCCATGACTAAAGTTTGAGACATGAGTGATTGGCATTCAGAAATGCAATCATTAAGCTTCAAACTGAGAGTGAAATAATGACATTTGAGACTCACTGTGCAGCCCCACACCCCTTATGCTTAAATTATGTAACTCCAGGATTAAGGTATCTCAAGGAATAGTGAATTTTCCAGTATACCACAATCTTAATGAATTACGCATTTGTGATAATTCATTATGGTGTTCAAAAGCAAATCTCAAACATGGCACCTAGTTTGTCAGGTGACATTCTGCTACAACATGACCTAACATTTTATAAATGGAAGTTCCTCTGGAACTGGTCCTATATCCTGTATTTTTCCACTATTTTGAATTCACCTGCTGTTGACCTAGGTATAGTCTGCTGTTTTAGAGAACTTAATCTTGGAAACTCAACCATGCACAAACTCGAATAGGTCTTTTGGCCCTAATAGGACAGCAGGAATTTTCCTGAAGGAGGTATTTAAAACACTAGGTCCCATCTTAGTTAAGGTGTTTCAGGATTCTTAAAAGACCTTTTCCAAGAGTGTGGCAGTCTGCTATAACTGTACTTCATCCAGTCATTCCACTTATCATCTAATTAGTTTTTAGGTCTGTTTTTAGTAAGGTCATTGAAAGAATATTGCTGAGAGCTCCTCCAAACACTTTGCTAGCAAAATAAGATTTAAGACAACATGGATTTACTATAGGATGGTCTCCTCTTGCTAATTTACTCCAATTCTGTTCTACAATAATTTATGCCTTTGATCGGGATTTGTTTATGCATTTTACTTAGATCTCTTAAAGGCATTTCACAGTGTTCTGCATACAAGCATTATTATCCAGTTATTATGTCAAACTATTCCTTATATAATTTATTGATAATTAATTAGGCTGTTGGCTGTTAAATTGTTACTTTTCAAGTAAGGATTAGTAAATGTTCACCAAAAATAATGCATGTGACATAGGGGGTAACCTACAGTTTTCCATAATGGGGTTGTTTTTATTCAGTGTTTTTATGATATCTACGCTAGTAAATACCAAGACTATCTGTAATAAGTTTGCTAGTGACTTGAAAGTTGCCCTTCCTTTTCTTGATATGTATGACCAGCATGTTTTACCATCACAGTTAGATCAACTGATGATATGAGCAAAAGCACATGGTATCCAATTTAACATAAAAAAGAGTAGCTTTCACATTTTCAGGCAAAGGTTGAATTATAATGCATATGTTTCATAACAGTAACTATAGTAGGTGCAAATTACCCATATGCACTAAACTGCCAGATCATAAGCTCAGTAGAGAGTTGTATGGAGTTGGGAGTAATTGTTACCATGGAGTTATCTTTTGATGGACACATCTGAGGTATTTGTAAAAAGGTTTCTTTGATAATATAGCAGATATTGCATACTATTGTATCTAGATCCCCAGTTATGATGCCACCACTGGATTTTACCCTAGTTAGACTATATCTTGAATACGACACTAGCTTTTTCATGAATTCCATAGCAAATATCAAAACACTTGGAAGGATTCAAATGACTTTTGCTGTAAATTTTTGTTCAGTTTGGTCCTCACCATATAATAGATTAAAGAAGTTGCATTTATATTCTATACGGTATAGACTTATGAGGGTACTTCTAATGAATGTGTTCCTGGGTTTACAAAATGAAAGCTTATCATCCACTTTTAACTTAAAATTCATTAGTCATGATGTAAATATATGCAATGGTACACTATCCCTATATGTTGAGAATACTGCAACAGTACTTAAAAACATAATCTTGTATGTAAAAGTAACCAAGATGTGAAACTGACAGCAGTGAGTGTGAATTTTAAACAGATTTTAAATGAAACTGGATAACGTTTTGCATCTCATAAATACATGTTAGCTAAATACTACCCCCAAATGGCCTACATGCACCTAGTGTTTTTTTAGCAAAAACTTGAACCATGTGGCTCTACTATGGCAAAGTTGTACTCTTTTCAGCATGCTGATGACTCTGCAGTATGAAGTGTTGCCTTTAGGACACATGAAGCTAAGCTTGATCTGCAGGAGGCTTTATACTGCCTGTGTTCAATAATGATCTGTTACTAATTCCTTCCAAATCCACAGCCAAGGTCACTTCTTCAGGATGGATCTCCACTTCATTCTCATGCTTCCAAGGATAGCATGCATATTTTTACTGCAAAAAAAAAAAAATCTTAAGACTTGCTATTGACCAGGAGCTGTCTCATAGTACTCGTATAGCTACAATTATTAAAAAGGTTCACCAGCGGTTAGGTAGATTACAGACGGATACCTTTGTGCTGATGTGTAGTCTGCATCCAGGTCTTTTACAGTATTTGACAGCGTAGAGTAGTATTGCAATGTTATGGCTCTCTTTCTCAGACAGAATGGCCTTTGCTCTGCTGTGCGTTGCAATGTACATACATTGTGCCAGTAAAAAAAAAAAAAAATTCTCTTTAGTGGCAATTGAGTTGGGATAGCAAGGTATCAATATTAGTTTAGTTTAAAATGAGAGTGCTCAAGACATTTTGATATATTATAGTTCAGAAAATGTGTGAAATATAGAACCTCTTGCTTTTACAGGGTAGGTGTTTCTCCTAATAAATCACTTTCAAAAATGAGAGCTAATGCTGCAGTGTAGCACAGAAAACGTTATCTGTTTGCTGTGTGCTGACCCACTAACCCCACCTCTTTCTTCCCTGCATATACATACTCTGGCTGTATGAATGAATGGTGTGGGCTTTAATGCTATGCTATGTTATTAAGAGAATTGGGTATTTGGCATGTGACTGCATTTAAGATAACTGAAATGGGTACACACAGTTTACTCCTCATCTCTATATTTTTGTTATTTCATTATTTGCTGTATTGTTTGTTGACAGAGTTTTTCTTCCCATGCCTGCTGTTAAGGGACTATGGTCATTCAGATAAGCCCAGTTACTCAACAGTAGTAAATAATGCATATTTTTTTTTGGCACTGAAGCTGTATCAGAGATAGAAAGATGGCACAAAATTATGATGTGAAACAGGTGTTTTATAAACCTGCTCCCTCACTACTCCTGAAAATTCCATACTTCGAGTAAACCCTTTTTAAGAGGTTACAGAATACTTCAATATAAAAAGCTGAGAAAGTTAGTGTTTTTTATGCAGATGCTGCTTTCCCCTTTAAGCAAGAAGAAATGCAAGACTACATTATTACATCGAACTTTAGTAATTTTGCCACTTAAGATACAGGAAGGACAGTACAGTAGTAGTATATATTTGTCTGTAGATTGCACCATGCGTGGATGTTAAGAAACACACTGTTACTGCCAAATGCTGGTCCTGTAACAACTGAGTAGACTTCATTTCTCACAGATGGACTAAATCTTTTTTTTTTTTGAAAGGGTTGGATTAAAACCTCTTAATTGTCCCTATTCTGGAGTAAAGTTACTATTTTCAGGCCTGATTCACCCCTGCATATGATGTTTCTATTGTTGGAGGTATGTCTCTATTTTCAGGCTTGATTTACCCTTCGCTCAGTTTTCTGAATCCCCCTCATCATGTGTGATTTTTGAAGCTAAGAGAATTGTTTGATTCCTAGCTTTTTTATGTTTTATTTTGTTTTCTGACACTTCAGCTCCTCACAAAACCATAAGAGTTCTTTTCTCTTGCATAACTACACAGTCTTTAGATCTGAAAAATAAACTATTCATTACTATGTCTTCTGGTCTGCTTTAGCCATCTTTATAAGAGGAGTCTCTTAGCCTTCTTTCATTGTACACACTGTGCATGTATCTCTGCTGCTTCCACAAGTTTTTGTGGATTCTAAATTTTAAACCTTTGTGAAAAAAGGACATTTAAGGCCTTGTCAGGTGGTGCAGTGAAATATAAACTGCTTCTAGTGAGATCATCTCAGAAATGACTGGTTTCAGCATAACTTTCAATGAACAGATAACTTAATGCAAACATGTTAGCACTGCATAAATAATGTTAACAATGCAGCATCTCACATCCAGCTGCCCAACAGCTCAGTACTTGCAATGCATTATGACTCAAGGAACACTGTGTCATCTTTATTATAAAACTCAAATCCAATGCTTATTCTTAAAAGGGCAACACATTACATTTGTATTCAAAGGACAATATAATTATATGCATATCCACAATATATGTATTTCAACAGCTTTAATTCCCTTTCCACTAAAGGCCTCAAAGCCAATTTTGCCAGCATGGGATTTGAATTTTGTAATAAAGATGGCACGTTGGTCCTTTGAGCCGGTTACTTATGATTGTGTCTTTCGGCTTTTCCCAGTTAGGGGTCGCCACAGTGGAACTCCGGTCCGCTAATGATTGGTAGTTGATTTTTACGTGCCGAGTTACCAGCCCTAATGCACAACCTTCAACGAAGGTACGCCCATTCACACGTCTCCACGCAGAAGACGCTCTAGCTGAGAATCGAACTGGAGAGCGTCTTGCTGTGAGGCGACAACACTACCGCAGCACCACCATTATGTGAACATAAAATGTATTTCCTGCAAGATGCTGTTCTTTGTGTGCTGACTTCAAAATCCAGTGACATTTCTGTGCTTGAGCTCTTAATGTGCAAGCCACCTTATACTACCTTCCAGTCAGAATATCCCTGAGGATTAAACACTCATTAATATCTATGGTGAATGCAGCTTCTCCATTTAACATTTTATACAGCTACTGATGCTCTTTCCATAACAAAAAAACATGGTATAAAGCATAAGATTACACGTGGAAAGAACCAAAGGTTGGAAATATTATCAGTGGTTTCCTTCATACAGAACAGGCAGCACCTCCCTGACAAACTTTATACAAAGTACCATACTTATTGTGTTGCCTTTTATTATGGAAAATATAACAAAATACTGGTGTATGTTATTAAGTTTGAGTCCATTAAAGCTTTTTCCTCGTCTGTTGCACATTTCATGGATGTTTCAGCACAAGACATATGAAGCTGCAACCTGGACATCCATCTTCATTTACAGAGAATGTTGCAATCTAGGTGGACCCCATGATATACATGGTTGGAAACCTGACTGCAGTCCAGACATCCCGTGTTTGATTAGCAGCACAGGTGTCCAAGGAACTGGAGTGAGGGATGAGCAGGAGCAGGCAGTGCCAGCTTGCTCATCTTTGGCGGGGAGGGGGTTGGGGACCCTGGTATCTGTGACATTTGGTGAAAGCATTTTACCATCCATGTGTAATGCCAGGATTGGCTTCCCCTGTCAATGCATATTTCTTTTCCGTTGAGCCAGGAAAGTTTGTATGGGCACAGCTTTTGCTTTTACCTCCTCTTCTTGAACAGGCAGCAGTTGCAGGTCAGTAAGCTGCCTCTAGGAGGGATGGATGAGCCACTCCTTGGGATCTAAAATTGGCCAGCTCCATGCAGGAACAGACAGGGCTGTCATCTAGCCTGGTGATGCCTGGCTATTGCCCTTGATGAAACAAATGGTCTGATTGGGAGAAGGTAGAGAACAAGCACAACAACATGATGCAAAAATTTAAGCACATTATCAAAGCGATTATGTAAAACCTGTAAATTTTATTAAGCTGTATTGTAAAACTGTACCACACAAGGTCATTTATTGATACTTCTGAAAAATGAAGATCCAAGATGTTTGTTCACTTTCTTTAAAGTATTGCTGCTACTAGTATGTTCATGTAGTCTGGTTTTCTGTGTACTAAACAGCTTCAAAAATCATATGTGATGAAGGGAATTCAGAAAATTGTGTAAAGGGGTAAATCAACCTTGAAAATAACGGCATACTTCCAAAAACTGGTGCATCATATGCAGGGGTAAATCATGGCTGAAAATAGGTATGTTCCTCCAAAATAGTGACATTTGAGAGGTCTGATCAAAATCCCTTTGAGTAGCTTCTACCTGTTTAGAAGTTTATAGTATTTACTTTCCATCAAACCTGCCCTTACAGTTTCTAAGGGATTCTGTCATCCAGACAGCCATGAAAATGCTTTATGCTCTCTCCTGCATCCCAGCAATGAGAGTAGTTTTCATTTTATGGCCTAACCCAATCCCTGGTGGTGTGAGCACTTGCATCAACACAAGGGTTACATATGCCCCCTCCATCCATGCAGGCATGCATGCTCCCCGAATGTGCTAACAGTGACTTCCTTTTCCAGCTTGTATGGCCAGTTCTACCACTTTCTGGCATCAGTTCCCCATATAATGACAAGCCTCCATTATCCATCTAGGGTCTTGTCATTAGATCAGCAGTGCATGACAGGTGGTGACCACCGTCTGTTCCCCACTCTCCCCCCTTCCAGCCTGCCTTTGCCATGAAACTTGTGAGCTACTAATCTCACTCAGCCCTCCTGGGGTGTAATCAGGGCTTTCCCCTCTATGTCATTCCTACAAGCTCGTTTACTTATATCTTGGCCTTGGTTCAACGAGAACAGTGGAGAATGCTGGATTTTTCTCTGTGTGTGTGTGTGTGTGTGTGTGTGTGTGTGTGTGTGTGTAACCTTTGGGCAGAAAATTCTTACAACTGGCTGCTATACCAGATGTGTTGTGTGCATGTTTGTTCCTCATCTTAATTGGGAATGCCCCATCTGTGCTAAGTTTGACAAACATACCGTAATCTACAGGGGAAAAAACTGAAAGAGTTACTGAAACCTGATTCTTCAGAGAAATCTTCTTCAAAACTTCATCTTAACAAAGAGAAAGAGAAAAAAAGTCTAGGGCAGATAGATCCAAGCTTGCTAAGTATAAGGATTAGTGTGAAGAGTTTTAGCCTGGCTCTGTGGCACAGAGCGGAGTCTTGTCTGGAAAAGGAAACACTGCCAGCCCAGCTATCTGGAATTTTGTAAATATTTCTATGTCATTTGTGAATATTGATATGATTCATACATGAGTGTGTGTAAAGGTGTAAAGTACTGAGCTAAAATGTAACCACAGCATGCCCTTCTGGCTTAGAATAGAAATGTATATAAACTATTTTAATTTTGTAAATGTATATGTTTTAACGGTAGAAACTAGAACATAGAGGGTTAACTTGCAAAACATCAAGAAAATAAGTTCAAATTAAATTTTTACGATTGTGCTATAAAAGTTCTCTGTTTCAATTCTGTAGCAGACAATGTCTAGAGCTAGAAGTGTTTGTATTGTCTTGGAAGAGAAGTAATCACTAGGCTTGAGATCCAGAAGTGTTTTATTGTTTTATGACTTCCAGGGCCTTCAAACATTTGAGAGATATGTATTTTTCACACAGACATGTTAAATTCTGTTAGTTTCTGACAAAGGGGGTTTAGGTTTGGAAATAAGTCACCCAAGCTAACCCAACAGTAATATTTGATATTAATTTAAGAACTCGCACAGAGAAAAGGCTGTGCATTTTGTATCTTGTCTTTGACCTAGAAACATTCACTCATCACCAACTTCTGCACTTGCCTTGCTGTAAGTTTTTAGGGCATAGTAACTCTTTTAGATTCAGATAGGAATATAGTAAAGTATAGCTTAGATGTTTTCTTTATTTATTTGAGTCTGTCCTGCAATGTTGTTTTAAATATTTCCTGTGACTTTGAACTCTGATGTAACTGATTACTTACGGAGTATTGTCTTGTTCTTTTACTATTTATTTATTATTAAATATATTTAAACCTATCTTTGTAGCTATCTGTGAGACATATTTAAGTTCTGAGAGTACTTGCATATCTATTTGGTGACACTGTACAGGCCACTCCTAAACTGCCTTGCTCTTGGTCAGACTACCATTTGGATTATTAGTAACATTACACAGTAGGATTGGACACCGTTTGTTAAGGGCCTTAGAGTAGCTGATAGAGTTGGCTGGTGAAAGCTGGAACTACCATATAGTCTGCGCAGAAAAAGGCAAAGTAACCTGTGCCAGCCTTTCCCAGTTTTGTGTGTGTGTGTATAAATCAAATCTCGGTGTGTGTGTGTCAGCTACTTGGGCAGGGACACAAAGCACTGATTGGACAGAGAGAATGCTGGCGGTTTTGGCTTTGCCACACAGCTGAGATTTCAACGCTGTAATTGTGCAAGTGGGGAGTCTTAGTGGGGATCTGGAAAAAGAGGCAGAAACCAGTCCCAGATTGACTGTGATCTCTGTATTCTCTTAAGGGAAATTGCACTTTACTGTGTGTGTACTTGTCATCCTCCCAGTGTGTACGTTCCCCACTGTTGCCAGTGGTGAAGATTGAGGCTGCTTGATTATTGGGCCATTGCAGGGGTGTCTCATATTAATTGGTTGGCAGTGGTGAGATAGCCACATCACATATTAATTGGATTGTAGTGGTGTGGATATCGAATTCTTGTAACCTGTAAAAACAGTGGTCACTAAGGAAGGTGTTTGTACTCTCAGTCCGTCACACAGTGAACATTCAGAATTTCCTATCACAATTGTTTTATTTTTTTTTTGTTAGCCTAGTTAGTCAGGGAGACCAGGCAAGCATGTCAGCAGAGGAGTATGGCAAGCTGACATGGAGCCAGTTGGCTGAGATGTGCCAGGCTAAAGGACTGGTACATGCCAACCTGATTAAGGCAGAAATGATTGTAGCCTTGGATGCAGCTGCATCACAGACCATCAGTCAGGAGGACAACCAGGCTGGCCTTGGAGATGTACAACTCTCAGAGAATGGGCAGTTCTTCCTTTCCACAGAGGACTTAAAATCTGTCTTTAATTTGAGACTTGAACTGGAGGCCAAACATTTGGAAATAGAAACAGCAGAGGGACTGAGACCTCTGGTGGCTGAGGAAAACGAGAAACTGTAATGTCTGGAGGCTGACAAGAGGCAGAGGCAACATGAGAAGGAGATGCTGATTCTTCTCCAGAGTCATGGAGGTAATGGGGAAGGGAATAACTGAACCCCAGAAGCAACAAAGGTCAGTAAACTTCTTCCACAATTTACAGAATGGGATAATTTTGATAGTTTCATTCATATGTTTGAAAGGGTATGTGAACAGTATAATGTTGACCAAGGGCTCTGGGTACGGTTCCTGACACCCTTACTCCATGGTAAAGCTGTAACTGCTATTTCTAAATTGTCTGATACCGATTTCTTAAATTATGATACAGTCAAAAAATTTGTTAGAATGTTTTAAGTTAACACCTGAAGCTTATAGGAAAAAGTTTTGTGAGCATAGACACAAGGCAGATGAAAGTGTGTGTGAATATATTGCTGAACTTAGCATGTATTTTCATAGGTGGGTGAGTGGATGTCAGGTCACCACTTTTGAAGGGCTGGCAGACCTTTTGGAGAGGGAACAAGCCCTTAACACTTTGTCTGAGGACATAATAATCTGGTTAGCTGATAGGCAATGCAATACTGCGGATGAGTTGGGGAAGAAGGGAGACCTATACCTAGCAAGCAGGGCATCACTGCACAGGAAAGGGACACCCAGTGCTGCTCATGGGTCTAAGGGAGCCCATGGCGGGCAGCCCAGACTGCCTAACAGAGTCCGCCATTAGCAGGGTAAGCCAATAGTCCAGGTACACGTCCAGGACCAAGGGTTAAATGTTTTAAGTGCAACCTGTGGGGCCATGTAGCATATAGATGTCCATGGAGGCAAGGTGGAGAACAAAATGTAGGAGAGCCAGTAAGTGGGATTGACAAAATATCAGCAGTAAGTTGCCTCGAGACAGCAAGGGTACCAAACTACCTATCCTATCTTAGTACATGGGAAAGAGGCCATTGCTAAGAGAGACACAGCCTCTGACCTAACCATTGTGAAGCCTGCAATGGTTAAAGAGGAGCACTACTTACTTGGGCAGTCAACTCCAGTCAGAACTTTAGGAGGGATCCCATTCCATATACCTTTGACAAGGGTTCACCTTGACTGAGAGGGTGGAAAAGGAAGCCAACAAGTAGGTGTGTTTGAGGATATCCCTGCAGATGTCCTGATAGGGAATGATTTTGATAATGCAGTACCTTGTGTGCATGCAGTTATACGCAGTCAGGCTTGGAGATAAGCATGTGGGTCTGGTAGCCTGGGGGAGACCCAGACAGACCATTCACTTGCAGCCAGGACTGGTGAGATGGTTACTTCAGGGAGGAAGCTAGCCAGTAGCAGTGAGACTGAAGGTGAGCCACAGCTGCTTGTGGGTACTGATGTTCCCTTGGACAGAGTGACTGCAAGGGCAGAGGTGAGTAGTAGAACCCAGTCTGACAGTGAGACATCACTGTCAGAGGATACCAGACTTCCTGTGGAAGGGGAGCCGGGAAGGGTTACAAAGAGAGAGTTGAGACAGTCTCAGCTGTCAGACCCTACATTACAAGGCCTGAGGGAGGTAACCAGTGAGGCACCTGATTCTCAAGGGAAAGGTGAATCTGTATACTGGGACAAAGGGTTACTGTATAGAGAGTGGACCACTGAGGGAGGGCTAGAGGGTGAGAGAATACAGCAGTTGGTAGTGCCTACAGCCTACCATCTGGCACTTCTAGCCATAGCCCACGATATTCCCTCTGCAGGTCATATGGGCATAAAACATACAAAGAGACATATTATAAAGAACTTTTATTGGCCTGGGATTTTCAGAGATGTAACAGGGTACTGCAGGACCTGTGAGCAGTGCCAAAAGGTAGGCAAGTCAGGAGACAAGGTGAAAGATTCTTTGCCTCTGAGTGAGGAGCCATTTCAGAGGGTAGCTCTGGATATTGTGGGGCCTCTGAGTACCCCAAGTTCCACAGGGAAAAAATATATCCTAGTGGTAGTAGATTATGCTGCAAGATACCCTGAGGCGGTGGCTCTGTCCTCCATTGAGGCAGAAAAAGGTGGCAAATGCTTTGTTGGAGATTTTCAGCAGGGTAGGTTTTCCAAAAGAAATACTAACTGACAGAGGTGCCAATTTCTTGTCAGACCTGCTGGCTTGCTTGTGGAAGCACTGTGGGGTGAAGCACCTAAAGACCACCCCCAGGCTAATGGTCTTGTTGAGAGGTTAAACTCTACACTCAAGATGATGTTACAGGCATTTGCAGATCAGTTTAAGAGGAACTGGGACAAATATTTGCCTCATATGTTGTTTGCTTACAGAGAGGTGCCCCAGCAATCCACAGGTCTTTCACCCTTTGAGTTGCTGTATGGGCATAGGGTGAGGGGACCTGTAGATTTGATTTTAGGTGAGTGGGAGAGTGAGTGTGAATCCCACAAGGAGTCTGTTGTGGCATATGTCCTAAACATCATGACAAAGCTCAGGGAACTTGTGGGCTTGGCCCAGGAGAACCTGGCAGAAGCCCAACAACAGAAAAAGGTCTGATATGACAGGAATGCTTGAGCTAGAGAGTATGCTGTAGCGCACCAGGTAATGGTTCTCATTCCTGTCAGACACAACAAGCTGCAGGCAGCTTGGGAGGGGCCTTACAAAGTGGTAAAGAAGGTCAGTGATGTTAACTACATGGCAGAACTGCTAGGCAGGGGCATAAACTGTACAATGTTAACATGATGAAACCTTACCATGATAGGGAGGCCCTTGTGCTAAGTATTTACAGTGAATGCCAGGAGTAGTCTGAAGGGGATCTGGTTACTGCTCTCCTCAGCGAGGCTCGGACTGACACCTCAGTGGAAGGAGTAGCACTGTCCCATCAGCTATCCCCTACCCAGTTTTGAGAAATCCGAGCAGTATTACAGGAGTTTGAGGACATGTTCACTGGGGAAATTAGGGTGCACCCACCTGGTGCAACACCATGTGGGTACAGGACACCAAAGGCCTATTAAGCAGGCCCCTTATAGTGGCCTGAGCGGGTCAGACAGACTCTGAGGGAGGAGATACAGGAAATGTTGGAACTTGGGGTAATTCATGAGTCCAGCAGTCCCTGGGCCTCCCCAGTGGTGCTGGTACCAAAGAAGGATGGCTGCATCAGGTTCTGTGTTGACTACAGGAAATTAAATAGTCACACAGAGTCAGATGCTTACCCCATGCCCAGGACAGATGAAGCCCTAGAGCAGCTGGGTGGGGCTAAGAAGTTACCACTATTGATCTTTACAAGGGTTACTGGCAGGTGCCCTTGCCTCCCAGTACTAGAGAGAGAGAGAGGTCAGCCTTTGTGACTCCTTTTGGCTTGGTGAGTTTACAAAGATACCCTTTGGGGTGAAAAATGCCCCAGTGACTTTCCAGAGGCTGGTAGATCGTATCCTAACAGGAGCAGGAGATTTCGCCCTTGCTTACCTGTAAGATATGCCATCTACAGCTGTTCTGGCAAGAGCATCTTCAGCATTTCAGAGAGGTGCTGGGCAGACTACAGAGGGCAGGGTTGACCATTAAGCCCAGTAAGTGTCAGGTGGGTATGGCAGAGGTCTCCTACCTGGGACATAGAGTGGGGAGTGGTAAGAATAGGCCAGAACCTGCCAAAGTGGAAGCCATTCAGGCATGGCCTGCCCCTATTATCAAAAAGCATGTGAGGGCATTCTTAATGACAGCAGGGTACAACAGAAAGTTTGCCCCCAATTATATTACCTTAGCTGCTCCCCTCACAGACCTGACAAGGAAAAACAAGCCAGATAAGGTAGTGTGGACCACAGCATGTGAGCAGACATTCCAGAAGCTTAAAGGTGCTTTGGGAGGACTCCATTTGTTAGCCAATCCAGATTACAGCCAATAATTTGTTGTGCAGATGGATGCTTCAGACCATTTGGTGGGGTCTGTACTCAGCCGGGTCTCCTCAGAGGGAGAAGAGCACCCAGTGATATATCTCAGCCGTAGGCTCCAACCCAGGGAGGAATGCTGTGCAGCTGTAAAAAAGGAATGTCTAGCTATAGTGTGGGCACTGCAGAAATGTCAGCCTTATCTGTATGGAAGGAAATTCACTGTAGTTACAGACCACAATCCCTTAACATGGCTACATCAAGCCAGCCAGCAAAATGCCAAGTTACTAAGGTGGAGCCAAGGGTTGCAGGCATATGGTATGACAGTGTAACACCATAGTGGGGTTAGCAATGTCTTTGTGGGGATCTGGAGAAAGAGAGGGAAACCAGCCCCAGACTGGCTGTGATCTCTGTGTGCTCTTAAGGGAAATTGCACTTTACTGTGTGTGTATCATCTTCCCAGTGTGTACATTCCCCACTGTTGCCAGTGGTGAGGATTGAGGCTCCTTGATTACTGGGTTAGTGCAGGGGCATCACACTGGGGACTAGAGGAGCCAGCTAGGGAGGGTGAAGAGTGAACGTCTACGGCCAGCTCTCCTACCCCAGGGCAGGGTTGGGGATATTGTGCACTCAGAGGTATGTAGGTAATTGCAGTCTTCCTAGTGAAGACCAGGAGGATCACTGCACATGCTTTAGGAAGAGGAGCAGAGAAGCTTACAGGAAATACCCCGTGTGTAAGTGAAGAGATTTCCTCCATCTTCAGCCCATTGCACATCCTTCCCTGGCTCCTGTCTGAGTGTGTGCAGTGTTAGGCCCAGGGACGAAATGAAAAAGAAATCCTAAACAACACCTGATGACTGAATAACAACCCCCCTCAAATGGGATGATAGACTGGAAGAGGATCTATTGTTTGGCAGGCAGCAGAGGCAAAAAACAATTTTTTCTTCTCACCTTCCTTGCTCTCAGATTTCCATCAGGGAAGAGAATGTCTTTGTTGGACTATGAAGTGCCCAGATGGTGGATCTTGCTGCTTTAACACTATTCAGTCCCCCTTCTTCGAGGTTGATTTCCTCTCCTAGTGTGTTCCGTCATTGACATAAATTATGTTAGGCTTTCTTGCAGAAGGATTGCAAGCCCAATTTGATCTGGGTCTTCTATCACCACCTTCCATTTTTGGGTCAGATTGAGAGGGTAGGCTCCCCAGACCTTCATCATCTTCAACATTGGCACCTGTTCCAGTTTCAGTCAGACCAACACTGCCTTGCTCCCAGCTGTTTCCAGCACTAGCTTAGTTGCCTGTCTTCAAATTGGTGCCAGTCAGCACCAATGTTATCAGCAACTGTGCCCTTGGTGTCAGTAGTTCCTTTAGTAGCCAGCCTCAGGATCAAGGTCTTAAGTCTTTCAGTGCCATCTTGCTTGGCATTGAAATCTGATTAGAGTTGCAGATAACAAGGACTCTGATACTACCATTGATGATGACATTGCCTTCACCACTGGAGAATGATGTCCGTACATTGCCTTTGTCACCTTTGTCAGTATGAGCTGCTGTCTATTCCTTTAAGTTTTCAGGCCCTGACTACAGCCTTAGTATTAGATTCATTGTCCATGTTGCAGTCCCACCCCAAGCATGTCATGGGCAGTCTCATGCAGAGATCACAATCTTGGGGCACCTACCCAAAGATAAGTTATCATGACAAGGAACAGGAACAGTCCCAGTGGGATCTTCTCTCAAGATCTGAGCTTGGTTGGTTCCAAGATGAAGGTGATAGCAAAAGCAACTAATATACAGCTGTGGGCTTAGAACTCTCAAAAATAGCAAAAGCCTGAAAATGACTGTAAATTACTAACAAAAATTGGTATCTGAAGTATTTATAACATCCAGAAGGTCAACAAAGAAGAGGGAAAACTTAGGAGAATGTAGCATGGAGCAGAGGTGGAATAAGCAGATGGCAATGGCAGCTGAAGGAGGGGAATTCTTCAGCCAGCCTGAGAGAAAGATTGACCAAATGCACTCTTACATTTTCAAGACAAGTGGTTCCACAGACAAATAATAGAAAGCTGCAGGAAGTAGACATTTTAACCAGGCATTCAGAGAAACTAACGTGTATGAAAACTACTGAAAAGGAAATGAAAGAAAAAATGGTGAAGCAATAATTAAAATATGAACAAATGGCACAGAAACTGTCTGAATTTGAGAATAGGTCATGCATAGACAAATTGAGGTTTATGGCGGTATTAGAACCAGTTGATGGGATGGACAGAAGAACTTTGAGAATACTCATCACACATGGACTGGTATTTCTGTTGATATCAAAATAGAAAGCATAAGTAGAGCACATTTTTGTAATTTGATTTTGAGAAAGCATATGAGATGTATATTGATTCAACTACAGTCATGCCAGCTGAAGGAGGAAATGCTTTCTGTTTTGTGGAGGAAGATAATAATATTAAAGGTTGAAGACACAAGGGTCTATGTAAATAATGACTTTTCAATAAACACATACTAACAGAAACTCTTTTCTTTCTTCCATAAACCTCTGCAGAGAAACGAAACTTTGTTTTATGTTGTTGTGTCTTACATTACTTTAAATCTCTACCCTCTATTATTGAAAAAAATCAGATTACACAGGCCTTTGACAGGAACAAAAAACCTAACAAAAAGAAAAGAAATGGAGGCAGGAGAAGGTAGTGAAGGATCACGTGACTACTCAGCAAATGCATAAAAGCAAACCCTTTTCTGTTTTTCCAAATGATGGATAAAAGAAAGGAAATTACAGTTTTCAGAAAGTGAGATATTACCCAAAAACAATTCTCTTGGAACATTGACAGGGGATAGTACTTAAAATGGATATATTCTTATATAGAAAGGGTGTGATACAGCCAAAATAAGCTGCAGTCTGAATTCTACTTTAAAACTGTTGAAATCAGTGATTTCCAGAGAGAAAACAATTGTTTAATTAATATATGTAAAATATAAGTGTTGTATCTCAAATTTTACTTAATGAAAGTGTATGTCTAACTGAAGTGGAGTTATATTGCATGCTCTTCTGTAAAAATTCCATTTGTTTTCAAACTTCAAATTGTGTTTTGTTGCTTTCAGTAAAGGTTCTATGACACTGGAATAAAGAAGAGGAAACGAAAATAAATGGATGACAACTAATATATTATGTGATGGAAAACAATACGTATTGCATAAAGTTAGCGCTGGTAGTGCATGCACTAGGTCTAGGAATGAATACAAAGTTAAACTGAAGGAGAATTATACTGTATGCTGTTTGGTGAAATTTCAACTTTTTTCAGACTGCCAACTGTGATATGTTGCTTTCAGTAAAGATTATATGATAGCAGGGGAATGAAGGGGAAAAATAAAGGAATGCTTAATGGAAAAGGAAAGCAATATATTCTATGATGGAAACAAATAGGCAATGGGTAAAGAACTGCAAAGGTAGGTCTTGGAATGTACGCAAAGTTAGAGACAATTATACTGACTGATAGATGGCAAGATTCACAAAAACAATGCACTGCAAACGAGTGAGGGAAGTAAGTTAAATGTAGGAGAACACATGTATGGGAAATAATGTTTGGTATAACCATAATGCACTGTACATTTTGAAAGATCTTCCAGAACCATAGTAATCAGTAAGTACCAGTGAGAAAATAACCATTTCATACCGTATACTGTTTGGTTAAAGTCATATTTCTCCTCAAGCTCCAGAATGGGAGACTTTTCAGTCTGCAGACTAACCTGTTTTATCTCTAGTTCTAGTAGAATTCATACTGCTTTCCTTGACAAGCTATGCTTGGTTACAGGAGGACTGAGGCAATTTGAATATTTAATAGGTTTGACCTTTTAAAAGTAACTACAGAATATGAAGTAACAAATGAAGTTAAATGGAAAATGTTTAAAAATGTACACTAGTTGCATAAATGAACAACCTGAAACAATGACTACAAATTTAACGTGACATATATTAAATGGAAGACTGTAGGTAACAATGTTTAGCTATATAGCAGCATAAGAAATTAAGAATAAAGGGACAAATTCAGAAATAAGATAACTTAATATGCTGGTTTGCATGCAAGTGACAAAAACAGATGATTATTAATAATGGGGGGTTCACCAACACAATGAAATAAATCAAGGTCCGAGCCTGATTAAAAAAGACTAGAAGAAGCTTTATACTGCTGTTTCTATAGTGTATGAACTATGTTTCCTTGAAAAGAAAAATAACTGTGTAGTTAATATGATGTTTATTTTTGGATATGGAAGGAATGTGTGTTGTTTTAATGAAATTTAGGATATCAGATATAGTTGGGGCAGTTAATACACAGTATAAAACACATATAATGACACAAAGTGATTGATTTGCAACAGAAAAGAAATCATAGATGTAGGTAGAATAATAGATACGTTTAATTACCATGTTATAGTTTGACTTTGTATTCTGGAACATTAATGGGTTGGTGGACAGGAAAAAGCAGAATATGATATTGACCTTAATTTGCAGTAGTAATACATACAGTATTGTTACAATAACTAAATGCACCTGAATCATAAAGAACATGAACACTTTATAAAGAAAAGTAGGACGACGGTTCTTTGTGGGGAAACAGAAAATGGGCCTTACTATTAATTAAAAAGGGTATTGGAATAAAGATTGAGGAACAAATGAACGCTAGGCAGGGAAGGTGTATTATGCTGAGAGGTTGTTGGTATTGTGTGAGAATTACACTGGTTGTAATATATATTCCACCAAAAGAATTGAGGCAAGATATAAAGAATGTAATGGGAGAAGTTGTAACCTTTCATCAAGGATGTATTGAGTTGGCTGGAGATTGGAACACTACAAAAAATAAGGAATATGTCTCTGGAGGGCCGAGACACAGTAGAATACCAGTTGGGGGTGGGTTCACTTCTAAATTTCAAAATCCCGAGTTCCAGAACATCAAGTTCAGAATCTTGAGATCTTGGAATCTCGAAATTGTGAACCCTCCCCCGAAACAACAAACACACAAAAAACAAGCGTATGCAGGGGGGCAAGCCCCCCTGCACCCCCCACAACTTAAAATATAGCAAATCCGAGATCGCACTGCAGCGAGGACAAGGGAAATCTCCCGGTCCGCACTGTATGCCGATCTCCTTTCAGGATCTCAAAGTTTTAAAAGTTCGAACATATGATCTTCGATCATATGAGATTCAAAGTTTTGGACTTTGAAATTCTGAACGTAACCCGTTGGGGGCAGATAATTAGAGAAATATGTACATGTGTTTTGTGGCTAAAGGTAAGAATGAAGTAGAATATACACATTTCAGTGAGTTATGGTTCTTGGAGAAAGATTAGATGACGTTTCATATCGAAAGAATGTTGTAACATATTGCAAACTACTGTCTAAAACATTTAGTCTTATGAGAGGAAATAGGCAGGAATGTCCACTTTTACTGTTATTACTATTTGCCTTGTATTTAAAACCATTAACCAGAAACATGAGGCAATCAAATATAACTGGATGTAAATTAAGAAATGCTAATGAGAAAATATCCCTTTTTGTTAGTGACATAATATTATGTTACCAATCCAGAACAAGATATAAATTATATTTAATAAACTGAAATATTTAAAAAATGTGGCATGGTGTAAAGTAAATGAAATAAAAACAAAGGCTTTAGTAATGAATTATGCCCTGATGCATGACTTGTACATAACTTCCCCTTTTTGTGGGATCCTAAGAAAATGAAATACCTGGGAATTCAGCTGAAACAGGATGTTGAGCAACACCTAAAGAAACGCGGAATAAATTACTCAGTAAATTATAAGATGAGACAAGACTATAGAAATTATTCACATATAGACATAGCCAATAAGATGCATGTTATTAAGATGTTTTATTGTCCTACTGGTTCTTCAAGCAAGTCAGGCTTCTATGTATCAACCAAGTAATCAGATGTAAAAGAATATGAAAAAAAGGAAATTAAGCAATTTATTTGGGATAACAAAAAATGCAATGGGAATACTAACACAAAATAACAAGGTGGTTTGGGACCACCCTGTTTGGTTGCATACTCTAAGGCCAGGCAGCTTAGGTTAATATATTTGAATTCAAGACTTTGAATACTTGCCCAAATAAAAGCACATGAGAGCCCAATGAGGCAACTACAGGATCATGCATGGGCACTCGAGCGGGCAGATTTCAGAAAGGGATATAAAGAGCATTATATACAACATTGTCTACATACAGTTGTTATAGGTTCATAGGATGATGCTAGGCTATTGGCCTGGAGGTCCTTATAAGCCTAGACAAGGATTTCGCCCATTTTCCTTCAAAGTCAACACCTGTTTTCCCTGTCCAGCAGGGGCACAGGTGGGATCCCAGCGGTGTATTTTCTGTTTCTCATTCAGTCGTCTAAGTTCCTGTTAAAGAGGGCTAGAGAGGTACTCTGCTTGACATGGAGAGGCAGTCTATTCCACAGATGGGGGAGTCTTTGGGACACAAATCTATCCCGCCAACAAGTTCTATTAATGTCACAGACGAGGTTAAGGCCATGCGTGCAGGTTGCACAAGTGGAGTTTGACTTACAGATATGCAGCAACGCCATCAAGGCTGGGACTGAGGATGGCCTTGTATGCCAGACACAGGTCACCTCTGAACAGTCTGTGTGAGACTGAGTAGAGGGACAGGGCTTTTAGCCTATCTATATAGGATAGGTGTTTGAGACCTTGGATTTTCCTGGTCAGTAACCTCTGTGGTCTCTCCAGCTGCTGCTTGTGCTTAGCAAGGTACATACCAAAGGGGCATTGTACTCGATAATGGGTCTGATAAGGGAGGAGTACAGGGATGTTATGACTTCCTTGTTCCTGGATGAAATGCCCTTATTTATGAGGTGGGCCATGTAGAAAGCCACCTGGTGGTCAAAAGTCGGGTTGCGATCAACCTGGATGCCCAAGTCCCTCACGACTGATTGCATGGTTAGTACATTGTTATTCATGTGCTAATTAGTGGGGATGCCATTTTCCCCAAAGGGGATAATGAGGCATTTCTTGGCATTCAGTTTGAGGCCATGCTTCTGGCACCAGTCATTAGTTTGGGTAAGGCCCTCTTGGAGGATGTTCACATCACTAGGGGAATTTAAGACAGTGCCCAGCTTGCAGTCATCTGCATACTTGGTTAGCCACAGACCACTAGTTTTGGCTTGCACCTCAGAAAGGTACATTCCAAACAGTAGAGAATCCTTGGGGTACACTGTTTATTACAGGTCTACTACTAGAGGTGGCTTCCCCTATTTTGACTGAGTGGGTTCGATCAGTGAACCAGTTAGCTACCCATCTGGTGACATACGGGTTGATGCCTAGCTGAGAGAGTTTATCAGTTATGCCTGAGTGGTGAATAGTGTCGAAGGCTTTGGCTAGATCAAGGTAGGCAGTGTGCACGGTCTTCCTCTTGTCCATGGCTTTGTTGACTGTTTTGAAGAAGTCGACCAAGTTTAACAGGCATGATCTCCCTTTGACAAAACCAAACTGTGTGGGGTCAAGTGTTTAGAGATTGCCAGTGTCCTTGTTTATATGGTCCATGATGATGCATTCCATAGCCTTGCAGATCAGGCTAGTTAGGCTGATGGGCCTATAATTGCCTGGGTCAGTGGACGCTCCACCTTTGTGTAGAGGGATGACAGTGGCTGTCCTCTATTCTGCTGGGGTGAAGTTGGTGCTCAGGCTTTGGTTGAATAGGTTGCCTAATGGAGTTGAGGGCTCATGTCAGAGTTCATGTAGGATACAGCCAGGGATGATGTTAGGTCCCATGGAGACTGTATATTTTGTCTGAGAGGGCATTAAAGACCTGCTTCCTGTTGATGAAAGGAGGGAGACAGGTGCTGGGGACGTTTTGGTTTACTGATGTGGGGGGGGGGGACAGTAGGGTGAAGTTTTCACTGAACCTGTCTGCCAGCAGGTTGGATATACCTATGGCATTTGTGTATATGGTGTTATTGTCCCCCAATTCAGAGCAGATTTGGGTGTTGCCTTCAAGATTGCAGACCTACGTGAAGAAGGCCTTGTGATTGTCTTTCGTGGATGTGGCCAATCTGGACTCAGTTAGCCTTAGAGGATTTCACCAGTGACCTTATTTGCTTGTTCAAAGGAGAGATTGCTTCCAATTTGGCATCTGCTCTTTGGTCCTGGACAGCAATTTTTTTCCTTTTATTATAGAGTTTGTTTATTGCTGCTGTCCCCAAGACAGGTTTACTCTTCCTTGAGGAAGATGATTTGGTCTTGTCAGGTATTGTTGAGTCCATACAGCTATGTAGGTGCTCATATAGTTTTTTGGTGTAGGCTTGGACATTAGTGCTAGTTCCAACTGAAGGGACGGTGGCTGTGAAGCTGCTTATACCTGCTCTGAGGAAACTATAGTCAGCTTTGGAAAAATGTTTTTGTTTGACCCTGACAAGGGGGGGGTCAGGGGAGATGGTGACTTTAAAAGTGATTGCTTTATGGTTGGATCTTACAAAGTAGAATGACACATTGACTACTCACGTTGGTTAGAACCAGATACAGGATATTCTCACCTCTCGTAGGAGTGTCAAGCAGCTGATCCAATGCATTGGCAGTGATGAAGTCGAGGAATCTCTGGGCATTCATGTTTGGGCTAGAACAGGTCTTCCACTCTATGGTTGGGTAGTTAAAGTCACCAGGATCATGGTAGAGGGTTGAATCTTAATAGATTCAAGTAAGTCCAGATAGGTGGAGTCTTGAGTCATGGTTGGGGGTCTGCAGCTATCTGTGATTTGAATAGGTGTTTTGTCAACAGTTAACTGCATTTGGAGTGTCTCCTGTGTGTCATACCGTTTGACCAGCCTGGAGGTGTGCATGTCTTTGATAAATATTGAAGCTCCACCTCCTTTGGCTTTGTAGTCCCCCATTTGGGGTCTGAAAGTATGGTAGGATGAGTAACCTGGTAAGGCTGGGGTGCTCTTCACAGCTTTGAACCAGGTTTCAGTGACTGCACAAATTTCAGCATCTTCCAGGGCAAGGAATGCTTGCAATGAGGGCAGTTTCATGCTAAGACTCCTAGCATTTAGCAGCATGACCTTTAACTTTCATTTAGAAGAAATTTTCATGTTGGTAATTTTGTGCTCATGACTTTGCCTAAAAAGACACTATGGGGGAGGCCAGAGCCTTTGACAGAAGCCTGAAGCCCAGGGGAGACGGATGAAGGCCATCTCTGGCAAAGCATCGTGGTCTGTCAATAATGTCCTCCCAGGTTGTCAGGCACTGGATCCCCTTGGAATGACATATTAATATACATTAATATATATTAAGTAGGTTTTTGCTTTACTTTAAAGAAAGTTAGACCTTGTTAAGGTAGGGTCTATATTAGATCACCGAACGCTTAAAAAAGCGAACAGTGATTGATCGAACTTATGTAAGCAAAAGCTTACAATCTCGAACTGTCAGAACAGCGATTTTTTTTTTTCCCTAGGGAAAAAAAAATCACTGTTCCAAAACACATACACGCAACACAAGCACACCAAACAAACAGCAATCCACACACACACACACCTAAAATCTGACACCTAACCCTACACTAAACTATACACACACCACTAACTATCCACTTGCCTTAACCCAAACCCTAACCCTAAGGTCTGTCACTATCGCACACTCACCTCACCCGCTCCCTAACCCTAACTCACCTAACCCGCCCTAACCCTCATGTCCACACAATGGCACACATACCTAACCCACGCCCAAACCCTAACTCACCTAACCCGCCCTAACACTCACATCCACACAGTCGCACACTTACCTGAACCCGACCCGTAACTTTCCACCACAGCACTGAAAATACCGAAGCAACAGAAACGGACAACCAATTTCTTTCCCTAGGAAAAAATTCGGGTTTCTGTTGCTTCAATATTTTAAGCTTTCGCTTACATAAGTTCGATCAATTACCGTTCGCTTTTTTAAGCATTCGGTGATCTAATGTAGACCCTTAAGGTAGCATAATGCCTATAGGATATACTGTAAATAGTAATATGAATGAGAAAAAAGATATAATGAGCTTTTGGAAATGAAGCACAGTTTTGTGAACAGATTATAAAAGGGGATGAATTAATAAAATGGCTAGACAAACTTTTGGATTATTGAACTCAGATCAACTTTCATATGCAGGTCTAATGTTAGAATTGAAGGAAGCTATGTGGCAGCTGGATATTAAATTTGTTAAATCATAAATAGTAGATATAATTGAGTCTAGAACAGAAATGGCAGATGGGAAAAGATTAATTAGTAGAGCATATAAGGCAATATTGGATCTGAGAAAACAATACAGCATAAAATTAAAAATAGCATGGAGTGAAAAATTAAAGATATTACAAAAGATACGTTGAGATATATTGTCTCCCTCCCTAGCTATGCAACTAAATTGAAAAGTTAGAATTTATGTATGAAAATGTTTGCTGAGATATATCTATACCCTTACTTGACCTAGAAAATATTTCACAAAGAGAGGCATATAGTAGAGATGTAATGATTCAGAAAGAGATTTTTGGGAGCATATATTTTCTGAATGTATGGAGGTGCTTTAGTGAAAAAATTAATCAAACAATATAGTAAGTCTTGTACTTTGAAGAGAATTTAACCTCATTATACAGATGTTCATACCGAGTGAAGAGGTGAAAGCATTTTTATGTTTAGTGGCTAAGAAAGCCATACTTGGAAAACTACAGACAAACCTACAATAAAAGAGAGAAAAAAGATAATTACAGAGATTAAAACTTGGTACTGGGAACCATTAGAGAACAAAACATAACTAACCCTGGAAGAAAAGGCTGCATGAGATCTGATAATGGAAATTCAATTTGCAGATGTTGATTTGAAACAAAGCACCCAAAAACATTGATCTCTTTAAAGGAAGTAGAGTATAATACCGTATATGACTTAGCACAGTGATGATAAAACATTATGATCAATAGTTAATACCTGATCTCAAGTTATGTTGTAAATGGTTAACTTACGTGTTAGAGTGCTTTTTGTTTAAAGAAGCAATGTTAAATTAATTTGGAAACCAAGATTAGACAAAATAGATGTTTGTGATATATGGATTTAGATGGCAAGTTATATGGATAATGGCAAGTTATTAAAGATTAAATGTAATCAACTGGCTGATAAAAGACTAGCTTATTAGTATTATATGAAAGATAGTTATAAAATAGTTGTATTAGAAATCAGTGCCAAAATAACAAGTTTGGGATCCATAGCAATGTCACAGTATGCAAAATGAAAATATTATATTAAATAAAATGTTGCTCATAAATTATCTGGGTCTATATTACATTGCCGAAGTATTATAACTTTGAACAGATAATGTTCGAACCATTATGTCCGAAGTTACAAAACTTTGACTATGAATTAAAAAAAAAAAAAAAAACAGAAAACAAAATAAACTGTTTTAAGCAGGCGGGCAAATCCCCCTGCACCCCCCACACCCCCACTACATAAATATACCAACTCCAAGATCGCACCCCATTGAACAAAATGGAAACCTCCACTTATGGAGATTTCAATTCAAACGCTCAAACTTTTACAAATTTGAACTTATGGTCTCGACCATATGAGGTTCAAACTTGTAAAAGTTCGACTACATGATAGGAACCCAGTTATCTGAACCTGATTTAGACTTTTGGTCATCCTCCACAGACTCCTTCCTCCAAGGCTCCTGTGGCAGCTTCCAACTCCTCAATCATAGAGGACTCCCCTATATTGCCTTCTGATAATGTACATTCACTGTGGTTTTGTTACTAATGTTAAAGAGGAGGAACTTCCCTGTTGCTCCTCCATTAGCCTCAGGCAAGATTCTGCAAGAGACCTTCTGTTCTCTCCCTTCACAGTCCTGAGTAGTACTTTCTGTGAACAAGTTGGTAACTGTCATAGCTAGCTAGGGATAGAAAGAACTGGACATGCAGTCTCTGTGCACCATAAACTGCACAGGATATTCCAGCATACCAAGGACTAGGAGTGCAGGTCAGGGAATCCCTCTATCAAATCTGTTGTGAGGTGCAGCCCTGAAGATGACTCCATTCCATACAACTCAGTTGTTGATCCAAACTATAAACATTTCAGGAATATGGACTGCAATAGAAAGTGAGACTTCATGCCCTCTGCTTTTGCTTTGAGGGCAGTAAGCTGACAGATGTACATGTTATGATTCCTGATCAAGCGATGAGGTTTGTAAGCCACAGAAGAAGGTTAAGTATACTGAACTGAGACAAAAACTTTCTGCTTAGACCTCTACCTTGTCTACAGTGTCAAATGGTGCCCTAAGATTAACACAGTGCAGCCAATGGAGCAGCAAAGGTGTTGAAGACTGGCATGACTATCATGCCTTGCTCTCTTCATTAATGGTTTTCATAAAGACTTCAAGGTGTCCATTCTTAATGGCCCATTTTGGGGCCAAAGTTGAGACCAAACAAACAATGAAAAACAGGACATAACACTCATAGCTGTTGATGTGAAATTTACAGCTGCACATCACCTCTATTCTAGGGTGCAAAAGAAGCCACGTGAGAAATGATGCTTGAATGCTTTGCAGCCTTTCTATAATCTACCTGGGAAGAGCTGTCATGGCGGTGATAATAGTAGATTCCTTGACCGATGCCAGCCCAGTTGCTGTGGACAGAACTAAGGGTTCCACAGCCCACTACCTAAGAAGGGCAGGATCAGTCACTCTGTAGACTTGTCTGACTTCACTCCAGAGGCAGTTGAGAGCCACTTGCTCCTCCACTAGCTGTCATGGTCTGTCATCATATACAACCATTGGATATAATTTCCAAAAGCTACAAAATCTCCTTCATTGCCCCTCCCCAGCCATTCCATCATCCTGTTCCCAAAGTACTATCCCACCAGAAAAGGGTGACAGTATTAGAGGTTGTGAATCTTCTTAATACAAAGAGACATCCAGGAAGTCACTCCAGACCAGAGGTAGCCCAGCTTTTACTCCAGAATAAAAGACCATTGGCCTCAGGCCAGTTCTAACTCTAGCCTAACTTGATTCATCCTCGTACTAATGTTTCAGATGGTCACTCTTTGGTCAGCCTTTCCTTGTCTGCCCAAGTGAGATTGGATGTTGTCTTTGGACCTTCAGCATATGTACCAGCACATCAAAATTTCCAAGGAATCAAGGAGATTACCTTCACTTTCAGGTGGGAATCAGGATCAACTGATCGATAAACTGTTATCATACCCTGTCTTATGAATAGGGTCCATTCCCGTCATTGTATTAGAAAACCAAAAGACTTGGATAAATTAAACCAAGAGAGTTCTTGAATATTGCCATATGGACTGGTTAGAGAATTTGGGACTTTTTTTATCCTGGGGCCTGTGCAACCAGCTGTCTTCTTTATTTTTTTTAACTTTTAGTTCTCCATGGTATATGCTGTGTAAAGTACAGTCTATATAGCAGTGTCATCTTGGTGAGATTTTTTTTCAAAACAGGGTTCATCACATGAAGTTACTCACAAAGACTTGAAGATTAATTCAATTCCAGCAGTACTAGTTACCTTGCTCGCTGATTTCACCTCTCCATTTGTTCCCTATGTGGGTCCTCTAGTGATCCTTGGTGGCTCAGTGGAACTAAACCTTAGACTTTCATTCAGCTGCATTCAAGATATGCAAATCCTCTCAGACACAGTTCACTTGTGGGCTACCAGAGGCCAACCCTTCATTTTTCCCATTCCCATAGGTGACAGTCACTGCAGATACTTTGACCCTAGGCTGAGGGTTATTTTTTTGGGTTAGATGTTCCAAAGTTTTTGCTCACAGACAGAAGGCAGTCTGCACATCAGTATCCTTAAGTTGAGGGCTGTCCTTGTGCTACAAACCATCCAGAATCCCCTTTCTCAGAGTTATAACCATGTATTGTGACAATATGATGCCAGTGTAGTAGATCAACATGTAGAGTAAGACCCATTCCTATTCCCTATGTTGAGCTTTAGGAGATAACAGTTTCTTCCAATTGGTTTCTCATAGCTGTGCATTTACCTAAGGATGCCATCTCCTTAGTCATCCACTAGCCCAATCAGTACCAAGTGCAGAAACGTTTTCTCCTTGATCCCTCCTCTGAGTATGCATGCCAGGGATGTGCTAGTCCAGGAGGGCCCCCTAGGTTTCCTGTATTCCTTTTTTCCAGTCCCCATGATACCAAAGTTCCTACAGAAGGCACAATCAACCAAGGCTAAAGTCACTCTTCTCACCCCATTTTTAGCCTTGATGAATGTAGTTTCCTATTAAGATTTTACCTCTCAAAAAAGCTTCTCAGACTGAGACCTTCAAAGAACCTACTTTGTCTCACCCATCCAGCAAGACTCACCCCAGTCTTCAGGCCATTTATATCATTAAAAAGTGTCCACACTTCCAGTGGTAGCTAGGGACTCTTGTTACCCTGACAAGGGTGGTCTGTGTCCTGATTTGTGCTGCAAAACTGTACACCAGGAAAATGTATGAATATAGATGGATGTATTTTGTGGTGTGTGCTTAGAAGAAAGGTGTAGATCCCTTTTCTGCTGTGATCTCTTTTATACTGAACTATCTAAAAAGCATATTTGAAGCTGGACTAAGCTTTTCTTCTATTGAGGTTCACTTGGCAGCAATATCCAGTGTCCACTTGGGAGACTAGAATTCCATACTGGCTTCGCTAGAAAACATGTAAATTGTTCTTGAGGGTTGCTGTATCCCATCTTGGAATATCATGGTTTGGAACAGTTGACTTGACCTGTGTTTGAACCTGCTTTGAAGTCTGAGCTCAAATCCACCTCACATAAAAATATTTTTCTTGCAAAGGTTATTTATGCCATGCATTTTTCTGAGCTTCAGGCAATGTGAATTAATCCCCTGTACCTTGTGTTTCACAAAGACGAGTAATGCTGCACACCAATTCTTCCTTTGTGCCAGAGGTGGCGACCAAATTTAAACTGAACTAATCTTCCAGTGTTCTTTCAGAATTACTGCAAGGCATACTTCTCACCCCTTAGCACAAGAAATGTGGACAAAGCCAAAAAATAATGGGGGGACAAAAGCCCAAACACAAGGACAGATTTTAAATATTGCTCTTATAAACTTAGAAAGTGACTAGAATAAATGGTTTTGTGTTGCCATGCATTTTCTCAAGGATATGAAATCTGAAACTTAAATGTCTGTCATTATTTGGTTAATTCAGTCCTCGCAGATTAGCCTGAAAACCACACCTTTTATGAGGAACGCACCAAAAATATGAACCGAAAATCTGAACAGTTGAGAGATATACTTTTGCTTTGCCTTGATATGCACTAACAGTTGTGATTTTACATTCACTGAACTAAACAGTTTAGAAAAGATCAGCAACTTTTCATTTTCTTTGCAGATAAAATTGAATCCAAAGATTTGTAAGGCACACTGTCAGTATAGCTTTCAGACTGAATTTCCTTTTGTTTGTCTAATGTAAGGTAAACTTTTTGTTGGTGAACAAAAGGCACATTGAGTTAGAGCAGTATCCACTTCCTTTTCTTATCTTTGTAATGTCACTATTGTAGATAATACTTGTGCAGCTGCTACCTGGGCTTCACTAGGTACCTTTTTATGAAGTACTATAAACTGGATGTTATCTTGTGGTCCATGTCTGCATGTGAGGCTACAGTAGTCTGTGATCATCTTTCCCAGGGCATCCTGGTTGATTGCTAGGGACTTTGTCCCATCAGGAGAGGAGGAAGAATCATACTATGACGGATACAAAAGTTATGCACTTACCATAGCAATAGACCTTTATGGTCATAATTTAATCATTTATCCACTTTTCTATATTTCCATCCACCATCTATGACCTGACAAAGTGAGCTGCATGACGATATATGGTGTGTGAGCATATGCTTGAGCAGTATGTTGGCTAGCTGTTAATGGGGCTCTGAGAAATGTCAATTTTGATTTGGAGAGGCAAGAACATGGAAGTTATTATGGGAGTGGGAAGGAGTTGAAGCATGGTATCTGTGCTGTGCAGAGGTTAATACGAGTTGGTGTTTAAGTCCTATCAGTAGAGGAGTATAAACCATTTCTGTTCATGTTATTTTTCTCCCGCAGATTTCCCAAAGCTTTTCCAGTGGGATCAGTGTTTTACCTCAGTTCAACAAACACACAAATAAAACCACGATCATGTAGATCTGTAATTTTTGCAAGTACTTAACTGTCATTTGTGTTAGGTGCTAACCATAAAAGATCAATGGTATGGCCCTTGGAACAGAAAGCACGCTCCTTCCATTCCAGTCCTCTCAACTTCTTTGCTCAATGATTCTGGACAAAGACAAAAAATAATGGAGGACAAAGACCCAAAATTAGGAACAGTTTTTAAATATTGTGTTAATTTGCTTGAAAATTTAATCGAACAGCAGGTTTTACATCAACATGTATTTTCTGTAGAATGTATGAAAATGTAATGTCTGTCATTATTAACTGACTAATCCTCAGTGATTTAAAAGAAAATCAAAAATTTGACAAGGAACAGGGCACCAATTTAATGCAAAATCAGGGTCATTCTGCAAAATGCTGGACAGTTGAAGAGGTGTTTTCCCTCTACCCATCACATAAATATATTTCTATAGGAGATATTAATGCACTTTTCCTTTATTTGCTTACTTAACTAGTTACTTACTAGATTAGTTATTATGAAATGTCTAGATGAGAAGATCCTGTGACTGTCCATTTCCTCATGGTGTATTTAAGCAATAACGAACAGATGGTGTGGTATATTGAAGATTTACCCACAGTTGGCATGGTTTAATCACAAGGGCGAAGCCCATGTGATTAAATAAAGCCAACCGTGGGTAAATCTTCAATATACCACAACCACGGAGTTGGTTATTGCTATTATACAATGACATTATTTAAGAAAAAAAATACTTTTCTTAAATAATGTCTTTGTATAATGGAGCATTACTGTTCTTCTGTGGCTGGTGGTATACTGCTTCCTTGTATTGATGTACTGTGCATGCATATGGGACTTGCTTTCCCACGCATACCCAGTACATCAGTGCTTTGAAACAGAAGCAACGGAGAAAATAAAGTCTCCATTTCTCCGTTTTTTTTTTTTTTTTTTTAATTAAAAAAAAAAACTTTAGGGCAGTTTAGGGGTAGGTGAGAGACAGCATGGAAGAAATACAAGGGATATCAGGTACGTGTGTTTAATTTTAAATAACGTACCTGATTTCCCTAGTATTTTGTCCAAGCTGCCTCTCTGGTATGTCCGGAGTCGGGGCTAAAGATTTTATTTTTACTTTTTAAGAAATAAAAATAAAATTTAAACAATATACCAATGGAAAGAAGTCCGGGTGACCAGACCTTTTTCCGTTGGTATATTTTGGGATTTACAACGGGCACGCTGGTTGGGCTGGCCAATCAGTGTGCACGTTTTTGAATATTAATGGGGAGTCATTGTATAATTAACTGTTGTTGCCCTTTCTCCATTCCAGTAAAGGCTTGGAGGAAGGACAGTAGATCACTGGTTTTATACTATGAGTAAATATAGTACATTACTGAAGGTAGTACAGGGTTGTTCTTCCACTGCCCTGTTGGTAGAAGACGTCTGCTGCAACTCTGATATAGGGAGTTTTGTAAGGTGGTGTTAATGCTATCTACCATCAATGGAACATTTCTTTCTCACTCTCATGTATCAAGTGCTTCACTGAATGTCTCTTATAGTTAAACTTTTGTGTTGACTACACAGTATATAATAAACTCATTGTTGCTTAGTATTTAACCTGAAATATAATCATCTAGTTGTCTGTTATATTTGCAGGGTGCACTGGAAAATATTTAGGCAAAGTCTTGTTTGGTTGCACAGAAAGCAAATGCAAATTATTTGATTTTCTTAGCAAGTATTATAAATTGGACATTCGTGTATATTTATTTTTAAAGCTGAATGTTCTCAGTGTGGAGACGGTTTGATTTATAAAGGGAGTACTTTTATGTAATAACTGATTCTGCTTTCTTATTTTGCAGGTTCATGTCTGATGTGGGAAGAAAGATACCAAAAACAATGCTGGCACTACTAAAAATGGTATAAATCCAGCAGAGCTCATGAGAAATATTTGAAATATCTAAAATGGATGACTTATACAAAGACCAGCAGAACTTGTCCATGGATGTTGACAGCTCTCCTGCTATTACCAACAGCAAACTTGACAATGGTGTTACGCAGCTAATCACTACTGAAGCATGGAACATCAACTCAGCAGGCCTAATGAAGAAAGCACTTTCGCCATTAGTTGCTGTTCCAGCTCATTCCATATTAACTCCTCCAGCAGACTCGCAGAGTGGAGTTGCTCTGAAAGTAGCAGCAACAGTGCTCCAACCAATCTGCTTTGGGGACAGCCCAGTTGTTCTACCTATACATTTACAAGTAGCAGGAAGTGCAGCACCTCAGGTAAGTCCCAGCAGTAACACCCCTTACGTAATGACAACTCAAGGTCCAGTGCCATTACCTGTCCTTTTGGAGCAACATGTGTTTCAGCACTTAAATTCACCATTGGTGTTATCTCAGACTGCTCCGTGTCCTTCAAGTACCATTCAGAGTAATCTTTTTCAGGGCTCTTCTGCACCTGTTTCACAGCCTCAGCATTTAGACCATAAATCTTCAAGTCAGGCACAAGAATCTGCACTTCCACCTTTATTTCAAACACCAGCATTTGTTGCTGCACTTCAGGATTTGTTTCCATCGCAGAATACGACAGCGTCATCCACTTGTCAAGCATCTCCTGAGAGTCTGTCTTCAAATTTTTCATCTGTTCCCCCCCAGACACTCAGTGCAGGTCTAGCTCCCTTAGTACCTCCAGCCACCCTCTTAGTCCCTTATCCAGTTATTGTTCCCTTGCCTGTTCCGATACCCATTCCTGTTCCTATACCTATCCCTGTTCCTCAGAATTCAGAGTTAAAAGTGTCTGCAGATCTACCTAGACCACCTGCCTCTGTTTCTACATCATGTAAAAGTACACAGACTACTTTTGAAAATGAAGATTCAAAATCGTTAGAGTTATTGCAAGTCAGAGACTTTTCCCAGCTTAATCGACACACGGTGATAAAGCTTAGTGAGAATGAAGCACTTGACCTTTCTGTGAAAAGTACATGCTTACCATGTAAAACTGAAACAGTTTGTCAGCAAGTTCAACAAGATGGTGTACTTGATTTATCAGTTCCTTCTTTGAAGAAAAGTAGTGTTCCATGTTCTCAGACTGGTTTATTTTATTCATCTAGGTCTTCAAGTGAAAGTCTTGGTCAGTCCTCAGATGGAATTACAGCTATGGTGACATCACTGAGTCCAGCAAAGCCTACAGAAGGCTCACTTAAGATGGATGACAAAATTATTTGTAGTGGTAACTCTGCTGATCTTATTAGACAACAGAAGTGGGTTGTTGAACAGAGTCACAGAGCAAACTGTGATCCCAAAACTGGTAACAATATTGAATTAGTAAGTACTTCACAGACAGCAAAAGTGATTGTGTCTGTCAAAGATGCTGTTCCTGCAATTTTCTGTGGCAAGATAAAAGGCCTTTCAGGAGTATCTACTAAAAACTTTTCCTTTAAACGAGATTTGCCACAGGAGTCTGTATTGCAATGTTATGATATGAAAACACAACAGGAACCTAGAGATAATGAGGCTTTAAGAAAGGCAAATAAAAATAAAGGAATTAAATTAAAGAAAGTGAACTCGCAAGAAATACACATACTTCCAATCAAAAAGCAACGATTGGCTGCATTTTTTCCTAGAAAGTAGAGTGGTGTGTGAAGTTTTTGACAGTGTTTAATAGTGAATTATTTATTTGGGGGATGATGATACTTCAGAATGCAAATCAATTAAAGTAATTTCCCATTTGCTGAGGAGACATATAGGTCTAATTTAGCATAAAGTATATTTTCAACAAAAGCATATAACAGTGGTACATTTCAAAGTGAATTGTGTTTTGGAAATTCTGATCTTGATTTTAATGCTGGGAACCAATTTGGCAAGTGTTATATGTACTGTTCACTGCCGTAGTGTTTTAATTTTGTGAAATGGCCGCAGGCATTACCATACTCATACAAGTAAATGGTAACAGAGGAATATTATGAAATAAACTATGCTAAGAACCTGTCTAAATACAGTGGATGAGCTGAAAGTATTTTAACATATGCAGTAAGTTTGACTGGTTTTGACATGATTGAGGCACAGCCAGTGATCAATCTGTTATCTGTGGTCGATACTATGATAACAGTACAATGTGCATCTGCAGTTCTTTGCAGTTATCTTAAATTACCAAATGTGCAGATCTACTGTGTCCCAGTACAAAATGAAAAAAGTTGAATGCAAAATATAAGGTATACTGCGTTTACAATGTGGTATATATAGAAAAGTAGCACTCCTGTAGCAAATAAAAATAACTATCTGACTTCCTGTGTGCTCTGAAAATTGGTTGTTTTGATACTGACATTAACATAATGATCAAATGGCATAAACTTGACTTTAAGTAACTAGATTTGTTCACATCTTTAGATTGTATTACAAGTTGCCATTTTATGCATTTTCTATATGTACTGCACAAAAATGCTGCTGTATATTGTGGTCTAAATGCTTTTATATCCTGCAAATAATAATGAACAGGTTTAGATGAATCAAGATGAAGTTCAATGAAAAAGACAAGACCTGTGATTTGCCAGATGCTAAATATTTAGAACAAAAGGAGAATCTGATCAATCAGCATATAAGAAGCATATGATTCTTTAACAAAACTGCAGTAAGTTTTTAAACCAGAAAAGTTTTAAATGGCTTTGTTGGTTCATATGAGAACTGGAAGCAACAGTCATTGCCAAATATTTTGAAAATGTAGAAAATCAAACCAAACTTTTGCTATACTATCATCACCACTGCTATACTCGGTAGTCTGCTATGTTTTTTTTATTTAGTCACATAAAGCTGTTAAACATGGCAATATCGGTATGATTTTTGACTGAGCTGCATTTAAATGAACTAAGCAGCTTACAAGTTGAGAGCATATGTAATACATATTTATATATATATTATGTGTAATATAGAAGCATACAAACGATTCTGTATGCATATATAAATATGTGCAAAGCAAGAACATAAGAGACAGTTGGATTTAGAGGATTTTAATAAAGGTTATTAAATGTCATGTATTTTAGTAAAATCACATTTATATTGAATTTCTTAAGGGATTGATGTTTTTGACTTGTATTTCCGGTGTTTTTGGTAAGCTTTGACTTGAATAGAGGAGTGAATGTGTACAAGAGACAGAGCCTGTGATTTTTTTGCACTGCAGTTGTAATATGTAATGAACTGTTTGTATTATTTGTACAACTTAAAACTAGCAATTGCTTTATGAAAATTTAAAGTTTCTGCTTTATTGTTTCCTTAAACATATTACAGTAATGCCACACGTGAATTGATTTTATAAATGTACGAACATTTTGAGATTGTACAGAGGAATTGGGTTATTGATTTATGTGCTTGTTTTATTTTATTTTGTGTGTTTCTTAACAGGTAAGTGGACTAACTGTAATATCAGGACATTTTCAGCGATGACCCATACCAATTACAGTCACAAAGAGGTATTTTAAATGTAGACAACTTCTTTCATACTGGTATTAGAGGCGACTCTGATGCTCATATGAATTACCTGACAACAGATGTTCATCTCTGCATAGTAACATGGTTTTATTATCCAAGAAATAACTATAGCTCAAAAACATTATGCCAGTAGCTTTAACTAATAACAACAGTCAAGGATGTCTTTGCAATGATCCAGAACATTTACCTGGGAGCACTACATCAAATGTTTTTAAAAGAGGTCTTTTGCATTGTTTCCTCAGACCATGGGCAGCAAGTCTGTGTAAAGCATGAGCAACTGAGCTGTTGTGTAGCCTTGGAATGGAAAGCTTGGGGCACCTTCCATCTGGGAAAACCAGCAAAGGTATTTGCCCGAATGTTAGCTACCAAAAGGAGGCCAATAATTTTGGTTGAGGAGTTTCGCAGAAATCAAGACTGGCTAATTAGCTAATTCAGCCCGAGGGAAACACTCAAGCATGCATATAAATATACAGTGGAGTATGCATAGTAAGGCAAGAAAAATAAGTTTTTGTTGATTTGTTTTGCAAGGCCTGAGAACATTTGTAGTTAACTTAGGAAAAGTGAGTTATAAGTGGAAGTCTGTAGCCTAACTGTAATAAAAGGCCCATCTTTCAATTGTCTGCATAAGTGAAGGACCCCAAAACACCCAAAGTACCTGCAGGAATTGATTTTGTTATGTATCTTGGCTGCATAGCTATTGAGATACTTCTTAAAGGTAATGTTGAATCTAGGTATAAATCCAGGTACATGAATAAGTGAATATCTCCCAAACACACCTGTTTTGTCTGAATTGCATGTAGTTAGGAGGTAGATTTGAGTATGGACACTTAAGTAAACACTATTGCCTTAGTTGTTTATAGGTAAATGAAAGGGTGTGGGCAACAATCGCCTTTCCACATAAAAGAAGGGATACATAACATATGTTAAGTCATATGTATACAGGAGTGAACTGATGTACTGGAGACCAGTTGTGAGAGTGTTAATGAAAGAGATTAAGCCGAGGTAGTATGAGAACAAGACCCAGGGCCACAATAATGATAAAAGAAAAAAAACAAATCATATCTAATTTTTTAGTCTAGAAAGTTCTGCTACTAGTAGTACAACTATGAAACGAGATTTTCAACCAAACCTGAGTCCTTCAGCTTGTTCAGAAGAAAGAGCTGACTGAATTGGGTGCTTCAGTAAATGAGCAAATACCACTGATTTTAGAACATCACAGACCATACAGAAAGTGTGTTCAGGTAGGCAGCCATATTATTGTTTTAGCTGTGCTATGAGGTAGGCCTAAAAGCATACTGTTTATTGGCTAAAAGTATACATGAGGCAACATGCTCAATAGTTTTAGGGGAAACGGGAGGCAGTGTCTAGTCTTGTAGTCTTTGGATGTCTGAAGGGCCTCTTGCTTGGGGATAAAGACTTAAATGTTTTGTTTCCAGATGTTTGGCAATTTAATCATGCTGAGTAACAATGTACATGGGTTACTTACAGACATTAAAATGTGCTGGACATCATTTAAAAAAAACTGTGTGAAATACATTATATTATTCTGAGGGCTCCGTAATGACTGCATGTGAGGAAGGAGGCCTTTTAGGGAATATGCACCCTTTGGAATTTGAATAGTGATATGTCTGTATTTTTACTGTACATGAGTTTGTACTTGTCTCATTGCTGCAGTAGGGGAAGATCAGAAAATTAGTTCTGCATATTCTTGGTCACCGCTGTATCATGCTGTACAGATCTGTTCCTCAAGGGAGTGGAAGATAGTCTAAGCAGAGGTTGTACCTGTTGTGAGTACACTGCTTCTGTGCCAGAATTAAACAGTATGCATAGTTAAACAGTCTGAGAGGACTGAGAGTAGATATTTTGTATTTTCTGCCACTTTTTGTTTTACTCCTTAAAAGAATATTCTGATTTCTGGAAACAGCTAGAACTGAATTATTCGCCGTTCATATTGCACACTTTTGCTTGATAAGATTGAGCTCAGCCAACTGATCCAGCCCGCATTTTCTTCCTTTTTAGTGGGTAGTTTTAGCCTTGCAGAAGGTAAACTGAGGATTGAATACAAAAGTATCTTGGCTCTCTCAAAATCAGGGCTTTAACTATCTTGGGCTTTTTGATTTGACAGATGTTAGAGTTGGGTATGTGTGTACCTCATGCAAACAACACAGTGTCAATGCTTTGATAATCATGGCTTATGTACTTGCATCCTGTATTTTTATATCTTACTCTGTTATGCTAAGGGATTTATATTTAATGGGCTGTTTGAGTGTATAAAACATTCAATATTGCATTCATAATCATTTCACTTGTGCAGTGTCTTTTTTTTTCTCTGCTGCTTTATTTCTTATTTTACTGCACTAACTAGGGCTCTCTATCCAGAATCTAAATACTTACCTATTCCCCCCCCCCCCTAACTCAATACTTGGCTTTGTCACTTATCTTCTTTCTCATTTATTGTGAGGTACTTTATCATATCTTGCTTTGATTCTCTTTGTATACTGTATACATGTTGTTCTTCTTCCGACTTTTCCCGGTTAGGTGTCGCCACAGCGGAACTCCGGTCCGCTAATGATTGGCAGTGGATTTTTTACGGGTGCCGAGGTGCCAGCTCGATGCCCAACTTTCACGGAAGGCACGCCCATTCTACTCATGTCTTTCGAATGCCACTCGACCACGGGGAGGACATGCAGACTCCACACAGAAGGCGCTCCAGCCGAGAATCGAATGGGAGAACCTCTTGCTGTGAGGCAACAATGCTACTGCTGCACCACCACGGCTACATATTCTTTGTAAATACTTGTGTGGTATTTTGCTTCACATATCCTGCTTTTGTTTGTGTATACTCTGTAATGCATTATGTTCTGTCTGTTTGCTATTTTGGCTTGGGTTGTGCCTGATAAGGGTCCTTGCACTAGTGCACTTACCTGGATAAAAATGCTAAATAAATGCAAAGAAAGAGAGAAGAGGGCAGGATCTACTTCTCAATAATAACTTGCATTATATTACACACAGTGCTGAATGACAACTGCAGAATAACTGTGAAGATTTTGCATTGCTTTCAGGATTCTTCACATAAGCATCACTAGGCTGCTCTTCTCACTTAAACAGAGAGTTTAAGTAAGAAATAATAGGTTCATAGGTGTTTACTAGGCTAATGGCCACAAGGGCCTTTTTAAGCCTATCTATGCATCCCAAATCTCTGACAAGTTTTGATACCCTTGATAAGTGTAAGCATAGGCCTGGGAGATGAACCATTTACAAGTTACCTGTGTCCATTAGAGACATAGGTACCAAACCAGGGATGTATTTCCAGTTTCCCAACCAGTTGTCCAAGTTGCACTTGACTTGGGTTAAGGAGAAACTCTGCTTCACATGGATAGGGAGTCTATTCCATAGACGGGGTAATCTCTGGGATACATACCCATCTCTCCAGCAGGTTCTATTTATATCACAGGCAAGGTTTAAGTCTTTAGAATGGGTAATTCTGGTGCTGTTTGTTTTGTGGCTATGCAGGAAGTCCATCAGAATGGGGTCTAAAAATGAGCTGTATGCCAGGCGTAGATTTCCACTCAAAAGCTTGTAGGAGACAGAATACAGAGATAGGTCCTTGAGGCATGTTGCGTAGGACATTTTACTTATGCCCTGTATTCTTTTAGTTGGAACCTCTGTGGACATTCCAGTTGTTGGATATGCCTGGTTAGGTACATACCAAAGCAGGCATTGTACTCATTGGTAGGTCTGATGAATGGCAAATACAGTGGAACAATGACTTCCTTGGACTTAGATGCCATATCTTTGTTTATAAGTTACGCAACATAGAATGATTTCCTCACCACTGTAGACACATGATGGTCAAAAGCTAGATTACTATCTGTGTGTGTCCCAAGTCCCTGACTACCGGGTCAACTCTAAGGGGGTATGTTGTCAGTATGACAGTTACGAGGGATGGATGACTTCCCAAAGGATACTATTATGCATTTCTTTACATTTAGTTTTAGCCTATGGCTCTGACACCAGTTATTTGTCTGTGTCTGCCCCTCCTGGAGAACATTTGTGTCATTGTGAGATTCAGTGACAGCTTCTAATTTGCAATCATCTGCAAATTTAGTCAGTCAGAGACCTCTGACATTGGCCTTGACTTCTGAGAAGGAAATGCCAAAAAGGAGTAGTCAAAGGACTGATCCCTGAGGGACTCCACTTGTGATTGACCTCTTTGTAGAGATGGAATTCCCTATTCTGACTTCCTGGGTATTGTCTGTGAGCCAGTTGGCTATCCACCAGGTGACATACTTGTTTGTACCTAACCTCTTGAGTTTGTCAACAATGCCCGAGTGGGGTGTTGTCAAATGCCTTAGCCAGGTCATGCTGGGCAGTGTGAACGATTTTGCCCTCATCCATTGCTTTGGTGACCTTCTCAAAGAAGTCCACCAGGTTGAGTAGGCATGATCTGCCCTTGAAACCAAACTGTTTGGGTCCAGTGTCTGGAGGTTTACTATATCTCTGATTATCTCCGTGATAATTCTTTCCATGGCTTTAAAAATAAGACTAGTGAGACTTTTGGGTCTGTAGTTTCCAGGGTCTGTAGATGGGCCCACCTTTGTGCAGAGGGATGACTGTTGCCTTTCTCCATTCATGAGGCACGAAACCTGTTTGGAGGCTGCAGTTAAATAGTAATTCCAGGGGCTCTGATAAGTAATGTTTCATGCTGTTTAGAAGACATCCTGCGATATTGTCTGGGCTGATTGATGCAGTATTCTTGGTCTTAGAGAGAGCATTATGGACCGGTTCCCTAGTGATAGTAGGAGTTATATTTGATTATATCTCTTGGGGTAAGGTTGGAGCTGCATAGAGGTCTGCTATGTCTTCTGGCTCAGTATAGGTGGCTCCATTTACAATGAGCTCTGCACACAATTGTGTATTGCCTTTGAGGTTGCAGACATAGCTATAGAATGCTTTGTGGTTGTCCTTGGCCTAGGAGGCCAAGCTTACCTCAAATTTAGCTTTGGTAGACTTTATTGTCCTCCAAATTGTTTTGGTTTGATGAGAGTGCTTTTATCCTGCTGGGTGCTGCACCTCCTAATTTTTGCCATGATTTTCTTCCTCCTGTTATACAACCTATTGATTTTGTGATTCCACCAGGATGGCTTATTTTTGAGTTAGTTCTGTACTTCTTCCTAGTGGGTACAGCTGCCTCTATGCAGCTGTTAATATGCTTGTACAGGGTTTCTGTGAACAGTTCTGCATAGGCAGCAGTGTTCTCAGGGTTTATGGGGGCTTGAAATTCTGCCAGGTTCTCACTTAATAGTAGGACGTTAGCCTTAGAATAGCTCCTGAATATTCATAGCTGGGGGTCCAGGTTTTATTTTTACTTCAAAGGAGACCATTTTGTGGTCTGACCTTACCAGGGAAGGCATTACAGTAGGGGTTGTGCAGCACTCTCCCATATTAGTGAGGACCAGATCCAGTATGGTTGTACCCCTGGTTGGTGTATTGACTGTCTTTTCCAGGGAGTTTGTGTTTACAAAATCCAGAAATCTCTGTGCATGTACGTTATGCCAGACAAGGTAGGCATTTTCAGGGAGTAAATACCTGGCCAGGGATGTAGTCAGGCCAATGCTACAGGTGGAGGATTTTTCCACCCCTGGAAGGGTGTTATTTCCCCTGACAATGTCCACATTGGAGGGCCTTTTCACACTCGGAGAAATTGTTCTGTAGTTTTTATTACTATATACTTTTTAAAAAATGTTTCTGTAATATAGTTCCTCTGCCTAATGTTTCAGACTTGCTGTAACATATGTAATTGTTGTTGGAGGAAGTATTTTACATCCAAAATGTAGTTATTTAGGTATAAAATGTCCGCACACTCCTAGCATTTATAGCCACTTTGTTGAGTCCTCACCTCCGATATCTCATTGTGATCAAATGAATAAACATAAAAAAAAAATCATACAATACAAGGCATTGTAAGCTCCCCATGCCGCTTTGACTGTCCCTGGTTTTGCCACCTAGATTTGTTCTGTCCCTTACAGAATGTTTGATTTGCTGGTAAATAAACAAGAATCAGAGTTGGTCTGTAATGCCAGACATTAGAGTTTTATACTGCTAATGGAGTGCCTGTTGTATTTGAAAGAAGTTAAGAGGTATGCTCTGTTTATCCCTCTGTCTCATATACATACACGCACACACACACTACTTTTTTCTTTATTATTTTGTATTTTTAGGCTTGCTAAACAGCAAAGCTGTATTTAGCAAGTGTAACAAAAAATTACAGCTGTTTGCTTCTCTTCGGTCCAAGCTTAACAGAAGTTTAATTTGCTGCCATGAAGAGGTGGACTTGTTTTTACCAGGCAATATCTGTACATTAACGCCCTGTTGGAGAATGTTAATTTTCCCAAAGGTGCCCATGTACATTTCTCCCATTCCCTAAGTTAAGATAGCAGGTTTTGTATTTACTAATTGTGTAGACGATACATGTTTACACATTAAAACAGCTAAAACACAAAAAGCCCGAGTTCATTGATTTAATAGAGAGCCATAGTCATCACATTTTGTTCCTTGCCAAAGGACAGTAGCATACTATTTTTGCAGGGGGGCAAGTACTACACCCTCCATTAGGAATCTGTATTACCTCACTCTGTTTACTGATCTATTCTAATTCCGTGGTCATATAGCCCAAGAGAAGGAGGAATATTTGATTTTTCCAGTGTGAAATCAAATATTCCTTTCTCGGACTGTGGCGAGTTAGAATACATTTATAGGAGGGTGAAGTCCCCATATGGAGGGACGGGAAGCTAATTACGCTTACAAAAACACAGTCAAAATTTGTATTCTTTTAGTGTCATCAACTCAGATCAGCTTTTATTGTAGTGCTTTATCACAAAGCACTTTACAGAACAGATGAAACTGAAGATAGCTAGATGTTCTTCGTGTTCCACTGTTACAGTCCTAACATATGGGTTATCTGGCTCCTGGTAACCCTCAGTCGGCCCGAATACCAGAGTCCTCGGTATGTGACGTCGGCTGTAAACTGATGTCATAACGTCAGGTATAAAGGAAGGCGACCGACACCATTTCCTCAGTCTTTCTTGCCACAGAGCCCGAAGCAGATGCAATTCGCTCTAGTGCCGGTTGGCCATTTACCTTCTTTCTGCATTCCGACTACCAAGTTGAAGATGCCTTCAGATAAGTACCCTGTTGGGGACCCTCTTTTCTTGCTTTAACGAATGTCAGATAAAGTTAATAACTGTCTTGCCTGTGGAAAACAGATTCCACATTGTGATTTTCATTCCTATTGTATAACTTGTTTGGGCCTTGAGCATGACGTCCCTAAATGTGATCTCTGTGCTTCCTTCAGCCCGCGTACCATACGCCGTAGAGCTAATATTTTATATAAGCATTTCGGAGTCTGGCCTACATTCATTGGTATGGCATCTTCTGGTCTCCCGACTTCGGATATAGCTAGGAAATGCAAGGACAAGGACAGCGACAGACCTAGGGTTAAAGCTGTTGATGACGCGCCGGTGAAATTGGTCATCGGCCCAGCAGTAGCTAGTGAGGCGCTTCTGCCGAGACCTTTATGGAGTCCTCCATGCCGCAGGCTGCTATTTTGTCTTCAGACCCTCTGTCTGTCACCGCCTCAGATGGGTCCAGAACTGCTATGCAGGCACCGGCTTCTGACGCCTCTTCTCTTCGACATGAGACAAGAGCCAGACCGACTACCTTAGCTCAGACTTCTGCAGTTGCTACACTTCCCGAGTCTCTCTGGATTACTAGCAAACCTTTCAGCTGCAAATCTACCCACAAGCGGGCGTCAGCCTCCCCTCCTGTGCATCAGTCCCAGTTGGTAAAGATGGCTTGTGATCTTCTTTCCCTTATTAAGGGCTCTCATCCCCCCCTTCCAAGAGGGCTAGGGAATTGTCTCCTGATGTTTTGTCTGAATCAGAATCAGATTCTGAGGTTTCCAGCATTTCTGCTGGTGAGGAAGGAAATTCTCAACTTTTTTCTTGCTTTGAGGATTCTGATGCTGAGGACTCTATCCCTTCTGCCTCCCCTCCAGAAGATTTTTATTTGGGGATACTTTGAATACTCTTAGGGACCACTTTAAATGGGAAAGTCAGGATTTTCCTCAGTCTAAGAAGAGGATCCGGGAATTTTTGGATTTGCCACAGCATAAACCTCTGGCTATACCTCCTGTTTTGGAAGTTGTGGATGATGTTTTCATGGAAAATTCTTTAACTCCTAATTCTGTTCCTCCTGCTCCCAGAAAACCTAATAGGTATTATAGGGTTCCTGATTATCATTCATTTCTTTTTAAAAAATCCTACTGCTGATCCTGAGATTATTTCTCAAGGTCCCAAGGGTGTTAAGGCTACTATCGCTAAAAACCCTCTACCTTCTGATAAGGAGTCTAGGGCCTTGGACAGGTGGGGTAAAAAGGTCTATTCCTCTGCAATTCTTGCCATTAGATGTGTGAATTGTCTTTTTCACATGCTTAAGTATCAGCAGCATACCTTGGAGGCTCTTAAGGCTAACCTTGGAGATATTCCTTCCATGTCGGAGAACAAAGACTTGCCAGATTTACTAAATTCTGCCACTCTGGTTAATAAGCATTTTCTTCATTGTGGTGTTGACATCTTGGAGGCTTCCTGCAGAGCAGCACCACTGGTTCCATTATTAGAAGGCATGGGAGCAGCCTCTTTCTAAACCTGTAAAATCTAAATTGCTGGATGCTCCTTTGCACAAAGACAACCTTTTTGGTAACAAGGCTGAGAAGGTACTGAAAAAGTTGAAGGATAAGGCGAAATCTATGCAAGCTGTAAAATATTTCCTTCAGGTTCAGCCTCCTCGGTTTAGTAGGCATTATTCTTCCAAGAATTGGTCTTTCCCTGATCTTGGCAAGCAGGATCGCTCTTGGTCTAGGGGGTTCAGATCTTCCAGAGGGCAGGCTTCTGCCCCTCAAAGGGCTAAACAGTGACATCCTTCTGCTAAATCTGGGAGTTCTAAGCCAGCTTCCCAAAGCAAGCATTCTTGATGACTCCGGCCTTCTTGTGCCTACCTCTGCAGGCCCTGGGTTTCTTTTGGGGGGAAGGTTAACCAGGTTCGCAGGGGTATGGTCAACCATCACAGACAACAAATGGGTGCTCAGTATAGTAAACCAAGGTTACAAGTTTTATTTTCACACCTTCTGTGTTCTACAAGGTTACCCAGACATACCCAGAACTCTCATGGCAGAGATAGAGAATCAAATTTCTTCTCTACTGACTATGGGTGCTATAGAGCCAGTTCCTGCAAATCAGGCAAGCCTAGGTTTTTATTCAAGACTTTTTCTGGTACCCAAAAAAGGGGGCAACTGGCACCCTATTCTGGATCTGTCTATTCTGAACACTTTTCTGGTGATTCTCAAATTCAAGATGCTCACTCTTCAACAGTTACTGCCAATGTTGGACAAGGATTCATGGCTGGTAACTTTGGATCTTAAGGAGGCTTATCTGCACATCCCAATAAGGGAAAGTTGCAGGCAGTTTCTTCATTTCAGGGCTGGGGAGCAACACTTTCTCTGTGCTGCCCTTTGGCTTATCTACTGCTCCCAGAGTTTTCACAAAGTGCCTGGCACCAGCTATTGCTTTTTGCAGGCAGAAGAACATTCAAATTTATCCTTACCTGGACGACTGTATTCAAGCAAACTCCCCAGAACAGTTACAAAAGGATTTGGACTTTGTGAAGAACATTCTCACTTCTTTGGGTTACACTGTCAACAAAAAGAAGTCAAAGTTGGTTCCTAAAAGGGAGATTGTTTTCCTGGGAGCGAGTCTGAATACAGCCACCCAGATGGTATTCCTCCCTCAAGACAAACAAAAAGATCTGTTGGCTTATTTCAAGAACTTGGCAAGCATGACCCAGCTCTCTGCAAGGGAATTCCTGCAAGCATTGGAGTTCATGGCTTCATGTATCCTGATGATCCCATATGCAATGCTGCATATGAGAAAGCTTCAATGGTACCTCAAGAACCTTTGGTGTCAACACACACAGGACTTAGATTCTTCCCCTTATTCCCTGTCTACAAATGGAGTTTCTCTGGTGGGTGACAGCCTGTTCTCAGAACAAGGGTCTGCCTTTCCGCCCACCACCTGCCAGCCAGACTCTCACCACAGACACCTCAGATTATGCATGGGGGGCACTTCTGGAAAGCAGGAGCATACAGGGGACTGAGAGTACTCAACAGATTCATCTGCACATAAACTTAAAAGAATTGATGGCAGTGCAGCAGGCCTTGCTGGCTTTCAAGGATCTACTCTACCCTGGTACTCTTCTGATCAGGACAGACAATACCACAGTCATGGTACATCAACAAGCAGGGGAGGACTCACTCTTACCCTTTGTGCAGAGACAGCATGAGACTATGGTCCTTAGCAGCTTCTGTGGGCATCCATCTCATAGCCCAGTATCTTCCAGGAAGGCTAAACTCCTTGGCGGATCAATTGAGCAGACATGTTCTGGATCATCACGAGTGGCAACTGAACAAAATCATTTTCCATCGCATCACTCAGCATTGGGGCACTCCTCAGGTGGATCTTTTCTCTTCTCACACCAATCATCTCCATGTCCTTCCAACCTTCTGCACCAGGGAGTTTCACAACAAAGCATGGAGAGTGGATGCTTTGTCCTTCCCATGGACACAGCTCTCAATCTATGCCTTTCCTCCTCTGCCTCTTCTTCCCAGAGTGCTACTAAACATAAGGGACGAAAAACCAAAGGCTATTCTTACTGCACCAGATTGGCCCAGCCAGCATTGGTATCCCCTTCTTCACAGCCTTTCCCAAGCTCAGCCTTGGCATCTTACCCTGGTACCAGATCTGTTGTTTCAGGAAGGGGGAAAGTTTCTTCATCTTCATCTTCAAACTCTGCATTTAACTGCCTGGCAAATACTTTAAATCTTTCCCAGCAGGTGGTTGAAGTTCTTCGTGAGGCCAGGAGGCATAGCACCAGGAAATCCTATGCAGATAAAGGGAAGAGATTTTGCTCTTGGATGCAGGCTAAAGGAGAAAAGTCTTCCCAACCTTCTCTTTCCCTCATTCTTGATTATCTAGCAGGTTTGCTTAATGGTGGACTTTCATTTTCTTCAAATAAAATTTATGCTTCAGCAATTTCTGCTCATTTTTCTTTTGAGCAACCAATTTTTTCTCACCCCTTGATGAAGCAGTTTCTGAGGGGAGCTAGCAATCTTAGACCTCCCAGAAGAGCTCCTACTACTGCTTGGGATCTTAATTCTGTCCTGGAGAAGCTTACTCTTCCTCCCTTTGAATCTGCTGCCTCTGCAGATTTAAAGTTTCTTTCATGGAAGACTGCCTTTCTTTTGGCTATTACTTCCGCCAGAAGGGTTTCAGATCTGCAAGCCTTAATGGCAGTAGAACCTTTCATTATTTTTCATACAGACCGTGTTTCTCTGAGAACTAATCCCTCCTTTATGCCTAAGTTGGTTTCCAGTCTGACCCTTAACCAGTTTATTGATATGCCTACCTTTTTCAATAACCCCCAGAATAAAGAGGAAAGGATTCTGCATTCTCTTGATGTGCACAAACAGTTGAGATTTTACTCAAATAGGACTAAACCCTTTCAGAAATCTGAACAGTTGTTGGTTAGTTTTGCTCCTGGGGCTCAGGGTAAAGCTATTTCGAAACAAACCATCTCCAAATGGATTGCTCCTTGTATTCACTTTTGTTACCTGTAGCATGGGAAGGTTCCCCCTCAGGGTATTAGGACCCATTCTGTTAGAGCAGTCTGTACTTCTGTGGCTTTTTTGAGGGGTGTGCCTACTAAGGACATTCTAGAAGCAGCTACTTGGTCTTCTGTCCATACTTTCACAAAGCATTACAACCTACCTTTGTTTTCTAAATCCAAGGCTGGTTTTGCCTCTGCAGTTTTGCAAGGCCTCCTTACCAACACTTAATCTGTGATTCTTCCTCCCCCCCTTTTGTTTTTTTCCTGGGCTTTGGGAATCAACCCATATGTTAGGACTGCAACAGTGAAACACGAAGAACATAGTACAGTTGTGTACACTTACCATGAATGTAGATGTTCGAGTGTATTCACTGTTGCAGTCCTGGTTTTCCACCCTCCATTCCCCCTTTTTTCCTAAGGCACAGACTAGATATGTTATTTTTGGATGGCATATTTCCAGGGTGTTTCCTTCCTGGTTTAGCCTTCTTTTGAGGGCTCCTGACAGTTAAGGTAAGAAAAATCTGAGGAAATGGCGTCGGCCACCTCCCTTTATACCCAACGTTCTGACATCAGTTTATAGCTGACGGCATATACCCAGGACTCTGGTATTCGGGCCGACTGAGGGCTACCGGGAGCTGGATAACCCATATGTTAGGACTGCAACAGTGAATACACTCTTAACATCTACATTTATGGTAAGTGTACACAACTGTACTTTATTTTTACTGCAGTGATGGTGGTATGACAATTCAGAGTCTAGAATTTAAGAAACACTTTAAAACTGCACAGAAAGTGTTTTTGTGACTTTATAGCTTGGGTTTATTGTGCGATAGTTCATCAGGATTTAGCAGTCAGGCTTGTACACAACATTTCACTAAACATTGAGAATACAGAATTGATACAAGAGTGCATTTGGCTTGATTGTCTGTATAGGCAGCAAGTACTTTGCATTTCCTGCTGTCAGGGTAAAGAACTTCAGTAGATTCAACCACATTTAGACAAATTGGTTTGGTGCAGCAATTATGTTTTCTGTGCTGTCTTATTCTTCTGAAGATGAAAACAGTCTATTTTGCTGTAAAAAAAAAAAAAAAAAAAGAAAGTCACTACATCATCTTTAATTTAAAAATCAGCTATGTAAAGCAAATTATGAGCAGCATGTTTATAATTGCATGGCTTGGTATACATTTTGCTTTATGAACCACTAATAAACTACCCTTGTTACATGTTGAACGGTTTGTGGACATGCGGTCTCGATCAAAAGGTGCTCCCATGTTATGCCATGTCACATTTATGCCATTTATGTTATTTTCAAAATTATGTTTTTTCTTAAATTTGTGCAAGGGACAAAAGTGTTATCTTGTATTCGAAAAAGTTAATTTAGATATTTAAGGTAGGTCATTGTAACATTAAATAATAACTGCGGTGGTGGTGCTGCGGTAGCGTTGTCGCCTCACAGTAAGACGTTGTCCTGTTCGATTCTCAGCTAGAGCGTCTTCTGTGTGGAGACATGCGTGAATGGGCGTACCTTCGTTGTTACAATATTTTTCAAAATTATGTTTTTTCTTAAATTTGTGCAAGGGACAAAAGTGTTATCTTGTATTCGAAAAAGTTAATTTAGATATTTAAGGTAGGTCATTGTAACATTAAATAATAACTGCGGTAGTGAGTTAAAACACTTTGAGACGTTTCCCTAAGAATCTACTTCTTTTACAAGTAGCATCTATTACAATCCATTAAGAATTTTGTATGTATAAGAAATTTGCTGAATGTGCTCTACTCTTGCCACAAATATTTTACTGCTATAGAACCTTTCTATTTTTGTATTTTTATAACTACAACTTAATTGTTTTCTCTATAGGGTATATATGTACAATTCTGTAATGCTGTATTAATCTTGTTTAACCTGCTACTTATTTTTTCTTTTTATGTATAACGTAACTGTGTTTTGTCTCTATGTGGAGCTTTTCTCCCCGGGCCTCTGCTGAAAATGGAAATATATCCAGTCAGACCAGCCCGGTAAACAAATGTAAAATAAATAAAATAAATAAATAAATAAAAGGTTGTGCATCAGGGCCGGCAACTCGGCACGTAAAAATCTACTGCCAATCATTAGCGGACCGGAGTTCTGTTGTGGCGATCCCTAACCGGGAAAAGCCAAAAGACACAACAATATTGTAACATTAAATAACATTTGGGTTGTATCGTACCTACTTTGCCTACATCCACTGCATTCCCTGTGAAGGTCTTCACCAATCCCTGCCAACGTTCTGTAAGACTTTTGTATGTATGCAAGTGATTCATATACAGACAAATTTAGACGGATCCTTCATCAGTGCTTCTCATCATTTCAGTTGATTTACATTTTTTTATCACTGTCAGAGGAATTTCAGCTGTCTAGTAAAGATGTTTTCTTAATACAAGTTTCTGTTATTTAATCTATCTATCAAACTTTATAAGTTTTTAACTCCTCCTCCTGGAAAACAAATAGTGAGTTAAAGGAAAAGGTAGGATAAAAAAAGAAAAAAGTTGCCAAAGCTAGCAGAAGTGAGCCATCAAAGGAGGTTATCAAAGAGCTGAAAAACTGAAAACCTTCCAGTGTTTTCAGGAGGGTACAGTTTCTCAAACAACTCCCATGTATAGGAATGTGCAATTATTTTGTAAAAGTATTAGAATTCTTCTCACTATCAGTACTACCAAAAAAGATATTACCTTAGCAACACCTTACCTGATGCTGTGATGGTGATTCTGAAAACATACTAGGGCTATAGGTTCCAACATTAGATGAGAGCTTCTGTGAGTATTTATCAATCAAAGCCTTCTCTTCTTTCATCTAATTTGGTATTTGATGTAGTTTATCCTTCCTTTGATTATTACCAGAGTATTTTAACATTGTTCAAGAAACTGCATTAAAACAGCAGGGGCACTAGTTGGCAGTTTTCTCTAGACTAGTGTTAGTCTGTGTCACAACAGTGAAATGTTAATTTTGAAGACACCCTTTATGGCTTGAGAAGCGAAAAATTGAAAGATATTGTGTTTCAGGGTAAAGGGTGTCTTGTTTGGTCACTCGTGAATATCGGCTGCAAATTGAAGTTTTTCTTTGCAGAGGTTAATAGCACATTGTGTTAAATTTAGTTTGTTCAGTATATGCTGTCAGAGTTAGAGCAAAAAACATGCCCAAATGCAAATGGGCTCCAGGAAACCTTGACAGCATTGTCCATCTGCTTGATGGCTGGAGAGATCGAAGTAGCTATTTTTTTTTATGAAGGTTGGATGCATCTGAATATAGAAAGGTTGTAGAGGTATTGTTAGAGACGGTCCAGCTTGGGTGAAATCCAAAACATCATTGTTAAATTGGCAGTCTTTATGGATAAACTGTTCAGTAGAGGTTGTAAAGTCAACAGGTTATACTACAACCAGGCAAATGTTATTTTGACACTACAGCAGAAGAATAGGTTATTGTGGGAACAGCGCCATTGGTCTGCAGGTGAAGTTTGATATGCTTGGTTTTAAGCTAACTGAACAACAGAGCAAAGCATGAAGAAAGAAAAGAACTTCCATATGATTATAGTACTAAAATTAAAAAAGGATAACTTGTGTCACATTTATGAAAAAGAAGTTGGTGGCCAAGACTGGCTTGCAGGCAAATAGTATTATAACCCGAGGAACACACATGGATGTTTGGTCAAGGACTGTAGCCAAAGCCAGGAAACCTCTGCAAAGTTTAGGATTTTTGGCTTGGTATTTTAAAAAGTAAATTTTTGTCTATGCTCTTGAGATCAGGCAAAATCTATAAAATAGGAGAATTTTTTTAATGTGACTTTTCTATTCAAAGTGACAGAAAGTATGCCTGATTATTTTTTGAGGTTATTTGTGAATATTGAAAAAAGAACTGGATGTTCAAGATATTGTACAGTACATAGGCTTATGCAACATTTTCTTCCTGCTAGGGGTGAAAATATATTGATGTGCAGAAAGCTTTGAAATCTGTATGCAAATTTGTGCCTGAAGAGGCAGATAATGGTTTTACAATTTTAATGTTTAGACAGAATCCTGCACTCCCTAAGAATGCTCTCACCTGCTTTTTGGTAACAGGTGCAGGCCATGCCTGAATGGCTTCCACTTTGGCCAGTTCTGGGCTGATCTGATCACATCCCACTCTATATCCCAGGTAGGAGACCTCTGTCATACCCACCTGACATTTGTTGGGCTTAATGGTCAGCCCTGCCTTCTGTAGTTTGCCCAGGACCTCCCTAACATGCTGAAGATGCTCTTGCCAGGAATGGCTGTAGATGGTAATATCATCTAATGTAATCAAGGGCAAACCCTCCTGCTCCTGCTAGGATATGATCTACCAGCCTTTGGAATGTCGCTGGAGCATTTTTCATCCCAAAGGCCATCTTTGTAAACTCATACAAGCCAAAAGGAATCACAAAGGCTGACCTCTCTCTAGCACTGGGAGTCAAGGGGACCTGCCAGTAGCCCTTGGTAAGATCAGTGGTGGTAAGATACTTAGCCCCACCCAGCTGCCCTAGGGCTTCATCTGTCCTAGGCAGGGGGTAAGCATCTGACTGTGTGACTACTTAATTTTCTGTAGACCACACAGAATCTGGTGCTGCCATCCTTCTTTGTCACCAGCACCACTGGGGAGACCCAGGGACTGTTGGACTTCTGAATTACCCCTAGTTCCAACATTTCCTGTATCTCCTCCCTCAGAGTCTGTTCAACTCTCTCAGGCATCCTATAAGGGGCCTGCCTAATAGGCCTTTGTGGTCCTGTATCCACCTGGTGCTGCACCAGGTGGGTGCCCCCTGGTTTCTCAGTGAACATGTCCCCAAACTCCTGTAACACTGCTCGGATTTCTCTAACCTAGGTAGACGATAGCTGCTGGGACATTGCTACCCCTTCCACTGAGGTGTCAGTCCAAGCCTCACTGAGGAGCTCAATCACCGGATCTCCCTCAGACTCCTCCTGCAGTCCACTGCAACTACTCAGCACAAGGGCCTCCCTATCATGGTAAGGATTCATCTTGTTAACGTGGTACAATTTGTGCTCCTGCCTAGCAGTTCCACCATGTAGTTATCACGGACCTTCCTTACCACCTTGTAGGGTCCCTCCCAGACTGCTTGCAGTTTGTTGTGTTTGACAGGAATGAGAACCATTACCTGCTGCCCTACAGCATACTCTATAGCTCGAGCATTCCTGTCATACCAAACTTTTTTCTGCTATTGGGCTTCTGCCAGGTTCTCCTGGGCCAAGCCCATGAGTTCCCCGAGCCTTGTCCTAAGGTTTAGGACATATGCCACAACAGGCTCCTGGCGAGATTCACACTCACCCTCCCACTCATCAAGAATTAAGTCTAGAGGCCCTCTCACCCTATGCCCATACAACAGTTCAAAGGGTAAAAAAAAACTGTGGATTCCTGGAGAACCTCTCTGTAAGCAAACAGATGGGGCAAATATTTGTCCCACTCCCTCTTAAACTGTTCTGCAAATGCCTGTAGCATGGACTTGAGTATAGAGTTTAACCTCCCAACAAGACCATTAGTCTGGGGGTGGTAGGCGGTGGTCTTCAGGTGCTTCACCCCCACAGTACTTCCACAGACAAGCCAGCAGGTCTGACATAAAATTGGCACCTCTGTCAGTATTCCTTTTGGGAAACTGAACCTGCTGAAAATCTCTAACAAAGCATTTACCACATTTTCTGCCTCAATGGAGGCCTCAGGGTATCTTGTAGCCTAATCTACTACCATTAGGATATACTTTTCCCTGTGGAACTTGGGGTACTCAGAGGCCCCACAGTATCTATAGCTACCCTCTGAAATGGCTCCTCAATCACAGGCAAAGGCATCAAAAGGGCTTTCACATTGTCTCTTGCCTTGCCTACCTTTTGGCACTGCTCACAGGTCCTACAGTACCCTGTTACATCTCTAGAAATTCTAGGCAGATAAAAGTTCTGCATAATATGTCTCTTTGTATGTTTTATGCCCATATGACCTGCAAAGGGAATATCATGGGCTATAGCTAGAAGTGCCCAATGGTAGGCTGTAGGTACTACTGACTGCTTTATTCTCTCACCCTCTAGCCCTCCCTCAGAGGTCCACTCTCTGTACAGTAATCCTTTGTCCCAGTATACAGATTCCTGCTTCCCTTGAGAATCAGGTGACTCACTAGCTACCTGCCTTAGGCCTTTCAATGTAGGGTCTGAGAGCTGAGCTTGTCTCAACTCTCTCTTTGAAACCCTTCCCAGCTCCCCTTCCACAGAAAGTCTGGTATCCTCTGACAGCGGTGCCTCACTGTCAGCCTGGGTACTACTACATAAGGCAGTACAATGCGTTTATGCAATTACAAGCAGTCAGGCTTGGAGACAAGCATGTGGGTCTGGTAGCCTGGGGGAGACCTAGACAGACCGCATATGTCTGACTGGACACAGGTCCTTTTTCAGCAGAGGTCTGGGGAGAAAAGCTTCACAAGTACAATAAGAAATCTTACAATAGAAAATGTTACAATACTAGATGATTTTACAGTAAACATGTCATGCAGAGTACACAGCACAATAGTAAGAACAAACAACATCAAAGGGTAATGAGTACAAGACTGTTAAAATTTAGCAGACAATTAAATGATACCCAAGGATTAAGCTGATAATAAGATATAAAGAAATAATGCTGTACACAGTGGCTGGGGGTGTAGCATTTAGTCTTCTGGTGTTTAGCATTTAATGTTAGTGTTTAGTGATTTATTGATTAGTACTGATACTTAGAGTGCTTGTGTAAAATTTCTATAATTAATTTTTGACCAGTTGATAGTCTTCTCAGCTTATAGGTACAGACAAGGCCTTAGAATTTTATAAATGTTGTAGGTGTGGGCATAAGGTCCCCTAGGACACACACACAATGTATATATACATCATGTGCCAGGTCCAGATCATCTGAGAAAACTTTGGTCATAGAACTTTACAGAGAGAAAGAATAAGCTGAAACACAAAGACATTTTGCCTGCCAAATGGGTAAAAAAAAGTAACTGGAGGACACAGGCTTGAGGGATCCAACTGGCCCACTTCTCGAAAGGTACTCAGGATTGAAGATTCTGTCCAAGCCAGTTTAGGCCCTCTTGGAAACCATCCACGCTTTTCCGTAGGTTCATAGGTACTCATTAGGCTATTGACCCATGAGAATCTCTAGAAGCCGAGCCATGCATTCCCTCAAAGCATTTGGCCCCCTATATTTTCATTATAATTAACCCAGCGATGAGCAAAACATTTACACATTGACCCTGTCCACAAGGGACAAGAGTGCTAAACCAGGGGTGCATTTGTGGTTACTCATCCATCCGTCTAGATTGTTTGAATTGTGAAAGAGAAGTACTTTGCTCTTTGGAGAGGAAGTTAATTCAGAAGAAGTGGCATTCTCTGTGATACAAATCTATCCATCCAATATGTTTTATTTCTTTTGCAAAAGAGTTTGATTTCTTGAGTTGGTATTTATGCTCCTTTTGGACTTGTAAATATGCAGTAGGTCTGTCAGAATAGGTTCTGTGTAGGTCTGTCAGAATAGGTTCTGTGTAAGCTGTGTATGAGAGGTAGAATTTGTTTCTCAGTAGCCTGTATGACACTTAGAAGAGAAACAAGTTTTTAAGATGGCCTGCATATTTTTTTATGATTGATTTTCATAGTAAGAAAGCATTGTGGGTGATCTCCTGCAGGAGTTTCTGTGTCTTTTGTTGCCTGCCCAGAAGAAAAGATATAGGAGCTTCTGTACTGAGGATTGTCTTGATGCCTGGGCGCTCATCCTTTTTTGTCATTATCTCAATAATATAGTGTTAGATGTTATAGCCAATTGTTTAAAGAAATGTGATGACAATGACAATATAGTGTCCCATCGAGAAGCTTAAGTAAAATAAACTTACATTACAGACAGTGTAGCAGTTAAAAACATTATTGGGAATAATTGGACGATTTTGAGTGCAAGTCCAGAGGTGTTTGAGAGTGGGTGACAATGACAAACCAGTTATCAGTAATAGAGACAGGAACACCAGAGATATCTGTGAACAGAGCTGTAGCTTTAACTGGGGTGGGGCAAAGATGGGGCCTAACCTGGGGCACGCTGTTAGGAGGCAGAATCTGTGAATGATATTTGTAGCTCCTTATATAAACGTGTTTAGTAGTTTATCATATTAGTACCTGTAGCAAGGAGCTTTAAGTGTGTTTACTTAAAGTTGCATATGGCTAGGTAATTTATGGTACTCTTGATCCCTTGCTTAGTATTGCTCTTATAAGCTTGCATAACATGCTTACTGTAGTTCTGACTGCAGTTCTGGTCCTTTTTGAAAGACCTTTCTTTTTTGGTCCTCATCTTCAGGTTGTGGTGAGAGGGCACCTGTCTGCAGACTGTCCAGGGTGACAGTTTAACTAGCAATAGCTCTGTGTGTAAACAAAACAAAACATGGGTAAGAATTATTGGTAGTAAGTAGGGGAATTAGGAATGCTTCTAGTGTAATCTCTGCAGGTACATAGCAGAGATGCTCTCTTTTTATTGTGCAGATACACAGAAAAGATAGTTTGCTCAGTATTTTCACCAACAACTCTGATATTTGCTGAAGCTTGTAAAGCATACGAGTCATTTTGTATTTTGAAGAAAGCTGTGGAATCTTGCGCATGAGCATGTGTATGATATAAGACATAAAAGTTCCGTTCCTTGCATAAATATAACATATAATGCGCACATTTTGTGAAATTTGTTTTTCTTGTAATTGGTCATGTGACATGAGATGGGTGGTGACAGGAAAACAAAATTGGAGGACTGTGATTATCAGTGGCAGATACATACCCCCCTTCCCCGGCTTAAATTTTAGTATTAATCTCAAAGATAATTTACAAAAGACCCAAAAATATAAGCATTAAGTTATTATCAGAAGTCATAGGCATTAAAACTTTAAATAATTGTAGATAGTCTTCTGTGTATTTAAAAATATTGTGGACTGATCGGTTATTTCGTCATGTGACCACTACTAATTATTTTTTTTTTTGTTTAAAGTATACTAGTTTTATAGTGTGTGTTCTTTTCTAGCAGTGTTCTTCAATGTGTGTGTGTGTGTGTGTGTGTGTGTGTGTGTGTGTGTGTGAAAGCCCAGATCGAACTTTGTGCCTTTTCTTTCCCATCTGTATGTAGTGTCAGAGCTGAATGGGATCCCTAAGTCATCTGCATCCATTACAGTGGTCCACCCTCCGTTTGCACTGAGTCCCTTGATTTGGGTGGTTTGAACACCTACTACATCAGTGCAAATAACCTGTAGGCATAAAGGCATCAACATCAATGGCTTAGCCCCATGATCGGCAGTGGTACCTTCAGTGTCATTCGTAGAGTTGTCATCAGAGTTCAGACCAGAGTTCAGATGCTGAAGTCATCTTTGATGGTAATCATGGCTTCAGTACTGGGCATTGACAGAACTATGGACTTGACACCAACTGTATGTGGGTTGGCATCAGCCCTGGTCAAGCAGTTTTGGTGCTGATAGCTACAACTACAGCAACTGAGTTTTGGAAGAAGCTTCAAGTCAACCTCCTAGGTTGATAGAATTTGGAAAGGCATCTCCTACCTTGGCTGCATCACATGGCATCATTCACTTTGAAACCTTGGGCCTGTCAAACAGTTTTGGTTCTGATATCTACAACTCCAGCAACCGACCTTTTGGAAGAAGCTTCGTCAACCTCCAAGGTTGATAGAATTTGGAGAGGCACCTCCTACCTTAGCACCATCCCATGACATCATTCACTGTGAAACCTTGCGCTTGTCATCTGCATCACTGAAAGAGGCAATTCTGAAAGGATTTAGTAGATCTAAGCTGTTGGGGGTGTAGTCCTCTTCTGATCACTCAGAAGAATCCACTCGAGTTTTCCTAGTAAGAGAGGCACTTTAACTCTATGCCAGAGTCCTCCACACCAGATATGAATCTCACTGAAGGGGGAGGGAACCCCAGAAGTTCCTCCAGGCAACCCCAAACTTGGAGAGATTGAAATTAATGAGACAGAGGGGATCCCTGAGGAAGAGATCCTGCAGAAGGCCTTTTGTACCATTTTGCCTACACCTTCAGTAGTCCGTTCTGCAGATTGCATTACAGAGCTAGTTGTGGAAAGGGTTTTGAAGAGAACCCGATGTATCTAAGTGTATTCCTAGGAAACCAGACAAGATCCTGCAGCCCCTGAAACACAGACCTGTTTGGAAAACATCTCCCCTTGCCAACTCCATTGTAGTGACAGCAGTGATTAAAAGGGAGTCCTCTGAAAAGAGCCCAATGATGCATCCCCTAGACAAATATTCTCAGGTGATGGATTGAACAGGGAAGTATGCCTTTACACAGCAGTACATTTCCAATTACTGCACTGAATTACCTGATGCACGATTCACTTTGTGTGACCTTGCAGAGATAACTGAAAAAGTTGCCTCTCAGAGAGCAACTAATTCTGCTGGTGACTCCCTGTTTGCCAACTTCGTTGGAAAAACATGGAACTCTCTCCGAACTATTCTTACTTGGGAACCCTCGCTAAACCAGTTCAAAAAAGGCCTCAAACAATACCTTATGGGACATTGGCTCTGTCCCTGTACCAACCCTGACTAACTCCTACCCTAACCATCTGTCTTATGCAAACCACTTCTATCTTGCTTCTTTACTGATATCAGCCACATCTGTCTGATATGTAGCAAAAGTTTTTATACTCCCTCCCTAAGACCACAGAGTATGTAATTTTGTAAATAAGCTGTAACTTGTAAATAGTTTCTATTTCATTATGTACTACTTAACAACTCTAGCATATAACCCTCCTTCTGCCATATTTAACATCTATTTTGTAATCACTCTAATTTTTTGTGTAATCCCCGTCTGCGGGGCCACCTCTCTAAGTACTGTATAGATATTATTGTTTTTATAAGTGGAATTGTTTACTTTTGTAACCTGGAACTTTTCTCCCCAGGCCTCTGCTGAAAATGGACATGTATCCAGTTGGACTATCCCAGTCAACAAATATAAAATAAAATCTAAGTCACAAACTATTGTCACAGCTGGCAATGATACAAAGTATCACTTTACTGTCCATGATGCTGATGATATAGCCCAGCATTTGGAGCATTGACAGCAGCTGGGACAGGCATTACCATAAGCTGGCATACCTGGCTCAGACTGTGTGGCTTCTTAGAAAACATTAGGGCATCTTTCGCCAGTGTCCCATTTGATCCTATCTGTTTGAAACCAAGGTGAAACAAACGTTGCAGAATAACACTCTTAGCTGTTTGGGTTTGGTGTTTAAAGTCCTTTGCCCAAGAATGTTCATTTGCCAAGAACCAGAAGAGTGAAAAGAACTTATGGTTCCACAAGTCCCACCTGCAGTTCTGTAAGCAACTATATGATAGAAACTCCCATGTCTGTAGGGAATTCTATAACAGATGCCGCCCTACAGGCAGAGATGGACTGCAAAATCAGATGTTCAATGGCCTTTCCCTGGGGATCAGCATCTTTAGGCCCTGAGAACTTGCGCAACTGTCTAATCTGGAGAAAGTTGGGGGTTCGTAGTACTGAGCAGTGTGTCTGGCCACCACTCAAGACAGACAAATAAGGGATGTAATTTTTAAAGGACTATACAATCCACTTTCCAAGTGTACTCTGGATAAACCTGTTTTTCTTTACCAGATGTTTTATTCCAACAGAAAGAAAAAACAAAAACAGAGGTAGACAACCTCCTAGCAAAAATAATTCCCTCCAGATCAGAAAAACTCCAGAGTTTATTTGAATTATTTTTCATCTCCAGAAATACAAAAGAACTCAGGTGGGTACTAGATGTCAGTGGCCTAAATCTGCTTGTAAAGAAAGCCAAGTTTCAAATAGTCATAATGAAATCCAGCTTTTCTTGTGTATAGGAGGGTAATTGGATGTGCTGTTTAGATCTTGAGAATGCATACTTGCACATAAAGATAGACAAGACTTCCAGGAAATTCCTGCACTTCTGAGTCGGAGCCAGTCATTAATAATTCAAGGCACTGCCATTGGTCTCACCACTGCCCGGGGTATTCACAAACTGCATGTCAGTGGTCACAGCTCACCTGAGGCTGCTTGAAATTTGTCCTTTCCAGTATTTGTAAACTCTACAAAGTTCCATTTGAAGCTGTCACTAGGTGTCATATTCTTGAGCTGCCACCAGGACCTAGTACAGAAGTTGGCCTGGCTCTCACCAACAGGATAGCATCAATACAAGCCTCAGTAACATTTCTTCTTCATCATTCTTCACCACCATCTGCCACATTTCTTAAAGTACTAGGGCTGATAGTACCAACTATTAATTTATTGCCATTTGAAAGGTTCCACATAAGAGTGCTACAGTCGACCCTTCATGCCCAGTGATATCAGTTGGAAGACCCTGTGATGATGTGAGGTAGTGCCAGCTATGCCAGGAGGAGTAGGACAGTGGAGGTGCAACATATGCCAGCATAGCTAGCTGGGATTTTGTAAAGAATTATGTAATTTGTATATCAAACTGATTTGTATAGATGCTTGTGTTGAAAATGTATTTGTAAAGTTGATTGTGTTAAAGAAAAATGTACCAACAGTGGGTCCTGCTGGACAGAAAAGAAATGCACCTGTATGTCAGACTGTATTGTAACTTGAAATGAACATATTGTAACAGAGGATACTGGAAGAGAAAATGTTAATCTCAGTCCAGCTAATTTTGAATAATAGTCCGATATTAAATTACCTGGTTTAAGCCCTAAAGATTGTATCTTACAGTTCTGATTGCAGCTAGAGACAAAATGTCTGTGAAGGCTAGGAATCCTAGTGTATTGTCCTCGGGTGTGAACTAATTTCTACCCTAGAAGGGTTGAAGTTTTTGAATGGTTTTATAGCTTACAGATGCTGTAACATGTTAGCAAAGCTCTGTGTATGTATTATGACATATATGTGCTAGATTCTGGTTCAGTTTCTAGTAAAGGGATAATGTGGGAACTAGAAGTCAGATGACCAAATGTGATTTCATTCTGTAAACCAGCACTGAAATGATGTTTTAGTACGAGATGGAACAGAAGTCTCAGGGCAGTCTCTTTATGAAACCTGACAAAGAAAGCCCACTCACCCACTTCATCTTGCCTTGCTTTATTAAGTGAAATAGTGGACAATAATTATTTAGATCAATCAGGAAAATATAGTGAGTTTAGTTAAGTATTGTTTTTCTGTATGTGTGTGAATCTTTCCATCGGTGTTACTTTTAATATTTCCTGTGAATGAAATTCTGGTGTTTATTGTAAATAGATATTTCGTATTTTCATATTCTTTTATTAAATATATTTAAACTTTTCATTGTGGCTGGTCTTTTAGAGAATATTTTAACCTTTGAGAATACTTCTGTTTATTTGGTGACACTGTGGCCACTCCTGAAAGCCTTGCTGCATTGGTCAAACACTACCATTTGTGTTATTATTAATTTTACTCAGGATAATTGGACACCCTGGTAAGAGCCTTAAGAGTAGCTGGCTTTGGAGTGTTCTGGTGGCAATATCTACCTTATAGTCTGGGCATGTATGTGTCAGCTACTTGGAGCAGGGACACACAGCACTGGTTTCACAGAGAGGGTGGTGAAGGACTTGGCTTGTAACAGTCAGTAGAAGACTCAACTCTACAGCTGTGGTCAGTGTGGAGTCTTATTTGGGGCCTGGTGAGAGGGAGGGAAACCCAGCCCCAGGGCAGGAGTGTGTTCCCTGTGTGCTCTTAATGGAAAGTGTGCTTGGTGCACAAAGCTGCATCTGAAATACTGTGTATCCATTTTTGTTCCAAGTGAACATCCCTTACCGGTGTCAGTGGTGAGGACTGATGCTCCTTGGTTACTGGCACAGAGCAGGGACATCCCATATTGGTGAGCAGTGGTGTACATATTAATTGGACTTATGTAGCCTGTAAGCAGTTGTCACTGAAGGTGTGTGTACTCTCAGTAGCCACAAGGTAAGCATACAGAGTTTCATTTTCACAACAGTTTATTTTGTGTTATTTTAATTTAGTCAGGGAATGCAGGCAAAGATGTCAGCAGAGGATTATGGCAAGCTGACAAAGAACCAGTTGGCCATGGTGTGTGAAGCCAAAGGACTGATGCTTGCCAGCTTGACTAAAGAGGAAATTATTTCAGCCTTAGTCACAGCTTAGTCGCAACTGTAGACCAGACCAGCAACCAGGAGGATAACCAGTCTGGTGATGGGGATTTGCAGCCCTCAGAAACAGGACAGTTCACCTTTTCCTCGGATTACTTAAAAACCCATCTGGAGTTAGAGACTTGAACTGGAGGCCAAACATTTGGAATTAATATCGGCAGAAAGACTGTGGTTTTTGGAGGCTGAAGAAAATGAGAAACAGCAGCAGTGGCTACAGTGTTTTGCATTCAGAGAGAGACAAATTCATAAAATATCAGGATTTGCAGGTAGAAACAAGAGCAATGTGGAAGAAAGACACCAAGACAGTTCCAGTGTAGCAGGAGGAATGGGTCTTATAAAAAGAATCTACAGTCGTATTTAGATATGTTACCAATACATATGTAACTCCATACAAATTGCAGGAGGAGTCATTATTGGGCACATTGCGGGTGCTGCAAAGATTACTTCTGTCTGACATCAAAGATTGAAACAGTACTAATTTCATGAACATTAATCATACTTTGACTTAGGAATGGGGTCCATTCCCATCATGGTATTAGAAACCCAAAAGATTTGGAGAAATTAAAAAAGGAATAAAGGGTTACTGTATAGAGAGTTGACACATGAGGGAGGGCTAGAGGATGAGGTAGTGCCTACAGCCTACTGTCTGGCACTTCTAGCCATAGCCCATGACGTTCCTTTTGCAGGTCATCTGTAATAAAGCATACCAAGAGACGTATTATGCAGAACTGTTATTGGCCTGGGATTCCGAGGGATGTAACAGCATACTGCAGGACCTGTGAGCAGTGCCAAAAAGTAGGCAAGGCAGGAGACGAGGTCAGAGCTCCTTTGATGCCTTTGCCTGTGGTTGATGAGCCATTTCAGAGGGTAGCCCTTGGAGTCATGGGACTAGGGCTACCCATTCCAGGGACTATTAATATTTCTGTGACTTAAATAGGACATGCTGGAAGGACAGATGTACCCCCCCCCCCAGTGATTGCCATGTCTTTAGAACAGGCTACCAATTCATGTGAAATAGAGCACCTCTATGACACTGTCCAAGAAGAACTTGGATGAGTGGATGGGGAACCATAAATTCTTACTAGGGATAGCACCCACAGCCCTCCTGGACATGGGCAGTCATCACTAAATACAATCTTTGGTATTAACAAACATTTCTGTAGTATTACATTGGGATGAAACAGCTAGGCTTAAAATGACCTACAGATCGATAGCCTAGTAATCTCCTATGATCCTGTGATATTGTGGGGCCTCTGAGTACCCCAGGTTCCACAGGGAAGAAGTATGCCCTGGTGGTAGTAGATTATGCTACTAGATACCATGAGGAGGTGGCTCTGTCCTCCATTGAGGCAGAAAACGTGGCAAATCCTTTGTTAGAGATTTTCAGCAGGGTAGGAGGAATACTGACTGACTGCCAATTACATGGTCAGAAACTGCTGGCTTGTCTGTGGGGTGAAGCATCTAAAGACCACCCCCAGACTAATGGTCTTGTGGAGGAGCATTTGCAGACCAGTTTGAGAGAGTGGGACAAATATGTGCCCCATCTGCTGTTTGCATACAGAGAGGTACCCCAGGAATCCACAGGTTTTTCACCCTTAGAGTTGCTGTATGGGCATAAGGTGAGGAGGCCTTTAGATTTGATTAGTGATGTGTGGGAGGGTGAGTGTGAATCCCAAAAGGAGTCTGTTGTGTCATGTATCCTAAACCTCAGAACAAAGCTTAGGGAGCTCATGGGCTTGGCCCAGGAAAACCTGGCAGAAGCCCAACAGCAGAAAAAGGTCTGGTATGACAGGAATGCTTGATCTCGAAAGTATGCCGTGGGACAGCAGGTTATGGTGGTCATTCCTGTCAAACACAATAAGCTGCAGGCAGCTGTGGAGAGACCCTTTTAAATGGTAAGGAATGTCAGTGATGTTAATTACATGGTAAACCTGCTAGGCAGGAGGCAGGGCACAAATTGTACCATGTTAACATGTTGAAGCCTTACCGTGATAGGGAGGCCCTGGTGCAGAGTATTTGCAGTGGATGGCAGGAGGAGTCTGAGGGGGATCTATTGACTGATCTCAGTGAGGCTCAGACTGACACCACTGTGGAAGGAGTAGCAATGTCCCAGCAGTTATCCCCTACCCAGGTTTGAGAAATACAAGCCGTGTTACAGGAATTTGGAGACATGTTCACAGTGTGTATATGGAGTACCAGGAGTGAGGTCAGCAATGCCAGTGCAGATGGACTGTCAAGACAGGGTATGGGTTAATGTATTCCCAGACAGAAACTAGCTTGAGTCTTCAAAGGGGGGAAGAGATGTAATGATATGAGGTAGTGCCAGCTATGCTAGGAGGAGTAGGGCAGTGGATGTATAACATATGCCAGCATAGCTAGCTGGAGTTTTGTAAAGAATTGTATGTCACTTGTATATCAAACTGATTTGTACAGATGCTTGTGTTGAAAATGTATTTGTAAAGTTGCTTGTGTTAAAAAATAATGTACCAATAGTGGGTCCTGCTGCACAGAAAAGAAATACACCTGTATGTCAGACTGTACTGTAACTATTGAAATGAACATATTGCAACATAGGGTACTGGAAGAGAAGAGGTTAATCTTAATCAATTAACTTAAAAAATAGTCTGAAATTAAATTACCTGCTTTAGGCCATAAAGATTATATCTTACAGTTCTGATTGCAGCCATAGACAAAATGCCTGTGAAAACCAGGACTAGGAATCCTACTGTATTGTTGGGGTGAACTAATTGCTACCCTGGAAGGGTGGACATTTTTGAAATGGTTTTATATCTTCCACATGCTGTAACACATCTTAGCAAAGCTCTTTGTCTGTGTATCATGACACATATATGCTAGATTCTGGTTCAGTTTCAAGTAAAGGGGGCAGTGTGGGAACCAGAAGTCAGATGACAGATGTGATGTCCTTCTGTAATCCAGCACTGAAATGATGTTTTAATACCAGATGAGACAGAAGTCTCAGGGCAGTCTGTCTGTGAAACCTGGCAAAGAAGGACCACTCACCCACTTCATCTTGCCTTGTTTTAGTAAGTGAACTAGGGGACAGTAATTCTTAAGATCAGTCAGGAAAATAATTAGTTAAGTAATGTTTTTCTGTATCTGTGTGAACTTTTCCATTGGTGTTATTTTTAATATTTCCTGTGATTGAAACTCTGGTGTTTATTGTAAGTAGATATTTTGTATTTTTATGTTATTTTATTAATATATTTAAACTTTTTATTGTGGCTGGTCATTTGGAGAATGTTTTAATCTTTGAGAATACTCTTATTTAGTGACACTTTGGCCATTCCTGAAAGCCTTGCTGCACTGGTCAAACACTACCATTTGTATTTAGTATTAATTTTACTCTGTATGATTGGATACCCTGATAAGAGCCTTAGAGTAGCTGGCTTTGGAGTGTTCTGGTGACAATATCTACCTTATAGTCAGGGAAGAGGGGGCATAGCTGGTAAATATGTGCCTGCATTTCCCAGGCTTGTGTGTGTCTGTGACTATCAAATCTCAGAGTAGAGAGTGTGTGTTAACTATGTGCAGCAGAGACACACAGCACTGGTTTCACAGAGAGGGTAGTGGAGAACTTAGCTTGGGACACTTGGCTGAGGACTCAACTCTACAGCTGTGGTCAGTGTGGAGTCTTATTTGGGGCCTGGTGAGAGAGAGAGAGAGAGAAACCCAGCCCCAGAATGGGAGTGTGTTCCCTGTGTGCTCTTAAGGGAAATTGTGCTTGGTGCAGAGAGCTGTATCTGAAAATACTGTGTATATCCATTTTTGTTCCAAGTGAATGTCCCTCACTGGTGAGAATTGAGGCTCCTTGATTCCTGGCCCAGAGTACAGACCCCGTCATTCAGACCATTCAGTTATTCAAGGCATGTTAAAAACATTAATCATGGTAGCTATATCTGACAAACCTGAAACGATGGTGTCCCTTAACCACTACCTTTATCCACAGTTACTGAGGATGTCGGGGTTGTAGGGCATTGTTTTAAGTTGGCAGTCCAACAAACCTGGACTCAACAAGAGATCTTACTGTGCATCAGTATCCTGGAGTACAGGGCAGTTCTCCTAACATAAAAAAATCATTACTGGTTTGCAGTACAAATTCTCATATATGTCTTTACAACATCTTGTAATTTTTTTCATGTCTCATAGCACTCAGATGTCTCACATAGTTCATGTTTTATGCTTTATTTGCATCCAAATTGCATATTATGGCTGGGATTCATATGGATGTGCTACATGCTAGAGAAAGGCCTGTGCCACAAAGTTGCTTTACACCTTCTTGTAAACTATATTTAAATGTCCAAATGGCAACATTGTCTGCTTCTGAGCAGTTGGGTATGATCTGATGTTGGGATCAGGGCAATTGTAAGAAGTAAGTGGTGGAGTAAGGGTGCAACCTTGCAAAGACTAACATGAAACTCTCAAGACTGAAAGGCAGCTGATAGTGCAAGCTGGAGGTATGGAAGAGCAAGCTGTCAGCAATTGCACATATTAGCTTACAACAAAGTATAAACACCTGATGTCTGTATCCAGTCACTTGGACACTTACCAGTTCCATGAATGGTAAGGAAAGTGGAGCACCAACAAGTAGGAAATGGGGAACACAGCAAGCAATGGGTACCTAAGATGTAAAGCATAAAAGATCAGGTGTGCAAAAGCAAGGTACTTTTTTGTAGGAATAGGTAACCTCTTTTTATATATAAATATATATGTAGAGAGAGACTGTATGATGTGAGGAGTGACACAGAAATGGGAAGAAAGATGGGGAAAGTTAGTCAGCACAGGCATAAAAATACAAATTTATTTCAAAAGGTCAATTTGCAGACATACACACACACAGATGTACAATGAATGGGAGACAAAGTATGAACAGAAGACAGAGGCTAGACAAATAGTGATTTGTGGCACAACAGGATGGGAAACCTGCTAGCTGGCGACAGGTAGGGTTATGGACAGCATTCTGGTTTTAAGTTGGCAGTCCAACAAACCTGGACTCAACAAGAGATCTTACTGTGCATCAGTATCCTGGAGTACAAGGCAGTTCTCCTAACATTACAGGCTTTCTAGAATCACCTTTCCCAGGGCACAATCACAATACACTCCAATAATGAGGTATATCAAGAAACCGAGGGAAAGCAGGCCCTATCCACTTTGTCAGGGGACTGTGAGATTCTGGGAATGGTAAGTGACCTGCAGCACTTTCTTATTGCAAAGCACATCCCTGGTCAAGCCAGCTTGCTAGCTGACAGGGTCAGCAAGTGCCTTCTGACAACCACATAAGTTGTCCCTCAGTCTGGTGACAGCACAGACAATATTCCTGTAGTCTGTTTGCACCCCCTGAATCAATGCCAACTACAGCAACTTCTTGCTTCCTTGGGAACAGTACCCCTGGAACATTCTAGATTACCCCTACCTGCTTGGGGCTACTTTATGCTTCCCTCATTTGCCTAACAATAATATTTCTGTGGAAAGCCACATTTTGCAAAGCCAGGGCAATTCTTGCAGTCCCTTTTTGTCCCAAAAAGTATGGTTCTTACTTCTATAGCCTTACTTCAGTCTTCACCATGGCCTTTTCTCCCATCCATCTGTCATGCCTCAAGCAGGCCTGCAGTCCCTCAAATTAACTGCATTGTTTCTCCAGTTATGATGGCTAAGGACCTTGTTTATGCTCCTAGGGTGGTCTAAATTTAAAGCAGCACATAAGCCCTCTACTAGAAAATATACAAAGGAAAGATTAATTCTCTGTATGGTCCACTCAACACATATTAAATCTTTTTTCAGCCCCTATCCCTACTACTCATTAATTTTTGGCAAACATCTTTCATTAAGGCTTGTGCTTCTCAACCCTAATAGTGCTCTTACCAGTACTTTTAAACTTTCACCAAGGTTTTCATTTTTCCTCTCTAGCAGCCTGGAAAGTTTTCAGAACTTTTCTACGGTGTGCCTCCCTGCATCCCCCAACACGCACGCACGCACGCACGCACTTCTCCCATTGGATCTCAACTTCATCTCAGAGAAACTGACATATTCTTCTGTCAAACATGCAGCCATGGCAGATCTCAAATGCTTCCTTGGAAAACGCTTTCTCTTATAAATAACTTCAGTAGGACTGGTGACCAAGTTTATCTCTTGCCATCCTCCATACCTAACATTTAATTAAAGCAGAATATCTTTATGATCTAATCCAGCCTTCATGCCTAAAGTAGCCAAAGAACTAAATTTTAACCATTCAGTTAATTTATCAGTTTAAATAAATCTCAAATGAAAAAAGCAGAAGAAATAATTACATAATATAAAACATCATGTGACTCAGGTGATTTCAAGTAACTGATATTAAGACTATTTTTAATTATTACAATCTTATAAAAATCTTCTATAACCTGTATGTAAATATAGATATTAAAATGTAAAAAATTAGCAGAACTACACCTAAAATATTTTTAAAATGTTTAGGTAATACTTAATGTTGCCAAAGATTTCTATAACATTTTACATTGATAGCTTCATTTAATCCTGGCTTCTTATCTGCAACTAGTAGACCAACACAGTTGTGCAACATTTATCAAGGCCCCTGCACCAAAGTTCAGGTGTGGCCTGATCAATGACCAACAAAAAATATATATATTTTTTTTTTAATTTGGTGCAATGTCTGCTAATTCCATACATTGCATTTAAAATGTCTTTGGACTTAATGTCATGTAAAATTGTTCATATACTCCGTTTGAGAGCTTCCATGAGGTTTTACCCAGGTAGAAGCTCTCACAATTGAAACGATTTGAAGTATAAACCACATTACACGACTGACAACTAAAATGTGCGGCGATGCCATATGCTCTGTCTAAATTGCTCAAGTTTAAATCTTGCCCCCCCCCCCATTTAAATACAATAGATAAGTTCTTTTTTATCTGTTAGTTACTGGTCTACAAAACTGTATGGTCTAATCATTCCAATAATGCGTATATGTTTCTAATTTTTTAAACAAATTTTGGGATGGTGCCCAATAGTTTCTCTACATCTGTGTTACCCAGAAACACCTTCCAATTATTTTTAAGTATATTCTTGATAACCCTATTAATATGGAATCCACATAACTGGTACAGTGGCTGATCTCTTGTAATTTAACCAGCATTCCTGCCACAAGAATAGGTTGTAACTTAGTACATCTGTGGGTTCGCATCTTCTAAATTTGTATTAACATGGCCCTATTATAGCCTCTGTCCACAAATAAATCAGTAAGCAAACCACTTTCTGTGGTGAAATTGTCATTATTAGAGATGAGTGTAGACGTTTTATTGTACTGGCCTCTTAGATATATTGTAGTTCATGTAAGTAGTATAACTGCTTTCAGAATTCACGAACATTGGTTTCTAATACAAATTGTCACATCTTCATCTGCCTGAGTTAGGGCAGTTCAAGTGGATATAAAAATCCTGTCATACTTATTGAGAAGTGTGAGAGCTTGTATTACTTATTTTCTCATTGCATTTCTAATATTTTGTGCAGTAGTCTATATTCTCATTACTTTTTCTTTATAGCGTACACATGCTTTAACACTGAAATTTTTTCTTAGTTCCATACTTTAAGTACTGCTTCACTTCCATCTTTCCATACAGTTCAAATGGAGCAGGTTATCAATACATCACTTTCTTAATCTAAGTCATCTATCATTATAACCATATCTTGTATTTTTCTTTTCTTTGATAACCTTTCCACAATGTTGGTATCCTTTTGCAAAACAGAAAAACATGTTCCACTGTTTTACTGTTTTTTAGTGCCTTTTTCACAGCCTTCTCATTTAACTTCACATGGTGTAATGTCCAAAGCCCCATATTTTATTACACTTCTTATTTCTGTTTGTCTCAGTAAAACTTATGTTCCTAAATTTAGTATTGTATTTATCCTTCATGACATATTTATAAAACATGTTTCAGAATAACACACAATTATTAATGTTTAATTTCTTTTCTTCCACATTTTTACAAGTATATAAACATTTTGTAGTATATCTTTGTTCTGGAAATGTTCTTCTATATTAATTTTTCCCAAGTATTCCCTTTCCACATATTTATTTTGTAATACCATTTTAAATGTCATTACTGTCACGCCAGTACTTGTACCACAAGTTCATATGACTCATCACACAAAAACAACACAATTAACCTTTTCAGTGGCATACAACTTTTTTTAAAGGAATACTATGCAACAATGTTTCAATTTGTGCCCGCCAAATATACAAGTTTGCCATGAACATAGCTCAGGTAATAAATAAAGCTTTACTATGTGTGCGTTTTCCTCAGATGACATAACAAGCTTTAACCAACCTTCTGTTACATATTAATACCCTGTAATATTTTTATTTTGTTTAAACTACCTCCAACACTATAAACTGGTCTTTGTTCCATTAAATACCTTCCACTTCTCCTGCATATCAGCAGCCTGTACTGTTTTTAAATTCAATATTAGTATAATGTGCTGCATTTTTAGTATTATTTCCTTTAGCTCTACTATTGTACAATATACAGCAATAATAATTGTCATCTGAACAGAGTTGTTATGGTAGGTGTTCTATATTCTCTAGTGTTCCATATTTTTCTCATACTCACTCTTGCTTTATTTGCTTTAATATCTTGTATGTGTTGAAAGTAAACAGTCATGCACTCTAAGGGCATCCTGGGTTTATACTTTGGTTTTGTATGGGGATATATAAAAAATCACTACTGGTTTGCAGTACAAATTCTCATATATGTCTTTACAACATCTTGTAATTTTTTTCCTGTCTCATAGCACTCAGATGTCTCACATAGTTCATGTCTTATGCTTTATTTGCATCCAAATTGCATATTATGGCTGGGATTCGTATGGATGTGCTACATGCTAGAGAAAGGCCTGTGCCACAAAGTTGCTTTACACCTTCTTGTAAACTATATTTAAATGTCCAAATGGCAACATTGTCTGCTTCTGAGCAGTTGGGTATGATCTGATGTTGGAATCAGGGCAATTGTAAGAAGTAAGTGGTGGAGTAAGGGTGCAACCTTGCAAAGACTAGCATGAAACTCTCAAGACTGAAAGGCAGCTGATAGCGCAAGCTAGAGGTATGGAAGAGCAAGCTGTCAGCAATTGCACATATTAGCTTACAACAAAGTATAAACACCTGATGTCTGTGTCCAGTCACTTGGACACTTACAGTTCCATGAATGGTAAGGAAAGTGGAGTACCAACAAGTAGGAAATGGGGAACACAGCAAGCAATGGGTACCTAAGATGTAAAGCATAAAAGATCAGGTGTGCAAAAGCAAGGTACTTTTTTGTAGGAATAGGTAACCTCTTTTTATATATAAATATATATGTAGAGAGAGACTGTATGATGTGAGGAGTGACACAGAAATGGGAAGAAAGATGGGGAAAGTTAGTCAGCACAGGCATAAAAATACAAATTTATTTCAAAAGGTCAATTTGCAGACATACACACACAGAGATGTACAATGAATGGGAGACAAAGTATGAACAGAAGACAGAGGCTAGACAAATAGTGATTTGTGGCACAACAGGATGGGAAACCTGCTAGCTGGCGACAGGTAGGGTTATGGACAGCATTCTGGCTGTTGATTAGTTCAGAGAGATGTGTGTGTGACCCATTAGATGGCTGGATCAGTTCAGGGTAGCCAGTCAAAGTGGGGCTACACTTGCTTCTGGGAGCCCTAGTCAAGTGCATCTGCAGTATGCATCAGGAGGGGAAGTGTAGCAGTTACACAGCAGGCCATTGCACTTCTCCCTTGCACCTCCTGCCACACTAATAGCTGAGTTGCAGCAGGTAATTGAGTCTAGACACCTGCCTGGCAGAGGTCAGGACACCCACTGAGGAATTCATAGCCCACAAACACATCATAGCTGCAGCCACAGGTGAGGCAGGAGCTGGTAATGGTTGATGGAGTTGTGGTTCATTGATATTATCTTATCTTGCATGAGGAAGACAAAATGGGAAGGGTGACATAAGTGAATATGTTCAAAACATGGTATAATTAATATGGGACAAGTCTCTAAATAATAAATAAACTAACACCACTGTGATGAAAGTCTCAATTACCTATTGTGGCAACTAGTACACTTGGCCTCTAACTCTACCATTTCTAAAAGACAAGTAGAAAAAAATGAGCCTTCATACATGGTGCAGGTCAGATACAGACAACTGTGCAAAACCACACATCCACATCTGCATGCTTGGCAGTAGAAGTCAGAAAATATGCCCAGAGCCTCCCAAGTAAGCAACAGCCTTACAAGTACCTGCAAGATAGCACTAGCCTGAAAATGTGTCCATAGCCTCACAGCTAAACCACAACCTCACATGTTAGTGCAAGGCAACAGAAACCTGATGTGGTGCCCACAGCCTCACACATGAACAGCAATGTATTACTCCACAATATGCAATGTACAGAAGCAACAGGCACAACACATATACAACAGTTAGCAGTAGCCAAGCAACAGGCACAAAACAAATAGCCAGCAGTAGCCTGAGAAACAGCCTTTATTAGACAAACTGCTCTGTAAGATAAAAAAAACACCCAACTCCATTTTCATAGCAGGATAAAGTTCTGATACTGATGCAGGTGAACCAAGTTTGATTAGTGACTTGGGTGCCTGCTGGAACTGGTGTAGGAGGGAAGAGTAACAACTTGACTGTTAGATTGCCTCTCCTTAAGAGTAAGTTGTAGGAATGCATTTCAAGGTGCACACACCTGTGGTTGAATCCTCACTGGAAATCTAAGACCTCACAGACATGTTGGTGTTTAGGTGGTAGGATTGTGCTGAAGGGTTATAGCATCTATGGAAGTGAGTAATGTCATCACTGGTACCGACTGCATGATGAACATTGGGCATGCACTTTGAAAGGCCACATAAAAAAAAATTATGGCTGCCTAAATGACAGCCTCCTTCAGTTGGCTCCTGTGCTGGTGTATGGGGAATACATTTACCAGTTGTCTGTGAGAGGGTCTCATGGTTGGTTGTCAGGCAGTTGGAACAGAAATCTCAAAAAAAAAGTTTGAAATTACGGTTTGAAAAACAATATCAATGCCAAATACTATTTCATGGAATTTCTACGTAAACTCTGCTTCCTACTGCCACAGCTTTTCAAGGTGACAGCAATACAGCTAATAATACAGGTGCCAACTTTGCTTACAAGTCCTGTGGATGCCAGTTGACTCAGTGAAAAGCTCAGTCGGGTCAAACCTGGCATCCAACTTTTAAAATTCACCCATGCAGGGTTTCCAGCAGCCACTTCTTGAAATGGCTGTGTAGAAGAAAGAACAGGATTTTGATTTCCTTAGTACACCAGGCAATACTGTGTGAAGTTCTAACAATGGCAGGCATCACTATGAATATTACATAAAACAAAATTGTAGCCTGTTATGCACATGGGAAATTTGATTTCTGAATTGCAAGCAACATAACCTAGCACTGCCTTGACGCATATATGTATATATATATATATATATATACACACATATATTTATACATACATATATATATATATATATATATATACACAGGCAGCAACCACAAGCCCTTCCCTTCCACTGTTGTCAAGTCACAGTTGACTCCTATAGCAATCCTATGAATGGCCATCACCACCCACAGAGTTTACTTGACAAGTGGGGAACAGAAGTATATTGCAAGGTATTTTATCTTTACCATGTACATTCCACCCACACAGAGCTATAGATTATCAGGAGGTACTGATCAACCTATTGCATATCTTTGGGATGTGCAAGGAAACCAGAGCACTGAGAAAACCCTTGTAAAGATAGAGAGGAAATGCATACTCCACAGCTTCACAAAGAAGATACCCCAGCTGAGAACCAAACCGGTGAATATCTTACTGTAAGGTGACAGTTATACTCACTGTGCCAGTGTTCTGCATGACTCCTAAGGCATAGCAGATCAGTGCCATGCAGAGGAATCTATCTATGCATCATGTTGCCTGTGTGTATCACCCAAATATAGCAGTTTATAGATATACATAGAGCATATCCTAATTTGAATAGATACTATGCTACCTGCTGTATATTTGCAGTTTAAGTTGACATGTTGCCATTCCAAGTGTAAAATCATTCATTGAAAAAGGAGCTGCAGTAGCACAAATACAGCAGCGTGAAGCAAAGTGTCCATCAGAAAGGAAGCATAGTTTAAATAAGGTGCATTCCTGAGGAAGCACACAGTGTTATGCACTCCTGTATATTAAAATGTCAGCACTTGAAATGCCAAGTGCTGAAAAGCCGACAAAAACACAGGAGAAAAGCAAATCTCAAAAATTGCTGTTCTCCTTAAAGCTTCCTTTTGCAGATGCTCCCCCTAAATTTATATATACTATCTCTGAGATCACCATACCTCTGAGAAATGGCATGTCAAACTTGTTATATACAAGTTCGATCGTTTGGCCATTTAGTCTCCACATTTTGGGACTCTGTCTAGCAGGCCCCAACATTTCAAATGGTTACCCTAATGTAAGATATATTACTCAAATGTGTCATACCTGTGAACCCTTGCCTTGGAATGAAGTATAATTACACAGGCTAATATCCAGTATGTCACCTGCAACTTGTACCTCCACATAGCCCATATGTAACATGTAACTGTTTATCTACACTGTATCTGTGGAAAGGTAGCACTTTATCAGGAATGCATATTCCCTCACTATCCTGCACATCTTTCAGATACATGCAGTGTTTGTCTGTATTCTGGGGACATCTGCAACCCCAGTATCATAGCTCAGTAGTCCACTGTTACTTTGGTGCCCCAAACTATATTCTCTATGAAGCCCACATTCCAGCTGTATATCCTTGTAGGCCTCTATTTGGCAGCCACTTTTGCTGCACATGCAACTGTCTATCCCTTCCACCAGCCTGGAGAATAACTTAAGTACCCTCCTGTCTGTAGCATAGCATTACTTGTCATTTGCACCTATTGTGCTGCTATTCCTGTCCAAACCTGTAATGTGAGTACTCCTATAGTAACACACTGCTTGTGTAATTGATAACCTATTGTCCTCAACACTGTGTAGCCTACAGCTGTGTCTTTAGGTGTCATCAAGTCCTCAAGAGGAGTGGATAGCAAAGGATGGAAAATTTCAGCCTAACTGAAACTGATATCCTGCTACAGGCACTCAAGACCCATGGGGGTCACCTACTGGGAATGGGGGATGCTAAGCAGTTGCTATGGAACTATGTGTCTGAGACACATTGGCCCATGTCATCAGTGCTGCTGGTGGAGAGAATCACAACACTGAAGATATGTCAGTAACATGATCAGGTGCGCCTTTAAGAAGGTATGCAACACAGCAACAGAGTGATCATCCACTAGAGGGGAACCTTCCACTGCAATCCTAACTAACAATGAAGAGTTCCTAGTGTCCCTGCTTAGAGGTTATGATGGCACAGGTATCATACCTGAAGGAGTGGAGACAGGTTTGGGAGTGCCAACCCTTGCATATTTCAGAAGGTTATGCACCAAGTTAGTACCCATACTGAATATGTAAACACCAGCAGTTCACATACATGGTGTAGGCTGTTTACATGTACCAATGCATATGTTTCTCAGAGATATGTCAGTTGAGCAGGCACACAGGAATGACAGTGGAGGTGTGTGCTGCTAATTATCTCTCAGATACACTATTGTCATAAAGGTTGGTGTATTGGTTGTGACATGAATGCTGTAGTGGGTCCAGGGGTTACCAGGAGTGTTGGCTGACCTGCGTGCTTCCTATTAGTTATATTATATAGCTTGTAGCATGCTATGAAAACTTTCAGGATTGGCATGGGTGTGTTATAGTGCTTTTCCAGATTTATCTACAGTATGGCCTTTAGCAAGCCAAACATACCCTATTTGAATTTTGTTTTGCACATAGATGGTGTAATACTGCAGTTCAGCCAGGCTATATGGATGTCATCAACCAGGGCTCTAATGAATATCTGTAATACAGTGTGTGCACACTGTCTCAGGCTCTGTGTAAGCCTGATTTCCTCCGTGCTTGTGCTTACAAACACAGTATGTAAGAGATGCACTTTAGGCAAAAAATCTCACATTCAGACAAGGTTGACAAGAACACACACACACTACATCCACCATACACATAGACCAGCCCATCCTGAGGCACCACCTAAACCAATAAACAGCAATGTCTGTCCTCAGCAATCACCAAAAGCAACACATACACTTGCACCCACTGGAGTACCAAGAGCAAAGCCCATAAAAAAGTCAACCCATTACCCAGGACTTATGTCATAGGGGGACTCCATTGTATGATATACAGATGTCCCATACAACAGACTAAACAAAGAGAAGATAATGGCTTGTTGCTTATCTAGAGCCAGGATCCAACAAGTTACATATGCACTCAAGTCACTACACCACAAGTACCAGTATGATTTTATCATAGTCCATGTGGACATTAATCACCTGAGACATATGTCCCTGGACTGTAAGAAGAGAGACGTTGATCTCTGAATATGTGTCTCAGACAGATATGTGCCTTGCACTGAGCATCATTCTACTTTCAACAGAGATGATGTCACAATACAAACAAAAACCCTTCAATAGGGATTCAGTAACTTTTAGCATGGGAGGACATGGTTAAGAAACCATGTTGCTTTGCAAGGGATGGTCTGCACCTGTCTCTGATAGGATTCCAAATAATTGGCTAAAACTTTATCTACCCTCTTAGAACCTTTATAGGCAATGACAAAGCAGCAAACCTGCTGACATAGCAAATAAAATCCAAAGAAACCCAAAGGTGCTACTGCTCAGTGCTAGGAGCCTAAACAAGAAACTCCACACTGGAGAATATAGACATCTGTGCTGTTACTGAAACATGGTTAAAATTTGCAAAAGCAACTCCATAGTGCAAGGTTTTAGTGTTTTTCACATTTTGACCATCAGCTGCACAGACTGGTACAAAAGCTGAAGAATTCTCAATCTATATTATCAGCAAGCATAACTTATGCTGGTCAAACAAGATGATACCCTAGAATTTATCCTAGCAAGCTCTAGGTCACCCTCTGTCACTAGAATCCCATAGCTTGTACCTAGACCTACTTACCATTAAACCAAATACCCTGTTTTGTTGGAGACTTTAACTACCTCCTGTATAGACTGGGAAATGTACATTGCCTCATATTCACAGACACAATGATTCCTGGATTTTATTGATGCAAATACCCTTGACCAGATAGTGTGTGCACCCACAAGAGGTTTAAACCTACTAGACATGCTGCTCACCAATATGGGACAGCACTGCACCCCCCCCCCCATCTCCTGCCAGTTTCACATCCTCATTGGTGAGGTCAGGCAACAAAGCTGTCTCTTTTACATAAAAATCAGTTTGGCAATCCCAGCAAACACTAACAGTTAGGAACTATTCCAAAGCAAACTGCATGCTATTAACTGATGGTTTGTCAAAATCTAATGAAACCTTCAAATCCTGAGTTCACAGCAATCTATGTGGAATTGTTTACAGAGACTCTGTACAACCATGTAAATAGCTGTACCTACCAGAAGTATGCTCAAAACAAACTTTAAAAACAAACCACATGGGCAGAATCCTAAACTTAGTAGGGTATATAACAAAAGGAAAAAAAATAGGTATAGCCAAAATCAAAAACAACCTGATAATGATAGGAGCTCTGTAATTAAACTAAACAGGAAACTAGGAGTACAAATTAAGTCCAACAAAGTCAATTACAAAGTCAGGATAGCCTCACAGGCTAACTAGAACCACAATGCCTTCTGTGTCCGAAACCTCAAAGGTGCACACACCAGTATGCCAAATTGGTGGTCAGTGGTGGCACCTGCACTGAGCAGAGAGACATAGTAAATTTTCAGGCTGACAAATTCATCTCAAACTTCACCACCACTCCCCCCATGAAATACCTATTAGCATAACCCCCCCCCCAACTCTTAACTGGGCATATGTCCTGGCAGCACTAGCTAAGGCCCAAAACACAACCATCAGTAGTTCCCAACAATATACTGGGATGCCTCCTAAATAGCATGGATCATGACCTATCAGAACCCCTTGAGTCACTTTTCAACTATAGCCTCAAAACACGCTTTGTACCATGAGAATGAAAGACTACATCCCACTTCTCAAGGGTGGACCATCAACCGACCCCAGAAACTACAGACTTAGCCTGACTAGTTTAATATGCAAAGCCTTACAAAGAATTATAGAAATTATCAACAAAGACATAGGTAACCTTCAGACACTGGACCCAACCCAGTTTAGTTTTGTCAGGAGAAAGTCATACCAAATCTGGTGGAATTCTTTGAGAAGTCACTGAGGCAATGGATGAGGGGAAAACCATGCATACCTTGTACTTGGACCTGGCCAAGGTGTTCGATATAATACACACACTGGTATAGTTGACAAACTCACCAAACTGGGCATAAACCTCTACATAACTTGTTGAATTGCCATCTGGCTCACAGGACCTAGGAAATAAGGGCTGGCAATACTATCTCCACTAAGTGACCATTCACCAGTAGGGTACCTCAAAGCTCCATGTTGGGACTGCTCCTATTTGGCATCTACTTCTCAGATGTAAAAGCTAATGTCAAGGGCCTTTGGCTGACCAAAATCACAGATAACTGCAAATTGGGGGTTATCATAGATTCCCCCATGACACACACATCTTAAAAGAGGGTCTAACACAGACAAATGACTGATCCAAAGTCATAGACCAAAACTGAATGCCAAGAAATGGATTTATAGTACCTTTTGGGAAAACTACCACCCAGGCTAATTACTCCATTGATAAGACACCCCTAACAGTTGACCCAGTTGTAAGGGATCTGGGTACATATGTAGACAGCAATCAGTCCTTTGACCAACGTAGTAAGAAAATCATTATATGTCACCCATCTCATAAGTAAGGGCATGGCATCTATGTCCAGGAAAGTCATAGTGCCACATTATTTGGCCATTATCAGATCCATCATTAAGTATAATGCCCCTTCAGCATGTACCTGACCAGACAGATGCAACAATTAGAATGCCCACAAAGGTTCCTTACCTGGACAATTCAGAGCATAAACACATTCTCCTATATAGATTGCCTTAAAGCCCTATCTCTATACTCTGTCTCCTGCAAGTTACTATCAGGTGATTTATGTCTGGCATACAAGGCATCCTTATTTCCAGCTCTGATGGACCATTTGCTCATCTGTAAATGAACAGCATCAGAACCACTGGATCCAAGAATTTAAAATTTGCTTGTAACACAAATAAGAAATCCTGGCAGGACAGATACATCTCAGGTGTTCCCCCGTGTATATACCTATGAACATATGAACCTAAGAAACTTCAAAATGCAGGAAGTGGAGATACAGATGCAGGGCTGGTTCGTGGTACTTGTTGCTGGGCTGCAGCTCTTCCAATTAAAAAGTAAACACAAAAATTCTGTTAAAGTCAGAAAGTCATCTAATACTTGATTTTCTGTTCTAGTTACCTGTTGTCATAACTTGTCTAATATAAGCCAAAAAAAAATCCAAGTTCATTCATTGCAGAAAGCTCACTCCACCAATCTGTGGGACTCTCTCATTTTGCTGTTGAGGAAATTGAAGTTGTCCTCAAGTGTCTTACTGGGTTGTTGTGTGAAGCAGCAAAGAATCTTTCTGACTGGTTCAGGCTGCCTCAGTTGACCGAGACAGTCTGAGATCGGAAGCTGAATGGGTGAACTTCTAGGTAATGGTCACTAACCAGCTGTAATAGAGTGTCACCCCACTGCACTTAGCTCCACCCATTCAGTTATTTCCTGCAGTTACCCTTGCTTTGAAATCACCAGTCTGCACTGTACAAATGACTTGTATGCCAAATGCTGGCATTACAACAGTGCCAGGGTACTTTGCAGACATATTGGTTAATAACCTCTATTTGTTGCACAACACCTGGCACTTGGTAGAAAGAAAACCCCTCCTATTGACATAATGTGGTCTACATGCCAAGTGAGGCCTTTATTGCCACATGTTCAATTTATAATACCCAATATTTTTGGGAAGAGGGCAATGTAACAGAATTCCTGCATGGTGGAGGCTCTATGTACTGTGATGTGTTGGGGAAACAAACATGCACATCCACATGTGGAAGGAGTGTATTGAGGAATATACTGAGTATCCCACGAAATGATTATTTATTACAGTTTGATGACTGGGATAGTCCACTGGGCCTGGAAGAGCCCGTTTTCAATGGAGACCCGGGAAGAAAAGCTCCACAGGATATAGACAATTTTACAATAGTTATACAAAAGTAAATAAAGTAGTAGAACATTGAAAAATACAGGGATAATATGCAATTTGTTAAAAAAAAGACATAACATTTCAAATTCTAGGTAATGATTTACAAAAGTGAGATTCATATCATCCAAACATATTAAAAGTACAGGCATTTCAGGTGAAAAAAGCATGCAAGTAAAACATTTATGTACAGATTAAAAAAAAAACAAAAACAAGCTTTTTTTTTGGAAATTAGAAATATGAGGAGAGGGCAGAGCCCCTGTACCTAGTACCGTAAGTGCTACACACACCTCAGTATCCACCAGTATAGGAAGTCCATACATCTCTCTTGATCCTGTTTATGAGTAATACATGTCTGCCAGTGTGTGTATTTCTGACAATTTGAAAACAGTCTGCCCAGTGTTGTCAGTTAGATGGACATTAATAATAACTTGTCACTACCATTTTCAATTGTGGCACCTGCCACCCCTTTACTCTAGTTGAGAAGAAGTAGCAGTACATAAGAACAATTAGTGCTGCTGCTGCTCCTGGTATCTTTGCTTATTTAAACTTCACAAGCTTTCTGCTCTTATGGGGATGCACAACTTCAGTGCTGACAGCTCCACATGTCCATGAATCTCAAACTGCTTTCAGAGGCACACGTGCATCTCATCGCACACTCAGACTGCACACACTTTCATTTGCATGCCACTATAGGATCACATCTATTCCCACACTGTTTTCCTCTGTGCTCAGTAGAGCTAGATAGTACTGTGAATCTCAGAAATGTGTGCACAACAGCACACTGCATACTACTACTACTCCTTTCAGCTTTTCCTGGTTAGGGGTCGCCACAGCGGATCACCTGTCCTCTCATGATTGGCAGTGGAGTTTTACAGTGTCGAGTTGCCAGCCCGGCACCCAACCTTCCACAGAAGGCACACACACACACACACACTCTCACACCTAGGGCCAATTTAGACTGTCCAATCCACCTACAGCATGTCTTTGGGATGTGGGAGGAAAACGGAGCACCCGGAGGAAACCCTCGTGACCACAGGGAGGACATGCAGACTCCGCACAGAAGGCATCCCAGCTGAGGATCGAACCGCTGAGCCTCTTGCTGTGAGGCTGCACCACTGTGGCTGCCCACAACAGCACACTATAAAAATACAATTATCTAATAATGCTTTCTGTACCTTCTTTTATGATGAAGACACTATCTAATATCGTTTCCTTACCTACTGCTCCTGCCCCTGTTCTGCTTCTTCCTCAGTTATGCAATCCGTTCCATTTTGCCTTTGTTTTATATTCACAGTTCAATAATGTAGCAGGTCTTCATATTTCCATGTGTATCATCTTCTTTCTATGCTAATCTTTCCACTTTTTCACAAACTGAATATTCTCCTACAATACCAATCGGCTACTTCTTAGTTGGGCTTCCCACTACCTAGACCCTAAGATATATGGGGTATTTCTCTCCAAACCCTTTTTTTTCCTTCTCTTTGCCTAGTCCAAGAAGGTGAGTTTTGTTATCATTGCATTTCTCCTCTAATTCAGTTCTACACCAGCCAAATATATATTGTCAGTATTCTTGCCAAGGCTACGCCTATATTCTCAGACAATAACTGCTTAAAGCAAGAACTATGAATTTTTATTTCTTTTCCTACTTTTGTGTGCTTGGCTCGTTCTTAACTTCAGCTGATAGCTCCTTGATCACAAGACATAGCTGACATCCATCCCTTCCTCTGTTGATTTTCACCATGTCATTTCCATTTACCTTTTATCAATAACTTTATTTGATCATAGATTGCTTTGAACCATTTTTACAAATGTTCCCCACTTCTCTCCTATCCTGGACCTGACATAAGGACTAAAATGTTGAAGGCTTTTTGCAGGTCAAAGACAACTACTTCCCCTTTTCCCTTCCTTGACTCTCCTTCCATGAACTCTGTCAGCCTCAACCATATTTTTTACATGACCTTTTATTTCTAACAAATCCATTTTGACCTTCCTGAATTACCTGTGGTAGTATGTCATCTCGCCTCTTTGCTAATATTTTAGCTGAGATCTTTATATTTGAATTTGTAAGTGAAACAGGCTTTCAGTTCTCTGCCTCAGTTGGGTCTTTCTTTCCTTTGTAATCAAGACCACCACGTTGCTGTTTGCATGAAGTTGAAAACTGTTGCTGCCTGTTCTATTCTTCCAAATTCTTCACCTTCTAGCTGCCAAAGCTTTCACCCATTTTCAAAATTTCAACAGATAGCAAGCAGGACCTCCTGTTTTCCTTTCTTTCATTTAGTGAATTGCCTCCTTTGTCTCTGCACTTTTATAACTCTGATTTTCTTGCTTTATCTCAGACCTTTCTCTTCCCAACATTATCACCTTCCTCCCCACTGTTATGTTTTGATAGAACCTTCTGAAAATTTCTTTGGTTTTCTTGTCATACTCCACTGTTTGAATACCATCTCCAGTCAGTTTCAGTACCTTCTTGTTTAGGTTTGGATGTGTGTGCTAGCTGAGTACCGTGTCACTCACCAATAGTTATTCTAGTACCATTGTTTATTCTCTGTGGTTGTCAAGATGTTGGTCTGTAGTTTGACTTTTACTACCATGTCTTTCAGTATTAGTTTCTTCTTATGCTATCTATTCTCCCAGTCTTCTTCAGCATTTTTGTCAGGAGGTTCTCCAAAAACCTCCACCTGTCTGGCTGTATTCTTCCTCTTCTTTCATTCTGTTCCCTTTATTTTCCTGTAGTGCAGTCTTTATCCTGTACTGCCAGTGTTGTCCAACTTCTTCTGTGTACATTTTATTCTAATTTTTTTCTGTTATATTCTGCATCTTTTTCATCTGTCCTAGTTCCTTCCATTTGTAACTTGCACAACTCTACCCATTTACCTCCCTGTCCTCCCTCTTCCAGCTTCGCCTTCAGTGCCATGGCTGCATGGTCTTAAGTATGCCCCTTTTGTATCTCCATATTTTCCACCCTATAAAGCAAGTCTCCTTTTTTTTCCATTATTCTGCCTAACTTACTGTCCTGTTCTAAGCAGCTCCTGGTAATTTTGCATTCTCATGCTTCCAGATGGATGCCCCTACAGACATCTCTCCATTCCCCTTTTCGCACATCCACTTCTAGGTGCTATTTCATTTTCAGGTCATATTCCGTACTTCCAAATAGTCTATCATTCTCCAGATCTGTTATTATACTAAAGTCACCACCTATAATTTCTGTCCTGTCCCTCCTTGCCTTTTCTCATAATTAAATTAACTTCTGCTGAAGAAGTTCACCTCATCTGTATATGGGGCACATAGGTTCCCACTTATCCATATGGTCCATTTGCCTTTCCCTGCCAGACTATACATCTCCCTTATCCACTTTTCCACACCTTCTCTGTCACTACAATCACTTACTAAAATGCATTGCTGACCCTCTTTTTTTTTTTTCCATCTCCTGCTTTGTTATCCCATTTCTGTTTTAGATATTCTGAACTCATTTTTTTTCTCACTCTTTTAATTTTCAGCTTTGTTTCCTGGAGTAGGACTGTGTTCCCCTGTATCCTGCCTAACTTCACTAATGTCACTTGCATTCTTTTTTTCTCAATATAATTGGATCCCCCCACATGTACTATGTTACTGTGCTGATCTTTTTTTCCTTTCATTTCCATCACCCTACCCTCCTCATCCCAAAACCTCCCCCATCTACCTCTGCTGGCTGGAATCCATCTCCCAGGTTTTTCTTATGAGCTGCACTTGCAGTTCCTTGACTACTGCCTATCTTTGGACCCTTCCTCTCCACCTCATAAAATGGTATGTTATCCAACAGTATGTGGTGTTCTGCCATGAACATCAGACATTTTTTGTTTCCCCTGTTCTCTCCTTAGCCACACCAACCATGTTTGCATTGTTTGTTTGTTTTTTTGTTTTGTTTTTCAGAATTTCCTCCTTTGCATCCTTAAGATTTTTCTCCTTCTGTCCCTTTTACTTTCCTCAGAGTCTCTTTATATTGCCTTATCCTACTTCTCCTCTGTTATATTTGTTGTGTGCCCTGCAACCCTATAGTCCTTTCTTTATCTGCATTTATTCTCTAGCTTGTGTATTCTGCTCTCCCCACCTTATGTATTATGCACTCCTCACCTCTCTCTTTCATTTACCTGCACCTTGTACAGCATAGGCTCAGGAACAATCACCAGGAGACCATCCAGTAATAAATATAAGACTTTAATGTGTAAGCAGAACAATAAAACCACATAGTCAAGTTTTTTTGTCCAGAAATATGGACTTCATCAGAACACCACTATTCACAATTTCACATACTTATGTACACTTTGACCAGAAACCACTCCCATTAATTAGTGAAACCATTAAACACAAACTTTAAAAGAGCAGCATGTAGTTAAAAAATTCACACTATGTACCTATTTAGCTATAAAATCAATGAAGAAACCAAGTGTGGTGCTTGTAGGTATTGTGGTTACATTCTTCAAGAATCAAGAATTATAGTGGGGCAGCCCCCCATGGATGTCAGACTTGAAATAGGGAATTATGCATCTAAGGGTTTGGTATACATAGCAGTATGTTAAGGTTGACATTATTTTTATGTGGGTAAAACCGAGCGGGTTCTTAGGAAACGCATATATGAGCATTTATATGTCATTAGACAGGGGAATGAAAATAAGGCCCTATTTAGGCACCTAAAAAGTTCCCCAACTTGTAGTGAATTTAATTTTGATATATTGCAGTTAGTTCAAAAAGACATCAGGGGAGGATTTTGGGAGAACAAATTAGAGAGGGTTGAATTTTATTGGCAACTCAGACTGAATGTCCTTCTAGTCCCAGGGATTAATGACTCTTTTTCCTTGATGCCTGTTTTAAAAAAAATAGATCATTGATTTTATAGCTAAATAGGTACATAGTGTGATTTTTTAACTACATGCTGTTCTTTTAAAGTTTAAGTGTTTGTTTCACTAATTAATGAAAGTGGTTTCTGGTCAAAGTGTACATAAGTATGTGAAATTGTGAATAGTGGTGTTCTGATGAAGTCCATATTTCTGGACGAAAGCGCTTGACTGACTGTGTGGTTTTATTGTTCTGCTTGCACATTAAAGTCTTATATTTATTGTTGGATGGTCTCCTGGTGATTGTTCCTGAGCTTAAGCTGTACGAGGTTCTGTTTCTATTTGTAGTTTGGTTTTGCAAATCATGAACAAACTGGTTTTATTTTTTCATTTACCTGCTTTATGATATAATTTGCACTAACCCTACACTAATACAGTGTTAACATCAGTGATCTATTTTGTGCACACACAGTTCCCTTTTATGCATCATTCATGCAGTTCTTTCGAGAGTCCTTTACTTTCCCCTTGCTGCATGTTTCCTGTTAAAAAAATTGTAATGTTTGGCTGTGTAGCCCATGGGTCTTTTGATAGATCTGCTTTGGTCTGATATATTATGTTTTGCTTTAAGGGCACTCAGTAGTCTGAGTCTAGTTTTCCTTGGTCTGTCTCACAGTGGTTTTCTTCCCATCTGTCTTTTTGTGTTCCCCTTCACATTCCTTTGTTTTATTGGAATCTCCATTTCTGAATTGTTTCCAGTTTCTTTATTTTTTCTCCACTGTTTGCAGTTTCCTTGTCCACTTCTACACTAAATACTTCTTCCATAGTTCTGCACATTTTCTTCAGAACCTCTCTCATCTACCATGTAACATCTGAGTCTCTTGACGTTTGAGAAACCATCCCCCAAGTCTGTTGGTGTTTTCTCTCTTCATTCCACCTCCTCTCAGATCCTCTTCTTTTGTATGGTTTTTTGTGGAATTCCCCCTTGACAAGCTTCTCACATGCCTGTTGATTTCTCCTGCATGTCTGGCTTCTCCATTTTCCCTCATCTGGCTTCTTTTTTAATTGCTTGCAGTTGTGCTGGTTTCCTGTATTTCTCTGTCCTTCTCCCATTTGTCCATGCCTTGAAACCTTCCATTACTTGAGTACCTTCTGCTTCTTTGGCTGCATCTTTGCATCAGATGTTCTCTGCCTGTCTTCTGGTTCTTCATTCCTCCATGCCATGCGCAGGCTGCACTCCATTTCCATCTCTTGTGGGTAACTTAAATGTTTGCCTGTAATCTGTGGCACTTGTTGCTGATTTGGGGTTTATGGTTAATGATTTGTTCAATGTCCATGTCATCCTGTAACTTGATTCTCTCCTATTACACTGTGCAGTTAATATGACTGGGTAGCTTATTCACATACTCAAGGGTTTTCAGTTCTTTTGTTTTGGGCACCATTGCTTTACATTGCCTGAAGAGAGAATTGGAGAAATCCTCTACAAGTAAAAAAAAAAAAAATCCTGTTTCACGGATTACTTTCTGTGCTCAAACTCATCCAACTTTGTTTTTTACCTTAAATGAATGGATGCAGATTAGTACATGCCTCGGAACTCCTTGTTTTCTCATTTATCTTTCATACCTTATAGATTGAGAGTGCTTGTATATTTGTCATTTTGAATCTTTCTTGCAGAAACTATAGAACCATTTTTTCATTTCTAATTCAAGCACCTTTTCATGAATTTCTAAGCTCTAGATGCTATTTCAGCTAATGATTTTTCCACTTTATCAGCTTTTCTAGTTCTTTGTTTGTGCTCCTGTATTCTAAATGCAATTACATCATCATGAAAGTTTGTGCTGAAAAAGATATAAAAGTGACATCTGTAGATATGTTATAATTATGGTGATTTATAAAAAGCAAGCACTATAAATAGTGAAACAAGGAGCATGTCAGTGGCAGAAAAATGCGCCATATATGTATATTGGAGAAAATGAGGTAAAAAAATCATCTTTTTCTAGGGATAGAAAACATTTAAGTCATGTATGTGAAATGGATTATTGTGAAATGTATTAACTAAATATATATAAAAAAATTGTAGAACCAGCTCTGGTAATGATATAGAGAGCCAAATTGAAAATAGAATACAGTTAAACTGTTGTTAATAACACTAGACATTTGAACAACAAATTGAGTTGGAGAGAATTTAAGGTTAATGACATTGATGTGGATATTAATTCAGAGGCATGGTATAATAATAACCATCCACTAAATATACATGGTTTTGTAGATTATCATAAAACAATGGACTGAGATGAGGTGGGAGAATCTTGATGTACATTTATCAAACTATACATTTTTGGTGATGTGGATATGGAAATCCTTTGACTTAAACTTATGATAACACTTAATTTACACAATAGGCTTATGCAGAAAATCAAATCAGGATATAAATGAACAAGAACAATTTATTAAAATTTTAAATGAGATGGCAAACAATAATAGCATTAAGGTCTGTATTATATAGTCGAAGTTTCAAAACTTCGAACCTCACATGAGCGAAGTTCAAAACATCAACTGCATAATAAAAAAAAAAAAAAGCTTACTTTACCGCTCTGAGTAGGGGGGCAAGCCCCCTGCACCCCCCACACCCCCTACTTAAATATACTAACTCCGAGAATGCACTTCAGTGCAGAAAGGGAAAATTTCTCATTCTGCACATAAAAAGCCATTGACTTTCATCTTCGACCTTTCCGGTGTTTGATCATACGATGTCGACCATCAATGATTCGAACATCGGAACGGTCGCTCATCTAATATAGACCCTAGAATTATAATAGCTGAAAACATGACTATGTCCCAGATAAATTGTGACTCTGAGTTCTCATAAATGTTTGCATGAAAGAATGCTGTTTACCTTACAAAAAATTCTTACCAACATGTTAAATTTGGTGCTATTTGTTAGATGTTGTACTTTCAAGAACGATCATTGGTATTTAAAATATTGAAGGCACAAAAACCTTTAGGAAGCATTGACTACAGAGTTAAGTGGGCAAGAATAACTATGAATACATATGGTTATAGGAAATTATTCATTAGATTATAAAGGAAACTATGATGCAATAAATAGTTAATGGAATGGAAATGGGAAATGCAAAAGGGGAGGCAAAGGAAACCTGGGAAACATTTAGCAATAAAATAAGATTGCTTAGGAGGAAAATATGTACCTGAAATTAAAGTAGACAATATAGGTATAACATATAATGTACTCTGGTGGAACACAAAGACAGAAAAATTATAGTAAGAGGAAGTAATATTGCTGGAGACGATAAAGAGGATGATCCAACAAAACAGAATACAATTAGGCATAGAATACTACCACAAAAGTATAGGGAAATATTGAGAAAGATAATAAAATGTTTTGTAAGCATATGAGAAGTTATAATAGTAATGCAAATAACACTGTATTAATGAAAATAGAGAATAATGTAAATATACAAGATGCAGTGGAGATAGTGAATACACTTTGAGGAACTGTTTAAAAAGGAAGGAAAAGAGACTGTAAGAGAAGTTGGAAAACCTAGAGAAGAAGTTAATGAGGGGTAGCCAGATATGACATGACAATAGAAATGGAGAGAAAAGCTCTAAGCAGAAAAATAATGGATTGTGCAGCTGGACCAGATAGCTGTTTATTTTTTTTTTTCTTTTTGACTGTATAAGAATAGAAGTAATATAATTGAATGCCTAGTGTATTTATTTCAGCAACTATTAAAACAGAGGTTTGTGACTTCAGTCTGGAAAAAAGATGACAGTTATTCCAATTCATAACAGAGGAGACACAGATGAGCCATCAAGCTATATATCTGTTAGTTTAACTTGTTTTTAGAATGATTTTTGACAGAGTTATATTATACCTATTGATGGAAGGCAAGAAGGGGGATAAAGATATTAACTAGCATGGTTTTAGACTGGGAAGATCCTGCACTATAATTTAATTTTATCAGTTGGCCGGGTTAGTCCCACTAGGCCTCTTTTCAAGGGACACCAGAGGTGGTATTTATACTACTAGAGGAAATTTGGCCAGGGCATCAAGAAACTTTGGTTACCCTTTTTTAATAGGTGCTGTGGGATCTTTTACATTCACCTGAACTACCCCCAATTCAGGCAGATGGGGCCTCGGTATAATGTCTCACGCAAAGGCTAACACACTCAGGAATGCAGCATGTTTTCAGCTGTGAAAATTATACATCACTTGTAATCTGTACAGTCAGTCAAACACTATTTAGTCACATCTTGTGCACTTCTTGATGCAGACATTTGTACCACAAAACTATTCCCACATTGTGTACAACTCTTTTTAAGGTACACAACAGTGAAATAAAGTACACACACACACGCACAAAACACTTAGGATTTATGTTGTCGTGCATATATTACCACCCCATTGTCTGTCACAAAACCGTATCACATCTAGTATGTGTTCAATAACAGCTTATAATAGAGGAGATTTGAGTGGCTGCCCAGGGCCCAGATTCCAGGGTAGCCCATGGCAGGTAAAAACCCACTATACTGGCTAGGCTGTATGCATACAGTTACATGAATTTTAAGCTATTATTTCATTCAGCACTGCTAACTTGTTTGTGTTAGCCTGTGTGCTGAACATAATAAGTGATGTAAGCATTTTTTGTCACTATTTGATGCTGATTTAATTAAAAATGAAGTATTTACAGCTTACTAATAAAAAACAAACCAAACAATGCTGAGTGAAGTTCCCCTTCAAAAATAAGACCATAAGAAAAAACGCATATAAAAGGAGATACACCATGGCCAAAGTATCCTGATAGCCAAAAAAAAAAAAAAAAAAAAAAACTCCAGTCTTCACTTCAAGAGTTTTAATAACACTTAAAACAGGATCCAAAAAACTAGTGAGCGCTTTCACTTACAAAAACATTTCATCAGACTTCAATGTTTAACATAATCTCATAGTTATTTTATATACGTGACCCAATCACTGAACATCCAATCAAATACAAAACGCACAATTCAAAACGAAAACACAAAAAGACTTTTTGTGCGTCACTGCCTCTTAAAAATTATTAAAATACATCTTATATGTAAAATAGTATGATAAAGGTTTATCAAATAAAAATATAAACCTATATCAAATAAAATGATATACTTAAAATATAATTCAGAACTATTTCAATGTTTTAGTGTTTATATGGTTGTGCTGCTAAAAACGGTTTGAGTGATGTTCTGTCATTAAGACCATGGGCTGTGTGTGCCTGTAGCCTCATGATCCATCTGTTTTCTTGGCCTTCTGTATAATTTTTTATATCACCTAACCTATTGGTTGTCTTAATTAACTCTATCACTCTGAATTTAAACTTATGTGTCATGCCATTATTAATAACGTGTTTCGCTAATGCATTATTTATATTCTCTTTATTGATGGCATATAAATGTTCCCTAATTCGTTTTCTTAAACTCCTATTAGTTTTACCTACGTAAAATGACAAACATATCTGGCATTGAGCCAAATAAACTAAATTTCTTGACTTACAGTCAGCATAAAAGCTAAAGTTATATTCTCTTCCATTGTCTGGGTGAATAAACTTACTATCATTTGCTATATATATACATTGATTGCAAGTTCTACAAGCGTAGGTTCCTAATCTCTGTGATGACTTCATATTTCTATATGTAATATTGGGAGTATGATCAACTAGCTCCCATATTTTATCATCCATCATTAATAAATTCCAATTAGTATTTATGATCTTTCTAATTTTAGAGTTCCTATTAGTATATGGAATAATTAATCTATTATTACTTCTTTTCTTTTTCTCTTCACATATAACCATTCCATTTCTCTTTAAATTACCATATCTATGTAGGAAAGGGCGACCCTTTCCAGTTCTATATTTAGTACTATCAACAAATGTTGCTTCTATTTCACTTTTCTTATAGCCTCTTTCTAAAAAATTCTCTGCTAGTACTATTTGCTGTTCCTGATATCTGTTCTCCTGTGTCGTGAGCCTTGATATTCTATAGGCTTGACCTTTCAAGATATTAGAATAAACATGGCGTGGGTGCATACTATCGCGATGTAATAAATTGTTTCTCCAACAGGGCTTTGTATACAAATCAGGATCAATACCATTCATTCCTTTAGTTAACCTAATGTCCAAAAAATCTATTGTTAAAGAATGTTTACACTCAAAACTCAAAAAACTTGTTGTGCCATTTATATATGTTAAAAAATCATTTAACTCATCATTGGTACCACTCCATACCAATAACACATCGTCAACGAAACGTGCATAGTACTTGATATGTTCATTAAATAAAATGTTAGTTAACATATATGTGCTTTCCCAGTACGCTAATACCAAGTTAGCGTATGAGTTGGCACATGGCGTACCCATCGCCACACCCTTATTTTGTAAAAAATACTTGTTATATATAATTACATTATTGCTTAGAACCAAATCTAAGATCAGCATCCATTGCATTACTTGATGTCTTGGAATATCTTTTTCAATGAGTAGCAACCATACATAATCAAGTCCCACATCATTAGGTATTGATGTGAATAATGATACCACATCCAATGTTACCAGAATATCATTCTCTTTATCCATACTAGATGTATTATATTCAGTAAAATTCTCCAAAAAATGTTGTGTATCTTTTACTATAGATCTAATATTTTCTACAACTGGTTTAAACTTTTTATCTAGATAAATGGACAACGGCTCAGTGAGCCATCCACCTCCTGAGACAATAGGTCTCGGTGGATCGGATATGTCTTTATGAATTTTCGGTAAGCCCCTAAAAATGGGGACCAACGTTTTTTCCACCAAGAAATATTTATATAAATCTACATCTATTATATTACTTAATACTAGATCATATAAATGGCTCTGCATCTCTTTTATGATATTATTTAGTAGTATTATATTTAAAGGTTTGTAGGTTTCTCTATATCGCTTAACAAACCTTCCATTTTCATTTTATACATTTCATGGTCCATTATCACAATGGACCCACCTTTATCAGCTTGCCTTATTATGATATTATTTCTTTGCAAGCTTTTTATAGCTTCTTTTTCATTCATACTCATATTATAATATTCAGGTCCTATATCATTCATTGCATATAAGTTAAGCAAATCTCGTTCACATGTCTTTTCAAACATATCTAATACAGGATGTATCTGTGGTATGAACGTTGAATGCTTTTTAAAAACATTCGTCTTTTCATAGTCATTACTCTCCCCATACAACATTTTCAACCCAATATTCCTTACAAACATTTTTATGTCAATAATAATGTCCGTAACATCAGCAAATCCTGATGGTATAAAGTTAAGTCCTCTATTCAGCACAGAGTTCTCATATTCAGTTAAAACATACCTTGAGATATTTACTACTAGACCTTGCTCGTAGGTCATAGTATTTTCTTCTGGAACTCATGTATTTCTTCTGTATTCTTTCTCTTCCACATTTTGTTTTGCGGTGACCATGTTAGTCTTTCCAGCTGTCGTATAGGCAGCAGAAAAGAATGAAAACCATTTGTTGTCGTTGAAGTTCCAATGTCCTGATCACAAAAGACATCATTAAAGATAGTTCCATTCTCCTTCCTTCTAACATCATTCTTGTCATGAGAAATCAATTTGTTAGCCATCGTTGCCACCACATTCTCTTTTCCACCATCCGAATGTACCATCGCCCCTACCACTATCCTTTCCATTGAGACTGCTGATGTCATCACATCTCGCGTACTAGTATTTGTAATCTCTTGATCATCTACAACTCATTTGGTAGTTTCAGCTGCTGACGAAGATACTGACGTCAGATTCGTCTGCTGAAACCCACTCGTATTGTTGGTTCTCACACCCATTGGATTTGCAGTTTTCTTATTATTATTAAAATTCTTATTGATGTTTCTTGTGTTTTCTCTGGGCCAAGAAAACATGTTCCCAACACGGAAATCATTAAAATCTCTTTCCAACTTCTTTTTCTTGTCTTGTAATAGTTTGCTATCCAAAGAAGATAGCATAGTCTTTAAATCATCATGTAAAATGTTCATTTCCATAGAGCTAATTATCTGTTTAAGCTCTTTCTCTATATTATTGATTTCCACAGACAGTGTTTCCACTATCTCATTATACTGCTCAATCAATAACTTTATATAACCATAGCTCGTATCTAAATTAAGTCTCTGCCATTTGCATAGCAAAGTAGGATATGCTGTTCCGAAGGTCGGCATTTTTAACACTCTCAAACCCCTCGGAACAACTTGGAAGCTTAAACTTGCCTCCATATGCTGCTTCTGCCACTGTATATGCTTCAGTTTCTGAAGTTTACTCTCAGGTTTTCTAGTCATCTGCAATACTTCCATATTATGTAACGTACTAACTATTTCTTCACCACCTTTAGTAAGTTCCTTGGTGGTAAGTCTTAACAAGGGGTTAGCATTCACTTTAAACAATTCCTTGAACGAATAATCATCAGCCAAAGGCTGTTCATTAGTGCCATTCATATTCCCAATGCCTTCAGCAATGAAGTAGATCAGAGCAATAAAAAACAAACCAAACAATGCTGAGTGAAGTTCCCCTTCAAAAATAAGACCATAAGAAAAAACGCATATAAAAGGAGATACACCACGGCCAAAGTATCTTGATATCCAAAAAAAAAAAAAACTCCAGTCTTAACTTTAGTTTTAATAACACTTAAAACAGGATCCAAAAAACCAGTGAGTGCTTTCACGTACAAAAACGTTTCATCAGACTTCAATGTTTAACATAATCTCATAGTTATTTTATATACGTGATCCAATCACTGAACATCCAATCAAATACAAAACACACAATTCAAAACGAAAAACAAAAAGACTTTTTGTGCATCACTGCCTCTTAAAAATGATTAAAATACATCTTATATGTAAAATAGTATGATAAAGGTTTATCAAATAAAAATATAAACCTATATCAAATAAAATGATATACTTAAAATATAATTCAGAACTATTTCAATGTTTTAGTGTTTATATGGTCGTGCTGCTAAAAACGGTTTGAGTGATGTTTTGTCATTAAGACCATGGGACCATGAGGCTACAGGCACACGCAGCCCATGGTCTTAATGACAGAACATCAAACCGTTTTAGCAGCACGACCATATAAACACTAAAACATTGAAATAGTTCTGAATTATATTTTAAGTATATCATTTTATTTGATATAGGTTTATATTTTTATTTGATAAACCTTTATCATACTATTTTACATATAAGATGTATTTTAATAATTTTTAAGAGGCAGTGACGCACAAAAAGTCTTTTTGTGTTTTCGTTTTGAATTGTGTGTTTTGTATTTGATTGGATGTTCAGTGATTGGGTCACGTATATAAAATAACTATGAGATTATGTTAAACATTGAAGTCTGATGAAACGTTTTTGCACGTGATAGCGCTCACTGGTTTTTTGGATCCTGTTTTAAGTGTTATTAAAACTCTTGAAGTGAAGACTGGAGTTTTTTTTTTTTTTTGGATATCAAGATACTTTGGCCGTGGTGTATCTCCTTTTATATGCGTTTTTTCTTATGGTCTTATTTTTGAAGGGGAACTTCACTCAGCATTGTTTGGTTTGTTTTTTATTGCTTTGATCTACTTTGTTGCTAAGACATGGCTGAAGGCATTGGGAATATGAATAGCACTAATAAACAGCCTTTGGCTGATGATTATTCATTCAAGGAATTGTTTAAAGTGAATGCTAACCCCTTGTTAAGACTTACCACCAAGGAACATACTAAAGATGGTGAAGAAACGGTTAGTACGTTACATAATATGGAAGTATTGCAGATGACTAGAAAACTTGAGAGTAAACTTCAGAAACTGAAGCATATACAGTGGCAGAAGCAGCATATGGAGGCATGTTTAAGCCACCAAGTTGTTCTGAGGGGTTTGAGAGTGTGAAAAATGCCGACCTTCGGAACAGCATATCCTACTTTGCTATGCAAATGGCAGAGACTTAATTTAGATACGAGCTATGGTTATATAAAGTTATTGATTGAGCAGTATAATGAGATAGTGGAAACACTGTCTGTGGAAATCAATGATATAGAGAAAGAGCTTAAACAGATAATTAGCTCTATGGAAATGAACATTTTACATGATGATTTAAATACTATGCTATCTTCTTTGGATAGCAAACTATTACAAGACAAGTAAAAGAAGTCAGAAAGAGATTTTAATGATTTCCTTGTCGGGAACGTGTTCTCTTGGCCCAGAGAAAACACAAGAAACATCAATAAGAATTTTAATAATAATAAGAAAACTGCAAATCCAATGGGTGTGAGAACCAACAATACGAGTGGGTTTCAGCAGACGAATCTGACATCAGTATCTTCGTCAGCAGCTGAAACTACCAAACGAGTTGTAGATGATCAAGAGATTACAAATACTAGTACGCGAGACGTGATGACATCAGCAGTCTCAACGGAAAGGATAGTGGTAGAGGCGATGGTACATTCGGATGGTGGAAAAGAGAATGTGGTGGCAACGATGGCTAACAAATTGATTTCTCATGACAAGAATGATGTTAGAAGGAAGGAGAATGGAACTATCTTTAATGATGTCTTTTGTGATCAGGACATTGGAACTTCAACGACAACAAATGGTTTTCATTCTTTTCCGCTGCCTATATGACAGCTGGAAAGACGAACATGGTCACCGCAAAACAAAATGTGGAAGAGAAAGAATACAGAAGAAATACACGAGTTCCAGAAGAAAATACTACGACCTACGAGCAAGGTCTAGTAGTAAATATCTCAAGGTATGTTTTAACTGAATGTGAGAACTCTGTGCTGAATAGAGGACTTAACTTTATACCATCAGGATTTCCTGATGTTACGGACATTATTATTGACATAAAAATGTTTGTAAGGAATATTGGGTTGAAAATGTTGTATGGGGAGAGTAATGACTATGAAAAGATGAATGTTTTTAAAAAGCCTTCAACGTTCATACCACAGATACATCCTGTATTAGATATGTTTGAAAAGACATGTGAACGTGATTTGCTTAACTTATATGCAATGAATGATATAAGACCTGAATATTATAATATGAGTATGAATGAAAAAGAAGCTATAAAAAGCTTGCAAAGAAATAATAATATCACAATAAGGCAAGCTGATAAAGGTGGGTCCATTGTGATAATGGACCATGAAATGTATAATATGAAAATGGAAGGTTTGTTAAGCGATAGAGAAACCTACAAACCTTTAAATATAATACTACTAAATAATATCATAAAAGAGATGCAGAGCCATTTATATGATCTATTATTAAGTAATATAATAGATGTAGATTTATATAAATATTTCTTGGTGGAAAAACCGTTGGTCCCCATTTTTAGGGGTTTACCGAAAATTCATAAAGACATATCCGATCCACCACTGAGACCTATTGTCTCAGGAGCTGGATGGCTCACTGAGCCGTTGTCCATTTATCTAGATAAAAAGTTTAAACCAGTTGTAGAAAATATTAGATCTATAGTAAAAGATACACAACATTTTTTGGAGAATTTTACTGAATATAATATATCTAGTATGGATAAAGAGAATGATATTCTGGTAACATTGGATGTGGTATCATTATTCACATCAATACCTAATGATGTGGGACTTGATTATGTACGGTTGCTACTCATTGAAAAAGATATTCCAAGACATCATGTAATGCAATGGATGCTGATCTTAGATTTGGTTCTAAGCAATAATGTAATTATGTATAACAACAAGTATTTTTTACAAAATAAGGGTGTGGCGATGGGTACGCCATGTGCCAACTCATACGCTAACTTGGTATTAGCGTATTGGGAAAGCACATATGTGTTAACCAACATTTTATTTAATGAACATATCAAGTACTATGCACATTTCGTTGATGATGTGTTATTGGTATGGAGTGGTACCAATGATGAGTTAAATGATTTTTTAACATATATAAATGGCACAACAAGTTTCTTGAGTTTTGAGTGTAAACATTCTTTAACAACAATAGATTTTTTGGACATTAGGTTAATGAAAGGAATGAATGGTATTGATTCTGATTTGTATAGAAAGCCCTGTTGGAGAAACAATTTATTACATTGCGATAGTATGCACCCACGCCATGTTTATTCTAATATCTTGAAAGGTCAAGCCTATAGAATATCAAGGCTCACGACACAGGAGAACAGATATCAGGAACAGCAAATAGTACTAGCAGAGAATTTTTTAGAAAGAGGCTATAAGAAAAGTGAAATAGATATATTTGATAGTACTAAATATAGAACTGGAAAGGGTTGTCATTTCCTACATAGATATGGTAATTTAAAGAGAAATGGAATGGTTATATGTGAGGAGAAAAAGAAAAGAAGTAATAATAGATTAATTATTCCATATACTAATAGGAACTCTAAAATTAGAAAGATCATAAATACTAATTGGAATTTATTAATGATGGATGATAAAATATGGGAGCTAGTTGATCATACTCCCAATATTACATATAGAAATATGAAGTCATTAAAAAGACTACTATGTTATGAGGTAAAAGGTAATGAAATTGTACCATCACAGAGATTAGGAACCTACGCTTGTAGAACTTGCAATCAATGTATATATATAGCAAATGATAGTAAGTTTATTCACCCAATGGAAGAGAATATAACTTTTAGCTTTTATGCTGACTGTAAGTCCAGAAATTTAGTTTATTTGGCTCAATGCCAGATATGTTTGTCATTTTACGTAGGTAAAACTAATAGGAGTTTAAGAGAACGAATTAGGGAACATTTATATGCCATCAATAAAGAGAATATAAATAATGCATTAGCGAAACACGTTATTAATAATGGCACGACACACAAGTTTAAATTCAGAGTGATAGAGTTAATTAAGACAACCAATAGGTTAGGTGATATAAAAAATTATACAGAAGGCCAAGAAAACAGATGGATCATGAGGCTACAGGCCACACAGCCCATGGTCTTAATGACAGAACATCACTCAAACCGTTTTTAGCAGCACGACCATATAAACACTAAAACTTTGAAGTAGTTCTGAATTATATTTTAAGTATATCATTTTATTTGATATAGGTTTATATTTTTATTTGATAAGCCTTTATCATACTATTTTACATATAAGATGTATTTTAATAATTTGTAAGAGGCAGTGACGCACAAAAAGTCTTTTTGTGTTTTCGTTTTGAATTGTGTGTTTTGTATTTGATTGGATGTTCAGTGATTGGGTCACGTATATAAAATAACTATGAGATTATGTTAAACATTGAAGTCTGATGAAACGTTTTTGTACGTGAAAGCGCTCACTGTTTTTTTGGATCCCGTTTTAAGTGTTATTAAAACTCTTGAAGTGAAGACTGGAGGTTTTTTTTTGGATATCAAGATACTTTGGCCGTGGTGTATCTCCTTTTATATGCGTTTTTTTTATTTACAGCTTACCACAAGTATTTATGCACAGTTTGTTGAGTAGCTACATTCACACATGCATAGCATGCAGTTATCAGGTGCACTAGTTGCATGCTGCACACTTGCACATTTATTCAGTTATTTGCTGTTTCTTTTAAACTGCATAATTTCTTTCTACCACCCAACTACTGGAGTACGATAAGAAGCCTACCTCTCAGTGAAGAGTTTTGCAGAACTTTTTTGCTTCACATATTGCTGAGGAATATAGTAAGTCAATAATGTCAGAAAGTAGAGTTTCCTACTTGCTGTTGTCCAGAGAATACAATTTGATACACAACCTGTTGTTCATTTAATTTCCATTATTTAGAATTTGTTCAGAATTCTTGAGCACAAAGTGGAGAGGTATGTGGGTTAGCAGCATAAATGTATCATTATTGGCGCCATCCAGATGGTGAGGTTGAGATTATTTATTTATCTTTACTGTATTTGTTAGCTGGGGTGGAGACTAGAGTGCAAATCCACATATAGTTTTTTGACCTACTGCATCTAGGTGAGAGAATTATGTAAACTGTCCCTGATTTTGCCTCATATTTTTAACCTATCGTGCCTGTAGTAACATTTTTGACTTTCAGGAAATCATTGAGGAGTATGGGATATGCATTAGAGATTGATATTTCTTGTTCAAAAAAGGCATTTTGATACAAACACTGCTGCATTAATTTTCTATTTGAATTAGAGTAATATTTAAAACTGTGTTCAGAAAATAAATTTTGATGTAAACTTTCTAAATGAATTATAGTAATGTTTAATGTGTGTGTGTGTGTGTGTGTGTGTGTGTGTGTGTGTGTGTAGGGTTTGCATTGTGCTAATTCATAATTAATTCTTGTTGCTCAGAAGATGCATGTTGATGCAAATCCTGTTTTATTAACTTTTTAATAAAATAAGTAATTAAAAACTGTCCCTGGGATTCAATAATGCCTACACTAAGTGTTCACCATTCTAAGTGAACAGACAACACAGCAGTGGCAGCTGGTGACCTCAAATCAAAGGGGGGCTGCAGGAGACAGCTGAATGGGTGGGGTCAATGGGAAGGGGTGTGGCCAACTAGAAAGGGGAGGAGCTATGCTCAAAACCACAAAAACTAAATATACTGCCCTGAGTGCCAAACCGTCATTATGAGAGTCCAATCAAGACAAAATGAAGTGTAGAAGAATAAAAATATTTCAATGCATTGGCTGCATGACAGCTTAATACCTAGATGGAAACAAAAAAGGTTGTGAGGCATGAAAAAATAAATTACTTTTTTTTAAATACATTAATGGAATGCCAGTCAAAATCAAGTATAAGAAAAACAAGCAGCACTCAACTCAAACCACTTCTTGCACTGCAGTTCTAATTATAATTTATATTCAGCTTTAATAAAGTACCAAGTAACATGCTGAAAGTAGAAATCTCTGATGCCCCCACTTGTAAAAATGTTCCTTATCCAAAAAAAGACCTGCTGCCTGACATCTACTTGTTTCATGGGGAAACATGATCAAAGTAAAAAAATGAAAAGCAAACAAGAAATAAGCTCAAGATACATTGCTTAAAAGGATTACTGTACAGGTTATGGACCACACGATTGGCATTCTATTTACGGGTAAAGCCTGCAGAGATGACTGGAAGTCTTCAAGTGTAATGAGACTCTTAAAATAATGTAATCCTGTCCTTTATTACAAATACTGGCATATGCATTTCAATACCCAAGGCTTATACATTATCTAGTTAAGTATTCTCTACATGGCAACAGAAAGGCTTTCAATGTTGGCAATTCTTTAACAGTATGCTTATTAAAGCTTACTTGCATCTTGCAATCTCAGCCAAGCTTACCTAATGGTCATTAAAGTATTGCTACTTAAACACAGAGCAACAGGCACTTTGAGTAATAAGCATAAATCAACAGTACAAAAAATATGACAGAAACCAGACCATTCTGTAAAAATCAAGGACATATGAAAAGCCACTCTAGTACTTGTGTCTACCTTGGATGGGGGGGATACTCTGCACATTTATACTGCATAACTACTCCTTGCCTTGCTTTGACACATCCAGAGTCGCTACATGGGGGAGTGGGGTGCAACAAGTATGTCACAGTTTGAAATGTCTCTGGCTGACTTGTGATGGCCCTGACACATTTGTCATACCGTTCAACCTCAGAGCAAGAAATCTGGACAAAGCCATACAAAGAAATGGGACAAAGGCCCAAAAATAAGGACAACTTTTAAAATATTGCTCTTATAAACTTAGAAAGATAATAGAGGTCTTGCATTAGTATAAATTTTCTGAATGGTATGAAATCTGAAACTCAAATGTCTGTCATTATTTTCTAACTTCAGTCTTTAATGATTTGTCACTAATTTGCCAAAAAAAACAATTTTATGAAAAATGGACCAAAAATGTGATGTAAAAATATAAAATAGCAACACAATACAGCTGGGAACTTGTCAAAGAAGGGATACTTTAATATTAGTACTGCTAACTTGAGCAGCTGACAAAATAAAAGAATTTACATGCATTTCTGAAATAAAAGTAATCTGATTATTACATTTATTTCTTAATTATAAACCCTCCATGTTTTCTTCCAAAATTGCTATTTTGCGGAGGGATCATTAGGGGAAGAGCAACATTCTGAGCCAAAATCACGAACAGTTGAGAGGTTTGGCTATGCCTAATTCTATAAAGCAATTTATTTGCATGTACCTCTCAACCTGTTAATGCAATAAATCTGGACAAGGCCAAATATATTGGGGGAACATATAAACAGTACTAAAAATTGCTCTTGTATAAACTGAGACAGTTGATAGAACAGGTCTTACTTTAGCATGCATTTTTCTGAAGGTTATGAAGTCTGAAACTCAATGTGTCATTATTTAGTGACTTAATTCCTAAATGATTTGCCAGAAAACCACAAATTTTATGAGGAACAAAACAAAAATAAGAAGCAAAAAATCTATTAATTCTTTGAAAATCTGGACATTTGGGAGGTATGGTTCAGCTGGGGCTGCCTAAGTTTGCCGCCCTTCCCCCTCACAAAACCATGGTCGAATGGAGCCTCCCCCTGCAGCCATTCCAATGATCCATTACTTGGCTATTTCACTCCATTTACCATAAACACTAATGTGCATACTGATTTACTTCTATGATGATTTGAACTTCATTTGAAAGTTTTATTTTGAATTTTACAGCACAAACACTAAGACATCTGCTAAACAAACTTGGCATTAAAACTTCTCTGCCATTGAAACTCACATTCATTGAAAAAACATTGAAACCCACATTCAAAGAAAATACATTTTACCCGTGGCAGATAAAGATTAATTCTGGGCTGTTTTCAAATCATAGGCCCCTTGCATATGAAACATACATGTGCTCTTTGATACACCTTCCTATTGCTTTGAACATTTTTCCAGTAAACAATGAAACAAAACGCATGCATCAATGACAAAACTGCCCAATTCAGAACATTTCCATCACAAACGTCTACTCAAACTTCTACAGTCCACTATTATCAGTAAATATGCACAATCTATGAAGTAGTAAAAAAGTCATCTAAATAATTCCACGATAAATAAATCTGTAATGAAGAGGCTGCTGCTAGCAATCACCTTTATATTTCATGGTTTCATCGAAAAATAAAGTGTCTGATGCTCCTGAGGAATAAATTGACTAAATTACATTAAAAATAAGCTAGTAATATTGCAATAGGAAATGGATGGCAAACTGATAACAGGCTCATAGTTAGTATCTTAACTTTCAGTACGGCAGCATTTACCCCTTATGGGAGTAGAACCAACAACCTTCTGCATCAAAAGCAAGTACACAACCTGTTGTGCTATTAGCAATGCGAGCTGACTTAGCATAATCAGCACTAAACTTCTCTTCCCCTGCAGCTCTCAGCTCCTTGTAAAATCTACTCAATACTCAACTGCATCTCAACCCAGCACAAGAAATCTGGAAAAAGCCAAATTTATTGGGGTGGGTCAAAAGGGCAAAAAGCAGGGACACATTAAACATTGCTTGTATAATCTTGGAAAGCTGCTAGAATAAAATGCTGTGTTACCACCATACATTTTACTGCCAAGGTCCCTGTGCAAAAGAGTCAGAACAACATACCACTATGCCAAATCACCTGCTTTGTGAAAGAAAAATGCTGTGTTACCACCATACATTTTACTGCCAAGGTCCCTGTGCAAAACAGTCAGAGCAACATACCACTACGCCAAATCAGCTGCTTTGTGAAAGAGAGGAAGACTGAAACTTAAATGGTTATCATTTAATGAATTCAGTTCTCACCATAGCTGTCAACCTCTTAGCACAAAACACCTGGACAAACCCAGTAATGAGGGAATACAGCCCTCAAACATATTCAGTGAATTCAGTTCTTGCCTTAGCTGTCAACCTTAGCACAAAAAACCTGGACAAAGCCAATAACAGGGTAATATAGTCCCAAAAATAAGGACAAATTTCAAATAGTCATCTTATAAACTTAGAAAATTGCTATAATAAAAGGTTGTGTTACTATATATTTATTGCTAGAATAAAAAGTTGTTTTACTATGTATTTTCTGAAGAATATGAACTCTGAAATTCAAATGCCTGTCAATTTTACTTCTGACAGAATAAAAACAATTTTCAGCAGAGGCCCAGGGAGAAATACTGTAGACACATGTCTTTGTAAAATGGCAGGACACCAGAGCAAATCCACACAAACACAGGGATAAGATGCAGACTCCACACAGAAGGCACCCCAGCCAAGAATCAAACCAGAAAACCTATAGCTGTGAGGCAACAATACTGCCACTGCACCATCAAATATGTAAGGAATTAAACATTCAGAAACCTGAAGTCAGAAATTCAAATGCCTGTCAATTTTATTTAACATTTGTTAATCAGGACAGTCTGACTTGGAACAAAAAAACAATTTTCAGCAGAGGCCCAGGAAGAAATAATGCAGACATGTCTTTGTAACATGGGAGGACACAAAAGCAAACCCACACAAACACAGGGAGAAGATACAGACCCCACAAAGACGGCACCCCAGCCAAGAATCAAACCTGAGAACCTGCAGCTGTGAGGCAACAATGCTACCACTGCACCATCAAATATCAAGCATTGCAACATTTACAAACCACAGATATTATGAGGAACAGATCAGATCAAATATGAGGCAAAAATCTGCAATTATTTTACAAATGGTGGTGGGTAGGGAATTCAGGTCTTTAACACCTGCATACAAGGTACAGGGTTCAAGCCTGAGGTATTCCCTACTACACCACCATGAGTCTAACCACCAGTATATTGCACCTGGGGCATTTTCACACACACACACACACACACACACACAGACACAGACACACACACACAGACACACAGACACACACACACACACACACACACACACACACACACACACACAGACACAGACACAGACACACACACACAGACACACACACACACACACACAGACACAGACACACACACACACACACAGACACACACAGACACAGACACACACACACACACACACACACACACACACACAGACACACACACACACACAGACACACACACACACAGACACACACAGACACAGACACACACACACACACACACACACACACACACACACACACACACACACACACACACACACACACACACAGACACACACAGACACACACACACACACACACACACACACACACACACACACACACACACACACACACACACACACACACACAGCAAACCACCATACATCCCAATCCCCCCCACCCAACGAGACTGCAGCAAACTCCAATCCACACCAGACCCTGCCCGTCGCGAGATCTTCCTCTGACGAGACTGCAGCAAATTCCAGACTGCTGACGTTGCAGTCCGACCCCGACGTGAGTTTCAGGACAGTCTATGCAGTTTAAAACTGCATAGACTTCTGGGAGCTCCGTTCTTCATGTTTCCCATTCAGGACTGCTGCTGAGACAATCTGCGCATGCTCCAGACTGTCTCAGCAGCAGTCTGGACTAGTGCACATGCGCGAAAGTCCGCAATTTTTTTCTTTTTTTTTTCTTTATTTTTTCTTTATTTTACAGTTGAGGGGGCTGCAGTCCGCCAGTCCAATAGCATGGGCCGCCCCTGCAACACAGGCATAACTCGCAACTTATTCCTCCTAATTTTACTTTTCCTACTGATTTTCTCACAGCTTTAAATATTGACAGAGATTCATAAAGGGTACCACAAAGTGTGTAACCTTTCTGAGTGACTAGAAAGCACAAAAAATGTGATAGGCATGTTCTTGAATACATATTGTGTACATTTAGTGTAGGCTTTATTGAATCTAGACCTGTGTGTTTGTTGCAGGGTTTACATTGCGCTCATTCATAATTAATTCTAGTTATGCAGAAATGCATTTTGATGCAAAACCTATTATGTTAACTTTTTAATGAAATAACTAGTTTAAAAATTCTGTCACTGTTTGTCTGTTGTAGGATTTATGTTGCACTCATCCATAATTAATTCTTGTTATTCAGAAGATGCATGCTGATGTAAAACCTGTTCTGGTAACTTTTGAATGGATTAGAAGAGTAATTAAAATTGTGTGTGTTTTGTTGTAAGGTTTGCATTGTATGCATCCATAATTAATTCTTGTTCAAAAGATGCATGTTGATATGATACTTGTAATGTTAACTTTTTAAGGAATTAGAGTTGTAATTAAAATTGTGTGTGCAAGACATGTTTTACTATTAACTTTGTAATTGAATAACTAATATTTAAACACTTTTTCTTGGTTTGGGGCCTTTGTCAAACCATTATTTTGGGCTTTGGAATTCTTGAGCAAAGAAGTTGGCAGGCATGGACTTAATTTCAGAAGTAGTAGTAGCAGTAAGTGTTTTATTGGTTTTAACTCATCAGTCAAATAGCATAACAAAGACGTGACATGATGACTGTTAGCCATGTTAATTATTAACTTAGAGGGATAATCATTTCACATCATTAGTGCTTTTATATTGCCCATTTGATTGATTTCTGTTTGTATTGACTTTCATTTGATTTTTTTTTCCCCTCAGACTGTGCCTGCAAAAGGCCAGTCTTTAGCAGTCCACTATTCTGGTAAACAAATGTAAGTAAATAAAGAATACATTCGTATCACCTCTTAGGGTAGTGTTTTGTAAGCAATTCAGTATTGTGTGCCTTTCTATCTGTATGTTTGGAGGTTGCATTGTGCACGTACATAATTAATAAGATAGTTAATAGATAATATATTGTTACTGAAAAAAGTGCACTTCTCAGGATGCACAAGAGGTTATGCAGTGCACCTCATAAACTAAACATTACTAAAGACGTGATTTTATGTGACCAGCCACCATGCTGTAATCCTTTTCTTGGAAATTTGATGTGTAATCAAAACTGAAGTTAATCTCGCACCTTTTCCTCCTTGTAACATACTTATTTTGATTGTTGCAGATTTGATTACAAGACTTTTGCTGATTTAACAATTTTGTTGACATTGCCTCAAATTCTTGGTCTGTTTCTCTTAGAAGTTATGGTTTTATAACAAATCATTGAAGAATGCAGTCACTGAATAGTAGGGGAGGGGTTCTGGCTGTGAATGAAAGTAACTACCCTCTTGTCATGCACTCAGTTTAAAATCTGGTTTACAGCACTAGTTTTCATTTTGTGAAATAAGTTAGAATGTTTATTCTATGGCTATTTGGTATAAAAATAACCTCAAACTGTCCCTGATTTTGCAAAATATCTGTGCCTTTGTCTCATTTCTTTAGTCTATACCACATAAAACGTGTGGGTTTTTTTTCTGGCAAATAATTGATGATTGCAGTCACTAAATAAAGACAGACATTTGAGTTTTAGACTTCATATCCTTCTGAAAACACATGCCAGTGCAAAAACTACTGTTATAGCAACTTTGTAAGTATATAAGAGCAATATTTAAAATCTGTCCATGATTTTTTGGGCTTTGTCCCTCATTTTTTTTGTTCCTGATTCTTGTACTAAGAGATTGATAGGCATTATTTTTTTGTTACAGTCAGATGAAGTGTATGGAACAAAGTGGCTATTACTGCTGGATGGCAGTGAGAGCTACATGAGGATTAAATAACTTGCCTTCTTCTCTCTTGCTCAGTTTAAACAGTCTGGCTTTGTAAGACTACTGTGCATTTGCATGAAATAAGTTCAAATACTTGGGCTACTGTGCGTCTGTATGAAACAAACTAGAAATGTATTATTATATTCATAATTACTTATTTATTTTTTACTGCATTCACTCTTCTGAGGTATACACAGTCAACAACAGGGCTATAATAATTACTGGGTATGGGGATTGTCTGTGGATGAGGCTGCCTGACCCTGGTTATCACAATCAAGTTAACAATGAATTAGTTTGGCTTTGCAGGACTACTGTGTACTTGTGTAAAACAAGTTGAAGTATTTTACTGTGGCTATTATTTTAGCATACACTGATATCTGAGGTATATGCAGTCGAGTGGCTGTAACTGATGAGCATGGACATTGGTGAACTATAATGATATCAATTTGGATGGTCTTAAATCAGGACTTAAATATGTCTCACAGATATCAGCCACAATGAAAGGTTTAAATACATTTAATAATAAATAATAAAAGAACAAGAAAATACTCAGTAAATAATCACGGTTACATCAGAGTTCAAAATCACAGGAAATACTTAAAACAACATTGCAGGACAGTCTGAAATAAATAAAGAAAACACCAAAGCTATACTTTACTATATTCCTGTCTGAATCTAAGAGAACGTACCCTAGTTAACTTACTTACAGAGCAACAAGCAGGCAGATGTGAGTGGGTCTTCCAGCTGATGCTGTCAGGTCAGAGACAAAATACAAAAATGCCCAGTTTCTCTCTCAGAGACTTCTTAAATTAATATTTCAAATATTACTGCTGGGATACTTGCAAAATGACATCATTTCTTGTCACCTGACTTCAGTTCCCAGGCTCACAACCATTGATTTTAGCATCTACCTGCGAACATGCATAAACGTGAGATCTTTTGGCAAATGGTGGAAGTCATAAAATAATTTACATTCCTCCAAATTTAAAGACAATACAAAAGACTTCTCTAGTACAGACATTCTGTCTCCTGTTGACTGAAACTGAAAGATAACATCCTTTTATTATGTGGTTATAAAGTAATTTAAGTTTTCAGCTATTCTTCTGAAGATAACTTCTTGTGTTTCAGTTCCTACTGTTAAAATATTTACATCTAGTGTATATACATTTCTGCTCAGTACTTTACAAATATCTCTTCAGCACACATCTGTACAATATGACTGACATACAGTTGTAATACATTTGCAACACAGGCATATGAATCATGTTGATATTCACAAATGACACACAACCACTTACAAAATTCCAGATAGTTGAGATGACAGTATCTCCTTCTGTCACACTTCTATATAAATACTATTAATATTCACAAATGGCATATAATTATTTGCAAAATTCCAGATATCTGGCCTGGCAGTATTTCCCTTTGTCAGACCCCCCCCCCCAAAGACTCAAGCTAGTTTTTCAAGTCACCCTTGAGAAATGTTGCTGGAGAGGGTTGAGTCTATCTAAGAATACCTTACCCCATACCCTGTCTTGAGATTCCAGCTGCCTTGGCATTGTTGACTCTAGTACAGTGCTGCACTGTCCTATCATATGCCTGCAATGCTAGGCTCCACCATAGTAATTTGGGACATTGCTGGCTGGCTTCCTGTAGCCATAGATCCCCCCTCAGACTCCTCCTGCCTTGTACTGAAAATACTGAGCACCAGGGCCTCCCTATCATGGTAAGGTTTTATCATGTTAACATGGTACAGTTTGTGCCCCTGCCTCCAGCCTAGCACTTCTACAATGTAGTTAACATCAATGACCTTCCTTATCACTTTGAAGGATCCCTCCCAAGCTACCTGCAGCTTGTTTTGATTGACAGGAATGAGAACCATTACCTACTGCCCCACAGCATACTCTCTAGCTCGAGCATTCCTGTCATACCAGACCTTTTTCTGATGTTAAGCTTCTGCCAGGTTCTCTTGGGCCAAGCCCATGAGTTCCCTGAGCCTTGTCCTGAGGTTTAGGACATATGCCACAACAGATTCCTTGTGGGATTCACACTCACCCTTCCACTCATCACAAATCAAATCTAGAGGTCCCCTCACCCTATGCCCATACAGCAACTGAAAGGGTGAAAAACTTGTGAATTCCTGGGACACCTCCCTGTAAGCAAACAACAGATGGGGCAAATATTTTTCCCACTCCATCTTAAACTGGTCTGAAAATGCCTGTAGCATGGTCTTCAATAGAGAGTTTAACCTTTCAGCAAGACCATTAGTCTGGGGATGGTAGGGGGTGGTGTTTAGGTGCTTCACATCACAGTGCTTCCACAGACACGCCAGCAGGTCTGACATGAAATTGGCACCTCTGTCAGTCAGTATTTCTTTTAGGAAACTGACCCTGCTGAAAATCTCTAACAAAGCATTTGCCACCTTTTCTGCCTCAATGGAGGATAGGGCCACCACTTCAGTGTGTCTGGTAGCATAATCTACTACTACTAGGATATAATTTTCCCTGTAGAACTTGCGGTACTCAGAGTCTCCACAATATCCATAGCTACCCTCTGAAATGCTCTTCAATCACAGGCATAGTTATCAAAGGAGCCTTGATCTTGTCTCTTGCCTTGCCTACCTTTTTGCACTGCTCACAGATCCTGCAGTACCCTTTGGAAATCCCAGGCCAATAAACATTCTGCATAATGTATCTTTGTATGCTTTATGCCCATATGACATGCAAAGTGAATATCATGGGCTGTGGCTAGAAGTGCCAGATGGTAGGCTCTGGGCACTACCAACTGCTGTATTCTCTCACCCTCTAGCCCTCCCTTAGAGGTCTACTCTCTGTACAGTAACGCTTTGTCCCAGTATACCGATTCTCCCTTCCGTTGAGAATCGGGTGCCTCCCTGGCTATCTCCTTCAGGCCTTGTAATGTAGGGTCTGAGAGATGAGCCTGTCTCAACTCTCTCTTTGTAAACCTTCCCAGCTCCCCTTCCACATGAAGTCTGGTATTCTTTGACAGCAGTGCCTCACTGTCAGCTTGGATACTTCCACTCACCTCTGCCCTTGCAGTCATTCTGGCTAAGGAAACATCAGTAGCCACAAGCAGCTGTGGCTCACCTTCAGTCTCACTGCTACTGGGTAGTTCCCTCCCTGATGTTAAAACCACACCATGCCTAGCTTCAAGTCTATGGTCTGTCTGCCCCCCCCCCAGGCTACCAGACCCATGTGCTTGTCTCCAACTGCATGTACACATGGTACTGCATTATCAAACTCATTCCATATCAGGACATCTCTAGGGATATCCTCAAACATACCTACTTGCTGGCTTCCTTTTCCATCCTCCCAGTCAAGATGAACACTAGAGAGAAGTATTTGTAATGGGGTCCCTCCTAAAGGTCTAATTGCAGTAGACTGCCCAAGCAAGTAGTGCTCCTCTTTAACCATTGCAGGCTTCACAATGGTTAGGTCAGAGGCTGTGTCTCTCCTACCAGTGACCTCTTTCCCATCTACTAAGATATGATATAACCTCTTGTGGTAGTTTGGTACCCCTGTTGTCTCCAGACAACATACTGCTGGTATTCTGTCATTCCCACTTACTGGCTCTCCCATCTTTTGTTCCCTACCTTGCCTCTGTGGACATCTCTATGCTACATGGCCCCACTGGTTGCATTTAAAACATTCAACCCTCGGTCATGGATATGTACTTGGACTAATGGCTTCCCCTGCTACTGGTGGACTCTGTGGGTTCCCCTAGACCCAGGAGCAGCACTGGGTATCTCTTTCCTGTGCAGTGATGCTCTGCTTGCTAGGTATGGGTCTCCCTTTTTCTCCAACTCATCTGCTGTGTTATATTCTCTTTCTACTAACCAGATTCTCATGTCCTCAGGCAAAGTGCCTAGGGCTTGTTCCCTCAACAAAAGGTCTGTCAGCCTTTTAAAAGTGGTGACCTGATACCCACTCACCCACCTATGAAAAACAAATGCTTAGTTCAGCAATATATTCACACGCACTTTAATCTGCCTTACATCTATGCTCATGAAACTTTTTCCTATAAGCTTCAGGTGTTAGCTTAAAACTCTAACAGACAATTTTTAACAGTATTATAATTTAAGCAATCAGTATCAGACAATTTAGAAATAGCAGTTAAAGCTTTACCATGGAGTAAGGGGGTCAGGAACTGCACCCAGAGCCCTTGGTCAACATTATACTGTTTACATACCTTTTCAAACATATGAATAAAACTGTCAAAATGATCACACTCTGTAAATGCTGGAAGAAATTTACTGACCTTTGTTGCTTCTGGGAGTCAGTTATTCCCTTCCCCATTATCTCCAAGACCCTGGCGAAGATTCAGAATCTCCCTCTCATGTTGCCTTTGTCTCTCATTCTCTCAGCTTACAGACATAGCAGTTTCTCATTCTCCTCAGCCTCCAGATGTCTCAGTCTTTCTGCTGCTTCTATTTCTAAGTGTTTGGCCTCCAGTTCAAGTTTCTCATTTTCCTCAGCCTCCAGATGTCGCAGTCTTTCTGCTGCTTCTATTTGTAAATGTTTGTCCTCCAGTTCAAGTTTCTTTAACTCCAGATGGATTTTTAAGTCCTCTGTGGAAAGGTTGAACGGTCCATTTTCTGGGAGTTGTACCTCCCCAATGCCAGTCTGATTGTCCTCCTGGTTGCTGGTCTGTGATGCAACTGTGACTAAGGCTGCAATCATCTCTGCTTTAGTCAGATTGGCATGCACCAGTCCTTTTTCTTGGAACGTCTCAGCCAACTGGCTCCTTGTCCGCTTGCCATACTCCTCTGCTGACATCCTTGCCTGCTCTCTCTGACTAAGCTAACAAAAATAAATAAAACTATTGTGATATGAAACTCTGAATGTTCACTGTGTGGCTGATTGAGAGTACAAACACCTTCTTAGTGACCATTCTTTACAGGTTACAGGAATTCAATATCCATACTACTGAATCCTAATATGTGGATATCCCACTGCTGCCACCAATATATGTGATGCCCCACCACTGGCCCAGTGATCAAGGAGCCTCAATCCCCACCACTAGCACCAGTGGGGAATGTACATTGGGAGGATGACATGTACACACAAAGAGTAAGGTGCATTTTCCCTTAAGGGCACACAAAGACCACAGTCGGTCTGGGTCTAGTTTTTCCCTCTTTCTTCAGATCACCGATAAGACTCCCCACTGGCACAGCTATAGAGTTGAGATCTCAGCTGAATGGCCAAGCAAAGACCTCCAGCACCCTCTTTCCAACCAGTGCTTTGTGTCCCTACCCAAGTAGCTGACACACACACACACACACACTTTGAGATTTGATTTACACACACACACACACACACCTGGGAAAGGCTAGCAGAGGCTTACTAGCTATGCCCCCTTTTGCCCAGACTATAAGGTGGTTATTACTGCCACCAGCCAACTCTTTATCAGCTACTTTAAGGCACTTAACAAAGGGTGCCCAATCTTACTGTGTAATGTTACTATTAATACAAATGGTAGTTTGACCAATAATGAGGCTATTAAGAGTGACCCACAGTGTCATCAAATAAATATGCAAGTACTCTCAGAACTTAAATATGTCTCACAAATAGCCACAAAGAAAGGTTTAAATATATTTAATAATAAATAATAAAAGAACAAGAAAATACTCCGTAAATAACCAGTTACATCAGAGTTCAAAATCACAGAAAGTATTTAAAACAACATTGCAGGACAGTCTCAAATAAATAAAAAAAACTCTAAGCTATACTTCACTATATTCCTGTCTAAATCTAAGAGAATTACTGAACCCTAGTTAACTTACTTACAGAGCAACAAGCAGGCAGATGTGGTGGGTGGGTCATCCAGCTGATACTGTCAAGTCAAAGACAAAATATAAAAATGCCCAGTGTCTCTCTCAGAGACTTCTTAAATTAATATTTCAAATATTACTGCTGGGATACTTGCAGAATGACTCATTTCTTATCATCTGACTTCAGATCCCAGGCTCATAACCACTGATTTTTAGCATCTACCTGCAAACATACAGGCCTAATGGTGGAAGTAATAAAATAATTTACATTCCTCCACATTTAAAGACAATACAAAAAAACTTCTCCAGTACAGACATTCTGTCTCCTGTTGACTGAAACTGAAATATAACATCATTTTATCATGTGGTTATAACGTAATTTAAGTTTTCAGCTATTCTTCTGAAGTTAACTTCTTGTATTTCAGTTCCCATTGTTAAAATATGTATGTCTAAACAGTTACAATAGTGTATATACATTTCTGTTGTTTTTTCAATCAGTGTATTGAATTTTCAAGATTTTGGTCTCAGTGTTTTGAATTTCAATGTTATGGGCTTTCGATCTTCTAAAGTGAATATATATATATATATATATATATATATATATATATATATATATATATATATATATATATGGGTCTACTCTGAGTCACTGAAAACTCATTTTAGTGAATTTCCATTCACCCTCAAAAAATCACTGAAAGCTCAAATCACTGAAAACTCATTTCACTAAATTTAAGTACTGTTGGGCAAATAAAACATATATGCTCTTTTCCCCACTGTAGTGTGATCCTTGAGTTAATATATAGTTAGGGGGGTTGGGGGGCATAGCCCCCACCTACTTATCTTTTATAATTATGAATCTCATTTAACTGAAAGCTAGCAATATAAAACCAAAAGTAGATGTTTTGTAAATGCATTATTAGATTGTCTCTTTTTTGATTTCATACAAATGTTCATAAATTCTTTCCTTCAAGGTTTGCTCCATTTTTACCTTTATAGAAAGAATGGCATCCTTGGCATAGAGCAACATAAACCACCCCCTTAGTCTGACAATTAAATCTTCTTTGGGTAGAGTACAATGTACCCCTGATCATAAATGTATCACCCTCACTAATACATTTACAGTAATGACAATGTCCACACTTTCTCAAAAGATATTTTAGAAAGGTCTGTCCATTATTTTGCCATTAGTGTTGGAAGGGTTGGTATGAGAAAGTGTGGACATTGCCATTACTGTAAATGGATTAGTGAGGGTGATACATTTATGATCAGGGATAAATTGTACTCTACCCAAAGAAGATTTAATTGTCAGACTAAGGGGGTGGTTTATGTTGCTCTATGTCAAGGATGCCACTCCTTTTATATAGGTAAAATGGAGTGAACCATGAAGGAGAGAATTTATGAGCATTTGTATGAAATCAAAAAGGGAAAATCTAGTAATGCACTTGCAAAACATCTTTCTTTAAACTTAGAGCATGAGTTTAGATTTACTATAATTGCACGGGTTCAATTAAATAAACTGGGGGGGGGGTGCCTGGACAGTCCAACTGAAAATCAGGGAACTGTACTGGAAACTTACACTCAATGCCTTTAAGTCACTAGGTTTAAATAATAATTGTAGTATAGCATGCTTATTAAAAAAGAAGGCTTTGCAAAGATGAATTATATATATATATATATATATATATATATATATATATATATCAGTTCTTCTGAAATTAATTTTTATGATAATTTTTTAGGACCACTCTGATGTTCTTTTTCTGACTCTGTCTTCCTCATTTTAATCCAGTTTGAAATATTGCTTTTCCTGTTCTCTCTTATTGTTTACCATAATGTTTTTAGGCAAGATAGATTATGCTGGTTTGATTATTTTATGTTTGGCACTAACTTGCACTGCCACGTGTGTGTGTGTGTGTGTGTGTGTGTGTGTGTGTGTGTGTGTGTGTGCGTGTGCGTATAACATTGTTTTTTGTGAACAATTTTTATATAATGTGCTTGCTTTTTATAATGGGGTTAACTTTTTTTTATTATTTTTAATTTTCTTATAGTGTGTTTTGAGTATTAGTAATATTTTTAAATTTATTTTTTACTTCTGTAGTATTGAATTACTTGTTGAAATTATACTTTTTATATGTAAGGGAATGTTTGTTTTTAGATCAGAGCTCCTTTAAGAAACTTAATTGTCTCCCATGTGATTTTTAGGAACTATTTAAACACTAGTATTTGAATTTTTTAGTATCTGATGAAGTCTTGGGGGTATCCAGATGAAAGCACTTATCTGTGTTTATATCTAGATTTTAACTGTGTTTTACAATATAGTTTTTGAGTTCAATAAATGTTTCGCACAAGCGTTTGGTTTGGGCTTCCTGCCTCTTTGCCAACCATTGATACGTTTTGTTTTCTGGTTGTTTTATTCGTTTGTGATTGGCTGAGCCAATTGGCTACCCATCTAGTAATGTAAAGGTTAATCACCAGCTGGGAGAGTTTCTCAATTATGCCAGAATGGGGGATTGTATCAAAAGCCTTGGCAAGGTCGAGATAGGCTGTGTACATTGTCTTTCCTTTGTCCATGGCCTTGGTGACATTCTCAAAGAAGTCTACTAGGTTTAATAAGCATGATCTACTCTTAACAAAGCCAAACTAGGTTGGGTCCAGCATTTGGAGATTGCCTACATCCTTGATGATTATTCTTTCTATGGCTTTGCAGATGAGGCTGGTTAAGACTTATGGGTCTGTAGTTAACAGGGTCAGTTGATGGCCACCCTTTGTGCATGGGGTTTACTCTTGCTGTTCTCCAGTCTACAGGAAAATAGCCAGTTCTCAAGCTATGATTAAAGAGAACATCAGGTGGGTCCACTATGTCTTGTTTCAGATTATTTAGTAAACAACCTGGGATATTATCTGATCCCATTGAGGCCATGTTTTTGGCCTTGCCGAGCGCAGAGATGACTTGGTCTGTAGAGATACTAGGCGGAAGACTGGTGTCAGGTATGCTTTGAGATATGATAGGTGGGGATGGGGGGAAAGTTTGCGTTGAATCTGTCAGCTAGCAGGTTAGAGATTTCTTCCAGTGTAGTATGAGTGATCCAATATACAACCAGTTCGGCACATAGCTGGGGCTTTTAGATTTCAGACATAGTTAAATAATGCCCTATGATTATCCTTGGCTAGGGATGCAATTTTAGTTTTGTAATTTGCTTTAGAAGACTTTACAAGATTTCTGATTTTCCTTTTTAGGCTTAGGAGTAAACTTTTCCTCTGCACAGTGATCTCTCTTCCTTGTGGACAACAGTTTCTTCCTCTTGTTATATAATCTGTTTATACTTGAAGTCCACCATGGTGGCTTGTTTTTATGGGAAGACCTAGTTTTGATCTGGCCAGGTAGAGCAGAGTTTATGCAGTTGCTTAAATGTTTGTGCAGGCATTTGCGTACACTTCTTCATAGTGATCATTGATGTCTGTGATTGCAGGTGATATGAAGATTTTAATACCATTGTTTAGTAGGCTGTAGTTAGCTTTGGTAAAGTTTTTATAATTTATGTTCCTGAAAGAATGTCAGTTCCAGTAGTTACTTCAAATGAGACTGCTTTGTGATCTGACCTAACCAGAGAGGGCATCACACATGGGGAAGCAAAGTGACCCTCCATGTTGGTCAGTACTATGTCCAGAACATTAGAGCCCCTAGCGGGGGTGCAGACTATCTGTTCCAGAACATTTGTATTAAGAAACTCCAAGAACCGCTGGGCAAGCATATATTTGCTTGTGCTTTTCCCTCAGTCTATGGAAGGATAGTTGAAATCTCCCATGAATGAGGTATTGAGCTGTATGGTGAGGGATTCCAGTAAATTGAGGAAGGTGGTATACTTATCCTGGTTCATGGAGGGGGATCGTAGCTAGCAATGACGAGGTATGGTACTGTCCCAATAGTTAATTGGACATGAAGTAGTTAAAGAGAGTCATGCTGTTTGACCATTTTCGAAGTGTATGAAGATGGATACACCTCCACCTATGGTTCCTTCATGCTCATTTTGAAGTCTGAACGTGTGGAAGGTATTGTAGCCTTGCACAGCTAGGGTGCTGTCAGTGGCCTTCACCCATGTCTCGGTAACTGCACAGATGTCAGCATCCTCCAAGTTGAGGAGTGCTTCCAGGGAGTGCAGTTTCATGTTTAAACTCCTAGCATTAAGCAGCACAACCCTGAGTTTGTCTCGATTAGATTTTATGTTGGAAAACTTGTTGTTTTGACTTTGCCTAAAAAAGGTACTACGGGGGAGGCAAAGGCCTTTGCCAGTATCCAAAAGCCTAAAGGGGGGGACAGGTGCAGACCATCTCTAGCAAAGCAGCGTGGTCTGTCTACCATATCCTCCCAGGCTGACAAAACCTGGATCCCCCTTGACTGACACCAGAAGCTAAGCCAGTTGTTAAAGTCAATCATTTTTTGTTTATATTGTGGTATCATCCTGTGTGAGGGAAGGATACTGCTTAGGGCTAGGGACATACCTGTCTGGGACACAGAGAGTTCCATCATGTCTCTCTTCATATAGTCCAGAGAGGTACATCTGAAGTCATTCACTCCAACATTGACTATGACAGAAACATAACAGTAGTTGTTGAGTGACATGAGTGCATGCGTGATTTGTCAGATCCTGACACCTAATAGGCAGCTGACCGTGACCTTCTCCTTGTCCAGTCTGGTGAGGGAGACATCTGTGTGTATCACTATGGAGTTGCCTATGACCAAGACATTTGATGTGGTTGCCTTAGGGACTTATTTGGTGAGACACAGGGCATGTTGATATGTGTAGAGGTTTCTTTTTGCTTAGAGGTGAGCGTGGGTAGTGTGCATTTGGGAAGTCTCTGTTATTTTGGTAGACTTTTAGTGAGTACCTCTACTGATGTGGGTTATGTGTCGTGACCTTATTTTGTGTGAGAGGTGAAAGGTGAACTGTGTGTACTGACAACCTGTTTGATGTTTAGTTTGTTTTTAGGTGAGAGAATTGAGTCCACTTCCACAGTGTATTTGCATCTCTCACATAAGGTGTTAGTTTGCTTTAGGAATAAATGGTTGCCAGCATACATGAAGCAATTGCTACATTGCCTCAAGATGCCCATATTAATCAAGCTGGCAGGAGAAATGATGAGAAACTCTCCATTGTGGCAGGATTTTTCTGAATGTGATATTTGGGAAGGAAGTGGGCTAGGTGGACATAGGACTTTGGCTTAACTACTGGGCAAGTTTGACTTTGAGTAGCAAAAGAAGTGGGTGTACAGTAGGTTGTGGATGATGTGTGAGAACACTGCTTAGAGTGCAGCTGAGTTGCCATTTGCTCAGCAGGGAAGCTTGGGGGGGGTTCTACTGGAAGGTCTCTAGGACAAAAAATGATGTTCCCAGGCGTTTGCGTCTATACAGGGCACTGCATGGTGCTCAGCAATGAGCAAATGCAAGGCTTATATACAGGCAAATTTAAACAGATTTTAACACAACTAGCAATGGAAAAACTGCAAACTGAGCCTTTCTTCAGCAATCCCCAACTCAGATTAGTCCTGAGCTACACATGTCTGCCATAAGAGTGCAAAGAGGCCCTCTTAATGTAAGATGGCTGGTTTAAAAGCACAGTGATACCAAGCAGTCTAGATTCAGCAGGTCTGAATGTTGTTGTTGTATCGTTCGGCTTTTCCTGGTTAGGGGTCGCCACAGCAGAACTCCGGTCCGCTAATGATTGGCAGTAGATTTTTACGTACCGAGTTGCCAGCCCTGATGCACAACCTTCAACAAAGGTACACCCATTCACGCATGTCTCCACACAGAAGACGCTTTAGCTGAGAATCGAACAGGACGTCTTACTGTGAGGCGACAACGCTACCGCAGCAATGTAGCCTATGCTATATAAGGCAATGAAACATAATTTCAAAGTGCAGAGTAAAATACAGTCACAAGAAGCTAAAATGAATCAGTAATTCAATTAAATACAGTTAAATTGCAGTGCTGGCTTAAAATATACTTATTTTTCAGTTTTCTTTTCAGTGGATCCCTTGGATTTCAGTGCAGATGTACTCCAGACCTCTGGCTAAAGTTGCCAAACACTGAGCAGCTCCAGTACACTGAGCACAAACCAACGTAAAAGCAAGGCTTATATACAGGCAAATTCAAACAGTTTTTAGCAAAACTATCAATGGGAAAGCCCCAAGCTGAGCCTTTCTCCAACAATCCCAGCTCAGATGGGTCTTGAGCTACACATGTCTGCCACGAGGGTGCAGGGAGTCCCTCTTAATGAAAGATGACTGGTTTAAGAGCACAGTGATACCAAACAGTTTATATTCAGCAGGTCTGATTCTAGCCTATGCTATGTAAGGCAAGGAGAAACAATTTCTGGATGAGAAGGTGTAGGGGAGGGTCACTTAAGGATCAAAGTGAGAGTGTTTAGTAGTATATTATTAGATGACCTGCAGTGGTACCACCCTCTGCAAAAACTGGTAGCTCTTTGAGCGGCTGTGAACAGTGGGAGAGTATGGAGAGCATTTCCTATAGAGGATTTTAAACCGAAGAGGTTTGCTTATATACAAGCATGGGAAACCTGCTTTTGTGTAGGCTTTTATACCAGCAGGATGAAATACTTTTACAGAGTTAAACCCTTAGGCCAATCAGATAAATGCTTTACAACAAAGGTCAGAATTCCTGCAATATCAGGAATCCTTGGAAATAAGTTCACTAACCCTGAGAAATGCTCACAACACATGCAAAAACTTTGTAAAACTTAGAAATATTTTGGCAGACTCAGGAGAACTTTGGCAAACTCAAAACAGCTTTTGTAGTGTCAGAGGAGGTTAGGAAATATCAGAATAGTGTTAAAACAACCTAAGAGCAGTGCAGTAACAAACAGATGAAGTTTCTTTAATAAGTGCAGGCTGAAAAACAGTGATAAATTCAACCAAATCAATAAATGCAGCACAGAAACAGAGCAAGTGCCAAAAAAATAAAAAAAATACTTGTATCAGCCTTGTAGGTCCAGATGGTTTTAGAAGCAATCCAAGTCTTGTAGTCACAGGTGTCCAAGCCAGGGACAAGGAAGCTGTGAATAAATGAGCACAATCTCACAAAAATGTAATTATTTTGTTATTAATTGTTAATTATTTACTGTACTAATAACCAAAAGGAAAATAGGCATCACTAACCCACAACCCAACTCGAACACAAAAGCTAAAGGTGACTGGGCTATAAAAGATGCACAAAGCCAGGAAACTGCAATAAATACATCTATCCGGTATCCATTGCAGTTTCCTTGCTTTGTGCATCTTAATAGCCCAGTCACCTTTATCTTTTGTGTTAATTATTTATTGTACTAGCTTTGAGTGTTGCTCTTTGCATTTTTTAATATTTATATTTTAGCCATTTGTACTACTGACTTTCTGATGACACAAACTTTTTCTTTCAGTTGCCACATTCACATAGGACTGACTCCACTTCATAACCCTATGATTTTCATGGCTCGTAGCACTCTACATTCTGAACTGGTGAGTACCCTGCTTCCTTCTTACCCAACATCATCTCTTTTTTTCTCACAGAACATTTCTCTCTCTTGTGACAGAATACAATTTATCTTTCTCTGTCTTGTCACAGTACACCATCTCTCTGTGCAAGGATGTCTGTCTCCCATGCTGTACAGAGCTTCAGTCTAGTATTTATGAGTCTGTAAGAGGGTTGTTTTTTGGTTCTAAGACTGCCTCAACTTTTGTTCTTGTCTATTCATTTTTCTTTTCTTTCTAATTAGCAGCTATCTCATGCACTATATTGTATTATAAAATTCACATTATGATACTTTTTAGAAATCTCGGAAGGATTCTCTGCCATCATGCCAAGACCATCCCACACTCGATCTTGAAAAGTAGGGGAATTCTCCCAGCATCCTGCCTAAGTTTCCCTTAGTCAGTATACATACCACCTCAGGTCTCTCCTGCAAATAGACCATGCCTGTGAGACTAAACAAATCAACAATATTAAACTTCTTCTTCTTCTTTCGGCTGCTCCCGTTAGGGGTCGCCACAGCAGAACAACTGTTTCCATTTCTTCCTGTCCTCTGCATCTTGCTCTGTCACACCAACCGCCTGCATGTCCTCTCTCACCACATCCATAAACCTTATCTTAGGCCTTCCTCTTTTCCTGTTACCTGGCAGCTTCATCCTTAGCATCTTTTTCCCAATATACTCTGCATTCCTCCTCAGCACATGTCCAAACCAACGTAATCTTGCCTCTCCGGCTTTGTCTCCAAACCTTCCAACCTGGGCTGAGCCTCTAATATACTTATTCCTAATCCTGTCCATCCTCGTCACACCCAGTGCAAATCTTAACATCTTCAACTCTGCCACATCAAGCTCTGACTCTTGCCTTTTTGTTAATGCCACTGGCTCCAACGTATAACATACAGCATTAAACATATATATAAATAATATAAAAAACAATTACATACTGGCTGTGGTACAGCAGACGCAGGTCTAGATATACATAGGGTGGGTACAACCTGCTTAACAGAAGTGGTGTAGCTAGATACATTCACCAGCAAATACCCTGGATCTGGCAAGACCAAACATGGCACCAATGAAGATACCAGTGATTTACTCTTTGCATTACATACTACCAAGGTTGGTGAAGGAATAATTGAGATCTCTGTTTTGGGAAGCCATCAGTACAGAATAACCCTCCTCTAGTGTGGTATGGGGGGGTTGCATTTCTTATCTACTTCTTTGACTGACCCTTTTGAAAAGTACTCCCCACCACTTTAGCCTTCCTGCTTTTTTTTTTTTTTTGCAAACCACCTTTTCTAACTCAGTTCCTAGTTAAGAAAAAAAAAAATTAAAAGCACTTTTGTTCAGTAAGCCCTGGGCTAATGCCTACCAAAATCACATTAATACTGTTTACTTTGACTTATTCTATAAAAAAAATCTGTTGTTTAAAAAACATCCAGTGGTAATCAAAGAAGAAAGACACTAATCAGATCAACCTTCTTCAGTACAAAACATGGGACCTGTAGAACTGAAACAGAAGACTTGAAGAAACCAAATGACAATATGGATATAAATTAATGCTTTGTGCACCTACATAGCTACATTCAGAGACAGGCTATTGGCCATTGTTGGTCCTCATAGGGAAGAATGTGAAACCTGACAGAAAATCTGTCCAGAGTCCAGACAAAGAAGGGAAAAGAAGTTGGATAAACCCAAATGTTATGATTTAATATTACAGTCAGCCTCCCTGAAAAAGATCAGATTTTACAGCATCTAAAATACAAACTGTAAGCATAATTTTCAGTGACAAGCTTATATTTCAAGGCCAGATGTCAGCTATTATCAAAGTTTCCAGTTGACATCTGAGGAACATTAGTGCCCTCATTTCATTTTGCAAACCTTTTGCTGGTTACTCATGCCTTCTCTTTGCATATTGAGTAAATCATTCACATTAGTGCCCTTGTTCCTTTAATGAGCCTTTTTGCTGTTAGTTCCTTGGTCTCTTCACATATTCAATGTATTGAATTCAGAACTTTTTTCAATACCTACTTCATAGGAAGCATTACCTCTCTAATTAAAAACTCTTCATCCTATCCAGTGCTTCTATCACTCCCGGAATAATACCCAATCATATTAATTCAGTAAACAGGTTAGACCAAAACAAATATCCTCCATACACCATACTTGCTACCACTTCCTTTATACATCATACACACTACCACTTCCTTTACTCCCTCTCCAAAATCCCTAACTGAACCTAATTTACCCTCCATATCCATTGCTAGCAACTTCCATTTATGACCTGTCTTCACTTCTTACACTCAAACCTTGCTCTGCTGCAGCTGACAACCATCACCTGAGTACCTAAAGATAGCTGCTGATACCATAGCGTACCTAGTCTCTATCCTTATCAACAGCTCAATATCTGAATCCTATGTACCGTCACTATGGAAAAAATCCTATGTCATCCTTCTTCATGAATGTGGGATCTCAGCTGACATCTGTGACTTTCGGACTATTACAAAATTATCACCTCTGTCAAAATTCTTGAAAGGTGCATTCATAAGCAACTCCTCCATTGTCTTCTACAAGAATGTATGTTAACATCCATCCAACATGGCTTCCACCCAACATACAGGTCAACTACTGCCCTCCTATCATTCACTGACACCATAAACAAATATAGGGACTCAGGCAAACTTCTTTTCTTCTTATTCCTTGACCTGACAAAAGCTGTCTCACCTTGGACCATCCCCATCTTCATTACTGTGGTTGAATAGCTATTTACCTGACAGGTTCCAGTCTTTAAAATGGCAGAATACTATCTCTCCATACCTTCAGTTCCCCACTGGTGTACCACAAGACTCTATTCTTGGTTTCCTCCTTTTTAATATCTGTATCAATGGATGACATATCTTGGTAGGTCCAGTCTCTCTCATACAATATGCTGATGATTCTAAGTTCATATGTGCATCTAATACCTTGCCTCAACTCCTCCATAACAAGCAAGAAGCTTTATCCTCAGTTGCAACATGCCACCACAATGCCCAGCTACTACTCAATCCTAAAAAAAAAAAACAAAGTTACTCCTATTTTTCCCTAAATCTCACACACCTGATAAAATGAATTTCAAAATCTTTTCATTAACAAAATGGAAATTGAAGTAGTCTCCCAAACAAAACTTTTTGGAGTTATTATAAATAATAACCTTAAATTTGATCTGCATGTTCAAAATAACATAAAAAGACTCACCAAAAATTAGGAATGCTCCACAGGCATAAAAACTTCATTTTTTAACTCCACCAAAAACACTTTTGCAACTACCTACCTTCTCTCATCACTCTTACATGGTTCACACATCCTAACCAACCTTCAGGCTATAGTTAAAAATAAGCTGGAGGCAGGCTATAATAAGGTTGCATAACTTGCCAGCAACAAACAGCACTAAAGCCAACACTATATTGCCCTTAAGGCTTTGAATTCGCTCAGACTGCTTCACCACTTAGTTTACATACATCTTATCTCCACACACAACATTATTCACAAAGCCATTGACTGCCATGCTTTGACTCTTGTTTTCCATTCGTAGCACTCTAATAGACTTCTTCGATCTAATGAACAACATCTTTTCAGCATATATAAATCCCATACATCCTCTGGCCAAAGTCTTCAATCATACTCTATCTCAAAAAAGGAATTCTATCCCTCTGCAAATTAGATCTACCTCTAATCTCTCCATCTTCAAACTACTACTAAAGACTATCTAAGTAAAATCTGGCTATGCTCCTGCACTATCTCAGGCTAAACTAGCCCTTTCCTCCTTCCACTACCAGCATTCTTTGACTATGTGCAGATACAGGGAATTAGTAAAATCTATTTCTCAGACAAAGATCAAATATATTATTGCCTAGGCTATATTATCTAGTCATCTCCATTCCAAAGAGTGTACTCAGTTTGTCTAATGTCATGTCTATGAACTACAACTTGTGAATACTTTATTGACAATGTTCTTTTCCATCTTGTTTATATCTGTCCAAATATTTGTACTAAGTATGTATACATTCATACTGTATGAACTGAAGCTGAATTTTCACTTAGTTAATATGTCCTTCTTCTGTATTTAGACTTTGTAATAATTTTATTTAACTGTAAACATACTATGTCAATGAGGAGCTTTTCTCCCCAGGCCTCCACTGAAAATGGGTTATTATCCCAGGCAGATTATCCCAGTAAACAAATGTCAATAAAAAATAAATAAATATTGACTACATTTTCACATTGTTGTCCTCATTCCATTTAAGAACCTTTTACTGGGTGTTCATGCCTTGGTCCCTTCACAAATTGACTACATCAGCACTGCAAATTCCTTCATGTGAAGCTGTCTCACACTAAACTTGACCATCTGCAGCAGCTGCAGGAGTCTTCTGTATTATTACTGACTGGTATTCCATGATTACATAACATCATTCTAATTCTCTGAAGTTTGAAAGGGCTGCCTGTACTTTTGCATTCTGAATTTAAAGTCTTGATATCAGTGTTTCTAGCCCTACATAGTGAGAAATACACACATACGCTTACTGTGTATATTTTTTGTTAATACATCTACCCTCACAGCTGTTCTGGCTTGCACTCCTGCCAACCCCCAGATCCCTTGTTTGCTCTGTCCAGGTACCCCTGACATGACCCGTCATTGAGTAAACTCCCAACTCCTTCAGGTGTTGACTCCAATGGTAACTCACTTGTAGTCTTGGGGAGCAAAGGATCCATCGAGAAATTATATGCATGGCACCAGAAGCCATGATCCACATGGTGGCCAGTGAAATTCCCCTAGCTAGTGCTAGTCTTAGATAGGGGAATGGCTAGTGAAATTACGTCAAAGAATTTGTCACTGCTCCGTTTAGTAAGAATAAATTACCTATGAGGCTTCTGATCTCCACCAGAGGTCACATAGTCATCCAATTTCCCCCAAATCCTCTCTGGACAGGAGAATTGACCATTTGATGCTACTTCCTGTTCTCCTCAGTTCTCCCTACCAGTGGCCCAAGTCTATTCCTAAATTCAGCTTGCGAATGGCACAAGCGAATAGCCTTCCTCTGTGGCATTAGAACAACATACTTTCCATGTATAGTTTATTTATTGATTGATTGATTGTACTAGTTTTTAGTGTTATTCTCTGCAATTTTTATGATTTATCTTTTAACCATTTGTACTACATTTAGTCTGTAACTACAATAAAAAAATGGAATTTGATGTCAACTTAGCTGCCAAGCCTTATTTGTATAATTTAGATTACAGTGGTAATGTTGTTTGTATAAAGGGTTGATGTCTTTGCTTTCTTTGGCCAGTGGATATTTTTGGATTTGCAGACACCTGTCTGTGTGTCTTAAATAGAGTTTATTAAGCAATCTTCTTGCTCAGACAACTGCAATGTATCAAGCAGCCTTAGTAATCTGTGACTGACAGAAATTAACTGTCAGAGCTGGTGGTACAAAGTATGGAATGTTTTATTACTTATTAACAATGACCATACATTTATAGTTTTATGACTCTGCAGTACTCACTCTTCTTTCAGTACTGATTATTTTTAAGATTATTGATTTTACTGTTTTAATATACATTTGTTATGTGAGAAAATTCACTGGAACTTCACACTCAGTAAGTTATTCATCTGTCATATTTCTTACATCATATGACAGACCTATGAGAGTGGGATGTATAATTAACTTTATTATTCATTTTATCATACATATTTTTTTTAGTGTTCTTAGATTCAAATTTTAACAAGACTGTTTAGTTCTTTTTAATTGTTTATTACACAACATGTCACCAAGTTACTGAAACATTTGGGCATTTACTACCTCTGGAAGTACAGTGTTAGAACTGTGTGGAGAAGGGCACTAGTTCCATTTGGGTAATTTGGGATTACAGATAAGCATGACGAAGGGATCATAGAAAGAGCAGTCATTTTGCTACAGTTTTCATTTTCTAGAAACCACTTCTACCCCAACCTAGTAGTAAGATGTGGAATGGTGAGTGAGTCAGTGTTATTTTATACAATGTCAGATTTACAAAAAATCAGTCTGTTTGTGTCACTGATCTCACTATATCATGTACCCTTTGGAAAGATGGCCACCCCTGGAATTTACCACATTAATGATACACCCCTAAAAGCAGACCCAATGTTCAGGGATCTGGGAATGTATATTGACAGTAACCTGGCCTTTGACCACCACTTGTCTACAGTGGTGAGAAAACCATTTTACTTTCCACAACTTATAAGTAAAGGCATGGGCATCCAGGTCCAAGGAGGTCATTATTCCACTGTACTCAGCTCCCATCAGACCACACATTGAGTACAATGCACACTTCAGCACATACCTGACCACTTGAAACAGCTTGAGAGACCAAAGAGGTTCCTCACAAAAAGAATACATGGAGTAAACAACATGTCCTATGCAGACCATCTCAAAGCCCTATCCCTGTAAACTGCTGTGTGGTGACCTGTCCCAGGTCTACAAGGCATCCTCTGATCCCATGCTGATGAATCTGTTGCACATCTGCAAAATAATATGTACCAGAAATACTCGTTCTAAGGACTTAAACATTGTCTGCACCTTAAACAGGACAAATGGGAGAGCCAGGTATGTCTCTCAAAGATTACCTCTTCTATGGAACAGGCTTCCCATCCATGTGAAACAAAGCTCATCTCTAACCATATTCAAACATAACTTGGACCAATGGATGGGAAATCTCAAATTTATTCCTAGTTTGGCACCAATGCCCCTGAAGGACAGGGGCAGCCTGTGAACAAGCCTGTATTGTAACCATAAAATTCCATGGCATATTGACATGTCAGCAATATTTTAGTAAATTTCAGGTAATCTTGGCTAGGCGTAAAATGGCTGTTGAGGTGATAGCCTAGTAACCACCTATGAAATTATGTAAGCTGACTAACATAATCAGATGCTGCCTGTGCCCTTGTGGTAAAGGTGATATTTCAATGGGAATATCTATTTTTATAACACAGATCTGATGGGATGACTGTTACCTCTGAGACATGACTAGGTTTATAACTAAAGGACAACTCCACCCAAATCTCATTTTTCTTAACATAACATATTTATCTTCTTATCCCATAGAATTCTATGTGCTCAATTGTCTTTGTGCTACTAGAGATGCCTAGGGTGAGAACTGAGGCATCTACAATGTAAAGCATTTACCTCTGTTGTTCCTACCCTGTGGAATTTTACACCAGGCCTACAGTGTAACTTGGTCTCCACCTTCAAGGCCTTTCTGGATACTTTTTACTCACATGTTCTCCTACTCTTATCTGGATGATGCACTCCTCTGATTCTGCTTGTTTGTTCATTTTATATTGTTCTCTTTCTCTTTTTATAGGTTGTACAAAGTTATATATCCACTATTGTATGGATTGTAGAAAGCTGCAGGCTGTAGCTGTCCAACAGTTAGTGCACAGGATTAAGGCTGTGAGTTGCTAATGTGCCTTGCATTGTTGTCCACAAGTTTATTTCCTCAAACTCCAGTTTTCATACAGTTTTACATAAACAGTGCTCTCCTGCTGAGTACAATGAAGGTCTGTAGCAATCAGTGCTTTTCCCTGGTTAATAAATACAATTAAATTGGAATGTCAGTCTTTCTGACATATTAATAAAGATGTATATAATTAAATTTTACTTGTTTCTGTATAAATCAACATCTAGCTTATCATATCTACTTACCTTACTCAGCTTTTATCAAATTCAAAGTGTGTCAAAGCATTACCAACAATGCAAGCATTCTGAATTGCCCATCCTAACTTTCTTTCAGACCAGATCTTGTCCATGGTCTTAAGAATGAAGTCAGTAATTCCTCCCCTTTCACTCCCACCCCATTTCCTAACTAGCAAACACTGCTGCTCCTTTACCAAATCAAGCTAAGGTTGTACTATCTACAGTGTTCCTTGCTGCACACAGCACTTCTTAAAAGCTAAGTTGTACCACAAAAATTAAATATGTGTATTATTTTTGCTGAAAATTATAGTTTTCTGGTTGACATTTGATTAACTAACATTCACTATAGACTTTCCCACATCTACTGTTAACTTACTATTTGTACTTACGGACTTCTCATTCCTTGTTTATCTGGTCACTTAACCTTGTCCTAAGTTTATACATTATTGTTTTATTGCTGATGTAGGTAATATATCCTCTGTGAGCTGCTAGTGAAGTTAGGAAATGCTGTTGAAAAATTCTGGGCCCCTCTTGAAAAGAGGACCGCAGCACCAAAATATCCACTAGGACTAACCAGTCATACAAAACAAAGAGAAGGCTGCATTTGCATTTCTTTAGCACAGTATAGTCCAGTGCATATCAAGAATCATAATTTATTTAAAAAAAAAACAAAACAATCAATATTAGTACATCTCAGCACTGAAATACAGAACCACATTTCGCAGCTGAATAACACTTTTAGTGTTCATATGTGAAAGAAGCAGAACCTAAGATTAGGCCCACCTGAGTACCTGATAAGTTCAGAACAACAGCTTAACATCTCTTCAGTCATGACAGCTGTCACACCAGTCCTACCAAAAGTACATAAAGAGCAAGCTGTGAACAGTTTTATATTGTCAGGCGTCACTTTCCACCAGGTGCATGTAATGAGCCATGAATGCGTCCACATATGCTTTACGCCATTCGTCATGCTTCTTATATGACTGTGTCCACAAGGAGCCAATAATGAACTCACTTATAAAGCTGTGATTTGTTTTAAGTTAACATTTACTTAGGCAGGCACGAAGGGTTACTATGACTAATGTATTGTCTTAATTTTTTAAGTCAAGTTTACCCCCCCCCCAAAAAAAAATACATGTCAGAATTTTACTTCAAGCATGACAGGTACAGCACTCCTAAATGATGCTAGTTGAGCCATGCAGTGATTTTTTTTCAGACCAAGTAAATTGATTTGGCTATAGACGTGCTTTTTGTCAGTGTTGCCCTTGATGAGTTAAACTAACAGCATTGTTGAAAAAAATACTGCTAATTACAGGATACTTAATGACAAATATATAAAGCCAATAACTGCTCAGCTCTTCCATTCTGATAGCTGTGTGAATTTTTACCCATCTAGAAGCCCACTCATTGTAGATAATTCACTGAGTAGTGTGCTTAGACAAAATGAGTAAGACATCAACAGTATAGTTTTAAAAGCAGGAAAAGGAGAATGAATGTATAGTTTTTCATCATTATGTGATCCTAAAGTAAACTATACACATGAAAAAAATGAAATCAAAACCAAATCACCTGCAACTGTGAGAAACAAAATGTGATTTATATGTATGTGCATGTGTGAGTGTTATGTATAGTTGCAGTTCATTTTGTCAAGAACTGCTTTAACTGCATGTAAATTTTACTGCATGCTTTGTCAACTTATGCTATAGTCAACAAAACTCCACATACTATTCAGTAAAGCATAAATGCTGGCATTTCATTTTGACTGCAGAGTTAGTATATATGTTACAGGGTGTAAAAATAGAATTCAGAATGTTGTGTTTATTGTTGTATAGTGCAGATGATGTGTACAGTTGCGATCTGTTTGGTTTGATACGCACCACAATGAAATGCGGCTGTCAGTTTACCAATCTCTCATTTATGTCAAAATATATTCCATAAGCAATCCTATCCACCAAAGTCCATTATACATATATAAATATATATATATATATATATATACATATATATATATATATATATATATATATATATATATACATATATAAATATATATATATATATATATATATATATATATGTCATTAATTTTTAACCATTATGCACACACATAAAACACATAAATGAAATTAAAAGTGTAGTAAATCTACAAAGAAATGATTTGTGTTCAGAATGGTACATGCTTGTTATATTATTGGTTTCTAGGTGAGTTTACCCTTCATGACTGATTTACCATCATCTCTTTTCCTCTCATTCTTCAGCCCATTTATTTTCCCCACAGCTCAGGAATTACCCAGCATGACAACCAGATCCAAATGGAGGAAGCTGTCCCTCAGGAAGCCCTGGAGTTGTTTTTGTGCTCTCACCAGAATTTATTTCTTCTGAAAATAATGCCATTTTATTAGGCTCTAACCATGCTACTGGTGGCTTACATAGGGATTTACATCTCCATGAGGATATGCAATGTCTTCCCATGCATGCATATGCTTCCAGACACATGCTAATGAGGGCTACTGTCACTGGCTTGATAAAGCTAAAGCCAGTTCCCTGGTCCTGGCTGTATTTAAGCACCTGCAAGTCTCTACTAGTGTAGTGGTGACCAACTGACTAAAATCACTGCTCTCTTCCACCAAGTGGTCAAGCCAGCACCTGATCTACTATTCAAACTTGGGTCATTAGGATTTTCTTCAGGGCTTTATCTCACTGCACTACAAAGCTGGGTCATGATTACAACAATATTAACTATGTAGTTACAGGCTTCAAGTATAATAACCTGACTCCTTGTGTTGTATCATTAATTCCATATTTGGGATGTACACCACACAGGAAAAAGATCAGTTACACTGGGTCAGTGGGGAAGCTTAAGTCATTGCTGTACAAATCAGAAATTTTCTTGCTACTCCCCAGGAAGCAAAGGAAGAGTAAACAGTAAACCCACTTTTGATGACCCACTTGACAATTTACAAATATGGTTAAGCACTCAGGTATCTTACTGTGAAAATGGAGGGAGCATCAGGAGAACAAAAATAAAACAGTTTGTGAAGAAAGGGCCCAGGGGAATGTAGACAAATTAATATACTAAGCTACCTAAAACAGTATTCCTTGCTAGGCAGCACTGCAAAGAAAGCTCTACTCTTGGAATGCAAGTCTGAGGTGTAAAACACTATGAAAATGTAAGGTAAAAAACAGATGATGCTCTTTCTTTTTTTTTAAACGAGAAACATATTTATTGAATTATCATTTATGGCATAGGCAATCATGCATTTATATAAAAAATCAAACCAGACTGACATATTTTCAATTCCAAACATTATATATCACTTGTAATCTTCTGTACATTCATTGTCAGTCAAACATTGCATAGCTCATTCAGTTCCTGCCTTCCCTTAAACTTCATTCCTCCTCCAAAATATTATTCTACACTTATTGTTCTCACAGTTCCCATTTTTTCCTATATAATTTGCTCCTAACCTTTTCTAAAGATCCCACTTCCCATTCTTTTATCTCTGTTACTATATCCACTGTTTCTAGTAGGATTGGTTTAGACTTTGATTTCCATTTTGTAGTAATTGCTTTTTTGGCAAACACCAGGAATAAACGCAATGAGACTTTACTATGTCCAGGCAATTTCAATTCTATATCATAGATAAAAAAAAAAATTTGTTAGTTACACCAATTTTCTTACCCAGTATTTCTGACAGAGTGGTCTGCAGTGAATCTTTAAAGTCTGCCAACTCATTACACTCCCAAATAATATGTTCCCAATTAGCTCTTTCTTCTCCATCACCCAACATTTACCATCTACCCGAGGAAAATTTTTTTTGAGTCTTCTTGGGGTATAAAAATACCAATGTAAACACTTCCAAGCAAAGATTCTAAATCTTCTAGACTTTGTTGCATGCTTGGGATCAATACAGATATCCTCCCATTGTTTATTTGTGAATTGCTTATTCAGTTTCTCTTCCCAGTCCTCACTAACCTCCTCTGATTGATTTTTATAGTTAACATGCAGTATTTTATATGCCCTTTTAATTATCCCTTTTTAACAGCAACTTCTGTTCTAGATTTTACTAAAAGCTCTACCACTGCTGGTCTTTAACTTAGGATTCCCCTATTCCTTTCTGTTTTCCTGTACTCTATCAATCCTTGATGAGGAAGGCAATCTCTAGCTTGCAGTCCAAATGAACTCTAGATCTCTTCCCATGCTATTATCTTTCCCTAATTATTTGCTCCTAATACCGTCATTTGTTTGCCAGTTTTCTGTGGTAAATTCCAGCCCCCTCCTGCCTATTCTCTGTACCTCAAGTTGCAGTCATGCCTATTGGCAGGATTTCCTTTCTGTATTCCTGTGCTTGCTTAGTTATTAAATACTTTCTGCTACTTTTGAATATAATATTCTGTATGGTTATTATTATTCTCCTTAAGGATCTGCATCCGCAATCCCAGTCTCTCCTTATTTCTTGAGCTTCCCCCTATTCATAATCATCCCTTTCCATTTTGAATTATAGTTTTCTGCTTGTGATATGTATATGAGTCTTAACTGTGTAGCTCTGAAATACCCCTACAAATCAGGTACTCCCAAACCACCTTGTTCTGTTGGAAGGATTGACTTATCCCACTTGACTTTTGTCATTGTCACTTGTCAAATTCCTTCAACTCTTTATTAATTGCTAACCACAACTTCTTCTCTGGTTGGAAAAATATGCCTGACTTGTGTATAAAACTAAATGGACTAAAACATTTTCATTGATTGTATCTTATTATCCATATCCATAAAACAGAAATTTCTCTGTTTTTGTATTATCTTTGTTTAGTCTCTTCCTACATATCATTAGCTGCTGTAACAGAATCATTTTTAATCCATACTCCTAAGCACTTAATTTTATGTATCTGTAAATATGAATATAACTGAACCAATTTGTGTGTGGGTACATAGTATACAGCTATTGCCTTTCTTTTACCTTCATTAATTTTGTATCCCAGAAAGACTTGAAACTGTCTCAGAATATTCTATAACACTGAAATGTCCTTTTCTGGTTTTATCAGTTACAAAATAATGCCATCTGCAAATAAAGCCAACTGTTCCTGATTACCATACCAATTATATCTTTGAATTTCTGAGTCCCTTATTTTCTTTGCCAGTGGTTATAAATATAATTCAAATAGAAAAGGGGAAAGAGGACACCTGCCTGATTCTTCTACTCATAAAGAACTTATCAGAGAGTAATGCTCCCACTTTAATTTTTGCCTCTAATCCCTCATATATCCTCCTAATCAACCTTATTATTTTACCAGGAATGCAAAGACTTGCATTGTTCTGCTCATAAAATCCTAGCTCACTCTATTGAATGCTTTCTTTGCATCAAGATCCACCAACAGTGGTTATTTTTTTATATTCTGCTTCCCTCTGGTCATCATTGTTCTGTTAATGTTGTTAAATGTTTGCCCCCCCCCCCTCACAAAACCAGACTGATCCATATCTATCAATTTTGGCATCACCTTTGCCATTCTTTTAGCCATTATAAGCATAAACAGTTTATAATCATGGTTTAGAATTGAAATGCAACTATATGAAGCTGGATCTTTACCATCTTTAGGTATTACAGCCTCCATAGCTTTCTTCCAGGATGTTGGTGCGTCTTCACCTTTTAAAATACTGTTAAACAAAACCTTCCAGATCTTTTCACTTTCTTCCCTCTTAGCTTCCAAACTTCCACAGGAATACCATCTATTCCAGGAAACTTTCCTGTAGATTAGTTAAGGATCACCAGTTTTATCTCATCACCTCCTATCCTAATTGTTTGTAATTGAGTCTCATCTGCCTGTAACCTTGGCATATTTAATTCTTCCATAAACATTTCCATTTGTGCTTCTTCTTGATTTTCATGTTTCTCTGCTTTATAAAGAGTTTCATAAAATTTTTGAAATATTTCTAATATCTATACAGGATCTCTGGTTATTTCCCTTGTCATAGGCTGCCTAGCCTTGGCAACAAGCCATTCTATTTTGTGTTGCCCGAGTCATTGTGATAAAAGCTTTTGTGCTCTGGAGTTATCAAAAAACAGTTGCTTAACAGCAGTCTTTCTAAACTCATGCATATTATCGAGGTAGTCCCTTTGTTTCTGTATTAAGTCTCTATAGTTGCAACTTTTTTGTTCTGTGAGATTTTCCCTGTTCTGCAATACTTTAGCCTTTGTGACTCCCTCTAGATAATTAATGTTACTTCTTAACCGTATCAATTTTGCTTTTACTTATAACCTATTTTTAAACTCCACTTCATTTTATCCTACTCCCTAGCTATATTTTCAGAATAAATGTCTATGTTCTCTAATAACCTCTGAATAATATCCACTAACCATTCCTTAAATTTCTCTTGGTTTAACAGATAGGTGTGGAAGTACCAGTGTCTCATTTTTATTTCATTATCCTGCATTTTTGTCATAGTTATTATTGGTGCACAATATGAAATAGCTATTGGTTGTGTATCAAAACTTTCAATTAAATGCAGATGTTCCTGTGAAATACAATTTCTGTCTAGCCTAGCCCAGTTTTTGTACCTGTGGAAATAATATGTAAATTCTCTCAGACCTCCTACTACTGAATTCACATCTTCCATAGCAAATATTTTCATAGATTTCTTCAAAAATCTACCCTCTTTTGTTATATTTTCCCTTCTAGCCCCCCTATCCTCACTTTCACAAATCAAATTCCAGTCCTCACCTATAAGTAATAATCCTTGCTGAAAGTGGATTATTTCTCCCAGAAATTTCTTAAGCTCTATTGTAACAGTTTTAGGTGGAATATAAATACATGCCAGCATAATCCTCCTCCCTTGTCAGTAGCCCTTTACTACTTCAAATCTACCATTATCTTTTCCCCTCTTCTATCACTGTTGACGCTCCTCTAGCAATTAATATAAGTACTCCCCTTTCCTTTGTCCCAGATATTATGTTGAATAACTATCCTGAAATTCTTTCTTTATGAAATGCACATGCTCAGTTCTTTCCAAATGTGTCTCCTGTAGCATAGCTATTTGCATTCTGCATTTTTAATATAGTTCAGTACTCTTTCTTTTCTTTTCCTGTGAGACCATTCACATTTAAAATCAATATGGAAAGTGTTGTCATTATGATAATAAGTTATCCCTACCTGTTATGTATAACAGCTTTTTTAATGTCCAGTTTCAGCGTTTGTGTTAAATGCATGCTCTAATGCTTGTCAAGTTGTTCTTTTATACAGTTGCTACTTGTCATATCCATTTGAACCTATGTCACATCTTACTAGACTTTTTGTTTTAATGAAAACCCTCAGACAAAATAAACAGCCCCCATAACCTATTAGTTTAATTCAAACACACAAAACTATGTACATCTTCAAGTAATGAAGTTTAACCCTTATTAGACACATAGTACAGCATGTGCGTCTACTTACACTAAGTGCTGTCTATTTTTATCTTATCTTTTATTCCTTTCCCAGATGTAGAAAACAACTTGAATGGTTTCAAAAAATATTAACTTCTAGCCATTGAAATAAAAAATATTCTGTTTTATTGCCCTTTATCAGCTTGTCTCCATAGAAAAATGAGAACCAGATAGAGAGTTGCCTTCATCTACAAGCTTCTAATGTTGCACTCTGAACATTTATTTGCTAAAGGAAATGTTTCATTACATTCAGTGTTTTTTTTTATTTGTTTACTTGCTCCCCATTAAAACATGCTATTACATCAAGCAAAGGGCCTTAATCCAGTCATTCACCTATGCAAAAGTAAGAAAAAGTATATCAATTTTATTTATAACATATTTTGTCCAGGCATTCTTCACTTTTTACAGTGCTGTACCTGTATTTCTTAAAACTGAAGAAGAAGAAAGAAAGAAGGATAAAAGTACATGTTTACTTTAGTATCCCTATTACAAACAAAAGTAAATGAAAATGTTTTACTTTATAACACACAGTATATATCATGTTTTATAAAAATACTAAGAGCAAAAACTGTTTTACTTACAGCTACCTCTTTCCTTCCTCTTCTTCCAAACATTAATAACATGAAGTTGGACATATGCTTTGGAGTGCCATACAAGTTTAATAAAGTAAAAGAAATCCAATATTTCCAGGTTTTCTTGCTCTGCCATATTTCACAAATGTGGTTGATGCTTTGTAATCCTTCACATATTCATTGATTTTTTAGTTGCTGGTGTTCTTCCCATTGATCGCCATCTCCTAACTCCAGTCTCTGGTTCATTTCCAACATACTCCTGGTTCTTTTAGTTTCTCAAGCATTTCCTTTGGAATATTGGAAAAGGATTAACTGGCATAGTCTCTCAATAATGAGCTGGCAGACTTTAAGGATTCCCTGCAGACTGCCCTGTCAGAGATGCTGGGTGAGTAGATTGGACTGACTGGGGAAATTATTTTTGTGAGTTATGCTACAGAATTGGAATTGCCTAGACATAGTAAAGCCTTGCTGAGTTTACTTATGGTAGCTGCCAAAAAAGCAAATACTAGAAAATGGAAATCAAAGTCTAGACTAACTTTACTAGAAGTAGTGAATATAGTAACAGAGCTAAAACAACTGAAATTGGGATCTTTAGAAAAGGGAAGGAGCACACTACAAAGGAAAAAATGGGAATTGTGGGAACAATATATGCAGAGCAGGAACAAGGTTTAAGAGGCAGGATTTGATTGAGCCATATAATGCTTAACTGACAATAACTGGATGGTTTATAAGTGATGTATGTTTCCAACTACAGTTGTTTCAATGGTGCCTGTGATGTAAACTGTTTGCAACTAAAGTGGTATCATTTTGTATGTTTTTCATTTATATAAATGTAAGATTGCCTTTGTCATATGTGAAATTTTAATAAAGATGTTTGAAGAAAAAAAAACAAGTTTCATCATCAGAAGAATAATAAGAATTATCTTCTTCTTGACAGCTAACATTTTGTTGGACAAACATTTGTATTTTCTCCTTAGCATGTTCTGCATCAAAAATGACTGACTCACCAGGAAAAAAATATTCTGAAGATAGTTGGATACAGCATCTTGAATCTCACACATGCTTCCCAACATTCCCTGATTGCTGGAATAAATATACTCCTATTCTGCCTGCTACACAGTGTGTAATCATTTTCCACAAACACTCAACTGCTCCAACATTTAGTACTTTGTCCTTCTGAGACAGTTTTGTCAGAATCAACTCTTTCTGCTGGTAGGATTGCATCTTTAGTATTAGAGGTCTTAGCTGCTTTCTCATAGTCAGGTTTGGAGCATAATTACAATGTGCCCTTTCAATTAACATCCTCCTACTGTGGAATACCAGTCTAGTTGCTTATTTGTACTTTCATAAAATTAATACTTCTGTTAGTTCCAGTTTCTGAGGTACTTCCAAGCACTGACATAGTGCTACTTCAAGACCCTACAGCTTCTCTTATGCAGAGTGGCCCTAAGTTTTTTTTTTTTTTTTGCTGTAAGGGATATAAGCTGGACTAGTATGCCTTCCCTTAGATCACTGGGCTCTGCAGGCATTGTACTGTGATGATGAGAGCCTGTTAAATCTGTAAGCCTGAATAACCTTGAATTAAGCAGTCATCATGATAATGGTAAATGTAAACTCCTTTGAGCTTCAAGTGTGCAGACATGGTTGCCATCTACCAGGTGAACACCTAGGCCTTATGGGGTGACAGGGATGGTCTTGTAAGGGCAGGATAAATCTCTGTTGTTCAGCTAGTGAACAATATTTCTCTTACCCATCCATTCAATGTCAAGAGGAACCATGTCTGTGGGTGTGCGGCCAGGATGCTGATGGAGTAGCAGAAGAATTGTTTTTGCTCTGCTATATTTTATATTTTTGACAGGAAATATCAAATTTTATTTATCCTTTCAGATTAACTTTGGCATAATAATATAAGTCTTTTTAAGGATACACCAACCAAGAGAAATGGAAACTAGTGCCCAAAATGACCAAACTCAGTAGAAAGTACTATGAGGAAATAAAGCTGCAGTTGGTAGTTCGATGATTTAATGTTGCAACAACTAATACATTAATGCTTGAAACACTCCACAATACGTTTTACAGGTAACGGGGTTGTGAAAGATTCATGGAAATTATTACAGCAACTTACACAAGAAGTGTTTGATGAAAATATTATTTTTTACACTATTGATATAGTTGATTTATTTTCTTCTATACCCCATGATGATGGCATGAAGTTGTTTGAAGAGGCATTGTTAAATTATGGAAAGTTTGACAATAATGATTTTCGGCTGATACTTATCTTGATGGAGGTAGTACTTTCCAATAGCTTCATCCATTTTGAAGGTGAATTTTTCAAACAAATTCAGGGAGTAGCAATGGGGGCCAGATGTGCCCCCACGTATGCTAATATTATATTGTCAGCTTGGGAAAAGGAATTTATCATCAATTCAAAGTTTAGTTCATGCTGGAAGCTTTATAGGCACTTTCTTGATGATATGTGTTTTTTATGGGTTGGTACAGAAGATGAATTTCAAATGTTTTACAAACATATTTCTGAATCTACTGGCTTCTTAAAATTCACATTTCAAAGTGACAAGAATGAATTAAAATTTTTGGATGTCAATGTTGGTAAGGGTGAAACAGGATTTTTTTTCTAAGATATATAGAAAGATAACATATTCTAATTCCTACTTGTCCTTTGGAAGTGCACATCCCTACCATCAGAAGAAAGGGATAGTTAAGGGGCAGTTTGTAAGGGCAAGTAGAATGACATCAAGAGATTTTGATTTCAATGAAGAATGTGATACTCTTTATAAAATGTTTTATTGAAAGAGGATACCCGCCAACATTGATTAGAAGTATAGAGAAGGAAGTTAGGGATGAGAGAAAGGGGAGATTTAAACCTATTTTAGGAAGTCGAATAATGGGGGAAACATATAAAAGAGTAGTGAATGAATCAGGAAGGGAAAACGACTTCATCATGGATTATTGTGGACAGGCAGTCCAGATTAGAAAGATTTTAGAAGAAGAGTGGATGAAATTTGGGGAATTATCAGATCTTAGTCACCTATTTAAGGAACCATTGAGATGTACCTACCGTAGAGGTAGAAATTTAAAATCTATCTTAGAAGGTCAAAAAGGACAGAAAAGGATTAAGAGAACTAAAGTAGGTACATTTAAATGTGGTAAGTGTTCACAGTGTATGTATATTTGTGGTAACAACACCATTTACATTAAAAGCAGGGACATCTTAATAGAGAGTAAGTATTTTGCCAATTGTGACACAAATGGTATCATTTATTTAGCTCTATGTAAAGTATGCGAAGCATTTTATGTTGGAAAATCCGAAAGGAAATTAAAAAGAAGGATTTATGAACATTATTATGAAATGAGAACAAATAATTCCAAGAATGCTTTGTATAGACACAAAATGGATTGTCCCCTAGCAGTTTACAATTTTTTTGTTTTAGAAGTAGTTGAAAAAGACATAAGGGGAGGACAATGGGAAACATCAATTGAATACAATTGGAATCAAATAAACTACCAGGATTAAATGATGTCATTTCCATAACCCCTGTATTAAAAATGAGGGCAGCTAAATTGTAGATGGTGTAAAAGCTTCTAACACACATTTTAACATCTGTACATTTTTAAACCTTAATATTTTAAATTTTAAATGTATTTATAGATTTTGTTGTTTATATTTACATTTGTATTCTCAAATTAACTGTTTGTAACTTTTTAGTAATTTATATTTTAATCAATTTCTTGAATAATTAGAGTTTTTTATTGTATATATTGATTCTGATAAAATGCAATCTCTAAGAGAAACTGTGAATTATTGAATGGAGTCACTTCAATTTTTATGATTTTGTGTAGGTAATGCCACTTTTACATATTCTTATATAAGTATATATTTTTTAAAAAAAGTCTAGGTTTTTAAATGTTCAACTTTGACCACTAGATGTCGCTAAAGTATTATGAAATTAAGCATAAGGGCAACACTTTTAGACAAGGATATAAGTATTTTTTTAATTATTATAGGATATATATGTTTTTTAATGATATGAATATGTGTCAGGAAAATGCATGTTTGTTATTTATTTATTAATGTATTAAAGATGATGATATATGTTGATGTAAAGTTCAGTATAAGTTTAGTAAGCTGTTTAGCTTTTAGTTTTTGTTTGAACTAATTAATTGTCTTCAAGTGTATGATTGTCAATTAGTGATGTAAATATATAAGGGCATGAGCTTGAGGGCTTTATGTTGTCTGATGAAGTGAAGCGTAAACGAAAATGTATTGTGGAGTGTTTCAAGCGTTAATGTATTAGTTGTTGCAACATTAAATCATCGAACTACCAACTGCAGCTTTATTTCCTCATAGTGCTTTCTACTGAGTTTGGTCTTTTTAAGGATAGAATCAAAAATCTAATTGATATCTCAACATTTTCCTGTCAAATTATTTTCCTAAAAGATATTTACTCAGTGAAATAGAAAATTAGTCATTAAGACAAACTCACAAGATGGTTCTTTAAAACAGAACTTCAGTCTTGTCTTTCATACAGGATCTATCTTTAAAATTAGATAAGATAGACAATAAGCTGGATAATTTTTAAGGAGAGATGTACTAAGCAAATGGATCAAGTATAAGAAGTAATTCAACAGCAAAAGGACCGAATAACTGGTACAGAGACTGCACTGAATTTTTTTGAAGTGAGACTTAATGAAGATGAACATAATATAAAATTTCTTCTTAAACAAAATACCATACTTGTGAATAAACTGGATGGTTTGGAGAACAGGTCACAAAGAAATAACACAAGAATCTTCAGTTTACCTGAGAAAATAGAAGAAAATAACATGGTAATCTTTTTGACAACCTGGTTGCCCAAATATTAGACTTATCTGAAGCATTATCTTTTGGTATCAAAACAGCATGCAGGTCCTTAACTTCAACTTCTTCTTCAAAGGGTAATGTCTCTCAGAGATCCACCATAGTAATTTTTTTCCTCACAAGATAAAGAACTAATTTTAAAAACTGCATGGGCAAAATCTCCCATAAAACTAGAAGACAAAATAATCCGGTTTGATAATCTAAAAGATGTTATAACAGACAGACGACATGGACTGGAATAATAGTTCCCTAAAGCTTCAAGCTGATAGATCCAGTTGGAGAACAACTGAAAAGAAGAAGAAACTAAAAGACAGGTAAATAATATGCAATTTCAATATGTAATTATTTAAATTCTTGTTTCATTTCTGAATTTTCTCCTTCATTTATTTTTTATATATTTTTATAAGTATTCTAATTGAATATGGATGAAAACAGAAGAAGATTTGGACTCTTTATTAAAAGGTAAAGTGATACGATTCATATTTCATTGCATAAGCCTTACCTAAATATCTAATTAATCTTAATAATGTCAACCATGACATTATTAAACTTTCATTCATATATAATTACATTTTATTTAAACTGAATATATAACATTGAGTATAACAATTAGCTTTCAGGCTAGCAATTATTAACTCTTCTGTGCTTCTAAAGTATGACTCTTCTCATTCTAAAGTTTCATATTTAAAACATAAAAAATGATGGTGTTTTCAAGATGAAACACTAGTTGTTTCCTTCCCCTTTTTTATTTTAAATGGTAAAAGCAAGAGGAAATTGTGATTTGTGGCTATTTGCAGCAATCTTGATGATGATTAATTGGGAATATTATTCATGTGTCAATATGGTGATGTTTTGGTGAAGAATATGTCTGAGGATGGCTGGATATCTATTAACTCATGTTCTTTGTGTGCAGCTGATGTGATTATTGGTATTCATTTCTGTGTTTCTATAGATTTGGCATCTGCTGGAGAGGATGCAACTTGTTTTGATGCCAAGGTGTGAGTGCTTCTCCTTGAAAAGTGTAGGATGTTAAAAATAGTGATTTTGCATCTTGATTGGTGGTTTGTGTTGAATTAAACTTGATCGGGCTTGTTGTGGAGTGGACAATATAACTTCTCATGATTTTTGCGGGTGGGAAGGGAGATTAATTACAAGTATTGTTTTGATGCTCGGCTGGGAAGAAAAAAGGCAGTTGGATTTGAATCTTGTCTGGTGGCTCGTTCCACATCACTTCAGTTGTAGTCTTTTCTTTTTCTTAATACTCAAGCTTCCCACCATGAGCACACATAGTCACATATATGAAACACTAAAAGAGTGATATCAGTAGCCTTTGTCAGTCATTTTGTTGTGGGCGGAGCTTGATCTTTGCAATTTTGCATAGTAATGTTATCAAACAGGTCATTTTCTGATAAATGTGATAGGGCTATGTGGCTCAAACTACTGTGTTCTCTTTTATAGTATATCTGCTGTTGTTGCCATTTTTTTGAGCTTTTGTTTCAGTACATGCTGCGTGGTACACATAATCCTGTAGCAGTGGAAAATCACCACAATCTCTTTCTAAAATAAAGGCACCCCATAAATGGCATAAAATTGCAGGAGGACAAAGCTAAATGGTAAAAAGGGGTTTTACTTTGCTGAGCCTGCAGGTGGGTAGCACTGCTTTAATGAGGGAAGCTCTGCAAAGGCTACATGAAGCCAAGAGATGTGCATGCCATTACCTTACGTAACCCAGTAGCAGTACTGACAGGGAGGAACCGAGGGTCCATTCCTTTTGGAGCCAGAAGTTGGAATTATGTTTCTCCTAGCAGCAGTAGCATCATGTGAAGGTTGAGCCTTGGTAGCTGAGATCAGCCCTGTGTATTGATGATCATAACCTATTGCTGGTAGAGTGTGTGAAGCACAGCTTGATGAGACAATGTGATTAATATCCTCCACAGGAACAAAAGGTCTTGTACTGTTCTGTGGGTAGTAATCAAGTGACAGAGCAGAATTCCATAGACATAACTCTTAATTTTTATATTAAAGTCCCATCCCTGGACTCTGAAACAAGTTGCTGAATGTTTTGTTATATAGTTCTAATATTAAGAATTTTTTAATATTTCTGCTTTAGTACATTTTATAAAATGTTTTACTACATCAAAAGATTTAAACAAGATATATTAAGACTATATAACATATGTAATATATATCAAAGTACAGATTATTTCATGCTGAGTTTGAAATAATTACATTTTATGTATATTGAACAACTGACAAGTGCAGATATTATAATGGTTATAAATCTCACAGTTCTACAAATACATATGAAAACATTACATAATTTATTGGAATATATAGTGACCTTTACAAATATTATATTATTTAGTTTTAATTTTGGTAATGTTAACATATTTATGAATATTGAAAACACAGAAAACGCTGCTATCTGAAGGTCCAACTCAGTAACTAAAAAACGAAAAGCACCTGGTATGGAACTAAATGAGTGAGGACCACCACGAAAAAAACAAAAGAGAAATTTATTGCATATAAAAAGGATTAGCTGATGAAGCGTACCTTGGCAGTACGTGAAAGCGCTAATCCTTTTTATATGCAATAAATTTATGAATATAGTAGAGTAACAGATAATTTATCTGAAGATGGATGAGTATGTTTGGATGGTATCACTATTCAAATAAGGAGCTATTGACTCCAATGTGGGGTTTGAAAAGATTTCTTATTGCACTGTTTGTTTAAAAATATTTTATCTTTTGGTGTCTACTTTAACACACAATGTAATGAGATTTAATTTTCTTGCCATTTATAGTTGCAATACTTTTTATATGGTACTTCTAAGTTGGGATGTGAGTCAAAGATTTAAATATTATTTGGAAAAACATGAAAACAAAGTATATAGAAATAAAGTTGATAAATGTTTTGCATTAAATGTATATCATTAAATATTAATGGCTTGAACAATGGTTGTAAGAGAGGGAGTTTAAATAGATATTTAAATCTTTTAAAACAACTTTTAGAACAAATTATACATATAGCAAAGGATAGTATTGTTGTAGCAGGTGAGTTTAATTCTATTTTAGATACAAATGATACGGATACAACTAGTAAAAGAAAAATATCACCACTTGCTAAAGCACTTAAAAAATTCATATACATAATGTATATTTAAGATATACAAGAATTTTCAGATCCAGACTCACTTTACTTTACACATTACTCTCATAGACATGGAACCCAAGCCAGAATTGATAGAGTTTACATATTAAATGATTTAATAAATAAGTTAGGTAAAGTCCAGGTTAAATCTTGCCCACTTTCTGATCATAACTCTACTACATTTGATTTAACTTTAAGTTATAATAATAGTATTTCCATTAAAAGAATATCTTCTTATATAACTCGTTTTAAAGATTTCAAAGAATATTTCTTAAATGAAATAAAAAAATTATAGAACATAACTGTAGCAAAGAGACATCTGAGATTTATATATGGGATGCTTTAAAGGCATATTTGTATGGTCAAATTATTTCCTGGTACTCATCAGAAAGCAAACAATGGGATAAGAAAATGGCAGACTTACAACAAAAGTTGGCTAAATTAAAATTAGATGCCCAAACACAAATGTAAATGTGACAGAAAATATAAATACATTAAACAAATTCTTAGAAATACTAAACCATAAGACTATGATTAAAAGTGAAAAGATGAAAATAATCAATTACATTGTTAATCCTAAATACATGCATAAATTAGCTATCAGAACAAAGACATTTATAAATCTAATCAGATTAAGGAAATATATTCCACACAGAGAAAAAAAAAGTCACAGATTTATAGGGCATTTTAAAATAATTTAGAGATCATTTTAATTCATTAAATACTTATAGATTCACAATGGATAATTAAAGCATTTTTGAAAAAAATATAAGAATAAGAAACTATCAGAAGACCAAATTAAACTTACTGATAGGCAAATCTCAACATTTGAACTAAATACCCTTGCTGGAGCCTTCCTGTGTCCTGACAGAGTGCTCTTCAAACTATCTGGAGATATACAGAGCTAAGTATATTTTTCTGGCACTTCAGAGTTGTGTACTGTTAATTGTTGCTTGACTAATTTTATATCATTGCTGGCTTACTTCAGAGTTGTGCACTGTTATTTTTGCTTCACTGTATAGTTTTTCAGATCTCTGCTGAAGGTGTTGTTTTTTTCCCTACCCACCCCCTATTCCTGTCTTGTTGTTTAAATTTGGAAGCTTTTGCAGTTGCCCGCCCTCACTGTAGATTTGATCTGGGACACCCCCCCCCCAGTCCCATCTCTTTACCTCATTCCACCTAATAGACTCCTTCTGCACTTGTTTTTAGTCATTTTTAATTTAATTGCATTTTTTTAAACTATTTGGTCTAACATTGCTACATACTCAAGTGTGCTAGCTTGCACTGCATTTGAATTGTTTTTACTGCTGTTTTAGCTACTTTTCTGTATTAAAAAAAAATCTAAGCCTGTTTCCTACCTTTCCTGTAACTAGTGTAGTCCAGATTCAGATTTGCTGTATCCGGAACTGTATGTAAGCTTCTGAGCCCCCCAAGCTTTCTGTGTTGGAGGGAAGCCTTCTAGCTTATTAGTGGGAGTGGTAAGCACTAGGTAACATATCTACCACATAAGGAGTGGTTCTGGCCCAGAAATTGTAGTTATTGGCCGTTTGGGCAGTTTTTCCATCTCTCTCAACTTTCTGATTTAAAAGCCCGCATTTGCACTTGTTTCCCCCCTTTCCTGTAACTAGTTTAGTCCAGATACAGAGTCTTAGTTTTAGCACTTGAATTTGCTTATCCGTGATCAGCACTTGTTCAGAACTTGTTGTAAGCACTAAATAACCCACTAAATACTACAGCACTCAACCTTCCTCATTACCTAGAGGAAAACAGTTTTGGTACTTACTTTCCTCACTTGCTTAGAGAAAAACAGCTCTTGTACTCACTTTCCTCACTTATCTAGAGGAAAATAGTTTTTATTCAGGCATGTCTAAGGGTCAGCTGCCACTGTTCTCTCCTATCTATCTGATGAATCTGGGCATCTTGGAGCAATGTAGAAATTGTCTCATGTACACAGACAACCCTCTCCTCCTACCACCCAACACTACAACCTGTGAGAGATGCACTTATCTAGCCAAACTGGAGGTAAAGCTCTCTCCAACCAAGACTGAACTTGACAGTCAAGAGGAGAAGGTAAACACTTGCACCACACCACACTCATCACATGGTCTCACTAAATCTACACCACCAAAATCCACACATAGAAACACAAAAACATTTGTGGAGGCTCTCAATAATAATCTGCTCAAGCAACAGAGACCTCCAAAGCAGAAATGCAAGCAACCTCCACCCTCCAACACAACCCAAATGTAACATAGCCTGCAGACTCAGTGTGCCACTCAACCACAGCCAATAAGGCAAAACAATGTATCCAACACACTAGTCATAGGTGACTCTATAGTCAGGCACACTGATGTCCCACTCACCAGGCTAAACAAGGACAAGGTTACTGTCAGCTGCCTGTCGGGTGCCAGGATCCACCACATAACCCATGCACTCAGGTCACTCCACAACAAGTGCAAATATGACTATGTCATTGTCCATGTTGGTGTGAACGAACTGAGACGTACATCCCTGGACTACATGAAAAGAGACATGGAAGAGCTCTCTGATCTTGTAGCCCAGGCAGGTATGACCCTATCCCTGAGTAGCATTCTGCCATCACCCAGAATGATACCGCAGTACAAGGGCAAAATTATTGACTTCAACAATTGGCTAAGCTTCTGGTGTCATTCTAAAGGGATCCAGTATCTGTCTGCCTGGGATGACATGGTCGACAGACCACCATGCTTTGCCAGAGATGGCCTGCACCTGTCACCCCTGGGATTCCGGATACTGGCTAAGGTTCTTGCGGCCCCTATAGTGCCTTTTTTAGGAAAGATTCAAATGACAAATTCACCACCATAACAGGAACAGGCAAGCCAGAACTGAGGGTGATGCTACTCAATGCTAGAAGTCTAAATCTCAAAATGCACTCACTCGAGGCACTCCTTAAAATGGAGAACATTGATATCTCTGCAGTGACTGAGACCTGGTTCAAGGCTTCAGAGAGCACCCCTGCACTACCAGGCTATAACCCATACCACACTTTTCGGCCATGTAACCTGGACTGGAACACCAAAGGCGGAAGTGTGTCCATAGTCGTTAAGGATATCCACACCTCCAAGCTAGTTGCTCAGCATAATGCAGCCGAGGTTATCCAAGTGCAACTAACTCTGGGCAAAACTGCAAACCAAATTGTAGCTTCCTACAGATCCCCCACCATGCCCCAGGATTCCCACTCCTCTTTTCTTGATGTACTGGAAAATATTAGGGTTCAACCAAACACCCTAATAATGGGTGATTTCAACTACCCCACCATTAACTGGGAAAACTACTCATGTACCAACTCCTTCGCTCAATGCTTTCTGGAATTCATAAACTCCAATGCCCTGGATCATCTTATCCACACCCCCACCAGGGGCAGCAATAGCCTAGATCTAGTCATTACCAACATGAGTGACTGGTGTTCCACACCTAAAGTCAACGCCTCATTGGTTCGATCCGACCATAAGCTAGTTACCCTAGATATCTACATCCTGCCCCCATCCCCCATTAAGGAAACCATGGTAAAAAAAATTCTCCAAAGCCAACTTCATGCTTCTTAAGACAAAAGTGGTGAACGTCATGACACCCATGCAGATGGACAATACAGTTACGACTACTGAATCCTACACAATTGCACTTTATAAGCACTTACACGAGTGCATGGATCGTGCTATCCCAAACAGAACCAAGACGCTATCCTCCAAAAAAAGGAAGCCAATCTGGTGGTCCCCTGCCATAAACAAACTGTACAACAGAAGGAACAAACTGTTGCAAAAGAGAGTAAAATCCCATGAGTGTAGGAGATCCCTGGTTGGCTTCAATAAGAAGTTGCAATCCCTGATAAAATCCTCCAAATCTAGTTACGAAAACAAAATTGCCACTGATTCTAAAGACAACCACAAAGCATTCTATAGCTATGTCAAGAATCTCAATGGCAACTCTCAGATCTGCTCTGAGTTACAGCACAATGGCACTAAATATACAGACCCAACTGATAATGCCAACATCCTGGCAGATAGGGTCAGTGCTAACTTTACCCCCCTCTCACCCCCTAAAAAGCCATCTCTATACCGGAAGAATGCAAAGTTCCTGTAATCACGGCTACACAGGTAAAAAACACACTCTCCAAAGCCAAGAACACAGCATCCATGGGACCAGACAACATCCGAGGCTGCGTTCTACATGAACTACAGAACGAACTGGCACCCCACCTAAGTACCATGTTCAATCATAGCCTCATCTCAGGCTTTGTGCCCACTGAATGGCGCACAGCGACGGTTATCCCACTCCACAAGGGGGGAGCCACCACGGACCCTGGGAACTACCGCCCCATTAGCCTGACGAGCCTGGTCTGCAAGGCCATGGAACGTATCATCATGGAACTTATAAACAAATACACTGGTGATCTCCAAACTCTGAACCCCACCCAGTTCAGGATTGTAAAAGGCAGATCATGTCTCCTAAACCTGATAGACTTCTTTGAAGCAGTCACCAATGCCGTAGACGAGGGTAAGGTAGTTCACACAGCCTATCTAGATCTTGCCATGGCTTTCGACACCATCCCCCACTCTGGAATTATAGATAAACTCACTAAACTAGGTATAAATCCCTATGTCACAAGATGGGTTGCCAACTGGCTCGCTGACAGAACCCACACTGTGAAAGTAGCAGACTCCAAATCCGACTTCAGACCAGTGACAAGTGGAGTACCACAGGGTTCAGTCCTGTGTCCTCTCCTGTTTTGTACCTACTTCTCTGAAGTACAGGCTAACACAGAAGGTCTTTGGCTAACAAAGTTCACAGATGACTGCAAACTAGGAGCCATAATCGAAACTCCTAACAATGTGGACATCCTACAAAAGGGCCTCACTGAGACAGATGCCTGGTGTCAAAGCCATGGCCTCAAGCTCAATGCCAAAAAGTGCATTGTCATCCCCTTTGGTAAAAATGCTGTACCCATGAACTACAGCATAGGCAGTAGTATACTTAACACCGAAAGTGTGATAAGAGACCTTGGGACACAGGTGGACAGTAGTCTCTCCTTTGATAATCACATCGCCACAGTAGTCAGGAAATCCTTCTATGTGGCACATCTCATCACAAAAGGTTTCTCATCTAGAAAAAAAGAGGTCATTGTTCCCCTCTACTCATCACTCATTTGACCCATTATAGAGTACAGCACCCCTTTTGGTATGTACCTCACAAGACATCTACAACAACTGGAAAGGCCGCAGAAATACCTCACAAAGAGGATTACCAGCCTCAAACAGATGCCCTACGCAGACTGTCTCAAAAAACTCCAGCTTTACTCCGTCGCATATCACCTACTCAGAGGTGATCTCTGCCTAACATACAAAGCTATGTCAAACCCAGAGCTGTTGGACATGCTCCACTTAAAGAAATCCCAATCCCTCTGAGCTACATGCTCTAGAGACCTAAACCTTGTCACCACAATAAACAGAACATGCCGGAGGGATATATTCCTGTCCCAGAGACTTCCCATACTCTGGAATAAACTGCCTATCTATATCAAACAAAGCTCCTCATTAGCACTTGCAAGAAAAATCTTGATGATTGGATGGGAAATAGGAAATTCACCCCGGGGATCACTTCTGTGGCTCTGCTCGACAGTGGCACAGGAAAATAATTTTCTTGGGTGGCAAAAGCCAGGGTACCTTTTTGGATGGGCTTGTATAGGCCCTAGGGCCAATAGCCTAGTACCTACCTATGAACCTATACCCAATTTAAAAAGCTTAAACCTAATAAAGCTCCTGGAATTATGGCATTATCCCTGAACTGTATAAATTAATTCCTAAAGATGTTCTGGATATATCACTTAGAATCTTTAAAGTAGTGAAAAACATAGAGAAAGCCCCCCATTCTTGGAATTATACTCTTGTAACATCAATATTAAAACCAGATAAAGATCCTATAAAATGTTCCTCTTGTAGACCCACCTCCTTGTTAAATCTTGATTATAAATTATTTATCACCATTCATGCTAATAGATTAAAATAATTTCTACCATCCTTGATTGATGAAGACCAAACAGGCTTTATTTTGAATAAAAATACAATATTAAAAGGAGTTTGACTTTAATTGACTATGCAAATATAAAATAAAATCTAATCATAGTGAGCTTAGATATAAATATAGCCTTTGACTCGGTTAACTGGAAGTCTTTCATTAGTTCTAGAAGAATGTAACTTTTCCAGGAATTTTATACAACGTATTAATCTTTTATATGTTAACTCATATGCATATTTTAAAATAGGCTCTTTTACTTCTGAATCAATAAGTATACTTAAAGAAACTAAACAAGAATGTCCATTATCTCCTCTGTTATTTACATTAGTAATTGAGCCATTTGCAAATTTAATTAGAATGACCTCAAATATAAAAGGTGTTATGATAAATAAAAATATAACCTCTAAAATACTACTGTTTGCAGATGATATCCTATTAACATTAAATGAATGCAGTATTTCTCTTCCAACCCTTTTAGTTTAATAGAAAGTTTTCAGAATAAATCTAGTCTTCTATTTAATGAAAATAAAACAAAAACTCTAGCTATAAATTATAATGTTAAACACACTGAAAACATATTTGATAAATGCATAGTTAAAGAAAAAAGATAAAATACTTAGGAATAACTATTACAGAAAATATTAATAAAATAATATAAATTAATTATGAGGACAACCTAAATTCCATGATGAATCTCATAAATAAATGGAATAAGTATTTTTACTATAGAAGATAGACTTTCCATAATTAAAATAATTATCCTCCCAAAAGTCCTATATGTACTGCAATCATTATCCTTAACTCCTTCACAAAATTTTATAAAGAAATTAAATTAATTAATATTAAAATGCTTAGGGTACCCTAGCAAACCAAGAATAACTTTGGCACACCATATTAGAGATTGGTCTTTGGGTGGTATTGGATTACTAAATTTAAAATGATATGTATTGTCATCAATTATGAAAACAGTAATACTTTGGTTTAATAGTTAATGTTAAGTTGTCATTCTCGCCTTCATTCTTGCTGGATGGGTTCGGAGCCGATCCTCGGCTCCGACTCAGCCTATACTATAGCTCGAGAGCTATTTTTACCGGCTCAAGACAGCCCTATATCCCACAATACCATGTGCTAACTCCCCAGATCTCGTTTGCCGCTTCGCTGCGAGGTAGTCTGTTTTTACCGGCTCTGGTCAGTAAGTGCTTTTTCATATATATATTCAGTCTCAGTAGTTTTTTTCCAGTTAGTTACCCTTCTTAGGTCCCTTCTAACTGCCTTACCCTTTTCGGTAGCCCTTTTTCCCTTTCTTTAGTTAGTTTTTTATCTTGGGCCTACGGGATTTTCCTTAGTTTTCCCCCACCCCTTTCAGTGTGTGTGTGGGTTTTTAGTCAGTTTTCCTTAACTTAAATAAGTGTGTGTGTGGACTGACTGTGTTCCTTTTTATTTTTTGTCAGGATGTCAAAGGACCCTAAGGTTTCAGGATTCAAGAAGTGTGACTCGTGCTGTCAGAAAATGTCTCTGACAGACGGTCACACTTCTTGTGTCTATTGCTTGGGGCCTTTACACCTGCAGGACTCTTGTTCCGTTTGTCACGGATTTAGTTCAAGAGTCCTGCAGGAAAGGCGTAACAAGCTCATCCTAAGGGGCTTGTTAAAGCCTGATGACTCCCCGTCCAAGTCTGGCTCGGGGAAGTCGTCAAAAACCGCCAAACCCTCGGCTCCAGCTTCTGAGCCGAGAGCTGGCGTTATCGAGATGGCTCCGACTTCGGTTCCGGCTGGCTCCGAGGCAAGCAAAGTGGTCTCTGCTCCGAAACCATCATCGGAGCCGACCCCAGCGCACAAGCGCTCTAGGTCCCCTTCACTAGAGTCTGTCAGATCGGCTCCGAGGTCCCCTCTCCTATCGGAGCAGAGTCATAGGACTCATTCATCGAGGTCATCCAGGCTCTCCGACCACGACATCGAGAGGGTGGTCAGTAGACTCATAAAATCTCAGGCACTGGCCCAAATGCTCCAGAGCCCATCTCACCAGACTGTGGCTCCTTCGATACAGCTATCCATTCCTCCTCCGACTCATCTCTCGAGCTCGGAGCCAGAGTTTGTCAGAACCGTGACCTTGCCCACATCAGAGCCGATGTTTCCTCCTTCGGCTCCGGTGTTGTCGGCTCCGACCTCTTCATTGGTTCCATCCGTGGAGAGGTCTGGGTGCCGAGACTCCATTGTCAGCTCCGAGGGGGCGAGTGGCAATGCACCCTTGTCTGACCTCGCTCTCCCTCTCGGAGCTTCAGCTCTGGTTAGTTCGGCCCCGACATCATTCTCGGAGCCTTCTCTGTCGGTTCCGGGGGCGGTTCCGGTCTCTTCGGAGCCGGTGCTACCTTTGGTATCTGATAGGGGAGCCTTCGAGGTGATGAGGAGCGTGCTGGACCCAGTGTCCACTCCAAGGTTAAGTTCTGCGTCTCCTCCCTCTGTAGTGCCTGTTGCGGTCTCTGGTCATCCTCTTACACCTGACAGCAGAGATCCAAAGCGTAGGGTACCCACTTTGGGTGTCTCCTCCTCTTCCGAGGGCTCCCCTAGGAAAAGAAAGTGCAAGAGGAAGCACATAGACTCCCCCGAGTCTGTCACGTTGGACACCGACTTGGATGAGTCAGAAGGTTCCCCCAGATCCCCCTCTGAGGATGTCTCTTTTTCAGACATCCTGGAAATCCTAAGACAGAGGGGAAATTGGTCCACTCTCAAACCTTCCGAGGATGAGTTGGTTTACCTTGACGCCTTTGGGTCTCGTCCTTCCACCTCCTGGGTGTCTCCCCCTTTCGACCCACTAATGGAGGTAGTGGCTAGAAAGGCGTGGGCAGCTCCTGATTCAATGGAACCTACCCCTAGGAGGCCTTCTAAATTTATTTCTGCACCAGATGACAAATCCTTTCTCACGAAAGGTGTTTCAGTTGATGCTATGGTGGTAGCAGCAGCCACTAAGAAGGAATTGGCTGATCCTTCTGTATCTGTTCATCCTCCTAACAAAGAGTCCAGGACCATGGACAGGTACGGCAAGCAGACCTTTGCTTCAGCGACCTTTTCTATGCGATCGCTGAACTATTTATGTCATTTCACCCGCCTTCAGAGAGATTTGCTCAAAGAGCTGGGTGAAACGGTACAGGATCCTTCTGCTGCGGGGTTTAAGGATAAAATAAACTCTCAGCTGGCTACCCTGAACTCCATTGTTAACTCCTCCATGCGGCTTATCTCTTATGCAGCCGATGGAGCGAGTAGGGCCGCTGGCACAGGCGTTACGTTGAGAAGTCACGCATGGATGCGACTCTGTAACTTTGCCGATCCCTTCAAGGCGTCCTTCACCAACACCCCCTTTGACGGTTCGGAATTGTTTGGACCTCAGGTGAAGAATACCCTCACCAGATGCGAGCAAGATGGTAAAACTCTCTCTGCCGTGGGAGTCCGTTTTTCCACGCCTTCTAGACCTTATCCTAAGGGACAGAAGGGAGGAAAGATGTGGTTCCGCAAACCACAGGGAGTTGAGCCTGCCGCACGTGGTGAATTTCCCCCTAGAGGCAGAGGGGGAAATAATAACAGACGCCACCCCAGGGGCAGAGGGGGTCCTCAGAACCAGGGCTCTAGGGAATCCTTTCCTGACCAACCCTTTCAGCATCCCTGAGAAGCTGCCCGACTGTCCGCCTTCGGAGGCAGTCGGGGGAAGATTATCTCTGTACCCGGAAGCCTGGAAATTCCTCTCCCAAGACACATGGGTACAGAAGATCATATCCAAGGGTTACAAAATCCCTTTCACTTTCCCTCCAGTAAAACCGCCAAAACCCCTACCAGACGTACCACCTGCACAAAGGGGTCAGGCTCAGCTAGAAATAAAAAAGCTGTTAGAAAGAAGAGTCATCCAGGCAGTCCCAGCAGATCAGCTAGGATCCGAAATTTACTCCAGATCCTTTTTGGTACCAAAAAAGACAGGAGAATGGAGACCCATTTTGGACCTCAGCAGGTTAAACAACTCTGTACTAAAGACAAAATTTTGGATGGTAACACTGCAGTCCATTCTACCCTTTTTGGGCAGAGACAACTGGATGTGCTCGTTAGACCTCCAGGATGCGTACTACCATATAAAGATACACAGGCACTCTAGGAGGTTTCTCCGTTTCCGGCTGGGAGTCAGTCATTTTCAATTCAGAGCCCTGCCCTTTGGTCTCACCACAGCCCCCTGGGTGTTCACCACATGTTTGGCAGTGGTCACGGCTCACCTGAGACGGAAAGGATTCCAGGTGTTTCCATACTTAGACAACTGGCTCATTTCCGCTACCACCAAACAGGATCTCATAATGGCCAGGGATTACACTATTCAACTTTGCAACAGTCTGGGTATTTCTATAAATTTTGCAAAGTCCTCCTTGTCACCTTGTCAATGTATAAACTTTATAGGCGCCGTATTAAACACCACAGAAATGTCTGCAACATTACCACCTCAGAGAGTGACAGACATAAGGCGGACTGTTCAGCCTCTGTTTCAGACCAACAAAGTCCAGGTCAAGCAAGTATTGAAAGTGATGGGCCTCATGGCAGCGGAGATTCTTCTACTTCCATTAGCCCGCTTCCACATGAGGCTCCCTCAGTGGATGCTGTTTTCTCAGTGGTCCTTTCAACAGCTACCAATGACCCACAACATTTTGATAACCCCATCTTGCAAGAAACATCTCTCCTGGTGGATGGTTTCCCCTCAGCTTTTTCAGGGCAGACCCCTTGTTCTCCCCCCCCCCTCCAGTTGCCACTGTCACAATGGATGCCTCCCTGATTGGGTGGGGGGGGGGCATTATCAGGGCAGGACGGTCCAGGGCACTTGGCAACAGTCAGAATGCCACCTGCACATAAATGTCCTGGAGATGAGGGCGGTGCTTTTGACGTTGCAAGTCCTTCAGAGCTCTCTTCCCATGGGGACTATAGCAATTCAAATGGACAGTATGTCTGTGGTGTGGTACATAAACAAGCAGGGCGGAACAAGGTCCTATCCCCTCTGTCGAGAAGCACTCAGACTTTGGCAATGGGCGATTTCATCTCAACAGTTTCTGATAGCAACGCACATCCCCGGGAAGTCCAACGTCATAGCAGACAGATTGAGCAGAACTATTCTCATGCCTCACGAGTGGTCTCTAAATCAAGCGGTAGCAGACGGAATTTTTCGGAAGTGGGGCCAGCCTTGCTGCGACCTTTTTGCAACTCCCCAAAATAGCAAGTGCCTCGACTTCTTCACACTCTTTCCTCTGCCAGGCCAACCCCTCAGAGACGCTCTTGTTCACGTTTGGCCCCGGGGTCTTCTTTATGCCTTTCCTCCTTTTCCGTTGATCCCGCAATTAATTCAGAAAGCAACCACATTGAGATCCAAAATGATCCTCATTGCCCCATTTTGGCCTCGACAAGTTTGGTTCCCGTTCCTGCACAAATACCTACTGGAACAGCCTTGGCATCTGGAACCCCTTCCGGATCTGTTGACCCACTTCACGGGCAAGCTGCATCAGTCTCTACATTCCATCAACCTCACAGCTTGGTTGCTCCACTTCCAGCCATAGCCAGGCTTCCCCTTATTTCTCCTCCTGTTCGTGATATAATTCTGGCCTCCCATAAGTCCAATACTAGAAAGACTTATGCGAGTAAATGGAAGCATTTTTCACACTGGGCACAAACTAGGTCCTTAGATCCTTTCCATGCACCCATTCATGAGGTTCTGGACTTTCTGGCAGAGCTTTTTCATTCAGGGTCATCATCGGCCACTATCAGGGTACAATTAGCGGCCATTGCTAATTTTCATGTTGGACTCTCAGAAGCAAATATTATGTCCCACAAACTCTGTAAAGCCTTTCTCAAGGGCATCTTTTTGCTCAGACCTCCATTCAAAGATCCACCACCACAATGGGATTTGAATTTAGTTCTAACCTCACTAATTCTGCCCCCTTTTGAACCTGCAGCTTCTTGCTCACTCAAACTTCTTTCTTGGAAAACGCTGTTTTTAGTAGCTATAACATCTGCCAGAAGGGTTTCGGAACTTCAAGCCTTGTCTGTCCGTCCTCCTTATTTGGTTTTTCATAAAGACAGGGTAACTCTCAGAACAAACCCTTCCTTCCTACCAAAAGTGTTATCAGAAGCAAATCTAAACCACTCCATTGATTTTCCCGTCTTTTTCCCAGACTATACCAACAGGGCTGAACAAAAATTACATTCATTAGATGTTCATCGCCAATTACGGTATTACCTAGACAGGACAAAACAATTCAGAAAGTCAGACCAGCTCTTTCTCTCTTATGCTGCAGGCAAGAAAGGGCTTCCGGTATCGAAGGTTACTCTTTCCAGATGGCTGACATCTATTATTACCTTGGTCTATGAGTTGAGACACAGGCAACTTCCCTCTAGGCCTAAGGCTCATTCAACCAGGGCACTATCAACTTCAACAGCGTTTCAAGCAAGGTTACCACTAGATGCCATTTGTGCAGCAGCTACATGGGCTTCCAAACATACCTTTATTGCCCATTACAAGCTTGATTTAGCCTCCAGAAATAGAGCTGATTTTGGTTCCACTGTACTCAGGAGTCTGTTTCATTGAGCCACCCAGGACTAAGATGCTAGGGACGCTGTCCCATCCAGCAAGAATGAAGGCGAGAATGACAACTTAACATTAAGAAGTTATGTCTTACCATAACGTTCCATGTTAGTTGTCTTCTTCTCGCCTTCTTTCTTGCTCCCCTCCCTCCTGCCCCCTAGCCTGGATAGACTCGAGGTTCTGAGTCCTTCCATTTCTGGAGATACAATATGTTGCGTCTTTTTCCTTGTATCCTTAGTGTTACTAGCAGGTAATCTTTTCTCGTAAAAGAGGATTATAATATTATTATTATAATATTATTATTTATACTATGTCTTAGCTTCCAAACGAGATCTGGGGAGTTAGCGCATGGTATTGTGGGATATAGGGCTGCCTCGAGCTGGTAAAAATAGCTCTCGAGCTATAGTATAGGCCGAGTCGGAGCCGAGGATCGGCTCCGAACCCATCCAGCAAGAAAGAAGGCAAGAAGAAGACAAATAACATGGAACATTATGGTAAGACATAACTTCTTATTATATTTCCAAATACAAAATAACATCTAAATGTTTAACTCATTATTTAAACTCAAATAACTATTTGTTATGGATATTAAATTAACAATTTATAAATAATTCTAATCAGTCAATTAATTCTGGTTACATAAATATTGTTTTGAATGTGTTAAAAAGAATTATTTATGGAAATCCAAAATATAAAGCATGTTTTTTTCTTATACTTCCAATAGCATATACTCAGAATAACATCTCTACTATAGATATGCTTGTAATGAATACCTTTAAAGAAAATAATCTGATGTATTGTTCACAGTTAATAAATAAAGGAGAATTATATTCTATCCAACAAATAATACATTTAATCTAGGTAGTGAACTATGGATGTTCTTCGTGTTTCACTGTTGCAGTCATTACATTTGGGTAATCCTGCTGGCAGGTTGCCCTCAGTCGGCCTGAATTCCAAAGTCCTGGGTCCTGCGTCGGCCGATGTCGCCACCTCCCTGACGTCAGGTCATCAGGGGTATAAAAGATGCGGCCGATGCCATTTTCTTTAGTCTTTCTTGCCGCTGGGTGCCCAAAGCTGAAGCAGTTCGCAAGTGCCGGTCGGCCGATTCCTGAGATTTTCGAGTTTCAGATCCGAAGTCTTCTATAAAGCTAAGTACCCCATTAGGAAAACTTTTTTCTTGCTCCAGACCGATGTCAGAAAAAGTTAATAATTGTATTTCTTGTGGGAAGCAAATACCTCATAAGGACTTTCATTCTTACTGTATTCCTTGCCTAGGCCCTGACCATAACGTTTCAGGTTGTCGGTTTTGTGCTAGATTTAGCCAGCGCACTATTAAGCGTTGGTATGACTTTGCATTAAACTATTTTGGACGCAGGTTTAATTATCCAGAAATGTCATCGGATAGCCATCCTACTACCGGAATTCACAAAAAACGCAAAGAAAAATAAAAAGATAGACAACCGAGGCCCAAAACTGACGACGAAGCTTCTCCTAAGCCAGTCGCCAGTTCCCAGTGAGGCGCTTTTGCAGCCCCTGACGCCCGCTACTTTAGAGTCACAGGCCGCTACCGACTCCCACTTGGAGTCAGCTATGCCACTGGAAACTCAAGGTATTGGAGCCTCGGATGCTATTCCTTCAGCTGGGTCTGGAGCCACTGAGCAGGCTCCGGCTTCTGAGGGTGTATTCAGACCTAAACATCTATACATTAAACTGACTTCAAAGGCAAAGACTAAAGCACCTTCAAAGGCAAAGAAGCAAACTCAAGAGCCACATAGACAGGCCTCCATGCCCAAAAAGCAGATGCTCAAAATGGCCGAAGACTTGATTACCTTGATCAGGGGTTCCCATCCCCCTCCTGATAAGAGGCCTAGGCAAGAGACTGACTATGAATCTTCAGATCAGGTTTCCATTTCTTCTGATCAGGAATATTCTCTTCCCCCCATGAGGATTCTGATGCTGAAGAATAGAATCTATACCTTCAGCTTCTCCTCCAGAGGACTATTCTTTTGGGGAAACCTTACATACCATGAGGGAGTATTTCCACTGGGAGAGCCAAGATTTTTCAGAATCTAAAAAGAGGCTCAGGGATTTCCTGTTCCTACCTCAACACACGCCACTAGCCATCCCTCCTGTGTTAGACATTGTAGATGATGTGTTTTCAGAGTCCAGTCTTATCCCTGACTCCTTACCTCCAGCTCCTGTTAAGCCTGACAGATATTTTAGGGTTCTTGACTCACATAAATTCCTTTTTAAAAACCATGCTGCAGACCCAGAAACTATTTCACAGGGTCCCAAAGGAGTTAAGGCTTCCGCTGCAAAAAACCCTACCCCCTCTGACAGAGATTCTAGGGCACTGGATAGATGGGGAAAAAAGGTTTACACTTCTGCTACCTTGGCTATAAGGGCCTTAAACTGTCAGTTTCATATGCTCAGATATCAACAACATGTCATGGCTTTGCTTAAACAGAAAATGCTGTTAAACTCTGAATGTGCAGAAAACAAGAAAATGCAGGATTTATTGCATGCAGCTGAACAAGTTGGAAAGCATACTTTGCAATGTGGTTTTGATTCTAGGAGGCATGCTTGGTTAAAGGAACAAAATCTGCCTGATCATGTTAAAGTTAAATTATTAGATGCACCTTTACAGCATGATACTTTACAGCACCTTTACAGCAATCTAAGCTACAAACCTACAATTAATAGGCCAACTAACTCTCTCCTAGTCTGTCATCTCAATATTAGAAGCATTAATAACAACGTACATGAATTGCATGCACTTCTAGATGTCCACTCCCCTGAGATTCTCTGTTTATCTGAAAGCTGGTTAAAACCTAACACTAAAGACAATGAAGTGCTACCACCTGGGTACAACATACACAGGCTGGATCGTGCTTCGAGGAAGGGGGGTGGGGTAGCTGTACTCTATAAATCTGAGTTGAATGTCACCATAGATGTAATACAACCTCCTCAGATTAATAACTCAGAGATTCTTGCCACCAAATTACAACTTAATAAAAATAAATGCATTAATATCATCTGTATGTACATTCCCCCAGGTAACAATATATCTACATTTGAAGATATCCTGCACTGGCTATCATGTCACTACCCCCAAGAAACCCTACTACTTGGAGACTTTAACATAGACTGGGGCACCTGTTCCTCAGAATCCCCAACCACCCATATTAACCTGCATGCATTTACACAAATCATATCCACCCCTACCAGGATAGGTAAACCCAATCAAAAAGAAAGTATACTTGACTGGGTACTCATAAACAGTCACCCCCAACTGTACACCTCTGGTGCCCTCCTTAATGGCCTAAGCGATCACCTTCTCACATATGTAATTAAGCACAAAACCATTAATTCCCAACAACCCTTACTCAGAAAGGTTAGAAACAATAAAAACTTTGACCCTGCCAAATTCCAACAAGAACTAAACTCATGTAATTGGTCTATTCTAAAACACCTCCCCTTAGAGGAAGCAGTAGCATACTTTAACAACAAATTCCTTGAGATCCTTGATTTGCATGTACCTGTTCGTTCAGAGAACCAAGGCAAAAACTGCACCATGGCTTTCTATAGTGTCTAAACTCAAAATTACCCTTAGAAACAAAGCATGGGCTTTATGGCATTCTTCTAAAGACCCTCAAGATCACATTAAATACAGGCAATCCAGGAACGAAACCAAAAAATCAATTTTACAAGGCAAAAAACAATACTACTGTAATTTACAGACAGTAAATCAAAATAACCCTCAGAAGTTTTGGGCAGGTTTAAATAATCTACTACATCCTGGACAAACTTCAACCCCAATCCCTGCTGCTACTATTGATAAAATCCCTGAAGATGTTTCTGATAGTTTTAACCAATTCTTTACTGAGACAATTCAAGCCCTAGCTAGCCAACTACCTCCTAGTTCCCCTAGTCCAGAAAGTAGCACCCCTAGAAACCTACTCGCATTCAGCTTCCAACCAGTTGCCACTTCACTTATCCGTACCTTGATCAAAAAATTAAAACCCACTACACTTTCTGCTGATCAACTCCCTGCCGAGTACCTACAAAAATCAGCTGATGCTATTGCTTACCCCATCTCAATACTAATCAATCAAACCATAGTAGAAGCTAAAATTCCCATCGTCTGGAAAATATCCTATGTAATCCCACTTCACAAAGGAGGCAGCTCTACTAAATTCTCCAATTATAGGCCAATAGCTATACTCTCTCCACTTGCAAAGATTATGGAAAAATGTATTCATAGACAACTCATGCACCACCTAATCAAAAATCGCCTTATGGCAGACACTCAGCATGGCTTCCGCCCTCATCACAGCACTACTTCAGCCCTCCTAGCCTTTACTAACACCATAAACCATAATCGCAACAATAATAATATATCCTCAGCCCTCTTTTTGGATCTTTCCAAGGCATTCGATATGGTTGATCACCAACTTTTAATCCACACCCTGCAAACATTCTGTCTAGATACTGGAGCCCTCCAATGGTTTCAATCCTACCTGAATGGTCGACAGAGCAGGCTAGGTTCTATACTAGGGCCCTTGCTGTTCTCCATCTTCATTAACGGCATTTATACTGTCATCACAAAAGTCAGTTGTATCCAATATGCTGATGACTCTACTCTGATTTGCTCAGCCACATCTCCAGTAGAGTTATGGTCAGCTACCCAGACCACCTTTAATACAATAGAAAACTGGCTTTCTGAACAGCGTCTGATCCTAAATCCCAAAAAACTAAAATGCTGTTATTTTCACCAACACGTAGGTCTACCGCTTTCACCTTTACCATAAAATCAAATGATGGCACAATAATCTCCCTGACCCATCTACAAAACTATTAGGTGTCATCATAGACAATAATCTAAAATTTGACCTACATGTTAACCAAACTATCAAAACCATCAATAAAAAACTAGGGTCACTTTACAGAATAAAAGCCTTCCTAACCCCGCCAGCTAAAATTGCCATAGCTCGCTCTCACCTTCTTTCAGCCCTTCTGTATGCATCCCCTCTGCTCTCGAATTTAAACAAGACTGTCCTTAACAAACTCTCAATTTGCTACAACCACATTGCCAGGTTTGCCACTGGGCTGCCTTTTAGGACACATCATTGCATCAATCTAAATCAGCTTGGGTGGCTTGAACTACCCAGCCTAATCCAGTATAACCAACTGATTATGGCCTATAAAATCCTCTATAATCCGGACAATACTCCTGCACTTAAAAATATTATCACTCCCTATAACAATCCTAGACCGCTTCGATCCTCTAACAAACTACTAATTCAGACTAGCAAAATTAATAACACAGCCGGTGATTCTCTCTTTGCAAACTCTGTAAGTAGATCCTGGAACTCTCTTCCAGCTGATATTACCTTACTTTCCACCTTAGGTCAATTTAAAACTAGACTCAAACAACATTTGTCACTTAACTGGCTATGTCAATGTATCAAGCCTGGCTAACTCTCTCTAGAATGTGTAAAAATCTGTTAACCAGTTTACTGTGTAATTTAATTTAATCCTGACTTGTGCTCAGGATTAACTGTAACCTGTGGAACTTGTTTAACTTGCTTACTTATGTAATCTCTGTAAATAGTCTGTTTGTAATATGTAATGCTGTATCTGCTTGCCCTTGGAGCTTTTCTCCCCGGGCCTTCGCTGAAAATGGACATGCATCCAGTCAGACTATCCCGGTCAACAAATGTAAAATAAATAAAAATAAATAAATACTTTGTTTGGTGTTAAGGCAAAAGAGGTGTTAAAGAAAATGGAGGACAAAGCTAAATCTATGCAAACGGTCAAAGATTTTTTACAAGTAAAGCCACCTAGGTTTAGTAGACACTGGCCAACAAAGAATTGGTCCTTTCCTGTGTCAGACAGACCTCAAAGGGGCAGATCCCAAGCGCAAGGTTCATTCTGCTCAAAACAATGGGGGGCTTCTACCTCCAAAGTTGAAGAAGACAAATCACAACCATTCAGGAAACAGTCACAATGACTTCCCCCTGCCTGCACCAAGCACTTATCTCCTGGCAGCCCCCTTAGGGGGAAAATTAGCACTTTTTTCTCAAAATTGGCATATTATAACCCAGGACAAGTGGGTCTTAAATATCGTGTCACAAGGCTACAAGTTCCATTTCCATACCCTGCCAAAGGCAAACGGCTGGCCAGATCTGCCAAAAAATCAGTGGGCAGAGGCACAAAAACAAATCTCATCCCTCATGGACATGGGGGCCATTCAGCTAGTACCAGAGCAAGAGCAGGGACAAGGATTTTACTCAAGACTGTTCTTGGTACCCAGAAAGGACAAGGCCTGGAGGCCAATACTGGACCTATCTATTTTGAACACATTCCTGGATATACCAAAATTCAAGATGTTGACTTTGCAGCAGCTTCTGCCCATGCTGGGCAAGAACACTTGGCTTGTGACTTTAGACCTAAAAGAGGCATACCTGCATGTCCCAATCAAACAAATATGCAGAAGATACCTCAGATTCAAGGCTGGCTCAATGCATTACCAATTCTCTACACTGCCCTTTGGCTTAACTACTGTGCCTAGGGACTTTACAAAATGCCTGGCACAAGTAACTGCATTCTGCAGACAAAGAGGAATACAAATATATCCTTTCTTGGATGACTGTCTAATTCAAGCAGAGAACAAGAACATTCTTCTACAGCACCTGGTGTTTGTGAAAAGTCTTCTAACATGCCTGGGGTACACAGTCAACGAAAAGAAATCAAAACTAGTACCCTCTCAAGAGATAATATTCCTAGGTACAAGCTTAAATACAACTGCCCAGATGGCTTATCTCACGCCAGACAAATAAAGACAACTGACTACATATTTCAAAATGCTGGCAACAAAGGCCCAGTTATCTGCAAGAAAGATTCTGCAGGCTTTGGGCTTCATGGCATCCTGCATCCTACTAATTCCATATGCAAGACTGCATATGAGGAAACTTCAATGGTACCTAAAAAGTGTTTGGACTCAACATTGCCACAGCCTGGAAACTATGACTACTCTCATTCCCTGCCTGCAACAGGAGTTTCGATGGTGGGCAAAGGCTTGTCACCAAAACAAGGGACAGCCATTCACATTACCCCCAGCCAGGCAAACACTAACAATGGATGCATCAGACTACGCCTGGGGGGCCCACATGGCAGGAAGATGCATTCAGGGCACATGGACCTCAAACCAAATGCATCTACATATCAATCAAAAAGACATGCTAGCAGTTCAAAATGCCGTGACAGCCTTCAAGGACCTACTTCATCCAGGACAACTACTGATAAAGACAGACAACACCACGGTCATGTGGTATATAAACAAGCAGGGGGGCACTCATTCTTACCATCTTTGCAGACTAGCCATGACTTTGTGGGACACAGCATTGACTTACCAAGTACACCTACAGGCACAATTCCTGCCAGGAAGGACAAATACTCTGGCAGACGACCTAAGCAGAAACCTCATGGATCCCCACGAGTGGCACCTGGATCCACAAGTCTTCAGCATGATAACAAGGAAATGGGGATGCCCGGACATAGATCTATTTGCCTCCCCTCACAATTACCAACTAAAAAGATTCTGCACAAGGATTTATCACAGACAAGCATGGAAAGTGGATGCCCTATCTTTCAGCTGGAAAAACCTGTCAGTATACGCATTTCCCCCTCTGCCTCTCCTCCCCAAGGTACTCGTAAATTTCAGACAGGAGAAGCCAAGGATGATACTAATTTCCCCAGACTGGCCCTGCCAGTACTGGTATCCAATACTAAGGAGCTTGTCTTAATACCCAGCTTGGACCTTACCTCAGATACCTCATCTACTGTCCCAGCAAAACAATCGGATCCTGCACAGCCAACTCAGGACTTTAAACCTGGCAGCATGGTGGATAATGTAGTCATACAAAACACACCTCTCAGTAAAGCTGTGATGGATGTCATTTTGGAGGCCAAAAGGCCTAGTACTAGAAAATCTTATGCTGGAAAATCGAAGAGATTTTGTGCTTGGAACCAGACACAAGGAACTGATACAGCTGTGCCAAATATTCCTCAGATTTTACAGTACTTAACTGAGATGCTGGACAAAGGTCCATCTTTTTCATCTATTAAAATTCATGCCTCTGCCATTTCAGCTCATTATAATACAGTGACACCAATTTTTTCTCATCCCTTACTAAAACAGTTCCTCAGAGGAGCCATAAACTTAAGGCCTCCAAGAAGATCACCAATGCCTGCATGGGACCTCAACTATGTCTTGGAAAAATTCACCCTGCCACCTTTTGAGCCAGCTGCTATGGCTGATATAAAGTTTTTATCTTGGAAAACAGCTCTGCTCCTAGCAATAACTTCTGCAAGACGTGTTTCAGAGCTTCAGGCACTCATGGCTGTGGAACCTTTTATCATTTTTTATCCAGACAGGGTTTCTCTGAGGACAAACCCAACATTTATGCCTAAGGTGATGTCCAGTGTGGATCTTAACCAAACTATTCATCTGCCAACTTTTTATCCAAATCCACAGAACAAGGGGGAGAGAATTCTGCATTCTTTGGACGTACACAGACAGCTTAGATTCTACTTGGACAGAACCAAAGTTTTCCGAAAGACAGAGTAATTACTAGTGGCATATGCTGCAGGATCACAAGGAAAGGCTATCTCAAAACAGACTATTTCAAAGGGGATAGGCCACTGCATTCGTTTCTGCTACTTACACCATGGCAAGTCAGTGCCTAAGGGCATTAAGCCACATTCAACCAGAGCTGCAGCCACTTCAGCAGCCTTTCTCAGGGGAGTACCAACCAAGGACATTTTAGAGGCTGCTACTTGGAGTTCAGTGTACACCTTTACCAAGCACTATCATCTGCCACTCTACTCTAAATCCAGGGCAGGCTTTGCTACTGCAGTTCTGCAGGGCTTCATAACCACTCCTAATGCTGTTTAGCTCCAGCCTCCCACCCATAGCTTTGGGACTCTACCCAAATGTAATGACTGCAACAGTGAAACACAAAGAACATAGTACAGTTGTGTACACTTACCATAAATGTAGATGTTCGAGTGTATTCACTGTTGCAGTCCAGGTTACCCACCCGCCATCCCCCTTTCTTCCGATGGAACCTATCTTTCCTTCTCTGATTTATACAACCTATGTGGTGTATTTGCTTGTAGATGAAGGTAAAGTTTATTTTGGTGTATGTATTTATATGTATATAAATTTTGGCTACCCTTTCAGGGGGCACCTGACATCTGGGGCAAGAAAAACTAAAGAAAATGGCGTTGGCCGCATCTTTTATACCACTGACGACCTGACGTCAAGGAGGGGGTGACATCAGCTGACGCAGGACCCAGGACTTTGGAATTCAGGCTGACTGAGGGCAACCTGCCACCAGGATTACCCAAATGTAATGACTGCAACAGTGAATACACTCGAACATTTACATTTATGGTAAGTGTACACAACTGTACTTTACATGTACAAAATTGCAGACAATATGTTGAAAATAGAATTAAAGTTAAGCAAACATCAGTGAAAGATTTGGTTCCTAATTTGATTGAATTTCTATCTATGGTAATACAACAGAGAATATCTGGAAAAAAACTTTAATCACAGATATATAAAATAATTAAAAAGTAATTAGATTATAATAAATAAAACTACTGGAGTTACTTTAGACTCATAAACAATTCATCTCCCAATGATAAAGATAAATATTAATATTAACTTCATCCAAACAAACCTCTAGTTCACTATGTTGGGAATTGTTTTCATGGAAATTTTTGCATAGATCTTTTTGTTCCCCTCATAGAGTAGAATTAATATCTAAAAACAAAATGGGTTGTTGGAGATGCAAGCTAGATTTAAAAGCTGACTGGGAATATATGTTTTTGAATGTTATGTAATCAAGCCATTTTGGAAAAAAATTATGTTTTATTACAGGCTTTGTTTTCTGATAAATTTACTTAACCAACCCATTGATTCTGTTTAATACCCCAGTACGTGATTCTGTTAAAAAAATGAAGTGTCCAATTCTTTGGAGCACATTATCGATTGAAAAGGAAAACAATAACAAGAAACTGGAAAAGTCAATCTACTCCTTCTGTCAAAGAATTTAAGAATATCTGCAGAAGTCTGCTATCTGGAAATTATTACCTTTAGACTGAGAACAAGAATCACTTCCTTACATAACTTTTCCAAGTGTTATTAATGACATTTATTGATTATATTGAATCAATAATTACTTTTTTAAGTAGACACCCTTGTAAATAGTTGTATTATATGTTTTTTAAAAAAGGTTAAAGTTTGTTTTTATTTATTAATATGTCAAATATTTCTAGTTCAGTTGAAATGTAAAAATATTTAATTTTGTTTAAAATTTAATAAAAATTCTTTGGAGAAAAAAGAGGAACCACGTCTACCTAAAGACAGAGAGAGAATTTTTTTGTGGACGAGTAACTTACAAAGGACTTAGCCAATGCCATGGCAGAGCAGGAGCAGGTGCATGTTTTCTTTCAAACTTTGGTATTCCTTGTGAGATTGAGCAAGACACTAGATTGTCTTTGGCCTGAACTACACACAGTGAGGAGAGTTGGAGAGGCCATGTTCCCGGCCTAAGAACACAGTATGAATGAAAATTCTTGTGATGAACATGTTTCTTACACCCATGAAAATTATTTCCTTTCTTAAAACTCGGACTCAGAACTCGGAATCAGTCACTTAAACTGGGTCTAATAACAACCAATAATTTAAAGATAAGAAAGTAAAACTACAACACTGGAGTAGTTCTCTTGGCTCTGGAAGCAGGATGACACAGTGGCCTGATTATGAATACAAAAAGCATGCACCTTCTCATTCTGTGTAATGAAAGAACAGAATTTGGCACCAGCTGATGCCTCTCTCATACCACTGACACCCTGATGTCTGTGTGGGAGGGAATCAATAACAGACAGGTAGGGAAAGGTATAGAGCTTTTGAAGTTGTATCATACACTGTGCTCCTGCAAGTAAGAATTTCTAAAAGTTATGACTACAGCACTGAATATTGTGAAAAATCTCTTGCTTTTCTACAGTATCTTAGGCCAGTTCAAGGAGCATAAAACAGCTAGCTTGTAATGTTGGGTGGTTCTAGTACCAGTAAGAAGTGATGCTTGTTCTTTGCTGTGCTATAGTTTTCTGTAAGGTTTAGGCTGAAGTGATGCATGGTTTGAGGAGGGTAGTGCTACTGGTGCAAAACATTAAGCAGTGAGAAATCAAGAGTCTGTACAACCATTAAAGCGGATAAGCTCCTACTTCATTCTGACTGTGTGGAGTTAGACCATGGAAAAAAGGAGCTCAGGTCTTCTTCCAGAAATGAGGAGAAAGGAGGAATACAATGGAAAATATCCCTTGATACAGCCTTCATTTACCCACACTGTTTCCTATCCATGGGCTTAGGATTATTGGGAAAGCACAAAACCTAGAAACTTCTCCATGTACTGTGTTATTTTTCTTTATTTGTTTTATTGAGTAGATATGTGTTTTTGACCAAAGGTCCCCCCAAATCGTAGTAAATTATAGAAAACAATAATATTACAAAGTGGTGAAATCAGTACAAGTTTGCAAACTATACCTAATGAAAGCAAAATCAAATCACGTCTACATGAAGACGTCAACATTAAGCCAAACAGGATAGTATAAGCTAATCAAAAATATGCTGGATAAAATAAACCACAAAACAGTGTACTATGTAAACTTAAAAATAATAAAAACACCACACCAACAGTCCCAGCCAAATGTTTGTGAACCAAAATAGGCTTAACAGAGACTAAATAATTGATGCCTTGGGGAGGGGGGTGGCATTCAGTAAAATTTGCCAGTGGAGTTCTCTCTTTTCAGTAAATGTTTCCCAGTCATCACCTCTTTTGGGGTGTTCTACTGTCACCAAAATAGTGAAAGAAAACATTTTGAAATCACTACACTGCAGTGAATGTTTATAAAGGGCATTGAATTGATGTGCCTTATTGATTGAATATATTTGCTGATAAATTCTTGTCTTTAAAGGTCCAACAGTCTTCCCAACATGAGATGCTGGGCAAGATGAATAGAAGGCAATATACACTACTTTTGCATTACAATCAAATCTGCCTTTGACTGTAATCAATCTTGGAAAACCATGTAGTGGGAAACCTACACTGCTTGCATGCTCCACGCCGTTTCATCCCCCAGTTTTTAGTAAATTTATTTATACAGCTTCCACTGGATTCAAATAATGTTTTGAAATTTTTGTTGTTCTTAAAAACAAATCTGGGCTGCTCCCCAGTCTATTAGTTAGCCCAAGACTTCCAAAGACAGTGCACCAATGACAACTTATAACATTCTTTAAAAAGTGAATGCCTCTACTATATGGTAAAACTAGTGCCTGTGAGTGGTCACCCAGACTCAAACTGAAGTTTTTCTTATTAATATTCTTTGTACCCATCATATGTTATACCGTCTAATAATGGGACCATAGTGAGAATTCCAAAGTTCCAAAACAAATAGACCAAAATTGTCCAACGTATTCTGGGAGTAACCGCTATTTCCAAATGTATCACACAATATGTTGACCTCTACTTGAAATTGTGTGTCATCAGAAACAAATCTGAGGAGTCTAACTAATTGTCCCCTCACTAAGTTCTGTTTTTGCCAGATAGGGTGATGACTGTCAAAATGCAAATATGAATTTGAAAATGTGTTCTTTCTAAATATGTTGGATTCATACTTGTGGTCCTCAAAGTTCTTATATAATGTGATATGTGATATCAATAAAGTCTATGGTCTGTCCATTCTCCCTCAGCAGTTGAGTTTGGCTCTGACCCTTGGATCCCACTCAACTGCTGAGGAAGAATGAAAATGGATGGACCATAGACTTTCTTCCAGATCATAGCATTTTTGAACTCTCAGCTCTTCCCTCTACCCATAATTCCATACCAACCTAACATACCTCAGATCTAGTTTGCTGCCCATATAATTAACAGAGCAGTGTAAAATAAGAAATTAATGGATTATGGAGCTCAAACAAGGACTAGAGGTTCCTCCAATACTCTTTAATCTCTCCAGGAGTAGAACATGGAGGGGGGATGGGTGAGTGGGAAGTTGAGCAAGAATGAAAATGGGCAACAGAGAATGAACATTACAGTGAACATATAATCAGATGTTATCCATTTTCATTCATTCAACTGCTTGGACAGAGTCCCCAGCTACCTAAATCCTGGAAGGACCCCAAGGAAGGATATTCCAGAACACCGCCAAGCCAAAGGCTGCTCTTCCTCTAGAGATCAGATCCAGTTTGTAATCAGCAATAAAGGTATGAGGATTAGCCCAAGTTGCAGCTGCACAAATATCATCCAAGGAAGTTCTGGACAGAAAGGCTGATGAAGGTTCATAGGTTCATAGGTTCATACTAGGCTATCTGCCCTAGGGCATTTAAAAGCCTAGCCAGAGTGTGTTTGGCTTTCGCCACCCATTTTAAATTAATTTTGCTATGCCCTTTTTCGAGGTTAGTATACTGTGCCTCTGTCTAACAGTGACACAGAAGTGATACCCGGGGTAAACCTACGATCTCCCATCCACTCATCAAGATTCCTCTTGAAGAGAGTCAATGAGGGACTCTGCCTAACCTGGACTGGGATTTTATTCCAGAGTGAAGGGAGCCTCTGGGTTATGAATCTGACCCGCCAGCATGTCCTATTTATTTCAGTGCTGAGGTTCAAGTCTCTCGAGCGCGTAGCTCGATGGGATTTGGATTTTCTGAGGTGCAGCATGTCCATTAATTCCGGGTTGGACATGGCTTTATACGTCAGGCACAGATCGCCTCTGAGCAGGTGGTATGCCACTGAGTAGAGCTGGAGTTTCTTTAACCGGGCAGCATATGGCATCTGTTTGAGCCCTTTGATCCTCTTGGTGAGGTACTTTTGGGGTCTTTCCAGTTGCTGCAGGTGTCTGTTAAGTTACATCCCAAAAGGGGCATTGTACTCAATTATGGGCCTGATGAGGGATGAGTAAAGAGGCACGATGACCTCCCCTGATCTAGATGTGAATCCCTTCATGATTAGGTGGGCTATATAAAATGTTTTTCTAACCACTTTGGCCAAGTGTTTGTCAAATGAGAGATTGCTATCAACTTGGGTCCCCAGGTCCCTAATTACTTCTTCTGTACTTAATGGATTACCACCTCTGTGGTAATTTGTGGGCACTTTGTTTTTGCCAAAGGGGATGACTATACACTTTTTGGCATTTAGCTTGAGGCCATGGCTCTGGCACCAGTTGTCTGTTTCCATTAGGCCCTTTTGGAGGATGCTTGTGTTGGCTGGAGAGTCGATTATGGCGCCCAGTTTGCAGTCATCTGCGAACTTGGTCAGCCACAGTCCTTCCGTGTTGGCCTGTACCTCCGAGAAATATATACTGAACAAGAGAGGTCCCAGGACTGAGCCTTGTGGGAAGCCATTTGTAACTGGTTTGGAGTTTGACATGGCTCCAGCAATTCTAACCATGTGGGTTCTGTCCTTGAGCCAGTTTGCAACCCATCTAGTGACATAGGGGTTTATATTTAAGCTGGTGAGCTTATCTATAATGCCCGAGTGGGGTATTGTATTGAAGGCTTTTGCGAGGTCCAGGTAGGCTGTGTGGACCACCTTCCCCTCGTCAATGGCCATGGTGACTGTTTCAAAGAAATCAACCAGGTTTAAGAGGCAGGATCTGCCCTTAACAAAGCCAAACTGGGTAGGATCCAGTGTCTGTAGGTCCCCAGTATCTTTATTTATGAGGTCCATGATGATCCTTTCCATAGCTTTGCAGACCAAGCTAGTCAGGCTTATGGGGCGATAGTTTCCAGGATCCATTGAGGCACCACCTTTGTGGAGAGGGACCACTGTTGCTGTACACCACTCTTTGGGTACATATCCTGTAGTAAGGCTGAGATTGAACAGTAGTTTTATGTTTGGGTTTAGCTCTTCTTGGAGTTCATGTAGGACACAGCCCGGGACACTGTCTGTTCCCATTGATGCTGTGTTTTTTGCTTTAGAGAGGGCAGCTCTTACCTGAGCATCTGAGATGTCAGGGGGGCAGCACTCTGCTGGGATAGATATTTGCCCTTTTGGTGGGGAGGGGGAGAGTTTGCGCTGAACCTGTCAGCTAGGATGTTGGCAATGTCTGTGGGTTCGGTGTATTTTTTGTCATTTTGGACTAATTCTGAGCATATCTGGGAATTCCCACCCAGGTTCCTAACATAACTAAAGAAAGCCTTGTGATTATCCTTAATGTCCTGTGCAATTTTTCTCTCGTAGCTGGCCTTAGACGATTTTATGAGTGCCCGTAGTTTTTTGCTAATACTGATCAGAGATGCCTTCCCTTTTTGGGATTTAGCTCTATCATGTAGTAGTTCCTCCTTCTATTGTATAGTTTATGTCTGCGGTCCACCAGACAGGATGTCTGTCTTTGGAGGATTGGGTCTTGGTTTTATTTGGGATTGCATGATTCATGCATTCCTGAAGGTGTTCATAGAATGCATTTATAAAGGATTCTGCGGTCTGGGCCGTATTTTCCACAGGCCCAGGGGCTTTGAAGGATTCCACCTCGGTTTTGAGGAGTGTGAAATTTGCTTTAGAGAAGTTTTTCACTGTGGTTTTCAGGGCAGGGGGTGGAGTCGGGATGTGAATATCCAGTGAGATTAGTTTAGGGTCTGATCTTACCAGTGAGGGATACACTTCTGGTCTGGAGCATAGAGTCCCCATGTTGGTGATGATCAGGTCCAGTATGTTTTCCCCTCTTGTAGGAGTGGTAACAAGTTGTTCCATAGCATTTGAGTTTATAAATTCTGGGAACCCTTGAAGTTGCCATATGAAAATACTTGAAGTTCAGAATACTTGAAGTTCAAGTTGCCTATGAAGTTGCCATAGACCTGGTGGAGTGGGCTTTGGGTGGTTTTGGTTCAAGTATGCTCACTTTTGATAAACAAAGGTAATATAGCCAGTTAATCATTTGGCCAGAGTAACTTCAGATACTAGTTTGTCTAGTTCTGAATCAGAAAAAGAAACAAAATATTGCTCAGACTTTATAAGATACTTAGCTCAATAGAAGGTAGGAATGCAATTGTCTGTGCACAGCTAACAAATGTAACACATACTCACCTTTGTTCAAAAAGTTTGGAAAGAGCACTGGAAGTTTAATGACCTGATTAATATTAGACTCTGAAACCACCTTTGGTAAAAAGGACAGAATGGTCCATAGAAAACCCTCTCCTTGTGAAAAATAATTTAGGAGGCTTAAATGACAATACTTGAACTTCAAACAGACTTCTGGCTGATATAATAGCAACTAAGAAGACAGTTTTCCAGGTCATCAGATTTAGCCATAGGTTCAAATGGAGGTTGAGTCAAGGTCTGAAGTATGATGTTTAATTCCCAAGGAGGGGTAGGATCCTTTAAAGGAGGGCTAAATAAAAAAGTTTCTCTTAGAAAGGTTTTGCAAAGAGGAAATTAAGGTAGAATTATTTACTTCCAGATGAAAGTTGGAAATGGCTGCTACTTATACTCTAATAGTTGAAGAACTCACACCTTCATTGAAAATTGTGGATAAAAAGTCAAGGACATTTAAAATTGGTGCTGAAAAGGGATCTAAGTTTTGCCTTAGGGCCAAAAGAACAAATCCTTTCCATTTACTCCTGTAAATATTTCTGGTGGAAGCTTTATGGGAAGATAATGAAATGTGATGGACAGGAGAAGAGAACCTGGGCTGTCTGGTAATCAATGGAATTGGAGAAACCATGTGGTCAACTTGAGGCCTGTTAAGTCTGGGTGAGTCATGCCTGTCAGAAGAGACAAAGGTCTGGAGTTGGATTCAGAATCCATGGTGGATGTAGAAGATGAGGTCAGAGGAAGGGAAACCAAATCTGACAAGTCAGTAAGGGACAATGAGGATAACCATGTTCTTTAATGGAGATGCTCTGTAAAAATTTTGGAATGAGGGGTAATAGAGGATAAGTGTAAAGGAGACCAGGGGACCAAGCATAAAGTGGAGCATCTTTCGGTGACTCCTCTGGTGAGGGGATCAAGGGAAAGAACCTGCTGTATTTGTTGTTGAGCAGAGAGGCAAATAGATCACAGCATGGTTAGCCCCACTGATTAAATATTCTCTCCACCTCATTGATATTGAGAGACCATTCATGAGGCATCAAAATGGACCTTTATAACTTGTCTGCAATCACGTTGGATTTCCCCAGGATATGCATTGCTATCAGAAAGTGATTGGAAGAGATCACCATTGCCATACTCTCATAGCTTTTCAACAAAGAGGGTAAGATCTGGTTCCCCTGTTTGTTGATATTCCAGACTACTGACATATTGTCCATGTGGATCTCAACAGTCTTGATTGGGAGAGTGTCTTGAAAGGCCTGCAAAGCTAGGAGGACAGCTCTCATCTCCAGGACATTAATATGCATTTTGATTTCCTCAGGAGACCATGTGCCTTGGACTCTCCTTCCCAGGAAATGCCCCCGCATCTTAGCTGACAGGTGTCTGTGGTCACTGTGACCTTGGGTTAAGGGAGAACAAAAAGATGGCCTTTGCAGAGTTTATTGGAGTGGATCCACCAGAGAAGGTAATTCTTGCACTCTTGAGTAATTTTGACTGGCATGGATAATGGGTTTTGGAGAATAAACCATTAAGTGGCCAGAGTCCATTGAAGGATTCTCATATGGAACCCAGCAAGTGGTACATGGGTGACTGCCACTCCCATGGATCCCAAAGCTTAAAATATCAGATGTGCTGAAAGGGAAGAATTTTGAATGACCTGGAATTGAATGATTTTTATTCAAGATAAAGAGAAGCTGTTTCGCTGGCTGTATTCAGATGAGCACTGACAAATTCCAAACTCTGAGTCGGTATGAGTGGAGATTTGTAATAACTGACGATATTCCCAAACAGGAGCACATCTGGAGTAAGTAGTCCCTTGGCTGAATCATTTGACACCTGGTTGGAGCAGTCAGGAGCCAGTCATCTAGATATGGAAACACCCAGAATCCCGTCAGTTTCAGGTGAGCTGCTATGATTGCCATGCATTTGGTGAACACCCTAGGGGCTCTGGTGACGTCAAAGGGAGTGCTCTGAAATTATAATGATTGGCTTCCAAAAGGAAGCATAGGTTTCTTCTGTACTGCCTGTTCATTTTGATGTGATAGTATGCATCTTGAAGATCTACTGAGCACATCCAGTTGACCTTGTGCAGAAATGGCAGAATGGCCTGAACCATGACCATACAGAACTCTGTATACTGAACAGACTGATTTAGTCTGCTGAGTTCCAAAACTGGTCTCAAGTCCCCTGTCATTTTTGGCACCAGAAAGAATCTTGAATAAGTTCCAGATCTTCTCTGGTCTGGGGGGACCTCTTAGATTCTTTTCTTTCAGCTTTTTTATCTCTAGAAAAGCTGCTTCCCTCTGACTAGGTGGAACATCACGGATCTCCTTTGGAACTGCTGGGGTGGATTGGGAAAATGGTATAATATAACCTCTGTATATTATCGTCTGTACCCATAAATCTTTTATGATATCTAGCCAGGCTGTCTGGTGCAGGGATAGATGACCCACCGACTGCTTCCAGAGATGGACAGTTGGGTCTCCATTCAGGAATGCTGATAGGATCTGTTTGAGAAAGACTCTCTAGGTCCCCAGGTTATATGAACCATCTCTGCCACAGGACAGTGTCTTCATTTGAGTTCCTGCCTCTGCCCCTGGGGAAACTAGCTTCATGTGATTCCTGAAAGGGACCCTGGGATTTCTTGGACCACATCTTTCTACCACCTCATTGGTTCCTAGAAAATGACCTTTGAACAGTAGAAAAACATTTGCCTACAGCAGACAAGGTCTTTCCTTCTTGTTTGCACCTAAAGAGTTTGTCTTTTACCTTGGGGCCAATCAGCAAGGTTCTGTCAAAAGGTACATTAACAAAATAAGATTTTTAATGGTTTTGCAAAATCACAGAAGTGCATCCAGGCATGTCTCTGAATGGAAATACCTTAACCCACCGCCAGTGAGGTACCTTCCACAAAATGAGAGATTAACCTCATGGATAAATTAGATATTAATTGAAGGGTATTGTAGCCAGCTGCGAGGAAATTGTATTCCCTTCCTTGGAGGACATGGACCCCAAAAGAGATTTGGTAAGCTCCTTGATCAAATCTCTTTGAAGTCTGGTAAAATGTGCCAAATAATTCAGTGGCCTTAAAACAAAGGTCACTGATGCATAGACACACTTCCCAAACCTGTCCAGCACCCTAGACTCCCTGTTGGGGGGGGTGGACAGAGGGCCTCTGTTCTACTAGTTCATTTCCCATGGCTGCTACATCAACCATGGCATCAACTGGCACTCCTTTATTCCAGTGTAAACTGTCTTTTGGAGGTGCAAGGATTTTGTCTGGTCTCTTAGGAGAGCCCAGTTCCTTTCATGCCTGCTGAGAGACCAGATCTACAAGCTCATTGGTGGTGGTAGATGGGCCAAACCCGTATGCCTCCAGAAACACCAATTCATCTTTGGAAGGGTTATTGAAAGGCCAACCACCACATTGTTTAAGGAGTTCCAAGATGTCTCCAAAGGAGATGTCATCAGATGGTGATCTGTGGGACCCTTCCCCCTCATCAAAATCAGTGTCTTCAGTGACAGACTCTTGTGGGAGTCTGAGTGCCTCCTCTTGCATGTTCTCTTCTGATGGACCTCCTCGGTGGGATGCTCCAGGGAGGTTGTGATGCCCTTGCACTGGCCCAGTAATCAAAGAGCCTCAATCTTTACCAATATCACCAGTGAGGGACGTGCACATTGGGAGGATGACAAGTACACACACAGTAAAGTACAATTTCCCTTAAGAGCACTCAGAGATCACAGTCAGTCTGGTGCTGGTTTCTCCCTCTCTCTCCAGATCCCCAATAAGACTCCCCACTGGCACAGCTATAGGCTTAGGATCTCTGCCAAGTGGTCAAGCCACAACCTCCAGCACCCTCTCTGACCAATCAGTGCTTTGTGTCCCTGCCCAAGTAGCTCACACACACACACACACACACACACACACTTTTAGATGTGATTTATATACAAACACACAAACACTTCTGGGGAAGGCTGGCACAGGTTCACTAGCTATGCCCCCTTCTGCCCAGACTATAAGGTAGTACCAGCTGCCATCAACCACTCTTTATTAGCTACTATAAGGCCATTCCCAAAGGATGACCAATTTATTAACCAAATGGTAAGTGTGACCCAAAACTTTTTAAGGCTATTTAGGAGTGGCCTATACAGTGTCATCAAATACATATGCAAGTACTCTAAGAGATTAAATATCTCTAAACAAACCATCTACAATTAAAAGGTTTAAATATATGTAATAATAAATAATAAAAGAACAAGACAATACTCAATAACTTAATGCAGTGACAACAAAGTTCAGAATCACAGAAAATATTTTAAAACAGCATCGCAGGACAGTCTCACATAAATACAGAAAACATCTAAACTAATCTTACGATATTCCTATCTATCTCTAAGAGAGATAGTATGATCTAAGTCTTACAGAGCAAAGAAAATGCAGATGAGAAGTGCTGAAGATGGATGTTTCAGGTCTAAAGACAAGATACAAAATGCACAGACTCACTCTTTGATATAGTTCTTAAATTACTATCAAACATTTCTGCTGGGTTATCTCAGATTACATCATTCTTTGTCACCTCTGCCTTCAGCTCCCCGGCAATCAGAAACTTAAAATTTAGCACCTCTGTGTCAAAAATACTTATCTCTCAGAAATTTGCTTGGAACTGGAAGTGGTAAAACACCTTTGAAACCTGTAATTATTTCTGTTTCCAGACTATAGAAATAATTTCTAGCTGCAGACATAAACACCATCATAAACAATTCACTTATTTTCTTAGAGTTTGCAAGTTAACTCTGTATGTTCCAGCCTTTACCATCAAAACATACATTTACATAGGCATATAGTTTATACACATTTCTGCTCTTTTCCAGCAGGGTACACTGAGGTTACATTCTTGAAGCTCAGTACAGAATATAAAGTTCAACACATTCTTCTGCACCAGTAGTTTAATATACACATAACATATGGTTTTCTTACATATGTAAGACAAGCATACAAACCATATTAATATTCACAAATGACATAGAATTATTTACAAAATTCCAGCTAGCTGGGCTGGCAGCCTTCACAGAGGTATCAAAAGAGATAATGATACCTTGATGGGTGGACTGGAGGCTAGCTCGGACTGGCTGTCCCAGTGGAAGGGATGATCAAGGCTCAGGACACAAAACCAGAGATAAAGAAGTCTGACCTGAAAAGGATAGGATTGTCTGTTCTCCAGGCATAGAGAAAACTCTCTCCACTACCTTAAAAGCAGCACACCTAGGGAAGCAGAAACTGATGGATCCTAGAATGGACCCTCTCAGATTGTCGGCTCCTGATCCTGAAAGGCACCCCACCCAAGGAGGGAGTCAGAACTGAGCTAATGCCGAGGCAATAAAGGGAAAAGATGACTCTGACAGCATCAGAGTTGACTCCAAAACCCTAGAGCTGTCATTGACACCTCAGCACCGAGAGTCATCAGGGTCTGAGGTTCTCATTGCCAGTCAACTCAGAAAAATCACAGGAGTCAAAGAAGCAATGATCTTAAGATCTGTGGAAGATGTCCCCAAAGATTTCTGATCCAATGGCTCTGAAACCAAAGGACAGATCAGAGAAAGAGAAATCAAAGGTGGTGTGGCTCTATGGATGCTCTCAGGACCATGGAGTTGGAGCCAAAAAAACTCCCATTTGAGTCTGCGTCTTGAGGAACTTCCTCTTCATCCTATCCACATCTGCTTTGGATAGGCTCCTAGAGGATCAGAAAGACAAAGCAGTTGAAGAGGGCCTTAAATGTCTTCTGGGTGACTGTTTAAGGAACAGAGATGGTAACCTGGAAGGGATAGGCTCCAAAAGCAAAGGGAGAGTATGGATCCAAGGGCATCTTTCAATTCTTACTTGTAGCTTTGGATCCAAAGTGGTCAGATCTGACTTTTTCCGTTGAAGGAGCTGAAGTCGAGGTGGAATGATGATCAGCAGACCTTTTACATGACTCCTTGTTCTTTGTAACAGAGTAGCCATTTTTGTCTTGTTTTTTAGGGGTTTGAGCCCCAGCAAATGGAGTAGAGTGTATGGAAGGAAGAAGACCCCTCAGGATAAGCTTATTCTTCCTTTCAATCAAAGCTCTAGAATTAAAGTGTGCACAAATGTCACAGTCTACTGCTAAGTGTTTTGGGCCTAAGCAGTATACACATTTACCTGTAAATGTTTTGGGCCTAAGCAATATATACATTCTGTATGGGCGTCACTGTTTAGAATTGTATACCCACAAGAAACACATTTTTTGAAACTGGACAGTTTGTCCAACATTTTTAAACACTACTGAAAAAAATAACAACAATTAATGACACCCAAGAAGGTATATCCAGAAAAGATAGGATTTCTTTTTTTTTTTTACAAAAGGAAAGAACAGACTACCAAAAATGGTATTAAAGAGTACTATAAAAAAGCACAAGAAGGGGAAAGAAAACTCAAGGAGTACGAAAAAAGGCTATTAGTGGAGAAAAAGAATGCAATAATAAAAAGGGTACAAGGGAGCTGTCCCTCTCTAGTATAGAAGACGAAGTGGCTCATGTTTCCAATGCTTTTCAGCTACTTCAGACTTGTAATGTTTACATAATCCCCATTGCAACAGTCTTGCCACATTATTATGCCTTTCCTTATACAGGCCCTCTGCCATTAGTGTATCACAACCAGCAACACGATGCTAATGTTTCTAATTCTGTTTTACAAAACCTTGTCCTTTTCTGACATGCTCAATGGACTTTGTAAATGACATGTATGTAGTCCATGTATGTATCCTGGGTCGCCAATATTAACCTTTGGCCTTTTGATTTAAATTCACCTCTCCTTAACCATTCATGCATCAGATACTGACCAACATGAGGTTCTTCCAGGAGTTTTCTGTAGTTGCAACTACATTTATGCCTCTTCTACATTTGCATAGCATTATAGATGTGTCAATGAAGTTAACGTTTTGTGGCTTTGGTGTTGGTGTGCAGAAGTATTTTAATATCCTGTAGTGCTACTGTTATTAATTTAGTCAGTCAGTATCAGTACTTATTCCCATAGAGTTGCCAAGTTTTTTCTAAAATGTTGTCACTTCACAATAAAGACGTAACATGCTACTATTTTATGTGTCATTTTCTCACTGTCATTTTTTTAATTTATGTTTCTGAGAAACATCCCATAATCATACTTAAGGTAAACATTATATACATGTTATGTTAATTGTGTATGCAGATTTTGTTTGCATGGATGTATCTACTTTTCAAGAACTTTTGTATCTATTTAAATGTCTGAAGACTGATGGGTATGCCTTTGTGGGGGGTGTAACTGGATTTTTAGTCTCAGGCATCTGTCACCATCTTTGGCACCATTCACGAGACCTGCAGAGAAATAAACACAGGATCCAGGTTTTGTGAGGGCTGTTAGGTGAAGTAGTGGCAGACATCTTACTGTGCTAAAGCAAGGTATTTGAGATTCTCACTGAAGGCCCTAAACTTTATAGCTTGCCTCAAGATATTTTCCCCTTTTTTAATGTAGGACAATGTTGAAATGCATCTGCATCACAACCCTCACCTTAGAAAAGAAAAATTGTCCTCAATGGCAGTCCACCTCTCACAATGACATTTTTTCCCTAGGAACACATCTTTAGATACAGAAATCCAGGAATATCTAAAACAAATTGCTAATTTATTTATTGATACTTTTTGACTTGGTTAATCCCACCAGGCTAGTAGCCTCTGTTCAGGTGAGACCTGAGGTGGTATTTATACTACTAGGGGAAATTTGTTCAGGGCATTAGATAAACTTCGCAGTAGTGTAGCAGTTGCATTATCACCTCACAGCAAGAGGTTGTCCACTTTGATTCTTGGCTGGGGTGCCTTCTGTATGGAGTCTGCATGTCCTTCCTGCATCCATGAGGGTTTCGTCCAGGTGCTCTGGTTTCCTCCATGAATCTGGAGCGTTTCTCCCTGGGCCTCCACTGAAAATTGGCTTTGTTCCAAGTTGTACTTTCCTTGTAAACAAATGTTAAATAAATAAATAACTTCCCCTACTCTTTGTATAAGTAATCATATGGGGACCTAATTCAGTGTGGTGCTTCCTGTATTCCATTCTAAGTGTGAAGACAGCTCAGAGAAGCAGGAAGAATGGAGAAGAAGGAGAGCACAGTGATTGGTATGGAGGGTGAAAGTGTTGTTAATCAAACAGCTGTGGAAGCTAGTATAGCAGAGAAAAAGTTGGAAGACATGAGAAAAGAGGAGAATGACAGTGGTGATGTGGAAGGAGTGATAAGAGAGAAGAAACAGGTGGAAGGTAGCATGGTGTTGGATTCAGAGGATATCTTTTAATGGAATCTATTTTCAACAGATATTTCTACATCAGAATGTGTTGTTACAACCCTCCAATTGGGAGGGTTGTGGGATGTCTACATAAAAGAGTTAATAGACCAGAGCAAATCAGAGAGTGAAAAGGCAGCATCGTGGGGAGAGATAATAAGACAGGATTCAGGAAAATGAAAATTCACAGGAGAAAAAAGAGGAAAAGAGACTTTATGCACAGACAGTGAGAGATGGAGAAAGAAAAGAGGGAAAAAAGGCAGAAATTAAAAGAAAATTTTGTGTGAAGATAAGCAGCAAGGCAGACAAGGAATTAGGCAGGTATGAGGTATAGGACAGCATCATAGCACCACTGGGGATAGAGCCCAGAGAGGTAAGAGCCTTTATTAAGGGCACATTTTGTGACTTTTGTTTTTTTGAAGAGGTTCAAGATGTGTTTTTATGTGGCAAGGATAATCACCTAATTAGTAATTGTGCTAAAATATAATGTTTTATATGTGGAAAAAGGGGTCATGAAACAAAGAAATGTGATCAAAAATGTATAAAATGTGAAAAGATAGGTCATTCTTGGATGGCTTATGCAGAATTAGAGAAACGTACACAAGAAACAACATTATTACAGGAACAGGAGAAGGTGAAAATTTCATCAGATCTCATAGAGGAAGTGCAAAATGAACAAATTAATGATATCAAAGTAGCAACTGGTGTGAGTGAGAGTATGATGTAAAAGATAAGTAAACAAATGAGGAAGAAGAAATAAGCAATTCAAGTGATGAAGGAGAAAGTAAATGGGTAAAAGTAAAAAACAAAAGAGGTTCTATAGGTAAAAGGATGAAAGACAGAAAACATAAGTTCAAAAATGCATCTGCAAGAGAAAGCAAAAAAGGGAAAGGATGAAAATAAAATGTATTTACTGTAGTGAGAATCTTAGCCATTAATGTCAACAGTATGATGAATATCCATCGCAGGCTAGGAGTGTTAGAATGGTGTATGACATTAGATATGGCTATCATACCACTTAAAGATACTACAATAACAATCGACAAAAGAGAACAAATAAATGGTTTATCAGAAAGTAAAGTAATGTGTAATTTAGGTTGTGAAAAATGCTCTGGTATAGTCATCCCATGTAAAGACTGAATAGATATTTTGGATTACACAACAGTATTTATTGGAAGAATAATAATCATAAGGTGTAAAATCAAGTTTATAGAATAATTACATTTTATGCATATACCTTACAGAAACTAAGAGAAATTATGTTTAGAAAAATAATGAATCGTAAATTTAAACATGCAAGTAATTGTAATAGGGGACTTTAACATTGATTTAAGACACAGATGTAAAGAAACGTAATTTTAGATATGATTAAATATAACAAAATTTATTTATGGGAAAATAAGAACTGGGCATATGAAAGAAGCAATTTAAGAACTGAAATTGGCTATTGTATAATTTCAGACAGTTGGATTATGCTACATCAAGGGTGTAAAAACACAGACCATTTAACTATATGGATAGAAATACAAGAAAGAAGGAATTATATAAGAATAGGTAAAGGAATAAAAATAATTAATGAATTAGAATTGGATGAACAGGCAAAAGACATAATGCTACAATTATGGCAAGATCATTTAGAAATGAAAAAATTATAAAGAATGGATGAGCTGGTGGATCAATTTGAAAGAAAAATATAGAAAAGAGGCATTAAAATGGCATAAAATTTAAAAGACTATAAGATTTTGATGTATATAAGGAAATTAGTAACCAAATATTCAGAATTATAGCAAGTAATAGGGAAGGGTTTATAGAAAAAGAAAGAAAGCTGTATGAAATGAAGCAAGATAAGATTGAAAAAAGGCCTTTTAAGGAAAGATATTTTTTGCATGGAAAGAAAGAAGTAGTAGTACCATACTTAAGTAAAATAGTTAAAGAAAATTGAGGAATAATGAGAAAATTGAAAGATGAAAGAGGATGTATAGTAAATACACAAGATGAAATTATAAAAACAAAGAATACATAGTAGAGACATTTTCAATAAGTGACATTACATTAAAGATAGATGGAAATTAAATAAGATAACTGAAAAAGACAATAAAAGGATGGAAGGAAAGATTACAATAATGGAATTAGAAAATATGCTTAAGACAGTAAATGTAGAATCAGCTACATTGATAGATGGAATTGAATACTTAATGTACAAAAATATGCAAAAATGGCAAAAAGAATATTTTGTAGAAGTTATGAATGAATGGGTTTGAAAAAAGGTATAAATGAAAAAATAAGTTTAGGGGCAATGAAATTCATATGGAAAAAGAGAGAAAAAATGGATATAAAACTGGAGAACATTGGTACTAAATAATATAAGATTTTCATGAAAATAATAGAGAAAATGGCAAATAAAGTTAATAAGCGATTAGTAGTCAGTAGATGGATAAGTGAAATTATAAGTCTAAGAAGTGGTATTAAACAAGGATGTCCAACAAGTAGCATTTTATTTGCATTAATTATGAATGCAGTGGTCACTGAGATCAATTTGATACTGGAAAAAGCTAGATATCAGACACCAGTAGAAATTATGATTCCAGTTATGTTCACGTATGCAGATGATTTAGTGTTAGCAGTTAAGAATACAGAATGGATAAAAACAACTATAGAAATACTTAATAAATAACTGAAGAGGTTAGGAATGACTATTAATAAAGGGAAAAAAAGGATTATTTTTTTTTTGGGAGAAATACAGGGCATTAAATTCAATAAAGAACATAGAAATCTTAGGGATAAAGTTTGGGAATGAAAAATTAAGAGAGCGGCAATGGACAGATACGATAGTTAGAATACAAGGTCTCTGTATATTTTGGAGAACATTTAGGCTGTCATACAGGAAAAAGGCAAGAGGATAAGAAAGAAATTATGTATGGTTACTATTATGCAAAAAAAAAAAAACAGAATTTCCAGAGGATATACAAAAAGATTAAGAGATAAATGAGAGAAAAGAAAAATACTTCCACAGGAAAAACTGTCAGGAGCTTCAAATAAAAATTTGCAATCATTAATACAACAGATTTTTGAAAAACAGTATATAGATCAAGAAACTTTGATTTGTTTGGAAAAAGAAGCATCTGAGGAAGTGCAAAAAATGTAAATAACAAAACCTAGATATTTTGAAAGTATAAAGAAGAAATATGGACATGGGAAAGAAAGAGAGATTTGATATGGTGCAATATTTATGCAAAGGAGAAAGCCAAGTTAATCAATATAGAGAAGGCAGTCTCAACGATATTCAAAGAGAAATATAGGCAAAGACATCCAAATATGGAACATTTTGCAATAAAAATTTAATATCTCAAAGATGGAATTTAGAAAAGAAGATTAGTAAAGCATAAATTAAAGAAATAGAAGTTGAAGTTATGGAGTGCCTGTGAAGTGAAGGATTTAATGTAGAAGGTCTAACTCAGATTATATCACAGCATGATGAAGTGAGTCCCCAAAATAAGGAGAAGCAGGAAGATCAGGAGACATCAGAAATATGGACATGGGAAAGAAAAAGAGATTTAATACTGTGTAATATTTATGCAAAGGAGAAAGCAAAACTAACCAATACAAAAAGAGCAGCACCAAAAATATTTGAATAGAGATACAGATAAAGGAACTCGGGTATGGAAAACTTTACAATACAGAAGGTAAGAAGACTAAGAGGAAAGTAGAAAAGGAGATTAGTAATGGAGAAGTTAAAGAAATAGAAATTGAGGTTATGGAGTACCTGCAAAGTGAAGGATTCAGTGTACAAAATCTAATGCAGAAAGCACCACAACAGGATACAGCAATGGATATCCAAATTAAGGGGAAACCAGTGAAACAGGTAGCAATTGTTCAGGTGTCATATCAAAATATTTTGGTGCTTTCCACAGGAAACCAATATAAACATTCACTTGAAGCTAGACAGCAAGGGAAGGAATGGGAAACTGTGGAAACTCTGATGCAGTCAATGTTAAGGAATGATAGGTCGGTGAGTTCCCATATGACAGAGCAATGGATGGCACAGGATGAAATTGAAGAGAAGGTGCCACAAGAAGATGCTATAGAACTCTCTATAGAAGGCCCGCAGGAGGTGGAAAACAAAGGATGTGCCCTCAGTCTGGAAGAAAATGAACTAAGGGAAGAGTTGCTTGATTTAATGGACATACATATATTAAGATCAATGAAAGAAATAGACTGCAGAAGGTCAATAAACCCCCAGAAGTCAGAAGTCTGATAAAACAAATGAACACAGTAATTAGGAATCTCCACAGAGATCCATGCGATATAACAGACGTAAACAGGATATATTACTGTGCAGCTAAACTAATAACTAATAAAGTTCTACCAAAAGAACACAGGGTAGTGAGGGAAAGGAAGGGGAGAAATTGAATACAATCATGGGAGTATTGAATAGAGAAAATTATAAAGCAACTAAGACAAGAAGTGTCACTGTTAGAAGAATATCGAAGAGGAATAGATCAACAAAAATACTAAGAAAGATAGACATGATAAAAGCAATGCACAATATTAGAACAGACCAGGATCTATCATGCACTATTGCAAATAAACTAAAAATTTCAGCACAGGCAGAAAAACTTATAAGATACACACATAAATATAAAGGAAAAGTACAAAATAACCAATTTATAGATGACCCAAAAAGTTTTATAGAGAATTGGGAAACTAGGTAAAAGAAACTGAAAGACACCCAAAAAAAAGAAGAAATAGATGCATTTTGGAGAAGTATCTATGAAGATTCCGTGGAACACAACAAAGATGCTAAATGGATAAAAAAAAGTAAAAGAAAGAATAGGAAACTTAAAGGTACAGGATATTAAATGGGATGAAATAATAGCCAGAGAGATTGAGACAAAGTTAAGAAAAGCTTCTAATTGGAAAACCCCAGGCCGAGATGCAGTACCTAACTTTTGGTTAAAAGTGTTAACATCTTTGCACAAAGACTTAGCCATGAGTAAGAACTATTTATATGTGCATCCCAAACAGACACCAACCTGGCTAACAACAGGTAAAACAATGCTCCTACTTAAGAGTGAACTTGCAAGCTACCCCAAAAATGATAGGCCAATAACTTACCTTCCGACTACATATAAACTATACATGGGAATTGATGCCGACAGAGTTTATAGTCATTTAGAAGAAAACTCAATTATGGCAGTAGAACAAAAGGGCAATAAAAGAAAGTCATATGGAACAAAGGATCATTTGTTGTTAAAAAAAAGTCATAGTGGAGCACTGTAAAAAGGGAAAGAATTTAAGTATCACATAGATTGACTACAATAAGCATTTGATAGTTTCCACATTCATGGTTAAAAGAGTGCTTAAAAATGTATAAGATACATCCCACACTGATTGATTACATTACAGTGAGCATTAAACAGTGGCAGACCACTTTGCAATTAAGCCATGATAAAGGACAAATTATTATCCTAGGGATAAAAATTCAAAGGGGGATATTCCAGGGTGACTCTCTGTCACCATTGCTATTCTGCCTGTTTACTTAACAGCTTAGGCCATGGCTATAATTTGGCTCCTAGAAAAAAACAAAATCTAAAGACTTCTCCTCTTCTCTTTGTCTATGATTTAAAACTGTATAGCCCACCAGATGAGGAACTGAAAGCACAACTGCAGGTTGACAAGGCTTTTTCAGATGATATTAGAATGTCATTTGGCCTTGATAAATGTGCAATAGCAACCCTTAAAGCAGGAAAACATCAGTTTGGGACAAGAATGTGATATAAAAGAACTTGAGCGAGAGGGAGTGTATAAATACTTGGAAATTGATGAAGGATCAGCAATAAAACATGAGAAGACTTAAATTAATCCTGAAAACAGCGCTGACATCTAGGAACAAAATCCAAGCTATAAACAAATTTGCTCTTCCTGTCCTAACTTACAGCTTTGGAGTAATTGATTGGTCCCAAAATGTATTGGATAGATTAGATATTAAAACAAGAAGGATGCTTCATGCTCACCAAATGATCTATAAAATTCAGTGCATACCAAGATTATATATTCCCTGTTCCAAAGGAGGGATGGGCCTCCTTGAAATTGATTACACGTATAGATCTGCAATTGTGGGACTCCACACATATCTGCTGACCTCACAAGACCAAAACATAGTGAACATTTTGAAACATGAGGAGAATAAATCTAAGATGACTTCTCTGCTTAAGTTACAGAAGCATATCAGCATCAAGTAGGAATGAAAACCAAACCAGAAGTAGATAAAAATCAGGCAGCAACTGAATGTGCCAAAAAACAAAAGAAAGAATATAAGGTGAAGGACCAGATGAAAAGGCAAGAAATGTGGAAAAATCATAAATATAGTTGCAAGTATAGAAAACTTCTGGAAGAACCTCATGTTGATCAGGAATGAATGCAGGAATGGTTAAGGAGAGGTGAATTCAAACCAAGAGATGAAAGGTTAATATTGGCGGCCCGAGATAGTGGGCTACATACACGTTGGTTTACAAAGTCCATTGAACATGTGGGAGAAACAGACAAATGTAGGTTTTGTAAAACAGAATTGGAAACAGTTGCACACCTCATTGCTGGTTGCAACCTACTAATGTTAGAAAGACTGTATACTGAAAGGCATAATAATGTGGTGAGACTGTTGCACTGGGGATTGTGCAAACATTATGGTACTGAAATGGCTAAAAAACACTGGAAATAGGAGCCACAAAGCATCATAAAAAATGATGAAGTTTACATCACATGGGATCATCCATTGCCAACAGGTCAAATGACAGATGCCAGAAAATCAGATATAGTGGTCCAAGAAAAGAAGACAAAAGTAGCATTGTTCATTGAAATCACCACACCCAGTGACTACAATGTCCTGCATACAGAGAGACACAAAATCATAAAATATCAGGATTTGCAGGCAGAAACTAGAGCAATGTGGAAGAAAGATACTCAGATAATTCCAATAGTAGTAGGAGCAATGGGTCTTATAAAAAAAGAGTCTACAAGCATATTTAGATATGCTACCAATACATGTAACTCCATAAGAATTGCAGAAGGAGTCATTACTGGGCACATTGCGGGTGCTGCGAAGAGCACTTTTGGCTGACATTAAAGAGTGAAACAATACTAATTTTATGAACTTTAATTGTATTTTGACTCAGGAATGTGGTCCATTCCCATCATTGTATTAGAAACCCAAAATATTTGGACAAATTAAAAAAGAGAAAAAGGCACATTTAAGTAACGTTATAATATTAGGTAAAATTGCACATTTAACTAATGTATGTACAATTCCATTAGCATTAGAAAAGGATACAATGAATGTAATGTTATGTTCATTTGGGGGTCAAGGTTAAACCCAGTGAAAAGAGACATGCTTTATGTAAACGGGAGAGGAGGAGGGATGAGCTTGTTACCCCCAATTGTATATGTTTTTTCATTAAATGTGTATAAAATCTTAAATAGGCAAGATAAGGAAAATCTATGAACAAAATCATAGAAGGGAAATATAAAGCAATTTGGGAAAAGTTGGAATATGTAAAAAGGAGCAAAAAAGTTCATTGTATGGATATGAAATTATATCAAGAGAAATATTGCTATGGAAATTTAATATAGGAAATATAAAAAAAAATAAAAGGATTTTGTATGAAAATATAAAGGAAACATTTTGTTATGTTTATTTTTGGAAGCATATATGTGAAGAGAAGATTAAAGCAGTAAAAATGAGAATTAATAGATATAAGAAACATGTAGAATGTACAGATTTTTTTGTGAAGATTATCAAAAAGTAAGTTACTGGTTAAGGCAAAACATGCCATATAAGACAATAAAAGAATTTATTTAAATTGTGGTGAATTAGAGACAAGTGAGCATGTTTTTATAAAGTGTAAAAGAATATTTAAACTATTGAAGGAGATGTATGATAAAGGATACTTAAAATAATTGTTGACCATTGAATGTATCAGTATGAACATGATTAAATATGGACATTAACAAACTGGATGCAAAATGATTTTGTATAATATGGAATGAAAGAATTAATGAAGTGAAATACAATGGAAAATGGTTATTATCAGAGATTTTGAAGAAAGTAACACTTGGTTGTGGAAAAAAGAGTGGTGGGATTAAAAAATTGAAGGTTTAATATAAATTTAAGAAATACAAATAACTAATATAAATATGTGTTGAAATTTGTATATAAGATGTATATATTTGTAAATACAATAAAGAACTTCTACTCACTATGACACTCATTGTGCATGCTGCCGACGAGTGTAAGAATCCGTTCTGTTCCTAGTGCAGTGACACCTGGGAGAATGGAACACAAAACATAGAATCCAAGGAAAATAGAGTAGTGGCAAATGCTGACTCAATAGAGATGTCTGTTGAAATCTAGGAGGAGAGTTGTTCAGGAGAAGGAGATCAGATTGAGGATTCAAAGCAGTTACTTCAGCAGGAGATTTTCAAAGGATCAAAAGGTGAAGAGGAAGTTATAATTTCAACCCTCCATTCAGGAGGGTTGTGAGATGGTATATTAGAAAATTTGATACAATAAAGCAAGCCAGAGACAGGGAAGGAAATATCATGGTGTGAAATGATGAAGAGAATAAATAAGGAAGATGAATAGAAATTATAGAATAAATCATTTGCAGAAGTAACCAAAGCACAAAAAGAAGTCAGAAGGGAGAGAAAGAAGATAGAAGAATCAGAAAGGAAGATGCATGTAGTGAGAATCCAGAGTAAGGAAGAATCAGAAATGGACAGGTATGAAATATGGGACAAGATTGTTGATTCTTTAGGAATAAAGACACAGGATGTAACAGCTTTTATTATGATTAAAGAAGATACTTATTGTGACATTTTTTGGAACTGCTGAAATTTTAGAATCTTTTTGGAGAAATATGAAAAGAAAAAATAAATATATCTGTGGAATAAATATATTTTAAAGACTTTGTTCGGGAAACAGACAAAAAGTTAATATACAAGTACTTATTAAAGAATGTTTTTAATGAAGTAAAGGACATCTCTAAAGATATTGATAATAAAGGACTTTAAACAGGGTGTTGGGACTGTAATGTGATTTTGAAAATGGAAAATGGCAAAATTGTATATAATTCAAGCATGATTAATGTTGATGGTTATAGAGCTGTTGTTAAATATTGGTGACAACCAAGAACATGTTTTTTTTTTTCTGCAGGAAGGACATTTTGTGAATACTTGTGATAAAAAATATGTTATTCATGTGGGGAAACTGGTCATGATGCTAAAACCTGTGGAAAAAAACATGCTATAAATGTAAGAAAACAGGAATGTACAGATGAATTGTGAGAAGGAGAAAATATTAGAATGTGATGTAGAAGGACAGAACAGAGAACATTTAAATGAAAAGGAACAATTGCAACAGGAGAAACAACAAAAAGATAAAAGGGAAATTAATAACACAAACCAAGAAGAAAATATGGATAATACACAAAAAGGGGAAGGGGATAGAAAATGTGGAATAAAAGTTAGTGATGGAGAAGAAATACATTGGCAAATGATTAAAAAGAAAAGTTCAATCAGGAAAAGAGGTAAAGACAGGAAAAAAAAATTTCAGTATTTAGGAATGAAAGTAAAAAAATGAAACAGATAAATAAACTTTTGTAAATTAAAGAGAAAGTCAGCAAATAATCTTAGGATTTTATCTATTAATGTTAGTGTAAATAATGTAGTTCAGAGAATTGAAGTGATAGAATCGTGTAATAAGTATAGGTAGATTTGATACTATTGGAGGATATTAGGGTTTTAAATGAAAAAAGAGAACAGACAGAAACATTATGGCTAGGGGGCTATAATAAGGAATTTGAGTAATGAAAATTATTCAATGGATTGCTATATTGTAGAGGAAGGAAATAAACATTTTGGACTATACTTTAGTTAAATTACAGAGATTGATGATTGTGGACTTTAGGTGGCAAGGGAAAGTTTATAGCTTAAAAGCAGTATACGCATATGTGATATATAAGGAAAGGGAGAGATTATTTCAAGAAATATTAGATTGTTATAGTAAATATGGATATAATTCTAACAGTAAACGTTACTTGTTATGTCAGATGTAAAAAGCAAAAAAAACAAAAAACAGATCGGATAAAGCGATGGAAGAAATAAAATGTGGAAATCTAGAGCTATGGAATTTGAATACAGGTATATACTGAATAGGAAAATACAAAACAGAGACAGGTTATTTTTTGTTATCTAAAACTATGAGAACAGTGATAGAAGAAGCAGTAGAAACATGTTTTTGGATCATTTGGCAATATGGATTGCAATATATGAGAATAAAGAACCTAAAAATTGGGAAGGGGTTAAGAGGATCAATGTAAAGGAGTGGAATAAGAAAGGTTGAGAAGTTATAACAATCTTATGGAAAGATCATTTGACAATGAGAGAGAATTTTACAAAAACAAAAATGGTCAGAAAGGTCGATAACTTTTAAAGAAAAGTATAAAAATGTATTTAACATGGGAAAATAAGAAAAACAAAATGATAAAAAAGAATATAGAGAAATACAAAAAGTTACCTTAAGTATTCTTGGTAGGAATAAAAGGGAATATTTTAGAAAAAAAGAAGAGAGTTATCAAAAGAATTACGAGAAAATGAAGGATTTATTATATAACCAAAAATATTTTCTACAAGGAGAGAAGGAAGAAGTATCACCATACTTAAGTAGAAAAGTAAAGGAAGATAGTTGTATAATGAGAGAGATGAAACATGAAAAATGAAAAACTGAAAGAGAACAGACAAATATAATGAATGTTGTGGTGAAGTATGTGAAAGAGATGGCAAAAAAGAAAGAAGGAAAAAGGAAAAAAATCAATCGAGGGTAAAGCAGTTTACAGAAGAAATGAATAAAGAATTGAAAAAACAAATTACAATAATAGAATTAGACAAGGTAATGAAAAAACTAAATGTAAGTTCAACATCCAGACTAAATGGTGTAAGATATTTAATGTATAGGAGTTTAATGCAATGGCAAAAAGAAATTATGATAAAGATATTTAATGAATGCTTAAATAATGGTATTAGTTATGAAGATATATGTAGGGGTGTTCTGAGATTTATATGGAAGAAAAGGGGAAAATGAAATTAAAATAATTTGGATGCCAATAATGTTGAATAATAGTAATTATAAATTATTTATGAAAATAGTACAAAAAAAGATTAGAAAATAAATTGAATTATATAATGGGAGAAGCTATTTATGGGGTTAAAGGAAGAAGAATCCAAGAGTTATTAAATATAATTAGAGAAATAGTGAATGATGGGCGGCCACAGTGATGCAGCAGTTAGGGTTGTCACCTCACAGCAAGAGGTTCTCCGGTTCGATCTTTGTCTGGGGTGCCTTCTGTGCGGAGTCTGCATGTTCTCTCTGTGGTTGTGTGGGTTTCCTCTGGGTGCTCCAGTTTCTTCCCACACCCAAAATACATGCTGTAGGTGGATTGGACACTCTAAATTGGCCCTAGGCATGAGTGTATGCGTGTGTGCCTTCCATGGAAGATTGGGCGCTGGGCTGGCAACTCAACACCATAAAACTCCACTGCCAATCATGAGTGGACAGGTGTTCTGCTGTGGCAACCCCTAACCGGGAAAAGCCAAAAGAAGAAGAGAAATAGTAGATGATATTAAGAAAGGACAAAAAAGTAAAAAATAATGCTGGCTGATATAAATAAAGCATTTGATTGAATAGAGCGTGATATCATATGGCAAATAATAGAAAGATATAATTTTAGAGAAAGAAAGTATGTGAATCAGTATATACAAACACTAAAATTAGAATTTTAGTAAATGATTGGTTAAGTGAAGAAATAGAGATGAATACAGGTGTAAAACAAGGATGTCCAACAAGTAGTATTTTTTGTAATGTTTATAAATAGTGTAATAAAAGGATTAAACAAAGAAATGGAAAAAAGTAAATATGTACAGGATGCTAGTGTGATATATCCTATTATGTCTTATGCTGGTAATATATTAATAACAGCTAAAAAATGGAGAATAAATGAAGAAGGTTATTATAAATATGTATAACAGAGTGCATAAGTTGGAGTAAACATTATTAAAGAAAAATGTAAGAGTTTTGGAGATGACAATGAGTTGGAAGGCATATAGTTTGAAAAGGAAAAAATATCAGTACTAGGAATTGATCTTGGAGAATAGCATATATTGAAGAAACAATGGAGGAGGTTTTTGAGAGATTTAAAGGGAACTGGTATCATCTTGAATAGGAATAGTTTGTCATTCAGTAAAAAGGTAAATTTGATAAACACAATATGGATGGAGAAATTATTATATAAAATTAGTGTATATATGATACCAAGAGAATTGCAGAAACAGTTTATTGAAAATATATTTCAATTTATTTGGGAGGCTAGATTAAATCTAGTCAAAAGAGAGGTATTATATATGTAAACAGAGGAAGGGAGCTTAGGATTACTGAATCTGATAGTATATGGAGCCTCATTAAATTTATATTAGGTCTTGGAATGGATAATAGGAAAAGAAAATAAGTTGGTAATAAGTGTATTTAAGGACAAATATAAAAGTGAATGGAGTCTAATAAAACTAATAAAAGGAAGAGAGAATGGAGAAATTAAGACATAAGAATGTATCAAGAATAATACAATTGTGGAAATTAAAAATATAAGGAATAAAAGAAAATAGAAAAAATATGGTATAAAAATATAAAGTGGAAAAATTATTGTGTGAATCCATGGGAACATTTAACAGAAGAAAAAAGTAAAAGCTATAAAGCAAAGAAATAAATGGTGCATGAAGAATATTGTATGTCAAGACGGTATGGCAAATTAGTAAGTTGCCAGTAAAGGGAAATATGCCTTATAAAAAAGTAAAAGAAAGGATTTGTCTTTTTTGTGAAGACTCAGAAACAACAGAACATGTTTTCTTAACATGTAAACGAGTTAAAAATTTATGGAAAAAATAATAGAAAATAAAACAGTTAAAGAATTACAAGGTTGTAAACAGATAAATATGGATATGACTGAATATGGTTATATAGGAAACATAGCAAATATGTCATAATTTGAATAAAAATGTTTTGTAATATATGGACAACTTGGAACTAAAGACTGAACAAAATTATGTTCAATGGAAAATGGATATTACCAAATATAATAAGGAAAATTAAGTTGTGGTTATAAAAAAATGAATGGGGATCTATACAAATGTAAAGATTTGTCAATAATGAAGGAATATAGTGTTTAATTTAAGTTCTTTGTAAATTGTAAATAGTTTTATAAATAAAGAACCTCGACTCATTTCAATAGCTGACGTAGAATATTTTACATCCACTTAAGCTACCACCAGCTCAAGCAGATGGGGCCTCAATTTAATATTTCCTCCAAAGTAGGAGTGCAGCACCCCTTTATGCTACAGTGCAGTGTCAGCAATCTATCTGCTTGGTGTGGGAATGGAACCCACAACCTCCTCCACCAAAGGTGAGTGTGCTACCTGTTATACCACTGACACTGTCTAAGATAATAATCGGCTAAATCAGCAATTGGCAATGTGAATGAAACAATCATAACAATACTTACACTTTAGATCTGCCAATGAAGTGGCTGATGGACTTCCAAAATAAGGCAGGTGGACTCTACTTCAGCTGCAAAAAAAGAGGTAAAGATGTTGTGGATCACATTGTATATTACTGCTAGTCTCCTTATATCTGGCCAAGGGAAGAGAGGTACCCTTATACCTCCATAGGGATAAGATCTGGTCAGAAGACTAATATCTGCCAGTGGCTTAATCTCATTTATGTTACAAATGTCCTGCAACAATGATCCTTGTGATGAACATCTGATGCTCCTGGGGCTATATACTCATTTTCCCTGTTATGGGCTATGAGGATGTGCATAGTAGCAAACCTGGATGTTTGAAATTTAAAGACATAGTTACTGATTTGGAAAAAGACTGAAGTACCAAAGTTTTACACATATCACAAAGTAACCCACAAAGTACATCTCGAGTACAGTAGCATTATCTCATATGTTCAGAAGTCATTTCCTATTGGAGTGTACACATCAGCATTCTGGTGGCTGTTGTCACTACTACTCACCCTGATTCTAGTGGTTTATACCAGATATGACCAACACTCCCAGCAACCTCTCCTTTACCACTGCCATCAGTTCCGCTTGTCCTTTTTGATACTTCATACCAGAGTTGTTGTAGCCCAGGTGTAGGATTTTGCATGTCTGCAATGAAACTCAACTGCCATTTTATAGCACTACTTTGGCAGCTTTTCTAAATCTTTTCTTAGATTTGTCCCAGATCATCTGCTGCGACCCTTAACATGTTGAAGATCTTGAGCCAGAACCAGCCCTACAATGCTCCACTAGTCACTCTACTTACTGCTGACACTGTCTCTCTCACCAGAAGCCTGAGTCCTACCATTAAACCATCCCACCCCAACCACCTTCGATTATTCCTTTGTGTGGGAATTCACCATCATGTTCACTTTGCTTCACCTGAATATGAACAGCTATGAAAAATGACCCAGTTTGTGGCCTTGCCAGACACACACTTTCTATCTATACAAGGGGCATTGTGTTTCTCTGTTTTTTTTTTTTTACATAGTAAGCCCACAGTCTAGTTGATGAACGCAGTGTTTCTAGACTAAACTTTCCTTCCTTAACCTGAAATGAAAGCAACACTGAATTTAACTTAGAGGACGTTTATGTGAAACTCCCTTTCATGGAAACTCTGCTTTTCTTAAACTTGAAAATTCCCCAGAGAACTCTCCATCCCACCAGTGAAGCACGTGTCTTCAGAAAATGTAACAGGCTCATCTAAAGGAAGACTTAACTGTATGACACTTGTGGGTATTACTCTCTAGAGCCAGATAACATGAGTCTGACTTAAGCAGAAGGTATGGGAGAGCAATAACTTTCTAGCCACTAAAGCCAGCTTTACAGTGCCACACCATCCATTTGAGCCTTTTTTAGTAAATAATTAGCAGATCAGACCAAATATGTGAAATGAGAGATCCAGCAATACCTATTACATCTTTCCCTTTCTTTTTCTGACCTTGATGGTAGTTATAGTAAGGCGATGCAGGGAGCAAAGCCTGCTGTATGAGGGTAGTGGCATTGGCTTCCATGCAAAAATCTTTTGGACAGATTTTTTTCAGTTTAGCTATGCTCATCTGATCTTAGTTTGCTAACACACTGACTTAAAAAATGAACCATAACTACCCTTACACACAATCAGGTGACAAGGAGATAAAATGCTGATTGCTAAGAGGTCCACAAGGCATAAAAGTGTTTATGCTTCCACTGTCCTTTGAGTTTTCATTCAAGATGCTAAGCTAAACTTCCTGGGTGTTACATGCAGGCAGTAATGACAGACAATGAAAACTGTCCAACTCTTCCTGAGCTAGGGTATCATCATGGAACTTATAAACAAAGACATTGGTAATCTCCAAACTCTGGACCCCACCCAGTTCAGGTTTGTAAAAGGCAGATCACGTCTCCTAAACCTGATAGAATTCTTTGAAGCAGTCACCAAAGCTGTAGACGAGGGTAGGGTGGTTCACACAGCCTAAATCTTGCCAAGGCTTTTGACATCGTCACCCACTCTGGAATTATAGATAAACTCACTAAACTAGGTATAAACCCCTATGTCACAAGATGGGTTGCCAACTGGCTCACTGACAGAACCCACACTGTGAAAGTAGCAGACTCCAAATCCGACTTCAGACCAGTGACAAGTGGAGTATCACAGGGTTCCATCCTGGGTCCTCTCCTGTTTGGTATCTACTTTTCTGAAGTACAGGTTAATACAGAAGGTCTTTGGCTAACAAAGTTTGCAGATGACTGCAAAGTAGGAGCCATAATCAAAACTCCTAACGATGTGGACATTCTACAAAAGGGCGTCACTGAGACAGATGCCTGGTGTCAAAGTCATGGCCTCAAGCTCACTGCCAAAAAGTGCATTGTCATCCCCTTTGGTAAAAATTCTGTACCCGTGAGCTACCACATAGGTGATAGTCCACTTAACACCGAAAGTGTGATAAGAGACCTTGGGACACAGGTGGACAGTAGTCTCTCCTTTGATAATCACATCACCACAGTAGACAGGAAATCCTTCCACATGGCACACCTCATCATAAAAGGTTTCTCATCCAGGAAAAAAGAGGTCATTGTTCCCCTCTACCCGTCACTCATTAGACCCATTATAGAGTACAATGCCCCTTTTGGTATGTACCTCACAAGTCATCAACAACTGGAAAGGCCACAGAAATACCTCACAAAGAGGATTACTGGCCTCAAACAGATGCCCTACACAGACCATCTCAAAAAACTCCAGCTTTACTCCGTCGCATATTGCTTACTCAGAGGCGCTCAATGTCTAACATACACAGCTATGTCAAACCCAGAGCTGTTGGACATGCTCCACTTAAACAAATCCCAATCCCTCCAAGCTACATGCTCTAGGGACCTAAACCTTGTCACCACAATAAACAGAACATGCTGGAGGGATAGATTCCTGTCCCAGAGACGTCCCATACTCTGGAACAAACTACCTATCTATATCAAACAAAGCTCCTCATTAGCACTCTTCAAGAAAAATCTTGATGATTGGATGGGAACTAGGAGATTCACAACAGGGATCACCTCTGTGGCTATGCTCGACAGGGGCACAGGAAAATAATTTTCTTGGGTGAGGAAAGCCAGGGTACCTTTTTGGCTAGGCTTATATAGGCCCTAGGGCCAATAGCCTAGTACCTACCTATGAACCAATGAAAGAGCTTCTCACAGTTTATAGTTGCTCTCAAGAGCCTGCAACTGTGGAAAGATCCAATAAAGGGCCATTCTCAGGCAGTACCTTAATAGGACTACCAGAAGCAAATCATTCAGGCAGAGTAAAATAAGAAGACCCATTTCCTACAAATTTGCCTCTATAATTAAAAAAACCTGGTAAGAACTCTGCAAGTAGAAGAGAGTCAAAAAGAGCAATGCACTCCAAAAAATGTGAATCCCACCCACAGTGAACCAAAGAAACCTCCAGACATGAGCCCAAAAGGAATCTACCATATCCAGTACTATCCAGTTACTTTTTGGCAGCAGGAACATGACCAAGGGAAATACTAGATAGGTTTAAATTGCAGATGTCCAAGATTCCACAAAAACCTCTTATGCCATTCAGAATGAGGAAGAAGAGACAGAAACAAAACCCTCTGCATGTTTTTAAAGGAAGAAAAGGGTCTACCATTCCCTTTGATAAGAACAATCTGGACATAGTTCAAGAGGTCTGTGGAGACCTATGGGCCTTTAATTCAGCTCTTTCTTGGTAGGACTTAATACAGTCAAGATGTGGCCATCAGGTACTCATCAATCTTTAATTATGATTCTACAAGCAAAGGCAAAATTTGACAAACAGCCTGATCTTGAGGGTTAGTCAGGACTGCCTTATTAGCACTTGTGGAGTCTACTTCAAAGCAGACTACACATGTGGAGCTGAGGGGCGAGACTTCCTGATGCTTGGCCACTCCGATTTTATTAGAAGGAAACTCCTTCCAGGGGAACTGGGTTGGTCTAGAAAAAGAACAGGAAGCCAGGTGGGCATCACAAAGACAGTCCATGCTTGTCAACACCTGTCATCTCTTTTAGTCTTCCACCAAATTCTGGAGTCATGGAGGTTCCGTCTCTAGGTCTTGGCTGTCAGGTTTTCAAGGCTTTCCTTCTGGTCACATTTTTCCTATAGCAATTTTACTTTTCTGGTGATTGCTTTGCCAGAAAGGCTAGTTTTTGTTGGGGTAGTTTCTACTGTAATTTTGTTAATGGGAGAGAAAAAAATACCACCTAATAGAATGAATGGTCTCCCTCTTTTCTTCCAGATAATTCAATATTTCTTCTGCAAGAGGGTCCATCTAGAAGCATCTTGTCCAGAGGGACTTTTGAGGAGTTCTGCTTTCACATGGTCTGGTAGAGGCTGGCTCATCAACTAAACATGTCTTCTTAACACTGACTCAGTTGCTGTTCTAGATGGTGCATCCACAGCATCATACCCATATTTCATGAGAGAACTTGCCATCTGAAAACTGGTTACACAGTTCTAGCACTTTGTCTTCCAAGTCCTTCACTTGTATTTTATTAGTCTTTGAGCTAGGACAGTGAAATCCCCTGGAACTTCAGCATGCACAACTGGCCCTGAAAGTCAGGGTATCATGGATGAATGTCTTATTTCACATTTTGTCAAGTATCTTATTCTCTCTACCAAGTAAAATGTATTTCTTGTTGGAGTCGCAATGGTTATCTTGCTGGCATCCATGTGAGGGGATGTAACTCAGTGAGAGAGCACATGCTTTGCTTGTATCAGGTCTAGAATTCAACCCCCAGCATCTCCATAGCCATTTAAATGGACTGCTAACACTCTGATGCACTTTAAAAGGCAACCATTTCTAATGTCAGGCCCCACCAGAGCAAGTCCTGAACTACAGAGACTAAATGGCCAAAAAAAAACATATATCAAGTCTGAGATGCCATTTCTCAGAATATTCACTTTTGGGGGAGTGCTGCACCCTCCCAGTGTAATGTCCTCATTGGTAAGAGCAGGTCATAAATTGGTCTCCTTTGAAATAAATGTAATCCTAAAACCCCCAGCAATCTCTAAAACCCTAAATAATTTTTCCAAGGTAAATTACCTTCTATTAAATGATAGCATAGGTAATTTTATAGCTCTCCCTAATCCCAAAAACATGAAGGCTTATGCAGAAGTATACACGAATGCCCTGAACAATCACTTAAACAGCTGCATAGACATGGCAGTACCTGACTGAACTAAACCCAGGTCTAGCCAGAAAAACAAGCCACCCTGGTGGACCGCTGGCAGTCATAGATTATACAACAGAAGGAAGAAATTCCTGTCTAGAAGTGGGAAGGGGTACAACAGAGAAAAAAATCCCCTCATTAGTCTCAAAAGGAAAATCAGAGAACTAGTCAAGTCTTCAAAAGCGAAATATGAGATTAAAATAACCTCCCAAGCAAAGAATAACCACCAAGCATTTTTAGTTATGTCCAAAATCTTAAGAGAAGCACTCAACAATATTCTAAGTTGGCTGTAGATGGCAATACCTATATTCAACCAGAAGAAATAGCAAACTTGCTGGCCATTAAATTAGGCTCAGATTTCAGCCCCCTCATCACCTTTGCTCACTCCCTATGAGATACCCCCTACTGTTCCTTTGCCTGTTACCATAAAAGAACAGGTCGCCGATGCATTCTCTATAGCTAAAAACACTGCATTAATGGGCACTGAAAAAGTCTGTGTGCTTATTAAATAGCTTGAAACATGACCTAGCAGACACACTTGTATCTCTATTTAACCATATTCTCCAGACTGGCTTTGTCCTAGTAAAGTGGAGGACAGCAACAGTCATCCCTCTGCACAAGTGGAGACCATCAACTGACCCAGGAAACTACTTACCCATAAGTCTGACTAGCCTCATATGTAAGTCTATGGAAAGGATAATCATGGACCTGATTAACAACAACATGGGAAATCTCCAGACTTTAGACCCAACCCAGTTCAGCTTTGTCAAGGGCAGGTCCTACCTGCTCATTCTGGTGGACTTTGAGAAGGTCACCAATGCCATGGATTAGTGTAAAACAGTGCATACCACCTACCATGACCTGGCCAAGGCATTTGACACAATTTCCAACTCGGGTATTATAGATAAACTCACAAATTGAGCATAAACCTCTACGTCACCAAATGGATAGACAAATTGCTCATGGATAGGAAGCTAGTTCTTAGAGTGGGGAAATCTACATCCAGCAAGAGGCCAGTTACTAGTGGAGTACCACAGGGCTTAGTGATGGGCCCCCAACTGTTTGGGAGATACTTCTAAGATGACAAGACATATGTAGATGACCTTTGGCTGACCAAGTTTGCTGATGACTGAAGTTGGCGGCAATCACTGACTCCCAAAACAATGTTAATATCATACAGAAAGGACTGATGTAGACTAATGATTGATGTCCAAGCCATGGCCTCAAACTAAATGTGAAGAATTGCATAATAATACCATTAGGGAAATCAAATACCCATGCAAGTTACAACATTGATAGCATCCCCTAAGAGTGGACCCAGTGGTGAGAGATCTGGGTACTCAGGTAGATAGTAATCTGAACTGTGAACACCATGTGTCCATGGTGGTGAGGAAATCCTTCTATGTGGCTCATCTTATAAGTAAGGGCATGGCATCCAGATCTAAGAATGTCATAGTACCACTGTACTCAACCCTTACCAGACCAGTAATTGAATGCAATGCACTCTTTGGTATGTATCTCACCAGACACCTGCAACAGTTGAGGGATCAAGTTTCTCACCAAACAGAAATATGTGGTATAATCAACACATCATATGTGGACTGAATAAAAGGTGATCTATGACTGACCTACAAGGTAGTCTCTGACCCAGCCTGATAGAAATGTTGCAAATTTGCAAAACTAACTGTATGAGGGTTACCCACTCCAAAGATCTAAACCTGATCTCTGACATGAATAGATCATGCTGGAGAGACATATATGTGCCCCAGACATTGCCCCTCCTCTGGAATAGGCTTCCTATTCACATGAAGCACAGCCCTTCCCTGACCATCTTCAAGTGCAATCTGGACCAATGCATGGGAAATCACTAATTCATCCCTGGGGTGGCACCCACATCTGTTATGGACAGAGGCAGTCTGTAAAAATAGTCAAAACCCCACTCAGTGACCCTTGTTATCTTTCCCTAGGGATAGGAAATTGGGTAAAATCTGGGTAAAACTGACTAGGCTTGTAAGTGCTCTTGAGCCATTAGCCTAGTAATCTCCTATGAACCTATGAAACAGATGGATCATAGGGTTCTAATGTAAGCACTTGAAGGGATTCCTAGAAGCAAGGGGTTAGAAATCTGGATCAAAAGATGCATTAGCAAATGCACATGCCAATGCTTCAGTTACTAGAGGAATAACCAAGGTCTTAGAATGTGGTAGGCTCTGGAGCTCCCAGTATCTAACCAAGGCTAAGGTGGATTCCTTAGCCTTCAATCTGAAGTGGTCCTTCATCCTGTGAATAGTATTTCCAAATCTGATATCCTCTGGCAAGAATACAGAAGACTGGGTGCCCTCATTGTTAAATTCATAAACAGAGGATGAGGACATTTAATCTACATTTCATAGCAGAGCCAGCTGAGCACTACTTCTGAAATATCATTCATGCACAACTCTTCTCAATTCCTGAGTTGTGCATGGTGGACCACTGTAAGATATGAGAAAGTACAGTTGTGTAGATAACTTAGCAAAATTGTAGGTGTTTGAGTAGATCAGTGTTGCATTACTAAGTCTTGGGACTTCCTGCCATGCAGAAGCCAGCAGCCAGCCTGAATACTAGAGTCTTTCACCAGCTCCCAGGTGACAGATGTCCTTTGCTGTCCATGTTAGAACATTGGTGTTATAAAGGTACATTGGCTGTCATCATCTTTAGGTATTTAGAAGAGGGGTAGGAGGGAGGGAAAGGGCACTGCAACACTGATCGCAAAGTACTATGATCATTGTAATCAGTGTTGCAGTACTTACTCTTGGGAAGATTCCCAAAGCATTTTTATATGGGAGGTTGGGTACAATTCTTGTCCATGGACACCAGGCTCTGTAGAATGCCAGAGGCATTTTTCCAGCACAAAGTTTAAATCCTAGAGGGAGGTGGTGCATGCTTGGGTGGTCTGAAATGAAAGACCCCTTGCAGGAACTGCTTCATATGGAGAGTGAGTTTATGCTGGAGGGGACATGAAAAGGAAGGCAGATATGGCTGAAGCGTGTACCTTACACTAGAATAAGACACTCCTTTTGTATGGGTAGGGTTATTCTAGCACCTGTTCTGATGTAGTTCTCTGAGAGAGTAGCTGATGAATGGAATAGACTAACATTAGCCTTGCACCAGAGAGAAAACTTTTTCCTTTTAGCTACATATGATTTCCTAGTACTTATTTTTCTAGCTTTCAGAAGTGATAAGACATCCTGTGAAGAGGACTGTTTGGACAGGATTAGTAGCCAGTTGTCCATACTGCAGATTCAGAATTTTCAGGTGGTGATAAATTATAGACACCTGGCTCTGGGTTAGTAGGTCCACGAATAGTGGGAGTGTCATGATTATCCCTTCACTGAGCATTAGCAGGAAGGAGAACAAGTGATCTGATGTCAGTCTCCACGTAATCCTTGACTCTGGGGCTCAGTTCTGAGCCTTGGAACAGACTTGGCCATTATTCTAGCTTGCGCCTTCCAAAACTCTCAAGCTAAGATCTACCCACAATGCTCCTCACCAAATTACCCCAGACCTCGTTTGCCGCTTCATAGTACCAGACACATTCTCTCTGATCTCTCAAGCAACAGCTAATTGTTAAAAAACCTGTAAGTTAGATTTTCCTATTTTCTTATATTCTGCCTATCATCCCTTATATCTGTACTACCCACTCCTCCTTTTGATAGTTTAGTTTGCGAGTGCATGTGTTTATCTCTGATTTACCATTAGGTAGTTTTCTCAAGTACCATCGTTGGTACTTTTCTCCCCTTTACCTTCGGGTATTCTTAAATACCATTGTTGGTATTTCCTTACTTCTTGCCCTTTTCCCTTTACTTAGTTAAAAAAAGCCCTTTCCTTTTCTGATTTCTTAGTATGACTGGTTGTGTGTGCGTATGTGTTTATCTTGGCCTTTGTCTTTTGTAATGGCCGACAAACCTGCCAAAGGCACATCTGGCTTCAAGAGGTGCCAAATATGCGATAGGAAGATGCCAAATTCAGATGGACACACTCTTTGTCTCTATTGCCTCAGTGTAGTCCATCTACAAGAGGACTGTGCAATCTCACAGTTTTAGCCACAGAACTCTATTTGACTGTAAAAACAATCTAATTTTGAAAAGTTGTCTTAAGTTGGACATTGACGAGGCCTTATCTGGTCTGAAAACTAAAGCCAGTTCATCTACTTCTTCCTCATCTTCCAAACCAGAGAAACAAAGTCAGGCAGTTTCGACATGCTCATCAGAACCACCAAACAAAATTGCCAAGACTCCCACAGTGCCAACAGCCTCCTTAGAACTGGTGGGCCAAAATATTCAGTCCTCAGTGCCAACAGTGCCTGTTTCTGCACCATCTTCTTTGGTGACAATGTCTTTGGTATCTGTCTCGATGCAGACTACATCGGTACCGATGCCAATTAAAGACACTTCCCCTTCAGTACCAACCAAACATACAGAACCAAAGGACCCTTCACTTATAATTTTACCACATACCACACATTCCTCCTCAGTAAATCCTTTTGTGGACCATCCTCCCAGTCCCATTTTGAAGAAATGTCCACCAAAATCTCCAGCAGCTTCTTCAATTCAATCCAAGAGTATGTCAAAATCTGATATTATGAAACTGGTGGATCAGCTCCTTATGGCTAGGGGATTGCCTCCTTCCACAGTTCCTAGCAATGTTATCTCTGGAACCTTACTTTCTTCCACTCCACTTCTTATTCCTCCTTCAACTCCAGCTGAGTTTTCAGAGCCCCTGGTACTGACCTTCATGGCTTTGACTGTTTCAGTGCCTGTCAGAGTTCCTTCTCCAGCATCGATAGCTACCCTGAGTTCTTTGGGTTTGTTGGACCCAGAGTCCTCCCAGGGTCGAGGCTTCATTGTCATGTTCCAAGGAGCAGGGTTCAACTTCGATACTTTCAGAGCCCTCCATGCCTCTCGGTGCTTTGGCATATGTAAGCTCGACCCTGGCTTCTGCTTTGGAGGCGGCCTCCTCGGTGCAGGGTGGGACTATGGTTCTGAAAGAGTCTATTTCAGTTTCGGGCTCCCATTCTTCTATGAGGGGGCCTGTCTTCCATTGTGGGCAAACAGTCTATGCTTCCCTTTCAGACCAAACAGCTTGTCCATTCCCTCAACCGGAGCTTCCTTCAGTCTCTTCCCTGGGACAGAGGGCACAAAAGTCTCAGGATCAAACCACATTGGTTATGTCATCTTCGGACACCTCTCTCACTGAAGAGGTAATCTTCGAAGAGAAAGTGCAACAGGAAGCACTTGGACTTTCCTGAAGAGTCCTTCACAGAAGATACCAATTTCAATGAGGGGGAACATTCCCCTAAGTCACACAATAAAGATGTTTCCTTCATGGACATCCTAGAAATTCTTAAACAGAGGGGTGGCTGGACTACCCTCCAGCCTTCCTCGGAGGAATCGGTATACCTAGAGGCTTTTCATGCCCATCCCTCTATCTCTTGGATCTCTCCACCTGCTGATGATCTTATTAGCTTGATTGCTCCGTGGGCTTAGAAGTTACCTGACTCTGTCAAGCCAATCCCAAGGAGACCTGACCATATCCTCTCTGCCCCTCAGGATCAGCAACATTGGGCCAAAGGAATTCCCGTGGATGCCATGGTGGTAGCCGCAGCCACCAAGAAGGAACTTGTTGATAAACATCCCACTATCCATCCTCCTGACAAAGAGTCTAGGACAATGAATAGATTTGGGAAGTGGTATATGCTACATCAACCTTCACTCTCAGGTCCTTGAATTACATGGCATATTTTACCAGTCTTCAAAGAGATGTGATTAACGAGCTATCAGATACTTTTTTAGGAGCAGTAGCTGAAGGAGTTTGAGACAAAGTGGCTTTTCAGCTCACCACCATAGAATTTATCTCCAACTCATCCATGAGGCTAATTGCTCATACTGCCAAAGGGACGATAACAGCAGCGGGTTCAGGCGTTGCGATCAGGAGACATGCCTCAGTGCGGTTATGTGATTTTGCAGATCCATTTAAGTCTTCTTTCATCAATGCCATTTGATGGAACCTCCCTATTTGGTCCCAAAGTTAAAGAGATTCTAGCCAGATATGAGAAAGATGAGAAGACCCTTTCTGCCATGGGCAAACATTCTCCACTCCTCAATGGCCTTATTCCTGGAACCAGAGAAGTGGGAGGCTATGGTTCAAAAAGACCCAAGGACATTGCCAGGACTCACATGGCAATGACTTCCCCTGAGGCAGAGGGGAGAGTAATAATGGAAGATGCCATTTAAGAGGCAGAAATGGCCCACAGAATCAGGGTTTCAGGGAGTCTTTCCCTGGTAACTCCAATCAGTGCTCCTAAAAGGAGGCCCGATTGCCTTACTCTGAAGGCAGTCAGGGGATGATTATCCCTGCATCAATCTGCCTGGCTAAGGATAACAATGGACAAATGGGTGTAGAGGTTATTACCAGAGGTTACAACATCCCCTTTTAAGAAGAACTAAAATGACTAAGAAGAATCATGGACATTCCACCCAGTCACAGGGAGGCAACAGTCTTAGAAATTCAAAAACTCCTTGACAAAAGAGTTATCCAAGCAGTCCCACCAGACCAGAGAGGATCCAGGATTTACTCAAGATTCTTTTTAGTGCTAAAGAAAACAGGGGACTGGAGATTGATTTTGGATCTCAGTCAGTTGAACATATCAGTTCAGCAAACCAAATTCCAGATGTTCTTGGTTCAGTCTATACTTCTGTTCTTGGAAAAAGACAATTGGATGTGCTCAGTAGATCATCAGGATGCGGATTACCATATAAAATGGACAAGCAGTCCAGGAGATTCCTGTGCTTCTGGCTGGGAGCCAGTCACTATCAGTTCAGGGCCCTGCCCTTTGGTCTCACCACAGCCTCTAGGGTGTTCACCAAATGCATAGCAGTGGTAGCAGCTCACCTCAGACTGCTAGGATTCCAAGTGTTTCCATATCTAGACAACAGTCTCCTTACCACTCCCAGCAGGCGTCAACTCATAAAGGCATGAGATTATACTCTTCTTCTCTGTTCCAGCTTAGGAATCACTATAAACTATGAAAAATCCCATTTAGAACCATCCCAACAGCTGGAATTCATTGGAGCTATGCTCAACACAGTCACTGGCATTGTGTCTCTTCCCCTAGAAAGACTCCAAAGGATCAGATCTCAAGTCTGCCAGATCATTTGCAGCAAGAAAGTAAAAACAAGACTCATTCTTCAGGCTCTAGGGTCAATGGCACCCTCTATCACTCTAGTTTCTCTGGCCAGATATCACATGCAAATTCTTCAATGGATTCTGGCCTCCCAATGATCCTTATTGAATCAGCCAATGTCCCATCTGATTATGATCAAGAATTGATGCAAAGAAGACCTGAGTTGGTGGCTCCACTCCAAACAAATTTTGTTCGGCCATCACTTCACCCATCCTTAGCCCAAGCCGTAGTGACCACGGACACGTCTCAGAGACATTATCTGGGAAAGACAGTCCAAGGCACTTGGTCCCAGCTGGAGGCCAATTTGCATATCGATGTTCTAGAGATGAGAGCAGTGCTCTTAGTGTTGCAGGCATTTCAAGATACCCTCCCTTTGGGAATGACTGCAATTCAAACAGACAATATGTTGGTAATCTGATACATTAACAAGCAGGTGGGAACCAGATCTTTCCTTCTTTGTCGAGAAGTGCTCAGAGTATGGCAATAGAAGATTCCCTCCAACTGCTTTCTAATGGCAGTATACATTCCAGAGACCTCCAATGTGATTGCGGACAAACTGAGCAGTTCCATCCTCATGCCTCATGAGTGGTCTCTCAATCCAGTGGTGGTGGACAAGATATTCTGCCTTTGGGACCAAACTTGCTTCAACCTCTTCACCTCCCCTCTGAACAACAAGTGTAGCAATTACTTTTCCCTTATCCCCGACCAGGGGCAGTCACCCAGAGACAGTCTCCACCACGAGTGACCCCCTGGTCTATTCTATGCCCTTCCTCCGATTCCCCTAATATGTCAGTTTCTAAAGAAAGCCAACAAATCAAAGAATAGAATAATCCTCATTGCCCCATTCTGGCCTCGGCAAGTCTGGTTTCCCTTCCTATGGCCTTATCTACTTCAGAAACCCTTGATACTGGACCCAGCTCCAGACCTATTGTCCCACCCAGAGGAACTGGTTCATCCGAATCTATGGCATTTCAAGCTCACTGCATGGATTCTCCAGTTCTCGTGATTGCTAGGCATCCCTCTCCCATCTCCCTGGTCCAATGCATCGTTCTGGCCCGCCACAAACCTCCAACTAGAAAATTGTACTATAACAAGTGGCAAAAGTTTACTAAATGGTCACTAGACTGTAATCTTGACCCATATTCAGTGCCCGTTGACAAGGTTTTAGACTTCTTGGCTTTACTCTTTGAGGCAGGCGCATCAGCCTCTACTATTTGAGTGCATCTTGGTGCGATATCCAACATCCATATTGGATTCACTGGTTCATTCTTTATGTCACACAAACTTTGAAAAGCCTTTTTGAAAGGAACATTAATGCTCAGACTTCCATATTAAGAACCCTCTATGCCTTGGGATTTGAATCTGGTACTTCAATCTCTTACTTCTCTCCTTTTCAGCCTTCAGCAAGTTGTGACTTAAAATTCTCATCCTGGAAAACCTTATTTTTAATAGCTATCACTTCTGCCATAAGAATATCTGAAATACAAGCCTTATCCTGCAAACCTCCCTAGTTAATCTTTCCTAAGGACAGAGTCTCCCTCCGGACAAATCCCTCCTTCCTACCAAAGGTTGTTTCCGAGTCAAATGTCAATCAAACTTTACATCTCCCAGTCTTTTTCCCAACCTTTCCAATAAGGGTGAGTACTGTCTGCATTTACTAGATGTACACAGACAATTATGTTTTTATCTTCACAGAACAAAGGATATTAGAAAATCTTACCAGCTATTAATTTCCTTTTCTTCAGTGACTTTAGGGAGTCCAGTATCTAAAGTTACTCTGGCTAAATGGCTTAAAAACTGTATCACCTTTGTTTACAACAGAAAGGGACTCCACCCACCAAGACCTGTAAAAGCACATTCAACTAGACCAATAGCAGCATCTGCAGTTTTTCATGCTAGAGTTTCCTTAGATGATATTTGTGCAGTGGCAGCATGGGCATCTCCTCATATATTTATTATGTATTACAAACTGGACCTGGTCTCTAGGTGACATGCATCATTCGGCTCAATCGTGCTCAGGAATATTCTTCGATGAGCCCTCCCAAGATCCAGATAGCTAGGGACTCTGTCCACAGTCAAGGATTACGTGAAGGTTGACAACATCAGATAAAGAAGTTATGTCTTACCATAACATTCCACCTGTGTTGTCGATCTTCACTAATCCTTGACATTCCCTCCTGCCTTCCCCCTGCCTTTAGATCTCTTGGTGGTTCGAATCTTCCCTGGCAAAATGCTGCTCCTGTGACTGTTTCTATATTGGAAAGAGTAACAGAACTTTAAAAGAAAGGGTGATGGAACATTTAAATGACATTCGTAATTTAAAATTGACTAACGCATTAGCTAAACATGTACAAGAAGTAGGTGATTGACATTGTTTTAAGTTTTTGGTTTTACAAATTGTTTATGCAAGTGCAAGGGAGGGTGATCTGACAAACAACACTGAATATGCAGAACTAAGATGGATTATGGACTTCAGAGCTAACATGCCCCCTGGTTTAAACAGTGCTGTTTCTTTAAAACGAGCACTGAAGAAGAAAAGCTTACTACACTAATTATCTAATTGGTTTTATCTGTGATTGGTGTAAAATATATATTATTATATATTTTTATAATATTGTCTTTTAACTTGCTTGTGGTTTTATTATTAGGTTTTAGTGATTATTTAGTGTAATGTATTTCTTTCCCCATTTGCAGTTCACTATACCTTTTATCTGTCTTTGCATAGCATCATGTGACTGTTTTTTTATCAGCTAATTAAATGCACCTATTTAAGCTGCTTGTTATTTTATAGTAGTGTCTGATGAAGCAACAGCAGTTGTGAAAGCGCTTACCTTTTCTTTATTGTTTTGTTTTTTGTTTGAATAAACGTCATTTTTTGTGTGTTAACTTGGTGCAGTTTTTCTGTTTTTGCCTTATATATTTTCTGCACCTTGTTTTTACCACTTTTACCTTTTTATTCTTCAACTATACTTTAATTTCAACTAGCCTAATATTATAGTAGCATCTATAATTCAAACAATAGTGCAAGCAGCAAACATCAAAAACAATTCTGCATATTGCACCAAGTGACTAGTGGGACTGGTTTGCTACAGTGAAGGGTGAAAAAATAGTGACGGCAGTAAGTACAAAACCAGCGAACAACAACTATACATGCAGGGAACCACAAACAGAACTACAGGTGAAAATAAAACTAGGTCTAACAGTGTTAGGTAAGACTTAGTCTGTTTGGTATGGTTTCACTCAAAGTCATCGGGCATTTTCTCCAATAATATTTATCGCTGCTACCTGTTGATAGCAGCTTGTCATCATGCAAAACTCACTGCAGGTCATGCTTTAATTCAGGAAAACCTAGAGTTCGGCTTTCACCAAAGCAACAGTTTCTGTTTTGTTCTGAACTCCACTTGGCTTTCATCAACAAGAAAACTCTTTTCCAGAAAGACATTGCTCCCAGGCGATGAAAATGAGGCCAACACAACATTAAACAAGTTAACTGAAAATGCTTCAGCAGTATGGATTGCACCGAAAAACTTCTGCCATTTGTCACATGGTAATGGCAGAGTCGAATCAGCAACAATGAAGGTCAAGCTTTCTTTAGCCTTGCAGAATTCGTCATACAATGTGTCCAGGTCAACTTCCTGCAATAAGTCCATGGCAGTGCATGTAGGTTTTACATGTATAAATTCTGGTGCTTTGCTGAGTGGCAAGTGACTTAGTGCAAAAGCGATACAGTCTTCTGACTCTGAGAAATTAAACCACTTGTTCAGGTATGTCAAACCCTTTTCAAGAGGACCACAAAATTTTTCCACAACAGATGCTTGGAATAGCTGCATATCTTCATTTTCAAGAAGAGCATGTGTTTTGGATCCAAAAAAACTTATCTGCTATGTGTGATTCAGTTTTTATTCTCATGTCCTGCATTACTGGAAACAGCTCAAAGAATGTAAAATCTTCCCACTCCACTTTCTTAACAGATAATTCAAAAACACTGCAGATATTTTGCACAAAGCATAAGTAAGCTTTGTTGATGTTAGTCTTCACCGATTCACGATCATGTACAGTATGGCTTCTACTATGCCCAGATTTGCATGAACTCTCTTAGGACATTCACTGCCCTCAGAAACAAAATATGAAATTATTGCCAGCCAAGATTCCAATAACCTATTGACAGTGGCACCCAGACACAGCCATCTGGTTGGTACGTCTCAACAGTTCGTGGTACTCCAACTCCACGAATTCAAAAAACTTTCGCAGGTCCATTGTGCCATTCACTGATATGCTGAAGTGACTATAAACAGACATCACAGTTGTTTCAACATCACAGTCCAGTTCATCAATTACCTTCTTCAACGCATTGTGAATCATGTGTGTTGCAGTCAGTTTTGATGATCTTGTCCTTTCTTTTCAGCAACTCTCTGAAGACTGACTGCTTGTGCTGTAATTGACACTGGTATTATCAGCTGAATACAACGATATGTGCGTGATGTCAAGACCATTGTTACCAGGACCTGAAATATGTTCACTACAGAAGTAGAATATTCATTGTTAAGCTCAACAAAGTCAAGAAGTTTTTTTGTTGAAGCCCATTTCTGCAGTAAAATACTGAATACATACAGGAAACATCTTGTGATTCTTCAAATTTGATGCATTTGTCGACAGAAAAATCTTGATGTGTTGTTAGTCACGTCCTTAATGATTACTTGACTAACTTTGGAGTGAGGACACCGATCACCAACATCTCTGTCATAGTGTGGCCATAGGTTATCTTCTTGCAAATAGTTGAGTCCAGATACAGCTGGTGATCGAGCTTAGTGCCACAGTCTGCAGCATTGTAAGAAATGCGATGGCAAACAGCATGATAGATCCTCGCCAACTCTGCTGCCGTTACCTACTTATCAACTCCAGTTAATGTGCTGTGCTCTTGAAAAAATGTCAATGGCAGCCGATTTCACAGAACGATGTGCTTTTATGTGAGTCTGTGAACAGCTGTGAGTTAGTAAGTTGCTTTTTCCACTATATGCCACTGATATGCTCTTTTTACAAACCACGCAGTAAGCAGTGAACACATTGTCCTGGACTGCTTCACACCATGCAAAATCAGTTTGCCATTAATGATGAAACTGTGACATTCTCTTTTTTAGCTTTCTCAGCTTTTACCTTCTAGGGTGTCGTGGCCACACAATCCTGGTGTGAATCACTGTCCACACTTGCAATGTCTTCATTTGTATCCAGTAAGAATACAACACTCAATGAAATATGCTCAGTATCATGAAAATAAATGAATATGACTGAAACATTAAACAGCAGAAATGGAAGCAGAAGCTTTAATGTTGTTAATCGACAAAAACAAAAACCATGCAACTTTTAAGTACAACCAATCAAAAATGAATTACCGGTACTTACATCATGTTTTGAATGGGCAGCATAGGTCTCACCCTCTTAAAGGGCCAATGTGGAATATAGACCCTAGCAATGTGTAACAAATAGTCAAAATGTGGAACACTCTATTTTTGAAATGCTCGAAAATATACCATTTCTGTATGGCATGGCTGAAATGGTCTTTCTATCAGAACTGGACACTTCACAGTTTTGCATCAATTTACACTCCCTAAATAAGCACAAACCTCTCTACTTGGACATCACTGGGACTGCAGTACAATTACTGACTGCAATGTAATTCGTATTCATATTAAAGAAACTGCATCTAACTCAAAATTAAAACCATAGTCCACAACAGTCTTGCATCAACTTAAATTTGTTGAGCAGTAATCAGCATAAAAATCACTTCTGTTCTACAATAAGCAGCCAGTTCACACACAGTCGGATTACTCAGCCTGTCTGACTTTTTCGTTAATTAAATGTCAGTAAATAAAATAAATTATATCTGCAGAAACAATTCATACATTGCAATGTTTAACACAGAAATACTTCTACTTAGCAGAAAATGACTATCAACCACTGAAACAAAAAAAGCATGTACCAGTTTTTCCAACCCCTCCACATCCTCTCCTTTATCAACTAATCCTGTAAAGTGTTCCGTTACACAAATGATTGGTATGGAGACATCCTATCCAGTCAGACTTTCCCAGCAATCAAATGTCAATAAATAAGTAATATAATAAATGTGTAAATACTAAATGACTTTACTAAGTCAATAACAAATGAGCCCTATTCCTATCTTGGCAGTAGGAACCATAAAATGTACCTCTGCCTAATTAAGCGAATAAAGCAGCTCTAGCCCTCAATCTTCCATCTCCAAAATGTGGAACACTTACTAACAGCTTACCAACAACCTCAACTAGGAAACTTGCAGGATGGTTAAAATGCGTTACTTTATAGTTATAAAAAGTCATTTTGAATTTCATACCTCTCAACTGTCCTTGATTTTGCATCAAATATTAGCTCTGTCACTCTTAATCCCTCCTAAAAGTGATTAGTGTTGAGCTACACTTAATAAATAATGACAAAAATTAGAGTTATAGACTTCTTTTACTTCAGAAATTGTATAACAATTCACATATTCTTATTCAATCAACATCTCATGTTACTAGTATTAATATTTTAAAAGTGTCCCTGATTATTTCTGCATTTGTCCCTGAGTCTGGTGAGATTTATTCCTGATTAGTTCAGAGCTATGATTTTGATAAACTGATAACATTCAGGATTATTTATTATGGAGATGTAAAAAAAAAAAAAAAAAAATCTTAACTCTAACGTAACACTGTGTGACAGATCATATCAATGTGGAACAAAATCAAAGTGATACAAACAACATCAGAAAATCAAATATTCAATTATTTCAGGCATTTTCAGCAACTGTTAACATTAAATAGCTCACCTTTCTTATTCACTAATTTGTAGTTATCTTGTTATAAAAGTGCCAGTCGTCACTCGTCACTTCAGCTCCAGAAGTTCACAAACCCCTGTGCTGTAGAGAAGGCAGGCAAGATCATGAATAAAAAAAATGCAACAACAAAGCCACCAAGATTCTCCAGCAAATGGTTTTCCATAATACCATTTTCAAAGGTAGTGTAGTGGCATAAAAATTGTAGCAGCACACCATTGGATGACTTCCATGTGCGTCTTCATTGGCTAGCTTTCCATTAGAAGTTATCAGATTTGCTCATATACCGCAATGCCAATTAGCTGTAATTGTAGTATATGAGCCAATTAAAAAACACAAAGTGGAACCACTGCTGTTCAATACAGAACAGCAGAATAGTGACTCTTGGCTATGTAAATGCAGAGCGTTCTGCACAGTCTGGAGCTCTTGACTGGTAGGATGGGCAGTGCAGCAAGCAAACGACGTCCAGTACAGATAATAAAATTTAAAATCCAGTCAATTATCTGCCACACTTCAAATCCTGGACTTTTTACATCCTGGACACAGGACATAAGACTGAAAAACAGGACTGTCCTGTAAAATCCAGGATGGTTAGCAACCCTAGCATGCTTGTGAGATGCAAGCACTCTACACAAGTGATTGGTCTTCCTGGGGGCTGGGGGAAGGTAACTGGGTTGTCATGATATGTCATAAAACAAATCATCCAGGACTTCATGGACTGGTGGAATAGCCAGTGGTCTAAGGGTAGGTAGACTCAAGAGCTCTCTATAGTTAGCTTAGGTCTTGGAGAACTCTGTAGGCTCCCAACTGAAGGATTCTTTCATCGTTTGAAAGGTATTCCCAAAGGATATGTTCTCAGGTGGTGAAGCTGAGGAGAGGGTGTCTTCTGAGTTAGATTATACACACTGTTCAGGGGAAGATACTCTAAATATGCAATTTACCTTCATCCTCTGACTCAGAAGAATTAGCATCTTCCTGTGGGGAAGTATCCATTTTTTTCCAGGGGGAAGCTCTAGTCAAAGGTTCCTTTTCCAGAGTGTGCTGTCTAGACTTCATAAAATCCATAAAGTCTTGTGCCAGTCTGACAAGATCCTGTGGTGAGATCTGGGTTGCTGAAGCAAAGCACTCAAGCAGCATTGCCTGGGACAAACCTATTTGCCTCTTAGGTTTTTGAGTTCTGGAGTTCGGGAGTGGATGACAAGACCTCAGGTCACTGACAGGTTGATGTGACCTCAATCCTGTTCCCAGGTATTTTTTCTCTATCAGCAAAGGAATATCACCCTCACCCTCGATCACCAGGAGCATGGCGTTGGGAAGCTGTGGCCTGCTTAGCAGCTTTGCACCCAACCAACATCAGTCTGATGTCAGTATGTAAGGACTAGATCAAAGTAAAGGGTTATGGCAGAGGACTCATGCCTAACAGGCATCAGACAAGGGGGCTGCAAAGGCATCTCACCTGAGCCAGTGATCTTTAAATTGGGTAGGGAGTCAGACAAAGAAACGTCTTTGCCCTCCAGCACATCCTTCTCCTTTGGATGTTTCTCTTTATGCTTTTTTGTGATGATGGCCTGGGTACCAGAAGACACCATCACGTGCAAAGGTCTAGCCCTAAAAAACTTCAGATGCTGCTCCAGGGATTCGGTCCTGCAGTTAATGGCCTTATTGTTGAACTTAGCATAAAAGGAGCAGTAAAGCATGTCATGTTGAGGATCTAAAGAGAAGAGGTAGTAGGAGTGGAAGTCTTTGTGAGAGATTTTAACAGTTTTAAAAATGAACAAGCAATAATAAAATTCTAAGTATAAGGAAGGACCCCAATGGGGTACTTATCTGGATCCTGTGGTGACTTAAGATGACTGACAGGATGGAGATGTTTGCAAACATGGACTTGTGCATTGGACTACACAGCAAGAAAGAATTGAAGATGGTGCCAGCTGATGTACATTTTATAGCACTGATATCCTGATGACATTCTGACATCGGAAGGTAAATGATATCTGCTGGCTGGGGGTGGTGAAAGACTCTGGTATTTGAGACGCCCATGGGCTTGTGCATGGTAGGAAGTCCCAAGACTCTGTACTGCAACACTAACTATGACAAATATTATTCTCTTGTCTACGTACTAATCACACTGGTCATATCTGCCACTTTGATTATTTGAGAGAACTTGAAATAATACCTCACTCATATGAGATGCACGGCTTCTGTGAACTACAACAAGAAATCTCTACTCAGCTCCATGGAGAATCTGGAACCAGGTGTGCTAGTATTTCTTTCTCTGCGTTGCCATTTTCATAGCAAGCAATGCAGTTGGTGAGATGGCACAACTCTGCACTATTTGTTCTGAGTTGACATTCTCCACCAATACATTAAATTTGCTGCTCTTTCTATTTACGATTCCCAGATGTGATTGTTTTCTGACTTGATTAGAAACTATTACTTTCTCAGCTTTCAACATTAAGCACCAAAGCCAATTTATTTCTTCGAGAGGAAAAAATGATTTTTTTTACTGTACTGTTTACTGAAGCCAATTTTTAACTAAAACGTCTTTCAGTAGTAGTTTTTGAAGTCTAAGTCAGCATTTGTGCACCTTTAATATTTTTACTTTTTTTACATCCATCATTGACTACTGTGGTAACACCCAAATAAAAAAAAAAAAATATATATATATATATATATATATATATATATATATATATATATATATATACATATATTAGTGTTGTACATCACTTTCAGATGATAGTGTGGTGTGTGTGGTTTGTGAGCCAGTTGGCAACCCATCTTACAACAAAGGGATTTACATTCAGTTTGCTAAGTTTATCTGTAATGCCGAAGTATGAATTTGTGTCAAAAGCCTTTGCCAAGTCTAGGTATGCTGGGTGCACAGACTTGCCCTTGTAAATGGCCCTGGTCATGTTTTCAAAAAAATCCGCCTGATTTAACAGGCAGGGTCTGCTTTTGATGAAGCAGAATTGGGTAGGATCCTGGGTTTGGAGGTAGCCTGTGTCTTTATTTATGAGGTCTATAATGATACGTTCCATGGCCTTACAGCTAAAGCTCATTGGGCTTATGGGCCTGTAATTCCCTGGCTAGGCCACCTTTGTGGAGGGGAATAACAGTTGCTGACCTCCATTTCACAGGAACAAAGCTTGTGGTTAGACTATGATTGAAATCACAGCTGCACAGGTAAAAACCACACTCTCCAAAGCCAAGAACACAGCATCCATGGGACCAGACAACATCCCAGGCTGCGTTCTACACGAACTACAGAACGAACTGGCACCCCACCTAAGTACCATGTTCAATCATAGCCTCACCTCAGGCTTTGTACCTGCTGAATGGCACACAGCAACCGTTATCCCACTCCACAAGGGGGAGCCAGCTACCGCCCCATTAGCCTGACAAGCCTGGTCTGCAAGGCCATGGAATGTATCATCATGGAACTTATAAACAAAGACATTGGTAATCGCCAAACTCTGGATCCCACCCAGTTTGGGTTTGTAAAAGGCAGATCATGTCTCCTAAATCCGATAGACTTCTTTGAAGCAGTCACCAAAGCCGTAGACAATGGTAAGGTGGTTCACACAGCCTATCTAAATCTTGCCAAGGCTTTTGACACCATTCTCCACTCTGGAATTATAGATAAACTTACTAAACTAGGTATAAATCCCTATGTCACAAGATGGGTTGCCAACTGGCTCACTGACAGAACCCACACTGTGAAAGTAGCAGACTCCAAATCCGACTTCAGACCAGTGACAAGTGGAGTACCACAGGGTTCAGTCCTGGGTCCTCTCCTGTTTGGTATCTACTTCTCTGAAGTACAGGCTAACACAGAAGGTCTTTGGCTAACGAAATTCACAGATGACTGCAAACTAGGAGCCATAATCGAAACTCCTAACAATGTGGACATCCTACAAAAGGGCCTCACTGAGACAGATGCCTGGTGTCAAAGCCATGGCCTCAAGCTCAATGCCAAAATGTGCATTGTCATCCCCTTTGGTAAAAACCCTGTACCCATGAACTACAACATAGGCGGTAGTATACTTAACACTGAAAGTGTGATAAGAGACCTTGGGACACAGGTGGACAGTAGTCTCTCCTTTGATAATCACATCGCCACAGTAGTCAGGAAATCCTTCTACGTGGCACACCTCATCACAAAAGGTTTCTCATCCAGAAAAAAAAGAGGTCATTGTTCCCCTCTACTCATCACTCATTAGACCCATTATAGAGTACAACGCCCCTTTTGGTATGTACCTCACAAGACATCTCCAACAACTGGAAAGGCCACAGAAATACCTCACAAAGAGGATTACCGGCCTCAAACAGATGCCCTATGCTGACCGTCTCAAAAAACTCCAGCTTTACTCCGTCGCATATCGCCTACTCAGAGGTGATCTCTGCCTAACATACAAAGCTATGTCAAACCCAGAGCTGTTGGACATGCTCCACTTAAAGAAATCCCAATCCCTCTGAGCTACACGCTCTAGGGACCTAAACCTTGTCACCACAATAAACAGAACATGCCGGAGGGATAGATTCCTGTCCCAGAGACTTCCCATACTCTGGAATAAACTACCTATCTATATCAAACAAAGCTCCTCATTAGCACTCTTCAAGAAAAATCTTGATGATTGGATGGGAAATAGGAAATTCACCCCAAGGATCACCTCTGTAGCTCTGCTCGACAGTGGCACAGGAAAATAATTTTCTTGGGTGGCAAAAGCCAGGGTACCTTTTTGGCTGGGCTTGTACAGGCCCCAGGGCCAATAGCCTAGTACCTACCTGTGAACCTATAAGAGTACTTAATCGTGATGCTAGTTCATGTTTTAGCCTGTTTAGAAAACAGCCTGTGTTGCCATCTGGTCCCATACAGGCTGTGTTTTTTGCCTTGGACAAGGCTTTGATGCCCTATTCTTCAGGTATGCGGGGTGGGGTGGGGGGAGTTTGGGGGAAGGTTCGTGATAGGTTTGGAGTGGAACAGGGAGTGAAATTTTCATCAGACCTATCTGCTAGCAGGTTTGCTATCTCTGTGGCATCAGTGAGTGAGTGTGTGTGTGTGTGTGTGTGTGTGTGTGTGTGTGTGTGTGTGTGTGTGTGTGTGTGTGTGTGATACCATTGGTCACTAGGTCTGCACATGCTTAGGCCCTACTTTTTAGGCTACATACATAGCTGTAAAAGGCCTTATGGTTATCCTTGGCTGTGTTTACTAAGTTTTTCTCAAAGATGCCCTTAGAGGATTTGTCAAGTTTTCTTATTTGCCTGTTGAGGCTGAGGAGGGTGCTTTTCCATTGTTGGGGTCTTGCCTTTGTTTTCTTGGAGAACAACATTTTGCATTTATTGTAAAGTTTGTTGATGCTGGATGTCCACCATGGTGGCTTGTTTTTACCTGGGGCTCTGGCTTTGATTCTTTCTGGTACAGATGAGTCTACACTTACGCAAGTGATTGTACAGGGCTGTAGTGTAAGCTTTGCTGTAGTTACCACTTCAGGCTGGGGGTGGGGCTCGGAATGCATTTATACCTTTTTTAGTCTGATTTCACCCATTGTGATTTCTGATGTTAGTGTCAGCTTGACGGTTCTGGTGTTAGTGTCAGCTTGAAGGTGACTGATTTGTGGTCAGATTTAACTAATAAGGGTCCAACAGTTGTGGTAGTGGATCTGTTTGACATATTAGTCAGGACCACATCTAGTATATTTGTTCCTCTTGTCAGAGTTAACAAAGTCAAGGAACTTTTGCGCTAGCCAACAAGGAACTTTTACGCTAGCCAACAATCAGGTTATGGTGGATAAGACCTCCATTCAAGTTATAGATCCCACTCCATGGGTCATGACACGCATGAAGTCTACTTAACCAAACTGGAGTCAATCCAAATATTGCCGAACACTCTGGTTATAAGGGATTTCAATTATCCCACCATAAACTGGGAAACCTACTCTAGCACTAACTCGCTGGTGAAAACGTTTCTTTACTTTGTTAATTCAAATGCCCTGGAACAATTTGTTCATACCCTGACAAGAGGAAAAAACATACTAGATCTGGTCCTCACTAACATGACAAACAGATGCACTCCTGCAACTGTCGGACCCTCTTTAGTTAAATCTGACCTCAACTCAATCACCTTTGAGCTAGCACTAACACCAGAACTCACAAAGGGCAAAGTCAGACTAAAAAACTTCACCAAGGCAAACTATACACTCCTAGGGGAAGGTATAAATGCATTCCAAGCCCCACCCCCAGCTGGAAGTGGTAACTGCACCAAAGCTTAAACTCAGGCCCTCTACAATCACGTGAATGAGTGTATAGACTCGGCTGCTCCAGAAAGAATCAGAGCCAGAGCCCCAAGTAAAAACAAGCCATCATGATGGACAAAAAGCTTCAACAAAATTTACAACAAATGCAAAAAGTTGCTGTCCAAGAAAACAAAGGTGAGGCCCCAAAAATGGAAAAAAATACCCTCTTCAGCCTCAACAGGCAAATAAGACATGTCAAATCCTCTAAGGGCATCACTGAGGAAAAACTTAGCAAGTACAACCAAGGATAACCATATGGCCTTTTGCAGCTACCTATGTAGCCTAAAAGGTAGGACCCAAGCATGTGCTGAACTTGTGACTAACGGTATCATACACATGGATCCAGCAGAGATAGGAAACCTGCTAGCAGATAGGTTTGGGGAAAATTTTACTCCCTTACCCCCTCCAAACTTATCACAAACCTTGCCCCCAACTTCCCTCCCACTGTACATATCTGAAGAGCAGGTCATTAAAGCCTTATCTAAGGCAAAAAAAAACAGCCTCTATGGGACCAGATGGCATCCCAGGCTGTCTTCTAAACAGGCTAAAACATGAACTAGCATCACCATTAAGAATCCTTTTCAATCATAGCCTAACAACAGGTTTTGTTCCTGCAGATGGAGAACAGCAACAGTTATTCCCCTCCACAAAGGTGTGCTAGCAACAGACTTCAGGAATTATAGACCCATAACTCTGACCAGCCTCCTGTATAAGGCCATGCAACGTATCATTATGGACCTCATAAATAAAGACGTAGGCAACCTCCAGACCCTGGATCCAAGCCAATTTGGCTTTGTCAAGGGTGGATCCTGTCTGTTAAATCTGGTGGATTTCTTCAAAAATGTGACCAGGGCCATTGATGAGGGCAAATCTGGGCACGCAACATACCTCAACTTGGCAAAGGCTTTCAATGCAATTCCACACTCAGGCATTACCATTAAACTTAGAAAACTGAATGTAAACCCCTTTGTTGTAAGATGGGTTGCCAACTGGCTCAGAAATCGGACACACAGTGTCAAAGTGGGTGACTCCACATCAACCAGCAGACCTGTCACCAGTGGGGTGCCACAAGGGTCAGTGCTGGCCCCCCTACTGTTTGGTATATACTTCTCAAAAGTTCAGGCCAAAACTAAAGGGTTGTGACTGACCAGTTTTGCAGATGACTGCAAACTAGGTGCAATTACTGAATCCCCAAATTAAGTCATTATACTTCAGGAGGGTCCTATCCAGAACAACAACTGGTGTCTCAGTTATCATTTCAAACTGAATGCAAAGAAATGTGTTATTATTCCCTTTGGCAAAAACAGTGTCCCTTCACACTATCAAATCAACAATACCCTAAATACCTATGAAGTGGTAAGTGATTTGGGATCACAAGTTAACTGCAAACTTAACTTTGACCACCATGTGTCTGCTGTAGTAAGGAAGGCTTTCTACGTAGCACACTTGATTAGTAAAGGCATCACCTCTAGAAGAAAGGAGGTCATAACCCCTCTATACTCATCACTAATCAGGCCCATAATTGAGAATAACACCCCATTTGCCATGTACCGTACAAAGCACCTGCAGCAAATGGAGAGACCTCAGAGGTTTCGAACAAAGAAGATTAAGGGACTCCAGCATGTGCCTTACACAAACTAGCTAAATTCCCTGTCCCTATACTCTGTTTCATACAGACTTCTTAGGGGAGACTTATGCCTGGCTTACAGAGCAATCTCTGAACCAAACCTAATGAACTTGCTGCACATCCGTAAATCAAATGGGACAAGAACTACCCTTTCCAGGAACCTAAATATGGCTTGTGACTTAAATAGGTCATGCTGGAGGGACAGATATGTCTCCTAGTGACTGCTGCATCTTTGGAATAGGCTACCAATTTGTGTGAAACAGAGCATCTCTATGACACTGATCAAAAGGAACCTGGACGAGTGGATATGGCACTATAAATTCTTACTGGGGAGAGCACCCACAACCCTCCTGGACATGGGCAGTCATTACTAAATACAATCCTGGGTATTGACTAGCATATCTATGGGCAGAAGTGTAGCATTAATCTATCATGAGTCCATAACAATTACAGTCATTCCCAAACCAGTCCCTACCTTTGGCAACAGTGAATTATTACTTGCATCCCTACACATTAATAGTAATACACATAATGCAATATATATTCCCCCAGGCTAAAATATCCCAGTTTTGGAAGACTTCCTATCCTGGGCAAACCACAACATATCCAATGAAACTATCATTCTTGGTGACACAAATATTAATTGCCAAAACTTAAACTCCAACTCCCCTGCAAATAATATAAACTTGCACAGGTTTACACAGCTCATCACAGGCCCTACACATACTCTAACTAACCAAACAGAGTCAACCTTATACTGGATCCTAGTATCTCACCCCCATAAATACGACAACACTGGAACCCTCCTTAACACCTTAAGTGACCACTTACCAGCCTTCACCCATGGAACCCGTATTGAATTACCCAAAACACATTCCTATAGAACATCCAGAAACCTTGTCCACTTCAACCAAAACATATTCATAAATACCCTAAAAGCTCAGAATTGGACTCCAGTAAAAACTTTACCTCTGGAAGATGCTGTAAATTATTTCAACAAGGAATTTCTCAATATACTTAATAGCCTAGCCCCCATTTGAAACAAAAGAACAAAACTTAACTATGCCCCCTTGCTAACAAAACATACTAAACAACCTCTTGTTTCAATTGACTCAGCCTGTAAAGAATGTTGGAAAAATAGAAACCCACAAAATGAACTTAACTACAAGCAACTTTGTAATAAAGCCAACTATTTCTTTACACAGTTATCCAGCCAAAGAAACAACCCAAAAAAGTTCTGGAAATCTGTTTCCTCCCTCCTTAATCCTGGAACCTTGTAGAACCGAACACCTTCTCCTGACAAAGACCCACTACAAATCTCCCACCCGTATGTTTAACTCCCACTTTATTAATACCATTCTAAAACTGGTCAAAGACGTATCTCCAAAAACGAACCTAAACTCTAATGAGCACTCCAAATCTTACTCGAGACAACCCCAGCTCTCTTTCTTCCCCCACCAGTGAAACCTCTAATAATATCTCATTAACTCCTACATTCTCTATACAGCCAGTATATACTTCCCTAGTATTTAAACTTCTAACCAAACTAAGACCATGCTCCCTCTCTGCAGATAATCTTCCAACTGAATATCTGAAGCCGCAGCCAGTGCAATAGCCTATCCTGTCAGTATTTTTATTAACCAATCCATCTGAGAATCAAATGTCCTCCAACTCGGGAAAAATCCATTATTACTCCATTACACAAAGGTAGTAATACCAGTGATCTCTCAAACTATCAGCCTATCTTTATACTCTCACCACCATCCAAAATCTTAGAAAAGTGTATACATACTCAACTTCTAAATCATCTCTCTGACAATAACCTTCTTGCAGCCACCCAACACGGATTCCGTCTGGCACAAAGCACTACTACAGCCCTACTCTCATTTACTAACTTAATTTGATGATGGTCTACTAACTACAGTAATCTTATTAGACGTATCCAAGGCTTTCAACACAGTATCACACCCTAAGCTGTTGCAACAACTAGAAAAACTAGGATGCTCCCTAAATTGCCTAACATGGTTTTCCAGCTACCTAAAAAACAGAAAACAATCTGTCAGATGGCAAAATAAACAATCTGAATACCTGGCCAATAACACAGGAGTTTCCCAAATATGTATTCTGCGGTATCTTCTTTTTAATATTTTCATTAATAATGTTCACAAAGCATCCCAGCAAAGTACATTCATCCAATATGCTGATGATTCCACTATCATCTCCTCTTCTAGCAATTTCTCTGATCTCCTTAGGATTACATAAAATGCCTTTACATCTATAGAAGCTTGGCTAAACAATGCACAACCATTACTGAACCCTAAAAAATCTAAGCTGTTACTATTCTCAACAAAACCACCAACTTCAGACTTTAAAATCTATTTACAAAACAACGCAGAAATCGAACTAGTGAAGACAGCAAAATTATTAGGCATAACTATTGATGACAAACTCACATTCGAGCAACATATTCTCAGTACAATAAAAATAAACAATTCAAGCTAAGCAAAATTTACAGACATAAATTTTATTTGGATAAGCCAACCAAAATAAAACTTACAAACACTCTGTTTATTCCTTCCCTACTCTATGGAAGTCCCATCTTCACCAACCTTCACACATTTTTCAGTAATAAACTACAATCATGTTACTATAAAATAGCAAAATTTGCCTCTGCGATGCCAAACCGCACACACCATTGCCAGGCCATTTCAAAAATGAATTGATTTGAATTCTCCCATTACCTATATTATACCCAACTAACTCTTGTCCACAAATGGATATATAAACCCAACTAATGCCCTGCACTTCAATCTATCCTACAGTCTTATATCCCAACCAGTAATCTTTGGTTTACTAACAAACAGCTTTTAAGTATAACCAAACCCAACAAAAGAGCTGGACAAAGCCTATATTCTATACCATTGGAGATTATGGAATGCCTTGCCTTCCTCTATCGCTCAAGTAGTCTTATTAAAAACTTTCAAATCTGCAATAAAATGCCACTACCTCAATAATCATATCTGTTCCTGTGTGCAAAAATATAAGCCACCATAAACGAATAATATTTAATTATCCACTTTTTCTTTTCCTCCATTAATTAACTCCTCTCAACCTTCCTAAGAACTTTCTCTATCACAACTAACATATTCTAATGTTTCTATCTACTCCTAAGCAATGCTTAGAACCTCCTAAGTATTTAAAGAACTGTTTACCTTGAAGCAAACTACAATATTTATTTTTATTCTTAAAGTACTGTACATTGAATATTAATAGCCAATGTAATTTTTACAAAGTCTATGTTCATTGTCTATTTTACCTTTAAAGTACACTATATTAAAAGTTTTTTGTGGAACGTTTCTCCCTGGGGTCCAATGAAAATGGGTGTCTGACCCAGTGGACTTTCCCGGTCAACAAATGTCAATAAATAAATAAATAAATAGTTACATTGGGATGAAATGGTTAGGTTTGAAATGACCTCCGGGTCTATAGCCTAGTAAACTTCTATGATCCTATGCCATGTGGCCCTAAAGCCTCAAAACGAGGGAGGCTGGAGGTTTGAGAGATAGGAGCAGGTGACAAGCCTCCACTCGAAGAGAGTTTAATCTCTGAATTTGAAGTTTTGCTGTCTGAGAAACCATATGCAAATGGCAGCCTACAAACTCCAAAACCTGAAATGGCTGTAAACTAGACTTTTCAGAGTTCACTGTGATGCCTAATGACAGACACAAGTGGAATAAGGGGTCCCGAGCTACAACACTCTCATGGAGGCAGTGAGGAGCCTATTGTTCAGGTATGGTGGAAGCCCTGTAGTCTTAGCCAGGCTGCCACACTGCCATGTACTTGGTGAATACTGAGGGGACTATGGTGAGAGTAAAGGACAGTGCTGTGAATTGATAATGATCAGCTCCCAGCTGAAAGCACAGAAATCTCATGGAATGCCTTGTAATGTCGATTTGATGGTAGTCATTCCTGAGATCTGAGCACATCCAGTCATCCTTCCTCAAAAGTGGTAGAATGGACTGCACTGTGACCATCCAGAACCTGGTCTACTTGACATAACAGTTCAGTTTGCTCAGATCCAAAACAGGTCTTAGGTACTTGTTCTTTTTTGTCACCAAAAAGAATCTCAAATAGACTCCAGATCTTCGTTGGTATGGTGGGACCTCTTGGATGACTCGATTTCCCGGCAGCCTTTGAATCTCAGTTGCTATATCTCTTCTCTGATGGGGTGGAATGTCTGGGAGACACCTTCTTGATTCCCTGGGAGGAGATAAAATTGAACTGCATAACCTCTGCATATGACCATCAACACTCATACGTCTGAGGTGCTTGCTTCCCAAGCTTTTGGATGGAGTGCAAGGTAATCCCCAACTACCTCCAGAGTAGGGCAGCTGGGCAATCTTCCAGGTACAATGAAAAGGTCTCCCAGAAAAAGCTCCTTGAAAGCCTTGGTTCTGCAGACCACCTCTGTCATATGGGTGAGTTCTTGTTGCCACCCCCCCACCCCCGTGAGGAGTCCCTTCACCAGGAGCATCTTGAAAAGACTGCTGCGACTTGTGAAAAAAGAGCTGCTTGCCTCCTTCTGGTTCCTAGACAAGGACATCTGAGGCATGGTAAAGCACACTCCAATGGCTGACAGCATATTTCTGTCTTGCTCACTCTGAGTTTGTCTGTCTTACACCTTTAGGCCAAACAAGGAAGAACTGTGAAAAGCAGCATTGACAAAGGACACCTTAAAGCAGTCTGCAATCTGTAAAATTGCATAAACACATCCAAGCATGCTGACTCATGGCAATGCTAGCTCTCACTGTGTGAGACGTGCCATCAGTTGCTTTGGAGAGCAGGTGCATGGACACATTAGTGATCAACTGCATGGTTGATAGATGAACCTCCAGAGTCTTCTGCATCTCAAGGACCTGTTGTGTCTTCACAACCTTTGACATTTTCAACAGAAGGTCACACTGAAGTCTTGTCAAATGAGTCAAATAATTTCATGCGCTCAGTGCAGAGATTGCTGAAGCATATCTACCATTTCTTAAATGGCCCAAGGCCCTAGACTTCCTGTTTGGGGGCTAGACTGAATAACTGTCTTCTGATATGTCCTTTTTGATGACCACTACCACCAAGATGGCATCAACTGTGGGCCCTCTTACTCTAGTGAGGCCAGTCCTTAGGTGGGGCCAAGAATTTATCATTTTTTGGGGGGGGATCACTTCCACCAGATCTGGTTTTCTCCACCCCCTCTAGGATACCAGGTCAATAAGGGCATCCAGTTGGAGAACCACCTAGGATGTGGCCAGACCCATGTCAAAGAACTCCAAACACACTGACTCCTCCAGAGAGGGTGCTTTGTTGATCCAACCCTGCACTGGTGAAGAAGTTCCATAACATCACCAAAGGAGGTGTCATTGCAGGGGAATCTTCTCCTCCCTTGAGGATAGTATCCTCCATGAGATATTCTTTGGTGGAATCTAAGTGCTTCCTCTTGCAGTGGCTCTTTCCATGACCCTCCCAGAGAAAAGAATCCAGGGGAGGTGGAAGATGCAGGGGGCCCAGGATTCAGGGTGACATGGAAATTTAGAAGTGTGGGTTATCCAGGAGTGAACCAATGCACATCTGCAGGTCCAGAAATAGATGGTGAAGGACTACTGGCCAAAGCTGACCACTGTGTCTCTGACCTGGAGAAAATCATTTCCATGGCATCAAATGCAGAAGCCATTGCCAGCTACCAAGAGCAGACATCCCTCATGTCTGAGGGCTCCAGAGAGATGCCCAACCCAACCTGCCCAGTGCTGAGACTGGAACTGAACTGTTGCATGCTGAAGCTCCAAAAGGAAGGGATGACTCCAAAACCCAGAGAGTCAAACCAGACCCCGAACTCTCAGCTTCAACACTGCTGGAGTTGAGAATGCCAAGGAAGGTGTCTGTGACTGAAGCAGCCAAGCCTTCAAAGCCATCCTTTGTGATGGCAAGGCAACCAGATCCATATACCATATACCCTGGAGTCAAAGGGCCTGGGGAGGAAAAGAAAAGGATGGAGCTGAAACCTCAGGCACTGGAGCTAAGGCAGCATGAAGGAGCACTAGCTGTATCTTTGGCATGTAAAAAGAAGCACATCAGTTGCTCCAACTCAGAAAGTTTAAGACTCCTAACAGAGTGAGTAGACCTAGCCAACAAGGCCAATGATGATTAAAAACCCTTCTGACAGAGCTAGGATCTGACAATCAGAACTCTACTGGGGAGGCTCTGATCCAAGTTCGAGAAGGAGAAGAATCTGGTGATAGCTCCCTCAGGTCACAGGAGAAAAGGGTTAATGCACCCTATGCAAACTACTCATCCCCTTGGCTAAGAAGGGACTGTGAATACTCAAAGTTGGGGATAGCTATCCCGAAGCCAGCACCAAAGTGGATCAACTCTCAGAGGATGGAGCCAACCTGGGTGCCTAAGCACCTGAAAATCTGTGGACCTTAAGATCTGTCTAATCAGAAGGGGGGTGCCGCTGATTTGTAGTCTCTCCTGTCCTTATCCTGGGCTTCTGGATCCTTAGGAATATTCTCTCTGCTCTTGTCACTCTTCTCCAGCTTCTTTGAAGGGGAAGAAGCCCCAGAGGACAACAAGCCCTTCAAAGATAATTTAGTTTGGTGCTCGTGTAGAGCTTGAGGCCCCAAACAGAAACAAATACCACACTCAGTGTAGACACATTGGTCATGTGTATCTTGTGCAGGGAGTTTTAGGCCACATGCCACACATTTCTTGAAGCCTTTCTCCTTGTCCATAGTGAAAGCCGAGGAGAAAAAGTTAGCAGCACAAAAACATCACAACACATTCCTGAAAAACAAAAACAAAACCCTACTAACCTAACAAAACAAAACATTACCAAAAACACACTAAGGATGCAACAATTTTAGACTTCCAAGATGGCTGCACATTGAGTAACAGCTTAATTCTGGCTCTCCCAGTGTGAAAACATAAACTTAGTAAAGAAAGCAAGTGAACCTGGATTTCTGAGTAAATTTCAGTAACTAACTAGTAAGTACACTGCCTGGATGCCAGGAGAAAAAAAATACAGAGGACTTGAAGGAAAATCAGCTACAAAAGGTGATGAAAAAACACTGACTGGGAAAAGTACTGTAGTTGTTCAGCAATGAGAAGTGCAAGCTCCAGACATGACTTCCAGTAACCTTGAGGAAAGTATAAAGCAACTGCACACAGACCTGACTAAAATAAAAGAAACACTGATGGAGTATATAAACTCAAACAATAAAAGGCTGGAAAAATGGAAGAAGCTTTAAACAGATACGCAGATGAGATGATAAAACTACAAAACTCAGAGGGTGAAATGAAGAAAAGGCTGGCTGACTATGAGACTGCACAAGAAGAGATGTTTAAAAAAATGAGAGACACAGAGGACAGAGCATGTAGAGAAAACCTGACATTTTCTGCTGTACCTGAGAACCTGGAAGGAAAAGACTGTATTAATTTCATGAAAGCACAAATAAGCAACTGGACTGGTATTCCACAACAGGAATTATTAATTGAAAGGCACATGGTGTGTACACTCCAAATCTGGCTATGATAAAACATCCTAGACCTTTAATAGTAAAAACGCAATCTAACCAGCAGAAGGATTTGTTTCTGACAAAAAATGTGGCAGAAGAAAAAAGTACTGAAAGTGGGAGACAGCAGAGAGTTTGTGGATAATGACTACTCATTGCACACCAGGCAGAACAGGGATAAATGCATTCCATTATGTAGGGAATGTCAAGAAGCAAGTGCGAGAGTCAAATATTCAAAATACTTTTTCCTGGAGCAACAAAAACATTTTTTGATGAAGTACATGTTAAGGAAAAATGAGACACTGGTGCTTCCCCACCTGTCTGTTGAAAAAAGAGGAATTTAAGGAATGGGTATTGTGGAAATCATTCAGGAGCTATTGGAGAGGATAGAAATTTCTTCTGAAAAGATAGCTAAGGAGTGAGATAAAATTAAAATTAAGGTGGAGTTTAAAAATAGGGTAGACATAAAAGAAAGGGAACTATGGTTAAGAAGTAACAATAATTATTTAGATGGACTGCCAAATGTTAACGTATTGCAGAATAGGAGAAATCTCAAAGAACAAGAAGAGGAGCAACTGCAGAATGCTAAACAAAAAATAAGAGATTAACTTGATAATATGCATAAGTGCAGAAAGACTGCTTTTAAGCAACTTTTTTTTTATAATAACATTAGAACACAAAAACATTTAGTACAATGACATGGGCAACAGAAAGTAGAAAGAGCTGTCACCAAGCTTAGTGAGCCTATAACAAGGAAGGTAACAAGAGTCCTGTAGAGGTATTAATAATATTTCAGAAATTCTATGAAAGTCTATATAAAGCAGAGAAATATGGAAATTAAGAAAAGATACACATGGAAATGTTTATGGAAGACTTAAATATGACAATGTTACCTGTAGATGAGGTTTGATTACTAATGGTTAGGATAGGAGGAGATGAGATAAAAATTGTGATGTATAACCAATCTAGAGGAAAGTCCACAGGAATAGATGGTATTCTTGTGGAGGTTTGGAAGCTAGGAGTGAAAAAACTGATAAAGATCTGGAAGGTTTTAACAGTATTTTAAGAGGAGTAGAAGTACCAACATCCTGGAAGAAAGCTGTGGTGGCTGTAATACCTAAAGAGGGTTAAAGATCCATCAGATCCAGCTTCATACAGACCCATTTCAATACTAAACCATGATTATAAAGTGTTCATGTCTATAATGGCTAAAAGAATGACATAAGTAATGCCAACATTGATAGATATGGATAAATGTGGTTTTGTGGAGGGGAAGCAAACATTTGACAACATTAACAGAGCACTGATGATCCAGCAAGATGCAGAATGCAAGAAAATACTATTGTTGCTGTTGTTGGGTCTTGATGCAGAAAAAGCATTTGACAGAGTAAGCTGGGACGTTATGAGCAGGACAATGAAAGCATTTACATTTCCTGAAAAAATAATAAGGTTGATTAGGAGGATACATGAAGGATCGCAGATGAAAATTAAAGTGGGTAAGGTCCTTTCTAATAATTTCTGCTTGAGCAGAAGAACCAGGCAGGGGTGTCCACTTTCCCCTTTGTCATTTGCATTATATTTAGAACCATTGGCAAAGGAAATAAGGGACTCAGAAATTCAAAGATATAATTGGTATGGTAGTCAAGAAAAGGTGGCTTTATTTACAGATGATATTATTTTATTCCTCACAAAAAAACAAAGAAACATTACAGTGTTGTGGAAGATTTTGAGACAGTTTCAAACCTTTTCAGTATACAAAATTAATGAAGCTAAAACAAATGCATTAGCGGTACATTATGTACCCACACAAGAATTAGTTTAGAAATATCCTTACTTAATGGGACATGATAAAATGAAATATTTAGGAGTATGGATTACAATTATTCTGACGTGGCAGCTAAGGATATGTGGGAAGAGACTAAACAAAAGATAATACAAAAATTGAGAAAATGGAAGCTTTGTTATATGGATATGGATAGTAAAATACAATAAGTCAAAATGTCTTTAGTCCCTTTAATTTTATATACAAGTCAGGGGTATTTTTCTCAACCAGAAGATAAGTTGTGGATAGCAATTAATAAAGAGCTGAAAGACTTGGAGGGGAAGATGGCAAGAGTCAAGTGGGATAAGCTGATTCTCTCAGTAGAGCAGGTCAGATTGGGATTGCCCAATTTGAAGGGATGTTTCAGAGCTACACAGTTAAGGCTCTTGTATATAACACAAGCAGAAAACTGTAATTCAAAGTGGAAATGGATGATGTTGAATCAGGGAGGAAGCAACAAACAAGGACAGACTGGGATTTTGGAGGCAGGCCTTTAAGGAGAATAACAATAATCATACAGAATATTATATCCATAAAGTAGCAGAAAGTATTTTAAGAACTAAGCCAACACAGAAATGGAAAAAGGAGGTTCTGCCAACAGGGATGACTGCAGTTAGGGATATAGAAAATAGGCAAGAAGGGCTGGAATTTATTGGAGAAAACTGGCAAAGGAACCAATGTAATAGGAGTAAATAACTAGAGAGGGAAATATGACAGAAGGGAAGATGCCAAGAATTTATTTGGACTGTAGGTTAGAGATTGCCTTCCCTATCAAGGACTGATATCAGAGTATAAACAAACAGAAAGAAATAGGGGGTCCTAAATGAAAGACCAGCACTAGTAGAACTTTTAGTAGAATCTAGAACAGAAGCTGCCATTAAAAAGGGAATAATTCGTAGAGCATATAAAATATTGCATGATAACTATAAGAATCAATCATAGGAGGTTAGAAGGTTTTTGGAAAGAGAGATTGGATAAGCAATTTACAAAAAAACAATGAGATGATAAATGTATGTCTTCCAAACATGCAACAAAAATCTAGAAGATTTAGGATTTTTGCTTGGAAATGTTTACACAGCTATTTTTACATCCCAAGTAGACTTCAAAGAATGTTTCCTCAGGTAGACAGCATATGTTGGAGGTGTGACAGGGAAGAAATAGGTAATTGGGAACATATTTTCTGGGAGTGCAGTGAGTTGGCAGACTTTAAGGATTCCCTGTGGGATGCACTGTCGAAGATGCTGGGTGGGCATATTGGTATGACAAAGAAGATGATTTTTCTGAGCTATGATACAGAATCAGAATTGCCTAGACATGGTACCGCCTTGCTGTCTCTAATTATTATAGCTACCAAAAAAGCAATTGCTAGAAAATGAAAATCAAAATTTAAACCAACAATATTAGAAGTAGTGAATATAGTAATGGAGGTAAAAAAACTGGAATTGAGATCTTTAGAAAAAGTCAGGAGCAAACTACATATGAAAGCATGGGAATTGTGGAAACAATACGTACAGGGGAGCACCAAGGTCTAAAGGAAGGCAGGACTTAAATAAGCTTTGTAATATTTGACTGAAAATTATTGGGTAGATTATAAGTGATGTATAATGCTTGCAACTGGGAGTGTGTCAATATGATTTGTGATGTAAAATGCCTGCAACTAGGATTGTGCTTGTGTGGTTTGTTTTCATTTATATTAATGTATGATTTCTTATGTCGTAAGTGATGGTTTAATAAAGGTGTCTCTTGTTTAAAAAAGGGGCAAGAATTGAATAATTTATATAATGTTGCTTAGGTTATATGATATATATAGCAACATATGTGTGAAGCATAATGTTTGTTAATTATAACTTGTTAATACAGTTTGATTAGTTTTATATAAATGTAAATGTGCCTATGTCACAAGTGATAATTCAATAAAGGTGTTAAAAAAGTACATGCTAAGGAAGAAATACAAAAGTCTGTCTAACACAAAGTGAGCTATTAAACAGAAACAGATTCTGCTTCTTGTTTTTCTGATAATAAAGACCATAGAGAGACTGTGCCAGTGAAACCTTTCCCAGTGCTTCAGCGGAGAATGCTTGAGAAAGGGGAAGAAAGCACCAGAGTTGACTAGAAGAACTGAGAGTGCTTTGGATATGAAGCAGAGACATGGTTTGGGAGATGGAGATGAACAGGAATACAACAAGAACATCTGGAAATATTGGACTTTCTTGGCCTTTGTTAATCTTGTAGGGGGCTCTAAAGCATATACCCTACTTCATGCCATTAACATTTGAAGACTAAAATCAGTAACTTGGAAATTGACAAATGTGGGATTAAAAAGCAATAATTATATTTGTGAAACAGTCCATAGCAAGAAAATCTGGAAATATTGGACTTGTTTGAAATTTGTTAAACTTGTAGGGGACTCTAAAGCATATGCCCTACTTCATGCCATTAAAGTTTGGACACTAAAATCAGTAACTTGGAAACTGACAAATGTGGGATTACAAGCAATAATTATATTTGTGAAACAGGACAGAGCAAGAAAATCTGGAAATATTGGACTTGTTTGGACTTTGTTAAACTTGTGTGGGACTCTAAAGCATATCCCCTACTTCATGTTATTAATGTTCAGAAAAATACTCAGAAGAGGGGAAGAGGAGGGGAAGAGTTAACTGTAAGTAAAACATTGTTTTTCTTAACAGTGTTACTTAAGTGGTGCATGACTTTCTCTGCATGTTATAAAGTAAGTTTTTTCAGTTATTTTTAAGTGCAATGGGGATACTAATGTAAATAGGTGCTTCTGTTCATTCATTTCTTTCTCCTTGTTCAATTTTAAGAAATGTAGGCACTGCAATGTAAAAAAGAATGGGATCTGGTTAAAAGAGCATGTCAAAAGAAAAATGATTGTGCTTTTTCTCATTCTTGCATGGGGGATTGACTGGGTTAAAGCCATTAACTTTGTATAGTAACACGTTTTAACAGAAAACAAGTCAATGAGAAAAGAATATTGAATATTATAAGGTCTTTTTTCCAGTAAACAGTCCTGTAGCTGGTTCCCATGTCACTAGCAGACAACCTGATAAAGAGAAATGGCTTGGAGAAAATGTTTTCTGAAAGCATTCAAGTGTTTCCCCAGCTGGGAGAGCTATAAAGATAAGGCAAAACAAGACAGCACTTAATAGAAGCACAAGCTGTACTATGCATGTTACCATAGATAATCTTTATTTCTGTTTAGTTTGAGTGTGTGTGTGTGTGTGTGTGTGTGTGTGTGTGTGTGTGTGTGTGTGTGTGTGTGTGTGTGTGTGGCTGTCAGTTTGTAACTTTTGTTCCTATAAGAGGATAAAACTTAAATATTTGAAGATTTACATCTTTTTTTGTGTTATTATTGTTAGTATGTTTTAGAGGGGTATTGTGTGTGTGTATTTTTAATTGAGGGGTTTCAATAAAACAAGAAAGTTATGCAAGATGTGACAAAGGCTCAAATGGAGATGACAAGAAAAAATGTATAAACGTTTAACCTGTCAAACAGTGCATGCATGTAACACAAAAGCTGGAACTAGACATTTAACAAAAAAGCTGTTATACATAAAAGGTGGGAATAATAATCCCTCAAGAATATGATTCTTTCTACAACATATTTAAATGTTAATGGTCTCACAGATAAATGCAAAAAATAAAGAGTAATGAACTATATTAAAATATGTAGAGGGCAAATAGCTATGATACAGGGGAGACACTTAGAAAGAAGTGAACATGTGAATTTGATAAAGAAAGGTTTTCAGGTTGGTTATTGAGCGGAATACCTGGGGCAAATGAAGAGAGGAGCGCTTATATTAATTGCAAGAGGAGCTCCAATAGTAATAGAACAGGAAAAAAGGTAATAATGGTAGATGTGCAATACTAATGGGCTACTGGCAAGGTAGGAGGATTATACTGCCATGTATTTATATTCCACCGGATACTGCTAAAATGGAAATAAAGACAATTCTGAGAGAAATAATCAGCTTTCAGCAAGGAATATTACTTGTAGGTGGGGACTAGAATTTGATTTGCAAAAGTGAAGATGTGTCTGAGGGGGCAGAAAGGGAAATATAACAAAGGAAGGTAGATTTTTAAAGAAACTTATAAAAATATTTTCCATGGAAGATGTGAATTCAGTACAAGGAATTTGGAGTGAATTTACATATTATTCCACAAGATACAAAACCTGGGCTAGGGTAGACAGAATTTACATTTTACAGGAACATGTGCATTTAATTGATTGTCTTGATACACACCCAATAACTATTTAGGATCATGCACCAATAATAACTAAATAAAAATACAGGGTAATGAAATAAAAATGAGACACTGGCACTTTCCCACCTATCTGTTGAAAAGAGAGGAATTTAAGGAATGTGTAGTGGAAATTATTCAGGAGCTATTAGAAAAGATAGAAATTTCTTCTGAAAAATATAGCTATGGAGTGGGATAAAATTAAAGTGGAGTTTAAAAATAGGGTGGAAATAAAAGAGAGATATGGTTAAGGAGTAACAAGGATTATTTAGAGGGAGTAACAAATGTTAAAGTATTGCAAAATATGAGGAATCTCACAGAACAAGAACAGGAGCAACTACAGAATGCTAAACAGAATATAAGGGATTGCCTTGATAATATGCATGAGTTTAGAAAGATTGCTGTTAATAATAACTCTAGAGCACAAAAATGTTTACTGTAACAACTCAGGCAACAGAAAGGGCTGTCACCAAGCTTAAGGACTCTATAACAAGGGATCCTGAAGAAGTATTACAAATGTTTTGGAAATTCTATGAAAGACTGTATAAATCACAGAAATATGGAAAGCAAGAAAAGGTACAACTGGAAATGTTTATGGAAGAATTAAATATGCCAAGGCTAGAGGAAGTGGAGGCTCAATTATAAAACATTAGGATAGGAGAAGATGAAATAAAAGTGATGTATAACCAATCTACAGGAAAATCCCCAGGAATAGATGGTATTCCTCTGGAAGTTTGGAAGCTAGAAGGGAAAAACTGATAAAGATCTGGAAGGTTCTTTAACAGTATTTTAAAAAGAGGAGAAGTGCCAACATCCTAGAAGAATGTAATGGTAGCTGTAATACCTAAAGAGGGTAAAGATCCATCAGATTATGTTTATAAAGTATTTATGTCTATAATGGCTAAAAGAATGGCAAAAGTGATGCCAAAATTGATAGATATAGATTAAAGTGGTTTTGTGGAAAGGAGGCAAAAATTTGACAACATAAACAGAACAGTGATGATCCAGAGGGAAGCAGAATGCAACAAAATGCCACTATTGTGGTTGTCTTGATGCACAGAAAGCATTTGACAGAGTAAACTGGGATTTTATGAGCAGAGCAATAGAAGCATTTGCATTCCCTAATAAAATTATAAGGTTGATTAGGAGGATATATGAAGGATTGGAGAAAAAAATTAAAGTGGGTGGGGTCCTCTCTAATAATCTATTCTTGAGCAGAGAAACCAGACAGGGGTGTCATCTCCCCCTTTGTTATTTGCATTATATTTAAAAACATTACCAAAGAAAATAAGGGACTCAGAAATTCAAGGATATAATTGGTATGGTAGTCAAGAAAAGTTGGTTCTGTTTGAAGATGACATTATTTTATACCTGACAAAATCAGAAAGGGACATTACAGTGCTATGCAACATATTGAGATAGTTTCAAAAATTTTTAGAATCAAAATTAATGAAGCTAAAACAAAAGTAATAGCGGTAAATTATGTACCCACATACAAATTGATTCAGCAATATTTATGGGGACATGATAAAATAAAATATTTAGAAGTATGAATTAAAAATGATACTGGTGTGACAGCTAAGGATATGTGGAAAGACACTAAATAAAAGATAATACAAAAACTGAGAAACTGGAAGCTCTGTTATATGGATATTGACAGCAAGACACAAGCAGTTAGAATGTTTTTAGTCCCCTTAGTCTTATACAATGGTCAGGCATATTTTTAACAACCAGCGGAGAAGTTGTGGATAGCAATTAATAAAGAGCTGAAGGATTTTATCTAGGAGAGGTAGACAGCAAGTGCCAAACAATCTCTAAACACTCGACCCCACCCAATTCAGATTCGTCAGGGACAGATCTTGCCTAATGAACATAGTTGACTTCTTTGAGACTGCCACCAAGGCTCTGGATGAGGGAAATTCAGTACTTACAGCTTACCTTGACCTGGCCAAGGCCTTTGACACAATCCCCCACTCAGGCATCATCGAAAAGCTAACACAACTCAATGTTAATCCCCATCTGACAAGATAGGGATTAACACTGAGTTGTGTTAGCTTTTTGACAGCAGACCTGTCACTACTGGTGTTCCCCAGGGATCTGTCCTGGGAACTCCACTGTTTGTCATCTACTTTTCAGAGATCCAGGCAAAGGGCCTGTGGCTGACCAAGTTTGCAGATGACTATAATTTGGGTGCTGTTATTGACTCCCATATGATGTTAACATACTGCAAGAGGGTCTCACAGCTACAAATAACTGATGCCAAAGTCATGGCTTTAAGTTAAACGCAAAAAAAAGTATTATCATACCATTCGTCAAAAACATGGCCCCTATTGATTACCACATCAATGGCAACCCCCTAATCACACAACCCATGGTGAGAGACCTGGGTACTCAGGTTGACAACAATCTCACATTCGACCATCATGTGGCAGTAGTGGTCAGAAAAGCCTTTTACTTGGTTCATCTCATAAGTAAAGGGATTGCATACAGAAAAAGGAGATTATTACCTCTCTGTACTCCTCCCTCATTAGATCCATAATTGAGTATAATGCCCCATTTGATATGTACCCCTCCAAACACCTGCACCAACTGGAAAGGCCACAGAAATACTTCACAAAGAGAATCCATGGCCTCCAACACCTGTCCTATGTGGACAAGCTCAAATCACTATCACTTTACTTGGTATCATACAGATTGCACAGAGGTGATCTGTGTCTCAGCTACATGGCAATATCGGACCCTGCCCTACTAGAGATTCTTCATATCCGTAAGTCTAACTCCTCTCGCATTACCTGCTTGATAGGCCTAAATCTAATATGCGAGATCAACAAAACCTCCTGGAGAGACAGGTTTGTCTCCCAGAGGCAGCCCCATCTCTGGAATAGACTTCCCATACATGTCAAACAGAGTACCTCACTGACCCTCTTCAAGCAGAACCTTGATGAGTAGATGGGAAACCACAAATTTGTCCCAGGAGTTCCACCATTGTCCCTCAGTGACAGGGGTGACAGGTGCTGACTGAGGTTTCTTTTTTGGGGGATAATCTCTTGGCTAGGCTTGTAAGGGCCCCAGGACCATTAGCCTGGTAACCTCCTATGATTCTATGATCCCATAAGTGTATTCTGCCAATAGAACAGGGTGGATTGTGATTACCCAAGTTGAAGGGGTATTTCAGAACAACACACTTAAGGCTCCTATACATAACACAAGCAGAAAACTATAATTCAAAGTGGAAAGAGATGATGATGATGAAACATGGGGGAAGCTCAAGTAACAGGGAGAGACAAGGATTTTGGATGCAGACCTTTAAGGAGAACAACAATAATCTTACAAAATATTATAGTCATAAAGTAGCAGAAGGTCTTCTAAGAACTGAGCCAACAAAGGAATAGAGAAAGGAGATTCTGCCGATACGGTTGACTGCAATTAGGGAAACAGACAATAGGCAAGAGGGGGTGGGAATCATCATCATTATCATCATCAGCCCCTTTTTTTCCCATTTTTCTACATGGGGTTGGGGTATCATGTTAACTATCTCCAGCTCTCTCGATTCAGTGCCCCACTCTTGCCTTCTTCAACACTCATGCCTGACTGTCACAGATCTTCTTTCACACAATCCATCCACCTCTTTGCTGGACGTCCTTGTTTCCTCTTACCTTCTTCCTGTCTGTCCCAAATCTTCCTCACCAGATTGTCTTCTTCTTTTCTACACATGTGCCCAAACCACAGTAATCTGTTCTCTTTGATCTTTTCTGCAATTGGAGCTACTTTGGCTTCTGCTCTTATGTCCTCATTTCTTTGTCTGTCCTACAGTGTGAATCCCATCACCTTTCTCAGGCACTTAATTTCCATCACCTCTAGCTTCTTCAACTGTTCTGCCTTTACTGCCCAGATTTCTGTACCATACAGTAGTACTGGTCGCACCACTGTCCTGTACACTTTACTTTTCAGCTTCTTTGGCATTCTTCTGTCATAGACTACACCTGATACTCTATGCCACTTGGCTGTAGTCCCTCTGATTCTAGCTTTGAACTCTTCATTCAGACTACCCTTCTCCTCAACTACTCCTCCCAGATACTTGAAGCTGTTTACCTGTTCCACTATCTTCCCTTCTATCTCTGTTCTCAGCGTCTTCTGATTTCCCCAATTTGCTGCCATTACTGCCATCTTATCTGTGCTTAGTTTCATCCCATGTGCCTTCAGATTTGCATTCCATTTTCCTATCCTTTATTGATGTTCTAGCTCAGAGTCTGCCTGCACTGCCACATCGTCTACATACAGCAGCTTTGTTGATCCGTCCCCTCCAACCTGTTTGCTAATGTAGTCCATCACCAGTATAAACAGCAGTGGGCTCAGAGCTTAACCCTGATGTACACTCACATCCACTGGGAACCCCTCTGTGAGGCTGAACACTGTTCATACTCGAGTCATTGGGTCCTTGTACATAGCCTGCACTAATTCTACCAATGTTTCTGGGACTTCAAACCACCACAGTACTGCCCAGATTAGCTTTCTTGGGACCTTGTTATATGCTTTCTCCAAGTCTAGGAATGCCCAGTTGGACTCTCTCCTCATCTCTAGCTTCTTGTCAAGTATCTGTCTCAATGCAAACATCAGGTCAATTGTGCTGCATCTTGATCCGAGTCCAAACTGCTCATCTCCCATTTTACATTCTACTAGTCTGCATATCCATTTATCAATCACCCTCTCCAGAACTTTCATGCAACATGATAGAGTTTGATGCCTTTGCACTGCCCACAGTTGTGGATGTCCCCTTTGTTCTTGTACACTGGCACGGGTATGCTTATTCTCCAGTCATCTGGGATACGTCTGTCTCTCCATACTGCTATTAGTACCCTCAGGAGCCATTTCTCCCCTATCTCACCCAGCATCTTTATCATACCTGCTGTGACCCTATCTGAGCCTGCTGATTTCTCTGACTTCATCTTCCTTAGTGTTGTTCTTACTTCTTCTAGGGTGGGCTCCACTTCTCTTATCGTAGGCTGTTTCTGAGGCAGTACAACTTCTGTGGGTTTTTTTTCATTCAGAAGCTGCTGGAAATACTCCTTCCATCTGCCTTTGATGTCCTCTGGGCTGGTGAGCAGGTTGTTGCTGGCATCCCTTATGAAGGGTGTGTGACTATCTTCTTTATCTTTCTGTCTTTGGCTTGCAACTTGATATAGTTTCTTTGTGCCCCTTACTGAGTCACTTTTCAGAAGTTGGTACATTGCCTCAGATGCTATTGCAGCTTCTTTCTTAGCTTCTTTGTTAGCCAACCAGTAGTTCTTGCTAGCCTGGTCAGTCTTTTCTGTCTCCCACTTCATCCTGCACTCCTTTTTTTCTTTTAATGACTTGAATATATTGGAGAAAACTGGCACAGGAACCAAGGTATTGGGAACAAATAACTAGAGAGGGAGAGGTAGTAGAATGGGAAGGTGCCTAGAAATTATTTGGACTGCAGGCTACAGATTGTCTTCCATATCAATGACTGATATCAGAGTATAGGCAAAGAGAAAGAAACGAAAGACCAGCACTGGTAAGAGTTTTTAGTAGAATCTAGAACAGAAGTTGCTGTTAAGAAAGGAATAATTAGTACAGCATATAAAATATTGCATGATAACTATAAGAATCAATCAGAGGAGGTTAGGAAGGATTGGGAAGAGAGATTAGATAAGAAATTGACAAAGAAACAATGGGGGATATATATATGTCTCCCAAATATGCAACAAAATCTAGATTTAGTATCTTTGCCTGGAAGTGTTTACATAGGGTATTTATATTCCCCCAGCAGACTTCATAGAATTTTTCTTCAGGTAGACAGCAAATATTGGATGTGTGATGGGGAATAAAGAGGTAAATGGGAACATATTGTCTGGGAGTATAACAAGTTGGCAGATTTAAAGATTTGCTGCACACCGCTCTGTCAGAGATGCTGGGTAAGCAAAATGGAGTTGTTGTGTTGTTGTGTCTTTCGGCTTTTCCCGGTTAGGGGTCGCCACAGCGGAACTCCGGTCCGCTAATGATTGGCAGTAGATTTTTACATGCTGAGTTGCCAGTTCAGACACACAACCTTCAATGAAGGTACACCCATTCATGCATGTCTCCACACAGAAGGCGCTCTAGCTGAGAATCAAACAGGACAACGTCTTACTGTGAGGCGACAACGCTACCGCAGCACCACCACTGCAATAAGCAAAATGAAGTAAGTAGGGAAATTATTTTTTTGAGCTGTGATACAGAATCAGAATTGCCTAGTAAGAGCTTGCTGAGTCTAATTATGATGGCTGCCAAAAAGGCAATTACCAGAAAATGGAAATGAAAGTCTAAACCATCTTTACTAGAAGTAGCAAAGATAGTAACAGTGATAAAATGACTGGAACTGCGATCTTTATAAAAGGGTAGGAGCAGATTACATAGGAAAAATGGGAAATGCTGGGTCAATACATGCAGAGGAGGAACGAGGTTTAAAAGAAGGCAGGATTTGAATGAGCCATGTAATGGCTAGCTAACAATGACTGGATATGTTAAAAGTGATATATAATGTTTGCAGCTACAGTTGTGTCAGCGTGGTTTGGAATGTATAATGTTTGTAACTGAGATTGTGTCGCTATGGTTTATTTTCATTTATATAAATGTAACATTGCCTATGTCATACATGATAATTTGATAAAGATGTTTCTTGTTTTAAAAAAAAGGATGCAACATTTTTTTAGACTACACATAAAACAATAAAACAATAAAACAGTAAAAAAAATAAAAATAAAACAATAATTGAATTCAGTTCAGAATACAATTTGAATAAATTGCATTTATTTAAACTGTATTTGCTTTAATATTTCTACACACTCAAGTGTGCCAGCTTGCATTGCACTTGAATTGTTTTTAGTGCTTTTTTAGCTGTTTTTCCTGTAAACTCTTTCTAGTCTAGTCCAGATACAGATTTGCTCTATCCAGGATTATTTGTAAGCTTCTGAGACCCCAAGCCTTTCTGTGTTGCAGGGAAGCCTTCTAGCTTATCAGTGGGAGTGGTAAGCACTAGGTAGCCTATCTACCACAACATGAGTGGTTTCTGGCTCAGAAATTGCAGTTTATTGGCTGTTTGGGCAGTTTTTCCATCTCTTTCAACTTTCTGGTCTAAAAGCCCATGTTTGCGCTTTTCCCGCTTTTCCTGTAACTAGTCTAGTCCAGATACAGATTTGCTGTATCCAGGACTGTTTGTAAGCTTCTGAGCCCCACAAGTCTTTCTGTGTTGGAGGGAAGCCTTCTAGCTTATCAGTGGAAGTGGTAAGCACTAGGTAGCCTATCTACCACAAGAGGAGTGGTTTCTGGCCCAGAAATTGTAGTTTATTGACCCTTTGGGCAGTTTTTCCATCTCTTTCAACTCTCTGGTTTAAAAGCCCACATTTGCGCTTGTTTCCTGCCTTTCCTTTAACTAGTCTAGTCCAGATACAGATTTGCTGTATCCAGGACTGTTTGTAAGCTTCTGAGTGGTGCCAAAGTCTGCTCTTCAATTTTTCCCTTAGATCTGCTAGTTCTCTCCTCTCCTGCACTTTTTCTATCTTATAAGTTTAGCACTTTACCAGACTTCTTGAAGCAATTATTGTAGCACACAAAATGTTACCAGCACTAAACGTTCTACAAGGAAACAGCGCCAGTACTTATTATTAATGCCCACCTCTCCAGGCATGTCTAAAGGACAGTTCCCTGTGCTTTCTCCTATTAACCTGGTGAACTTGGGCATCCTGAGGCAATGTAGCAACTGCCTCATGTACACTGACAACCCTCTCCTCTTACCTCCCTGTACTCAGACTTGCAAGAGATGCACTTATATATCTAAATTGGAAGCCACGCACTCTCCAGCCAAGACCGGAATAGCTGGTCAAGAGGAGAAGGTCAACACTTGCACTACACCACATGGAACACACAGCCTTCCAGAACACACAACAGCACTGCCTTCACATAAAAACACAAACCAGACTCCCACCTTCTCAATAAAAATCTACCCAAATAGCAGAGACCTCCAAGGCAGAAATGCACTCAACCACCACAACACAACACTAATCACGAGACACATAACTCTCCTAAACAGTGTGCTAGTCAACCAAAACCACTAAGGCAAAACAGCATGCCCAACACACTAATCATATGTGACTCAATAGTTAGGCACACTGATGTCCTACTCACTAGGTTGAATAAGGAGAAAGTAACATTCACCTGCATGTCAGGTGCCAGGATCCGCCACATAATGCATTCACTCAGGTCCCTCAACAACAGGTACAAATATGACTCTGTCATTGTACATGTGGGTGTGAATGACCTGAGATGTACCTCCCTGGAATACATAAAAAGTGACATGGAGGAGCTCTCGGATTATGTAGCCCAGGTGGGTATGACCCTAGCCCTGAGCAGCATCCTACCATCACCCAGAATGATACCACAGTACAAGCAGAAAATGATTGATTTCAACAATTGGCTAAGTTTCTAGTGTCATTCTAAGGGGATCCAGTATGTGTCTGCCTGGGATGACATGATTGACAGACCTCAATGCTTTGCCAGAGATGGCTTGCATCTGTCACCCCTGGGCTTCTGAATACTGGCCAAGGCTCTTGCCACCCCATAGTACCTTTTTTAGATGGTACTCCAAAGACCAAATTACAACCATAACAGCTACATACAAATGCAATCTGAGTGTCATGCTACTCAATGCTAGAAGTCTAAATCTCAAAATGCACTCACTCAAAGCACTCCTTAAAATGGAGAAGATCGACATTTGTGCTGTAACAGAGACCTGATTCAAGGCAGCAGAAAGCACCCTTGCACTACCAGGCTATAACCCATTCCACACCTTTTGGCCCCCAGAACTTGGACTGAAGCTCCAAAGGTGGTGGTGTTTCCATATTCATAAAAGATGCGCACACCTCCAGACTGGAAGCCTAACATAAAGCATCAGAGACACTTCAGGTGCAGCTAACATAGGTAAGACAGCCATTCAGGTCATAGCCTGCTATAGGTCCCCAACCATGTCCAAAGACTCACACTCCATGTTCCTAAGCACCCTGGAGAATATTAGGTCCAACCGAACACTTTCATACTGGGTGACTTCAACTACCCGTCTATTAACTGGGAAAACTACTCATGTACCAATACACTTGCCCAATGTTTCTTGGAATTCATTAATTTCAATGCCCTGGACCAGCTCATTCTTACTCCCACTAGAGGTAGCGACATCCTTAACCTGGTCATTACTAACATGAGCAATGATTGTTCTACACCAATAGTCAGCTTCTCCCTGGTTAGATCTGACCACAAACTAAACACCTTGGAAATCCACATATCTCCCATGAATTACTACATCGATGGTAGTCCACTGAACACAGAAAGCGTTATAAGAGATCTGGGAACACAGGTTGACAGCAACCTCTCTTTTGACCATCACATTGCCACTGTGGTCAGAAAGTCCTTCTGTGTGGCACATCTCATTACTAAGGATTTTGCATCCAGGAAGAAAGAGGACATCGTCTCCCTCTACTCTTCCCTCATTAGGCCTATCATCGAGTACAATGCCCCATTTGGCATGTACCTCACTAGACACCTGCAACAACTGGAGAGGCCACAAAAGTACCTCAAAAAATAGGATCCTAGGCCTTAAACACTTCTCCTATATAGACAGACTCAAAAAAACGCAACTATTCTCTGTTTCATATCGCCTACTTAGAGGTGATCTCTGTTTGACTTACAAAGCCATGTCTAACCCAGCTCTGTTCGAAATGCTACATCTAAAGAAATCCCAATCCCTCCACACCACATGCTCCAGAGACCTCAACCTCATTACCACAACCAGCAGAACATGCTGGAGGCACAGGTTCATAACCCAGAGACTGCCAATGCTATGGAATAGACTTCCCATACATGTCAAATAGAGCACCTCACTGGCCCTCTTCAAGAGAAATCTTGATGACTGAATGGGAAATAGAAAATTCACCCTGGGGATCACTCCAGTGGCTCTACTCGACAGAGGCACTGGGAACTAAGGCTGGCTGGCACGATGCCAGGGTAATCCTATGGGCTAGGCTTGTAGAGGCTCCAGGGCCATTAGTCTAGTACACACCTATGAACATACAAAACACAGAAATGCTACAAAGTACTAACTAAGAAAACAAATAAACTACCAAGTAATCCTAAGCAACTGCCCTAAAATAATTAAGGAACAGTAAAGGAGGGAAGAAAAGTATTTAAAAAAATTATTAGTTGCTGGAAAAAAGGATACAGTACTCTGCTCAATGAAGCTCACAGCTGCACTGTTGTCTCAATCAAGGTAGGAAACAAGATCTGAAGTAAATGAAGGGGAGCATAATATTACGGGTAGAGGAAGCATACTTCTGGAGCTGAAAATCTCTGAGGAAAGACCAGCATTGGAGGAAGTCGAAGCTGGATAAAAAAAGCACATCCCATCAACCTTTAACATACTGTCATCCAAAAAGACCACAGAACTGGTATCCCACTACAAACTACTAGACATGACTACAGCTTAACACCTGAAATTTGATTTCTTCCTTCAGCAAGCCATAAAGAAGACACACCAAAATATAGGCCGCCTCTGTAGAATAAAATATTACCTTACCGACACTGCTAGACAAAACATAGTCACTTCTTTTCTATTCACCACACTTTTGTATGTTTCTCCTTCCCTGATCAATCTCAAGTCCCCTCTATCAGTCAAACTAGAATAATGCTACAATAAAGTAGCCAGATTCTCAAAAAAACATCAATATACATCATATCAATGCCTCTCTCTAACACAACTAAAATGGCTGGAATTAAATAATTCTCTATTGTACTCACAATTAATTGCAACCTTCAAACTACTGCACAAGCCTGAAAAATTCCCACCTCTTCACTTCATCATTTAGTCTTGCACTATTAAGAGACCTTTGCGCTCCACTGACAAACCATTATTCTCCATTACTAAACCCAACAAAAATGCAGGACATCCCCTGTATTCCCACTGAATTGCTAACAGCTGGAATACCATCCCACTCTACTTAAGAACAGTCTGCAACCTGAAAGACATAAATGGCTCTGCAACTACACCATCCCTGGTTAAACTGGTAATAATATTGCTACATGAATTTGTTATTTTGTGCCATAACTATCTGCTGCACAAAACTTACATGTACTATTATCACAACTATACCTTCCTCTATCATCTCATCCCTTTTATCTTCCTTGTGCCTCCTCTCCTCCTTCCTTTGTTTAGGCTGCTCTGACTCTTTATCTTATCTTCCTATGTCCTAGAGTTTTAATTTTTAACCTAAAACTTGCACCTACAAGCTACTTAAAATACCTCCTCCAAAAGCTGAAGCCATGTCTACCCCCACTCTATATTAAACTTGCTGCAAACTCCAACACCTACCTCCTTTCCATACTCATCAACCGCTCTCTAGCCAAATCCACAATCTCCTCTCTATGGAAAGAATTATTCACTGTTCCTATCCATAAAGGAGGTAACTCCACTGGCTTATCAAACTACAGCCCTATAACAATCCTGCCCCCCCCCCCCCCGTCAAAATTATTAGAAAAATGTGTTCACAAGCAAAGTTTGGACTATCTGCTAATTGAAAACCTCCTCACCTTGGCCCAATATGGATTTTATCCTAATCACAACACCTCTACAGCACTACTCCCTTTTACACACTCCACCTCCCTTGCCAGGAATAACAACAAACTGGTCTCCTGCCTCTTCCTCAACCTCACAAATGCTTTGACACTGTCTCCCACCCTATCCTCCTCTCCAAACTGTCTGACCTCAGCCTCTCTCCCTCAACCATCTCCTGGTTCTCCAGCTGCCTCTTCAGCCAGCAACAATCAGTTAAATGATTCTCTGCACAATCTCCTTTCTTACCCATCCAGATGGGAGTCCCACAAGGGTCTATCCTTGGTCCTTGCTTTTCAGCATCTTCACTAATCACCTCTCTACATCGTGTCCTCACTCTACTCTCATACAATATGCCGATGACTCCACAATCATCTCTATCGCTGATATGCTCTCTGACCTCTGCACCCTCTCCCAAAACTCATTCAACTCCACTGAAAAGTGGCTCACTAACAACCAACTCATCCTGAGCCCCAAAAACACCAAGCTTCTACTATTTCTCCTAAAGTCTTTCTCCCACCTCAAACCCACCTTCTCTATCACCTCATAAAATAACACCATCATCAACACAGAGTACCACACAAAACCTCTAGTGGCCATCATAGATGACCAACTCAAATTCAACCTCCACGTCCACCATTGCATAAAAAAAGTAAAAAACCCACCAAAATGTTTTACTACTCTATAGGAATAAAATGTTTCTCCTTCAACACTCCAGAGTCTCTCTAGCTCATGCCTATCTTCTCCCAAGTCTCCTCTAAGGTTCACAAATCCTTACTAAACTACAGACCATCCTATGATCCAAACTCAAAACCACCTACAATAAAATTGCCTGGTTTGCTGCTTACCACCCACCTAACTCATATTACTGTCTCTCAGTCTCTGCTTTAAACTGGCCACAGTTCCCCCAACAACTACAACTCTCTCAACTATCTATTATACACGCCACCATTTATAAATGCACCACCTGCCTACCATCTCCTCCCTAGTCTCTCTGTATACTCCAGCTAGAAACCTCAGGAGCTCCAACCAACACCAACTTGAAATCTTTAACCCAAAAAAATCCATTGGCCAAAACTTATATAGCTACTTCCCTTCTCTAAACTGGAACAAGCTTCCCCCAGACATCGGAAAAATAACCAATACACACAAATTCAAAAAACCTCTCAAACAATACCTTCTTGACATCTCAACTTACAACTGCAAAAGCTAACTCCAAATCCCCTCCAAAGCACACCCACTCTCCCACTCACTCTACTATCCCTATCTACCTTTTTGGCTGTACTACTTCCTACCTCCTCCAAACTACTTGAATTCTTACTTTCTCATTTTTCTTCCACCTCCGTTACATCCCCTCTCCTTAACTACCACCCTCACCTTCACCTCCCATCCTCCTCTTCTTCTCTATCACTTATTATTACATCCCCCCAGCCCCTCTACCTCTAGTATGCAAAAACCTGTAAATTAATGATCTATTGTCTCAGCAACTGTTATGTATACTTACAATTTTCATTCATTACCAACACTGTCATTCTGAAATCTCTCTTCAACTGCCTTAACTTAAGCTTTTTATAATGTAACTTGCACATAACTCATCTATTGGCCTACCAACTGCTCTGTATCCTAGCAATTCTCAACATATCCGAATCTCAGCATCCTCCCATTGTAACCATGCTGAGAAGTTTAAATATTGTTATTCTACTGAATTTATTAAGCTTGTATTGTAAAATTTACTTTATCCAAATCACTGCATCCTCCCACTATAACCATGCTGAGAAGTGTAATTAGTTATTTTTTGTGTAGTTAGTAAGCTTGTACTGTACTCATCTTATGTGCTCTTTAGATTGTTGTAATATTTCTTTATTATTCTCAGTTTATGAACTCCTTTGATTATTTGCCTGTTTGTAAGTATCAGTCTGTTCTCTAGTGGAGCTTTTCTCCCCAGGCCTTCGCTGAAAAAGGGCTTTTGCTCAGTCGGACACTCCCGGTCAACAAATGTCAAATAAAACATAGTGTAACTGATGTGAAGGATGTCTGAATAATGGAAATTTTGCTCATGTATTGAAATGAGTGCAAATGATAAAACAATGCAAAGGATTTTTGTATAATGGAACTTTTCTCCCAGGCCTCTTCTGAAAAGAGCACTGCTCAGTCAGACCTTTCTGGCAAACAAATGCCAATCAACCAACCAATCAATCAATAAATAAATAAATGCACCCTTAGAACTGCCTTTCTGGTTCGGCAACACACACTACCATTACACAAAGGCTGCAACCTGAAATCCTACAATGTTCTATTTAGGGTCAGTGGTGCACTAGGTCTAGAAATCTCTCAGTGGATGAGCCAGTCAGAGACACTTGCTGCTTACCCCCCCCCCCCCCACACACACACACACACACACACACACACACACACACCATGGTCCTTCAAGTGCCCAAGCCCACTTATCAAACACAGTTAATCAAGGTTGTAGTTATTAGCACTAAATGCTACAGGGCAAAGGTCCCATATTCATCATCATCAGCTCTCTTTTGTCTATTTTCTACATGGTGTTAGGTTGTCATTTCAATTGTCATTACTTCTCTTGATTTAATTCCACTGTCCTACCTCTTTCAACAGTAAAGGGGTTCAACAAGGGGGTTGATTATGATGATTTTGTTGACAGATTAGTCCCACTAAGTTTGTGGCCTGTTTTCAGGTTAACTGCAGCAAGTTTGTAGCCTATTTTTTGGGGGGTAGGGGACCAAAGTGGCATTCCTACTAAGAGAAATGCTCCAGCTTCAATGTAGAGCTTATACAAACATGAAAATGAAGTAATACAATTGTCATAACTGAATTTAACAAATAAATAGAGCAACAAGTATGGTTAGTAACAATATGACAACACAGTTCTGGGCAAAAATTCACAAGACAAAGAACTGCACAACACACTAACAAATAACACAGTGGTAAAAATCAACAAATACAACCACTGCCAAATTACATGCCCTGGTATAATACCAACTGTGTTCTAGGTTGAAATACAAAAGTTACAAATAGCAACTCAGTCACAAACCATTGTGCCCACCATCTTAGAAAATCTCCAAAGAAACTTTGCTGGAATGTCTATGTACACATCCAACTGCAATGTGATGAACGCAAATGCCAATTACCCCAGTAGATGTCCATAAATGCTAACAGTTTATGAAGATCTCCAGTGTTGCAGTTCCAGCAGAAAGACAGTGCCCAAACACTTAAGCAAGCTCCTAAGGATTTAACCAACAAAATGATTCCAAAATTATACTAAATCTTAAGAAAAATGTTGCAATGTAGCAGTGACAAACTATAGTAATAAACTACAACACTAAAGATATCCAGACTGCTTCAGTATATCAAAAGCTTGCATACATAATTTGCAAGTCTCAGAGCCTACAGATAACCTATTCCACATAACAACATGTAAATATAAAATTTATCTGAATAACCAGAAATTAAATGCTCAGATCACTCACATGAAAATAGATCCCCTCTTTTATAGACCTCCTATTGTACACCCCATAGGTTAGTCACCCTTAAATAGCTCCCTGCCTGATACCTCCATTATTTTCTCATCTGCTGAGGTACCATGCTCAAACCTTACATTATGGACTGTCACTTTCCCTATATTTCTCCTGCCAGCCTGGTGGACATGGGTTTTTTGAGCCAATGTAGCAACTGCCTCATGTACACTGACAACCCCTTACTCCTGAATCAGTCAAGTACAATTTGCAAGAGATGCTCCTACACTAAGAATCTGGAATCACTAATGTCTTGTGCCCACAACAGCAACACTAAACAAGTTTTCAGCTCACACACCACAACTCCTATTCATAATATGCACCCAACACATAAACTTTCATATGCAGAGGTAGTCTCCAGAAACCTACCTAAACACCAGAGACCTCCAAAACACAAGCATGCTACACCTAACATAACACCCAAAGCACCCAATACAGATAAAAACACTAGCACCTGTCTCTCACCAAATAAGCCCTTAAGGCAATGCATAACTATTCCAAATGTTTTAGTTATATGTGACTTTATAGCAAGACACACAGATGCCCCACTCACCACGTTGAACAAGGAGAAGGTTATGGTCAGCTGCCTGTCTGGTGCAACGATTCACCAACTCACACATGCACTCAAGTTTCTCAACAGCAAGTACTGTTATAACTCTGTCATAATTCATGTTGGTGTGAAAGACTTGATACATTTTCTCCTGCCAGTCTGGTTGATAGGCATCCTGAGACAGTGTAGCAACTGCCTTATGTACATAGACAACCACCTACTATTACCACCGAGTAACACAATTTCCAAGAGATGCAATTACATTAGGAACCTAGAGTCCATGCGCTCTCCCTCACAACCCAGTATATCTGGCACTGAGAAGGTTGTCACCACAATCAATACACCTCAAACACCACCCACACCTACTCACCACACACCCACATATGTGGAGGTCCTCAACAAAAACAAACCCAAACAAAGGAGACCTCCGAGGCAAAAACACATGCAATTCCACAGCTGTCCACACCACATACCATGCACAGTTCACACACCTGTGTCTCACAACCACTAAGGCTTAACCATAAACCCAACATATTAGTCATAGGAGACTCCATTGTGAGACACACAGATGTGGCTCTCACCAGTCTGGATAAGGAGAAAGTCACGGTTAGTTGTCTGTCAGGGGCCAGAATCCGCCATATCACACACGTCTTCAGGTCTCTCAACAACAGGCACTGTTATGACTCTGTCATAGTCCATGTTGGTGTGAATGACTTAAGACATACCTCCCTAGACTATATGAAGAGAGACATGATTGAACTTGCTGATTATGTGTCCCAGGGAGGTATGTCCCTAGCCTTAAGCAGCATCCTACAATCACCCAGAATGATGCCTCAATACAAACAGAAAACGATTGACTTTAACAACTGGCTCAGTTTCTGGTGTCATTCCAGAGGGATCCAGTACCTGACACCCTGGGAAGATATGATCGACAGACCACGATGCTTGGCCAGAGATGACCTGCATCTGTCTCAATTAGGCTTTAAGCTTCAGGCTTCTGGCAAAGGTGCTTGCCTCCCCCATGGTGTCTTTTTTAGAAAAAGTGATGAGGTTAAAACTACCAACATAAAAATTTCAACAAAACCCAAATTAAAGGTCATGCTGCTAAATGCCAGGACTCTAAACATGAAACTGCACTCACTGCAAGCATTCTTAACCCTGGAAAATGCTAACATCTGCGCAGTCACAGAAACCTGGTTCAAAGCTGCAGAGAGCACCCCAGCCATAACTGGTTACTCATCCTATCATACATTCAGATCCCAAACTGTGGGTGGTAAAGCCAAAGGAGGTGGAGTTTCAATATATATTAAATACATACACACCTCCAGGCTGGTCAAAGTGTATGACACACAGGAGACACTCCAGGTGCAGTTAACAATTGACAGGACCCATATACAAATCATATCTAGCTACTGGCCCCCAAATCTGACCCAAGATGCCCAAACTGCCTATCTAGACCTCTTCGAATCTATCAAGATTCAACCCTTTACCCTGATCCTGGGTGACTTTAACTACCCAAATGTAGACTGGAAGAACTACTCATGCCAGAATACAAATGCCCAGAGAGTCCTCGATTTTGTTCATAGGTTCATAGGTAGGTACTAGGTTATTGGCCCTGGGGCCTATACAAGCCCAGCCAAAAAGGTACCCTGGCTTTTGCCACCCAAGAAAATTATTTTCCTGTGCCACTGTCGAGCAGAGCCACAAAGGTGATCCCCAGGGTGAATTTCCTATTTCCCATCCAATCATCAAGATTTTTCTTGAAGAGTGCCAGTGAGGAGCTTTGTTTGATATAGATAGGTAGTTTATTCCAGAGTATGGGAAGTCTCTGGGACAGGAATCTATCCCTCCGGCATGTTCTGTTTATTGTGGTGACAAGGTTTAGGTCCCTAGAGTGTGTAGCTCAGAGGGATTGGGATTTCTTTAAGTGGAGCATGTCCAACAGCTCTGGGTTTGACATAGCTTTGTATGTTAGGCCGAGATCACCTCTGAGTAGGAGATATGCGACGGAGTAAAGCTGGAGTTTTTTGAGATGGTCTGCATAGGGCATCTGTTTGAGGCCGGTAATCCTCTTTGTGAGGTATTTCTGCAGCCTTTCCAGTTGTTGTAGATGTCTTGTGAGGTACATACCAAAAGGGGCGTTGTACTCTATAATGGGTCTAATGAGTGATGAGTAGAGTAGAACAATGACCTCTTTTTTTTCTGGATGTGAAACCTTTTTTGATGAGGTGTGCCATGTAGAAGGTTTTCCTGACTACTGTGGCGATGTGATTCTCAAAGGAGAGACTATTGTCCACCTGTGTCCCAAGGTCTCTTATCACACTTTTGGTGTTAAGTATACTACCACCTATGTTGTAGTTCATGGGTACAGAGTTTTTACCAAAGGGAATGACAATGCTTTTTGGCATTGAGCTTGAGGCCATGGCTTTGACACCAGGCATCTGTCTCAGTGAGGCCCTTCTATAGGATGTCCACATCGTTAGGAGTTTCGATTATGGCTCCTAGTTTGCAGTCATCTGCGAACTTCGTTAGCCAAAGAGCTTCTGTGTTAGCCTATACTTCAGAGAAGTAGATACCAACCAGGGAGGACCCAGGACTGAACCCTGTGGTACTCCACTTGTCACTGGTCTGAAGTCGGATTTGGAGTCTGCTACTTTCACAGTGTGGGTTCTGTCAGTGAGCCAGTTGGCAACCCATCTTGTGACATAGGGATTTCTACCTAGTTTAGTGAGTTTATCTATAATTCCAGAGTGCGGGATGGTGTTGAAAGCCTTGGCAAGATCTAGATAGGCTATGTGAACAACCTTACCCTTGTCTACTGCTTTGGTGACTGCTTCAAAGAAGTCTATCAGGTTTAGGAGACATGATCTGCCATTTACAAACCCGAACTGGGTGGGGTCCAGAGTTTGGTGATTACCAATGTCTTTGTTTATAAGTTCCATGATGATACGTTCCATGGCCTTGCAGACCAGGCTCGTCAGGCTAATGGGGCGGTAGTTCCCGGGGTCCGTGGTGGCTCCCCCCTTATGGAGTGGGATACCGTTGCTGTGCGTCATTCAGCAAGCACAAAGCCTGAGGTGAGGCTATGATTGAACAATGTACTTAGATGGGGTGCCAATTCGTTCTGTAGTTCATGTAGAACGCAGCCTGGGATGTTGTCTGGTCCCATGGATGCTGTGTTCTTGGCTTTGGAGAGTGTGTTTTTTTACCTGTGCAGCCGTGATTACAGGAACTTTGCATTCTTCCGATATAGAGATGGGCTCTTTAGGGGGTGAGAGGGGGGTAAAGTTAGCACTGACCCTATCTGCCAGGATGTTGGCAATATCAGTTGGGTCTGTATATTTAGTACCATTGTGCTGTAACTCCGAGCAGATCTGAGTGTTGCCATTGAGATTCTTGACATAGCTATACAATGCTTTGTGGTTGTCTTTAGAATCAGTGGCGATTTTGTTTTCGTAACTAGCTTTGGAGGATTTTATCAGGGATCACAGTTTCTTACTGAGACTGACCAGGGAGCTCCTCCACTCGTGGGATTTTACTCTCTTTTGCAACAGTTTCTTCTTTCTGTTGTACAGTTTGTTTATGGCAGGGGACCACCAGATTGGCTTCTTTTTTTTGGAGGATAGCGTCTTGGTTCTGTTTGGGAGAGTATGATCCATGCACTCGTGTAAGTGCTTATAAAGTGCAACTGTGTAGGATTCAGAAGTCGTAACTGTATTGTCCATCTGCATGGGTGTCATGAAGTTCACCATTTCTGTCTTAAGAAGCATGAAGTTGACTTTGGAGAAATTTTTTACTATGGTTTCCTTAATGGGGGGTGGGGGTAGGATGTGGATATCTAGGGTAATTAGCTTATGGTCAGATCGGACCAATGGGGCATTGACTTCAGGTGTGGAACACCGGTCACTCATGTTGGTAATGACTAGATCTAGGATATTGTTGCCCCTGGTGGGGGTGTGGATAAGTTGATCCAGGGCATTACAGTTTATGAATTCCAGAAAGAGTTGAGTGAAGGAGTTGGTACATGAGTAGTTTTCCCAGTTAATGGTAGGGTAGTTGAAATCACCCATTATTAGGGTGTTTGGTTGACCCCTAATATTTTCCAGTACATCAAGAAAAGAGGAGTGGGAATCCTGGGGCATGGTGGGCGATCTGTAGCAAGCTACAATTTGGATTGCAGTTTTGTCCAGAGTTAGTTGCACTTGGATAACCTCAGCTGCATTATGCTGAGCAACTAGCCTGGAGGTGTGGATATCCTTAATGAATATGGACACACCTCTGCCTTTGGTGTTCCGGTCCAGGTTACATGGCTAAAAAGTGTGGTATGAGTTATAGCCTGGAAGTGCAGGGGTGCTCTCTGGAGCCTTAAACCAGGTCTCAGTCACTACACAGATATCGATGTTCTCCATTTTAAGGAGTGCCTCGAGTAAGTGCATTTTGAGATTTAGACTTCTAGCATCGAGTAGTATCACCCTCAGTTTTTGCTTGCCTGTTCCTGTTATGGTGGTGAATTTGTCATTTGAACCTTGCATAAAAAAGACACTATAGGGGCGGCAAGAACCTTAGCCAGTGTCTGGAATCCCAGGGGTGACAGGTGCAGGCCATCTCTGGCAAAGCATCATGGTCTGTCGACCATGTCATCCCAGGCAAACAGATACTGGATCCCTTTAGAATGATACCAGAAGCTTAGCCAATTGTTGAAGTCAATCATTTTGTCCTTCTGCGGCATCATTCTGGGTGATGGCAGAATGCTACTCAGGGCGAAGGTCATACCTGCCTGGGCTACAAGATTGGAGAGCTCTTCCATGTCTGTTTTCATGTAGTCCAGGGAGGTAGGTCTCATGTCGTTCACACCAACATGGACAATGACAGAGCCATATTTGTACTTGTTGTGGAGTGACCTGAGTGTGTGGGTTATGTGGAGGATCCTGGCACCCGACAGGCAGCTGACAGTAACCTTCTCCTTGTTTAGCCTAGTGAGTGGGACATCAGTGTACCTGACTATAGAGTCACCTATGACTAGTGTGTTGGGTATGTTGTTTTGCCTTATTGGCTGTGGTTGAGTGTCATTTGGGTTGTGTTGGGGGGTGGAGGTTGCTTGCATTTCTGCTTTGGAGGTCTCTGTTGCTTGAGCATATTATTATTGAGAGCCTCCGTGAATGTTATTGTGTTTCTGTGTGTGGATTTTGGTGGTGTAGATTTAGTGAGACTATGTGATGAGTGTGGTGTGCTGCAAGTGTTTACCTTCTCCTCTTGACTGTCAAGTTCAGTCTTGATTGGAGAGAGCTTTACCTCCAGTTTGGCTAGATAAGTGCATCTCTCACAGGTTGTAGTGTTGGATGGTAAAGGGTTGTCTGTGTACATGAGGCAATTTCTACATTGCCCCAAGATGCCCAGATTCATCAGATAGACTGGAGAGAACACTGGGATCTGACCCTTGGACATGCCTGAATAAAAAACTATTTTCATCTAGATAAGTGAGGAAAGTGAGTACACGAGCGGTTTTTCTCTAAGCAAGTGAGGAAAGTAAGTACCAAAACTGTTTTCCTCTAGGTGATGAGGAAGGTTGAGTGCTGTAATAATTAGTAGGTTATTTAGTGCTTACAAGTTCTGAACAAGTGCTGATCACGAATTAGCAAATTCAAGTGTTAAAACTAAGAATCTGTATCTGGACTAAACTAGTTACAGGAAAGGGGGGGAAACAAGTGCAAATGTGAGCTTTTAAATCAGAAAGTTGAGAGAGATGGAAAAACTGCCCAAACGGCCAATAACTACACTTTCTGGGCCAGAACCACTCCTTATGTAGTAGATGGGTTAACTAGTGCTTACCATTCCCACTGATAAGCTAGAAGGCTTCCCTCCAACACATAAATCTTGGGGGGGGCTCAGAAGCTTACATACAGTCCTGGATACAGCAAATCTGAATCTGGACTACACTAGTTACAGGAAAGGTATTTTTATATATATATATATATATATATATATATATATATATATATATATATATATATATATATATATATATATATACAGAAAAGTAGCTAAAGCAGCAGTCAAAACAATTCAAATACAGTGCATGCTAGCACACTTGAGTATGTAGCAATGTTAGACCAAACAGTTTAAAAAATGCAATTAAATTAAAAATGACTAAAAACAAGTGCAGAAGGAGTCTATTAGGTAGAATGAGGTAAAGAGATGGGACTGGGAGGAGTGTCCCAGATCAAATCTACAGTGGGGGCAGGCAACTGCAAAAGCCTCCAAATTTAAACAACAACACAAGAATAGGGAGGGTGGGCATGGGAAAATCAACGCCTTCAGCAGAGATCTGAAAACTATACAGTGAAGCAAAAATAACAGTGCACAACTCTGAAGTCAGCCAGCAATGATATAAAATTAGTCAAACAACAATTACCAGTACACAACTCTGAAGTGCCAGAAAAATATACTCAGCTCTGTATATCTCCAGATAGTTTGAAGAGCACTCTGTCAGGACACAGGAACGATTATCATGGACCTCATTAACAATGACAATGGCAACCTCCAAAATCAATCCCACACAGTCTGGCTTTGTCAAGGGGAAATCATGTCTGTTAACTATGGTCGATTTTTTTGAGACAGTCACCAAAGCCATGGATGAGGGGAAGACAGTGCACACTGCCTACCCTAACCTGGCCAAACCCATCAACACTATTCCCCACTTGGGCATAATAGATAAACTCTCTCAACTAGGCATTAATCCATATGTTACCAGATGGGTAGCTAACTGGTTCACTGATGGAACCCACCTAGTCAAAATAGGGGAAGCCACCTCAAGCAGTAGACCCCTTATCGATTGCCATACCCCAGGGTTTGGTCTTGGGGCCTCTGTTATTTGGGATATACTTTTCTGAGGTGCAGGACAAATCCAGTGAGCTATGGCTGACCAAGTTTGCAGAAGAATGCAAGCTGGGAGCTGTCATCAATTCCCCCTATTGACGTGGATATCTTCCAAGAAGGTCTCACCCAAACAAATGACTGGTGCTAGAAACATGACCTCAAGCTGAATACAAAAAAATGCATCATCATCCCCTTTCGGGAGAGTGATGTCCCCACAAATTATCACATTAATAACAATGCCCTAAGCACACAGTCAGTCATGAGGGATTTGGACACCCAGATTGATAGCAACCTGACTTTTGACCACCATGTTGCTTCCATTGTATGTAAAGCTTTCTACATGGCCCACCTCATAAGTAAGGGTATCCCATCCAGGGACAAGGAGGTCATAACATCCCTGTATTCTTCCCTTATAAGGCCCATTATTGAATACAATGCCCCATTTGGCAAGTACCTCACAAAGCACATGCAGCAGCTGGAGAGACCACAGAGGCTCCTCATCAGGAGAATCCAGGGCCTCACAAATCTACCATACACAGATAGGCTAAAAGCCCTATCCCGCTACTCTGTTTCATACAGACTCCTCAGAGGTGACCTATGTCTGGCATACAAGGCGATCTCAGACCACCACCTTGATGGGACTACTGCATATCCGCAAGTCAAGCTCCACTCAAGTAACCTGCACACACAGCCTCAACCTGGTCTGTGACGTCAATAGGACTTGTTGACAGAACTGATTTGTGTCCCAGAGACTCCCCCATCTATGGAATGGACTCCCTCTCTACATCAAGCAGAGTACCTCTTTACCCCTTTTTAAGCACAACCTGGAAAACTGGATGGGAAATAGAAAATACATCCCTGGGATTCCACCCATGTCCCTGATGGACAGGGTCATCGGGTCTGATTTTTCTATACCTGGACTAAATTCTTGGCTAGGCTTATAAGGGCCTCAGTACCAATAGCCTAGTAACTCCCTATGATCCTATGACATACCTCTCTGGACTATATGAAGAGAGACATGATTGAGCTCTCTGAATATGTGTCCCAGGGGTGTATGTCTCTAGCTTTGAGCACCCTTTTACCCTCGCCTAGGATGTTACACAATATAAACAGAAAATAATTGACTTCAATAATTGGCATAGTTTCTGGTGTCATTCTAAGGGGATCCAGTTCCTGTCAACCAGGGACAACATGGTGGATATACCATGCTGCTTTACCAGAGATAATCTTCACATAGCACCTCTAGGCTTTTGGTTGCTGGTTAAGGCACTTGCCTTCCCTATAATGCATTTTTTAGGCAAGGTCACAGTAACAACAGTCCTGACATGAAAATATCAAACACAAACAAACTAAGGGTCACGCTGCTAAACGTTAGGAGTTTAAATCAGAAACTGCACTCTCTGGAAGATCTTACTGGAAGATGTTGTCATCTGTGCAGTCACAGAAACCTGGCTCAAGGCTGCAGAAAGTACCCCGGCCTTGCAAGGCTACAATGCCTTTCAGACTGCAAATTAAAGGTGTGAGAACCAAAGGAGGTGGAGTATCTATCTTCATTAAAGATAATTACACCTCTAGACTGGTTAGACAAGAAAACTCTAGAGAGCTAATCCAAGTTGAAATTACTGTGGGTAAGACCCCCCCCCCCTTTCAGGTCATCGTCAGTTACAGGTCCCCTTCATGAACCAAGATGCTCACACAGCTTATTTAGACTTACTTGGGACAAGTAAGGTACAACCTAACACCCTAGTCATGGGCGACTTCAACTATCCTTCAATTAATTGGGAATCTTATACAAGCCCAAACTCACTCACACAATAACTCCTGCACTCTGTTAACTGTTAACTCAAATGCCCTGGAACAAATAGTGCACCACTTCACATGAGGCTCCAATATTCTAGACATGATCCTCACCAATATGAGCGACTGATGTAATGCCTCAAGTGTAGGGCCTGCACTGGCTAAATTTGAGCATAAATGAGTCATTTTTGAAGTAGCAAAAGTAGCAAGAATACCAGAACACCCCAAATGAGAAGTCAAGCTAAAAACATTCATCAAAGCTAACTATACCCTCCTAAGGGAAGGTATAACCGACTTCCAAACTCCATTTTCCACAGATGGCATAGACAACTATACTAAGGTATACACTGATGCCCTGTATAAATGTCTGTATAGACACAGCCGTGCCAGATAGGATTAAAGCAAAATCCTCAAGAAAAAAAACATCTTGGTGGACATCTAGAATTAGTAAATTATACAATAAGTGAAGGACGCTGCTGTCTAAAAAATAGAAAAGTGAGATCCAAGAACTGAAAGAGCACCCTCCTTAGCTTAAACCAGCAAATAAGACAACTCATAAAGTCTACAAAGAGCAACTATAAGAAAAATTTAGTAACCATATCCAAGGATAACCATAAGGCTTTCTTCAGCAACATCCGCAACCTAAAATGTAGGACTCAGATGTGTGCTGAACTAATTGTGGATGGCATGACACACACTGACCCTGAAGAAGTTGAAAACTTGATAGCAGACAGGTTTGGCAAAAATTTCATCCCTCTATCCCCCCACGCATACCACAAACCATGTCTTCATCATCTCCTCCTCCCTGCATCTCCAAAGAGCAAGTCAACAATGCTCTCTCCAAGGTTAAGAACACAGCCTCCATAGGACCAGATGGCATTCCAGGCTGCATTCTTAATGTTCTAAAACAACAGTTAGCTACTTCATTAGGCACTCTATTCAACCACAGCCTGAGTACTGGCTTTGTCCCCACTGAATGGAAAACAGTGACTGCTATCCCCCTCCACAAAGGCAGCTTGGCAACAGACCCGGGAAACTATAGACCCATAAGTTTAACCAGCCTCATCTGTAAGGCAATAAAACAAATCATCATGGACCTCATAAATAAGGATATAGGTGACCTCCAAACCCTGGTTCTGTCCCAGTTTGGTTTTGTCAAGTGCAGGTCATGCCTGCTAAACCTGATGGGCGTCTTTGAGAATGTGACCAGAGCCACAGACAAGGGCAAAGCCATGCACACACCTTATCTTGACTTGGCTAAGGCCTTCAACACTATCCCACATTCAGGCATCTTTGACAAACTATGTTGTCAGGTGGGTTGCAAACTGGCTCACAGATTGACAACACTTAGTGAAAGTAGGAGACTTTACCTCTACCAGCAGACGTGTCACCAGTGGGGTCCCACAAGGGTCAGTGCTTGGCCTCTTCTTGTTTGGCATATACTTCTCAGAAGTCCAGGTCAAAACAGAGGGGCTGTGGCTAACCAAGTTTGTGGATGACTGCAAATTAGATGCTATCATTGAATCCCCTAGCAATATCAGTGTACTTCAAAAGAGGCTTACACAGACCAATGATTAGTGCCAAAGCCATGGTTTTAAACTAAATGCTTAAAAAACAGGTAATAATTCCAAAAAGGACAAACCAATGAAAGAACAAAAATGACTAATCAGCAGCTTGACAGCAAACCAACCACATTCTAGTGCTCCATAAAATAAATCCAAATGGTGTTTAAAACTTTACCTTCAACTTTATTAAAATAAAAAAACATTAAAATAAGCACTTTCGTCCCATATAACCAGAGGACTTCTGAATTAAATAACCCTCCAAAACGGTGGTCACATGATCCTTAAGAAACCTTGGTCATGTGGTCATTAAGAAACCTTTCCTTCCAGCATTTAAAGTGACAGGCAAACAATACTTGTTAGCAACTGACCGAGAGAAATGGATTTACAGCTCCAGTGACGAATCCAGACATGTGAGGTAATATGAATAACATGGAACCAAGCAACAATGGCAGTGGTAACAGCATTACAGGTAACAACAACATTAATTACATTCCTAACCTGAATGAGTGGTTAACTAAAAGCTTAGACTTTAATTCCCCTGCCATTCAAACTAACTTAGGTAGCTCTGCTATAAAAGACTGGTTAGAATCCTCGGACTACAAGTTAGTTAAATATAAAAAATTTCAGTTTGAGAATAACTATTTACTTGAGTGCATTAGGTCTAACATAGTCTCAAAAGGGTTATGGATGTAACATTACCCAACAGGACTAGAAAAAGACTCCTGATTGCATCAAGAACTTCTAGCTATGTTTAACAGGCATGGTTGTGAATATATGGAGTGCATTGTTAAGCACAATGTTAAACTTAGTGAACAACTGGTGGGAGAAATTACTAATTTGGAAAACAAAATAATCCATGACACTGAGTATCATGGTTACAAATTTGAGATCAGCAGAATTCTTCCTAGCAATGACAACCAAATTTTAATAATGAAAAATAAAAAACTAAGAAATTAAACAGGGATTGTGACAAATACTCAAAGGAAACCGCTTACCCTAATCCATCTCCTTCTCAAGTTTGGGGTAAAAAAAACTTTTGGCAAGCACCAGGCTCAGGAAACACATCCAAGTTTTAATAGGAATATGCAATGCTTGAAAAATAATGACCTACTGGTGATGATTATGGACATGATAGGCATAACCATTCACTAGGTGCTCAAAACAATGAGAGAGGTTTCTTACAACATAATAATAATGAAAGCAGTGACTGTTATTTTAATGGTGATCCTGAACATTTTTATTCTAACAACCCCGCAGATTTTCCACCATTGAGGAGATCCAAGAGGATAAAAGAAAGGAACCAGAAACATCAATGGCCAGTGAGGAACCAGCAATGGCCACCCTCGAACCAACAATGGCGGGAACCCAATCAAGCACACCCTTACTAGCAGAACAGAACATATTGGAACTAAATGAGGAACCGAAATTAAACATAACAACAGATAACTTTAAGAATGGTTCTTACAGGAATAATGACTTAGAAAGACACTAAGTCCTAAGCATCCTGGAAACTATTAGGGTCCAACCCAACACTCTTATACTAGGTGACTTCAACTACCTTCTCCATCAACTGGGAAAACTACGCAGGCATCAGTACACTGGCCCAACGCTTCCTGGAATTCATCAATTCCAATGCTCTGGACCAGCTCATTCTTACCCCCAATACAGGAAGCAACATCCTTGACCTGATTATTACTAACATGGACAACCGTTGCTCTACACCAATAGTCAATTCCTCCCTGGTTAGATCAGACCACAAACTAATCACCATGGAAATCCACATCTCACCCACACCCCCCGAAAGATAACCGCCATGAAAAACTTCTCCAAAACTGACGTTGGGCTCCTAAAAACAGAGGTGGCTAACTTCATGGCACCCATGTCAATAGAAAATAGATGCATGACTGCTGAATCATAAATGCATGGAACTAGCCATACCCAACAGAACCAAGATGCCCTCCTCCAAAAAAAGGAAGCCAATCTGGTGGTCCCCTGACATTAATAAACTCTACAACAGAAGGAAGAAACTATTGCAGAAAAAGGTGAAGTCCCAAGACTGGAAAAACTCCCTTATTAGCCTCAACAAAAATTTGAGATCCCTCATCAAAACCTCTAAAGCCAGCTATGAAGGTAGAATTGTAGCAGACACTAAAAACAACCACAAAGCCTTCTATAGTTATATCAAGAAACTCCACGGCAATACCCAGGTTTACTCTGAATAACTTGCACAGTGGTACATCCTATACTGAGCCAACAGATACTGCCAACATACTGGCCGACAGATTCAGTGCCAACTTTACCCCCCCCAAAGGACCAATCACAATACCAGAGGAATGTCAGGTACCCAGCATTACTGCAGCACAGGTTAAAGCTGCATTATCCAAGCCCAAGAATACAGCTTCCATAGGACCCTACAATATCCTTGGATGTGTTCTACATGAACTACAAAGTGAACTGGCACCACATCTGTGTGCCCTGTTCAGTCACAGCCTTACCTCAGGCTCTGTCCCTACCGAATGGTGCACTGCTACAGTCATCCCTCTCCATAAAGGGGGAGCAACTACAGACCCTGGGAATTATCACCCCATTAGCCTGACGAGTCTGATACATAAGGCTATGGAGCGCATCATCATGGACCTAATTAACAAGGATATACAGAATCTCCAAACTCTAGATCCAACTCAATTTGGCTTTGTGAAAGGTAGATCATGCCTGCTCAACCTGGTTGACTTCCTTGAGTCAATCACCAGAGCTGTGGATGAGGGCAAGGCAGTTCATACAGCCTATCTCGATCTGGCCAAGGCCTTTGATACCATTCCCCACTCAGGAATTATTGATAAACTCACAAAACTAGGCATCGACCCCTATATCACTAGGTGGGTTGCAAACTGGCTCACAGATAGAACCCACAGTGTGAAAGTACTGGACTTCAAGTCAGACTGCTGATCAGTCAGGAGTGGAGTCCCACAGGGATCAGTCCTGGGTCCTCCCCTGTTTGGCATCTACTTCTCAGAAGTCCAGGCCAACACAGAGGGACTCTGGCTGACCAAGTTCACAGACGACTGCAAGCTGGTAGTCATTATTAACTCCCCAAGTGATGTAGACATCCTACAGAAAGGCCTCACAGAGACCAATGACTATTGTCAAAACTATGGCCTTAAGCTTGATACCAAAAAATGCATCATCATCCCCTTTAAAAAAAACTCAGTTCCCACTAATTACCACATCAATGGAAGCCCACTGAACACTGAAGGCGTTATAAGAGATCTGGGAACACAGTTGACAGCAAACTCTCCTTCGACCACCACATTGCCACTGTGGTCAGAAAGTCCTTCTATGTGGCACATCCCATTACCAAGGGTTTTGCATCCAGAAAGAAAGAGGTCATCATCTCTCTCTACTCTTCCCTCATTAGGCCAGTCATCGAGTATAATGCCCCATTTGGCATGTATCTCACTAGACACATGCAACAGCTGGAAAGGTCACAAAAGTACCTCATGAAGAGGATCCTAGGCCTTAAACACATGTCCTACATGGACAGACTCAAAAAACCCCAGCTCTTCTCTGTCTCATATCATCTTCTAAAAGGCGATCTCTGCTTAACTTACAAAGCCATGTCTGATACAGCGCTGTTAGAAATACAAGATCAAAAGAAATCCAAATCCCTCCACACCACACACTCCAGAGACCTCAGCCTCACTACCACAATCAATAGAACATGATTGAGGGGCAGGCTCATAACCCAGAGACTGCCCATGCTCTGGAACAGACTTCCCATACATGTCATGTAGAGCACCTCACTGGCCCTCTTCAAGAGAAATCTTGATGAGTGGATGGAAAATAAAAAGTTCACCCAGGGATCACTGCAGTGGCTCTACTTGACAGAGGCACTGGGAACTAACGTTGGGCAGCACGATACCAGGGCACTTCTATGGGCTAGGCTTGTAAAGGCTCCAGGGCCATTAGCCTAGTACACACCTTTGAACCTATGAACAATGTGTGATCAACTAGTAAAAATTATAACAAGCTCCATTGGTGATTTTAAGGTATATAATTTTACGACGGTGGAAATTGGCACTATCTCTGCAGACTTGCTTGCAAAAGGCATGTTTTGTGCGCCCTCAAAGAAAACCAACTTAGCTAATGTCTTAATGGACATAAAAAAATATACCAGGAAACTGAATCTTAAACTTATATTTAACGAATTAACCCCTGTCATGAACGATTTCTAATACCTTTAATCCTCCACTCCTCCCAGCATTACAAATGTATAAAAGAATATGTGAGATTGACCTTAGAAGTTTATTAAACATAAGAACTGGTTCTAGTGTATCAAACAACTCATGTGAAGAAACAAGAAAAACTGGAAACCTTAAAAAGTCTGGGATTACATATTATGAAACCAGACAAGGGGGGTGGGATGGTGGTTATGGACATGAAGGAATATAATGCAAAAATGTTGGACATTTTGATGAATGGGGCATACCAACATATTTCCTTAAATAAGCTAAACCAGGCTTATCACAAAATTAGGGTTCAGATCAACGATATGTTTATAGATGGCAGGTTATCAATTGATGAATATAACTACCTTTACATGCCCTGTCCCATCACTCCTACTATCTTTAGGATCCCTAAGATCCACAAAAGTATTGAAAATCCACCAATGCGGCCAATCTTTGATGGGAGAAGGTTGATAACAAGTGCCTATGCAAAATTTTTGGACAATAGTTTAAAAGAATTATTGTAAAATAAGGAGCAAATCTGCAGGGACTCTTGGGACTTTTTGGAAAAAATTAACAAAGTGGAAGTTAAGACCAAAGACTTTTTAGTCACAGTGGATGTAACACTTGTATACAGTCATTCCACATGTTGTTGTATCTTTCGGCTTTGCCTGGTTAGGGGTCGCCACAGCGGAACTCTGGTCCGCTAATGATTGGCAGTAGATTTTTACGTACCGAGTTGCCAGCCCTGACGCACAACCTTCAATGAAGGTACGCCCATTCACGCATGTCATCACACAGAAGACGCTTTAGCTGAGAATCGAACAGGACGTCTTACTGTGAGGCAACAACGCTACCGCAGCACCACCACATAAGGTGGGAATATTATGGTTCACAGAATTTTTACATGTAAAGCAGGACCCACTAGAAAGAGTGAATTTATTTGAAGAATTGCTTGAACTTGTACTGAAAAATAATTTTATATATTTCGAGGGGGAGCATTTCCATCAAAAAATAGGGTGGCTATGGGCTCGAATTGTGGTTCATTAGTCACTAACATAGTTATGGCATATAGGGAGAAGGAATACATAACCAATGGCGCATACAAAAATTCTTACAGGTTTTACACCCAATATTTGGATGGTTTGCTTTTTGTTTGGAAAGATACTAAAACTAGATTAGATGATTTTATTATATATATTAACAATAGTGCCAACTTTCTGGTGTTTACACAACAAACTGAGAAGACTTCTATACCATACTTGGATATATTGTTAGATAAAGATACTGATAACCATACATATACGTCAAAAATATATAGAAAACCCAGCTGTTCAAATACATTATTACATTTCATGAGTTGGCATCCACAAAAACAAAAGAAGGCCATCATAAATGGGCAGTTTGTTAGAGCACCAAGAATGGTGACCAAACACCAAGACTTCTTGGTGGAATGTGAACTTGTGTTAAACATGTTTCCGCAAAGGGGTTACCCATGAAGCATTGAGATTGTGGAAGAGGTGGTATATAAAATGGAAATGTGATGCTTTAAACCTATTCTGTCTTTAAATGGTGTAGAAAATAATAGGTAACTCAAAAAATGAAAATGTTCCTTGTCCATACAGAAGTAGTATGGTTACTAATTTTAACACCGAAGGTGGCTTGATTAAATGGATGCTTGTGAAAAACTGGAATATAGTGAAAGATTATGATGACACTTATGAGAAAGTTGAGAAAGTGGGGGAGAGACCCATTATAGTATACAAAAAAGGAGCTAGCATAAAACATTTTTGGAGAGACCTCTTAAAACACACACTGACTCTACAGTAGTAAAAGGCATGAAAAAATGTGTTTTTTTGCAGTTACTGTAGAAATGTCCTAGTAGGTGAAGAATTTGTAATAATAGACATACACACACACACACACACACACACACACACACACACACACACGTTCTACTTAAACTACTACTTTTTTTAAATGGTGAAAACAGGACAAGGCCTATGTGTCACAGTAAAGGAAAGAAGAAGAGGATGTCTAAGAGCAAATCTGTCCAGAAACTTGAAAAAAATGTGTCTAAGATTATCTAAATGTAAAATAGGTGAAACAATGCCACTAACTAAGACAAAAATAAATAAATAAATAAATAAATAAATAAGAGGAGTACTTAACTTGCAGTTACATGCCTATCATGTCAGAATGCTTTGGCAGAAAATGAAATCTGATTGACTTTCATTCACAAGGGCATTGTGCGAGGCAAAGATTAACAGGAGTTTTTTTTTAACAAACTTTTATTGAATTATCACTTGTGACATAGGCAATTTACATTTATACAAAAGTAATCAAATTGTGTTGACAAATTAACATTAACAAACATTATACTTCACATATATTGCTATATATCATATAACTTAAGCAACATTACATAAATTATTCAATTCCTGCCCCTTTTTTAACAAGAAACATCTTTATCCTTCTCTCCTGCAGAAGTACTGGCAGTGAACTGTAAACTCAATAACTACACTACTATTACTGTAGTAGCCATCTATATTCCACCAGGGGATAATATTCCTCCACTGGAAAACATTCTCTCATACTTTTTCCAAAACATTCCTAATGAGACTATTCTCCTAGGGGACGTAAATATTAATTGCCTAACCCTTAGTAATCCTACCTCCTCACATCGTATAAATCTATATGGATTCACACAACTAATCTCACAACCAACACATGCAAACACTCTCACTCCCTCAGCACCCTCATAGATTGGATACTTGTGTCAAATCCCTCCAAATACCACAGACCTGAAACACTTCCTGACTCCCTGAGTGATCACTCATCGATAAAAGTGCTCAGATATACACACCATCTCTCTAATTCACATAGAACTATCACCTGTCGCAAACTTACCAACTTCAACCCAGAAACATTTAAAACCCTCATCTCTACAGTTAATTGAAACTTCCTCACCCATCTCCCACTAGATGAACCAGTTCAAGCCTTCAGCTCAACTTTCCTTAACATCGTGAACTCAATAGCCCCACTCCAAAAAATAAGAATAAAAGCTAATATATCTCACTGTCTATCCAAAACTATCTGTACCTTTATGAAAACCAGAGGTAGAACTTGGAAAATATGGCTACAATCTAAACACCCAGCCAACTTGCAAAGGTACAAAGAACTAAGAAATCAGGCAAAAAAAGATCCCTAAAGACAAAACCGATTTTTACCATTACCCACCAACTACTCTAAAATCAGATCCTAAAAAATTCTGGAATGCAGTCAATCAAATACTACATCCAGGCAACCCAACTTCACCTAACCCATACCCTGACAAATCACCAGATGAAACGGATAACACCTTCAACTCCTATTTCATAGAATCAATATCCAAACTATTTAACCCCAACCCCTACCTCCCAAATACCAGTCCTCTCAACTACCCTGAACCTTTGGTATCCACTAACTCTCTAAACACTTTCTCTCTTAAACCTGTTCCTACCTCCTACATTAAAACTCTACTCATTAAGCTAAAACCATGCTCTGTATCTGCTGACAACATCCCATCTTATTTTCTCCAGATAGCTGCCCACTCTCTTGCTCTGCCCATATCCATCGTAATCAATCGCTCCATCTCTGAATCCAAGGTCCCATCAATCTGGAAACAGTTCTACACCCTACCTATTCATAAAGATGGCAACTCCTCTGAAATCTCTAACTTCCAACCTATTGCTATCATTATCCCTCTCTCTAAAGTCATGGAGAAATGTATACACAAACAAGTTCTACATTATCTCACACATGAAAAACTAATCACTCCAACACAGCATGGTTTCCGACCTAAACATAACACCACTACTGATTTACTGTCCTTCCTTAACACCATCTCTCTACTCAGACTCGATCATAAACTTATCTTGTTTATGTCTTGATCTTTCAAAGGCTTTTGACAGTTTCTCATTCTCTCCTACTGAAAAAAACTATCCGACCTTAACCTCACCCCAGAAATAGTTGCATGGTTCTCTAGCTATCTTACCAACAGACTACAATCAGAGAAATGGCATTTGGTTCTTTCCTCTCCCCTTCCAGTTAAAATGGTTGTCCCCCAAGGATCCATTCTGGGTCCACTATTCTTTAACATCTTTACTAACTTACTCCATTCCTCCTGTCCTCAGTCTTCCATTGTCCAATATGCTGATGACTCTACTGTCATAACCATTTCCAACTCTCCCTCACAACTCTTATCTGTCACCCAGTCTTCTTTTAACTTAGTAGAGACATGGCTCTCCATTAACCAGCTCATTCTCAACCCTAAAAAAAACAAAACTACTACTCTTTCTCCCCAAAACAGTCAATCATATCAAACTTTCCTTTACCATAAAGTCCCTCAACAATACCTGTACAGTAGTAGAATCTAGCACAAAACTTCTAGGAGTTACCATAGATGATAAGCTAAAATTTGACCTTCACATAAATAATTGTCTCAGGAAAACCCACCAGAAACTAAGACTACTGTACAGAAATAAAAAAATTCTCTACCCTGAGGCTAGGATTACTCTCACTCATGTTTACCTACTACCCTGCTTAACTTATTGTCCCCAAATTCTCACAAATCTAAACTCTACTCTACTTACTAAACTTGAGTCCACCTATCACAAGATAGCCAGATTCGCAGCACAACAAACATATAAATCTCACCACTGTTTCTCCCTAAAATACTTAAACTGGCTTGAACTACCTCACCTACTTCATTTCTCAGCCAGCCTATTGTCTAGCTCTATGCTCCCTCATCTCCCATTACTCCCCTACTAGAAATCTTCAGAGCTCAAACCAAAATCTACTAAATATCTATAAACCTAAGTCAAAATCCGGGTGCAATACCTATAGATATCACCCATCCATAGAATGGAACAGATTTCCTCTCAAAATTAGAACTCTTACATGTGCCAAACAATTTAAATCATCTATGAAGGAATACTTTAAAAGACAATGGACTTGCCACTGTTCTCATCCTCCCTGAACTTATCCATCTAACATTATTACTTTATTTCTGCTCTCTCTTTCTACTGTTTCCTCCTAACCATCCTCTATTTTCTACTAAGTAATCACCAACAAAGACATTGCTTGGTAAAAAAAAAAAAAAAGGAAATGATATGAAATTATTGCAATTGTTGTTATGTAATTTTTCTATGCATTCTGTATCATAAATTTTAATACTGTACTATGTTTGTTTTTCTTACTTTACTGAACCTTGTCTTCTTACTTTCATGAACAATGTATTATTGCACGAGTGCTTATATTTAACTCCACTTTATAATTTGTATTTCCCAGAGCTTTTGTCCCTGGGCCTCTGCTGAAAAAAGGCTTTTGCTCAGTCAGACATTCCCAGTCAACAAATGTAAAATAAATAATAAATAAAATAATTAAACCATCACTTATGACATAAGCAATCATACATTTATATAAATGAAAACAAATAACACTGACACAACCCTAGTTTCAAGCATTTTACATCACAAATCATACGGACACACTCCCAATTGCAAACATTATACATCACTTATAATCTACCGATCATTTTCAGTCAAACATTACATAGCTCATTTAAGTCCTGCCTTCTTTTAAACCTCATTGCTCCCCTGTATGTATTGTTCCTAGAATTCCAATTTTTTTTCCTATACAGTTTGCTCCTACCCTTTTCTAAAGATCTCAATTCCAATTGTTTTATCGTTGTTACTACAATCACTACTTCTAATATAGTTGGTTTAGATTTTGATTTCCATTTTCTAGTAATTGCTTTTTTGGCAGCCATCATAATTAGAGACAGCAAGGTCTTACCATGTATTTACAGGAGCTTGAGGTTGGAGCTCTAGTTTTGCCATCTTGGATCTGAAAAGTAGCCTGAATATTCATCTTGACTGAATAGGATCTACAAGTAGGAGGCTCAAAGATGAGCTACAGGAAAATGAAAGTGTGCAATAAAAAAAGTTATGGTCAAGGAGTGGAACAGAAGCGTGAATTAAAATTGAAGAAGAGGAAAAAACAATGATGTGCCTTACAATGCTGGGCACCAAACAGTATCAAGTAGTAAGTACAGTAGCCAACTGGACAAAAAATTAAGATGGTTCAATATGCTCTGCAACCTGCAATGTCTTGATGAAAACAAAGATTATTACAGCAACATCTGGCTAAACAAATGGACCAACATTAAAACAGACTTCTGTGAATCACTAAAAGGGGAAGGAGGGCACACACACTACAATCATGCTGCCATAATAAAGGAGATCTATATTATCTAATTGACCGCTTAGCTTGTCGAATGCCTAAACTTCGACAGCTAATGGTTGAAAACTTAGAATCTTGAACGAGCAGGTAAGCAAATTCTTTCATCAGGAAAGAATTCACTTGGTCATGCCACACTAACATAAACTTCCAAGTTGTAAAAAAAGTGGGGGGCTTCACCTCCCCCCACCACACACACACACACACACCTAACTAAATATACCAACTCCAAGATTGTTCTACATTGGGAAAGGGCAAATTCCCGATAATGGCCAAGCAAATTCTTCCTAGATGAAAGAATTTGCTTACCTGGCCATTCGAGATTCTAAGTTTTCGACCCTTAGCTGTCGACGTTTAGGTGTTCAACAAGCTAAGTGGTCAATTACATAATATAGACCCAATAAAGGGTAGCATATGAACACTGTGATATAATGTATGGTAAGACTGCAATGCCCAGTTATTCTACCACTCATATTACAGATATTTATAAAATGGGCAAGGAATACTGGACAATGTGATTGCTAGCTACCAGACTCTCAAATCTCCTCTTGCAGTTCACGTACACCTCCTGTTACAGAATCCTCCTACCTCACATACTTCAAAAAATAAAAACCTCCTTGAAAAATTTAGTAGGGAAAAACTATGAAGCACAGAAATACCAAAAACAGTAAAGCAATAAAAAACTACATCAGAAATATTCACACCCAACTCAAATATATCAAGTCCCCATAAAAACAGAGCAAAACAGGAATCAGGATTGTAAGACAAATTAAACACAGTATACAGTAATAAAAGCAACACTAACTCATTTATCTACTTTACCTGGTCAGTAAATAGATCTTCAAAAAGGTATTAAAATATAACCTCCTGAACAATGTAAAAATAGAAACCCCCCACAAACTGCAGATTAAATAGCGCAGAACAAGACAGGAAGTGAATAACATGAAGCAAAAATGGTCCCCACAGCAATAAAAAGTAATCACTCAACTTCTAATCTAGGAGTCAAAATAAGAGGCAGACAAATGCAGGAGAAAGGCACTACCAGGCACTGGCCAAATGTAAATCTGAAGATGCACACTAAAGTAAATCACTGTATGAATAAATAAAGCAACACACACTCAAGAATCATAATAGAAACTCAATTAAATTAAGGCAACAAGCTAAAATAGCGAACCTGCTAGTGGATAGCTATGGCAAAAATTTCACTCTCTTATCCCCTCCTAACACAACAAACACTCTCTCAAACTTCCCCCCACCTTATGTATCTGAAGAACAGTCCTCAAAGCCCTGTCCAAGGCAAAGAACATGGCCTCTATGGGACCAGATGGCATCCCAGGCTGTCTTCTAAACAGGCTAAAACATGAACTAGCATCACCACTAAGTACCCTTTTTCAATCATAGCCTAACCACAGGATTTGTTCTTGCAGAATGGAGAACAGCTACAGTTATTCTCATCCACAAAGGTGGCCTAGCAACACACCAGGGGAATTACAGACCCAATAAGCCTGACCAGCTTAATCTGTAAGGCCATGGAATGTATTATTATGGACCTCACAAATAAAGACATAGGTGACCTCCAAACCCTGGATCCTACCCAATTTGGCTTCATGAAGTGCAGATCCTGCCTGTTAAATCTGGTGGATTTCTTTGAAAGTGTGACCAGGGCCAGTGATGAGGGCAAATCTATGCACACAGCATACCTCAACTTGGCAAAGGTTTTTGACACAATCCCACATTCAGGCATTACCAATAAACTTAGCAAACTGAATGTAGCCCCCTTCATTGTAAGGTGGGTTGCCAACTGGCTCACAAACCGGACACACACTATCAAAGTGGGTGACTCCACATCAACCAGCAGACCTGTTACCAGTGGGGTGCCACAGGGGTCAGTGCTGGGGTCCCTACTGTTTGATATATACTTCTCAGAAGTTCAGGTCAAAACTAAAGGGTCGTGGCTGACCAAATTTGCAGATGACTGCAAACTAGGTCCAATCATTGAATCCCCACATGATCTCAGTATACTCCAGGAGGGTCTCACACAGACCAACGACTGGTGGATTAGTCATGGTCTCCAACTGAAAGCAAAGAAATGCTCCCTTCGGCATAATGTCCCTTCACACTATCAAATCAACAACAATACCCTAAGTACTCATGAAGTGGTAAGGGACCTGTGATCACAGATTGACTTGACCTTAACTTCGACTATCACGTGTCTACTGTTGCAAGGAAAGCTTTCCATGTTGTTCACTTAATTATTAAAGGCATCACCTCGAGAGCAAAATAAGTTATAACCCCCCCCATACTCTGGACTTAGCTGGTGCATAATTGAGTATAATGCCCCATTCAATATGTACTATACTAAGCATCTATAGCAATTAGAGAGACTTCAGAGGTTTCTAACAAAGAAGATCAGGGGCCTCCAGGACATGCCTTACATGGACTGACTAAAGTCGCTGTCACTATACTCTGTATTGTATAGACTTTGTAGGGGAGACTTATACCTGGCCTACAGAGCAACCCAAGACCCAAACCTAATAAACTCATTACTTGTCCATAAATTAAATGGGTCTAGGGCTACCCATTCCATGGACTTAAATATGGCCTGTGACTTAAATAGGACATGGTGGAGGGACATATTTATCTCCCAGTGACTTCCACGTCTTTGAAACAGACTACCAATTCATGCGAGACAGAGCACTTCTATGACACAGTTCAAGAGGAACCTGGACGAGTGGATGGGGCACCGTAAATTCTTACTGGGGATAGTGCCCACAACCCTCTTTGACATAGGCAATCATCATTAAATGCAATCTTGGGTACTGACTAGTACTTTTACGGTATTACATTGGGTTGAAACGGCTAGGCTTAAAATGACCTCCGGGTCAGTCGCCTAGTAATCTGATATGATCCTATAAAAAGTGGCGGGGTGGGGAGCATTGGCATTGCTGGTTACATATATGTATTTTTCATTTCTTGGGAAATGCCCTCAAAATGATTACCTTTCAGCTATGCCAGCTTGAGAAAAATGATGGGTGGGGTGGGAGCCATCGCTGCTTACATATATTTATTTTTCAGTTCTTGGGAGTTGCCATCAAAATGATTACTCTTGTGAATATTTTTATGATGCAATAAGCACATCCACCAGCTAAAAAGATAAAAAAAATGAAGGTGGGAGAACATTATTACTTATGTGACTATATTGCCACCGTAATTATTACTCGTGCAAATACCTTTAAGGCTTTGCTACTTGGAAAACAGTACACTTTACTTTGAAGAACTCTGCCATTGATAAGCAAGTTTCTTTATCTGGACTCCCTCACCTGTAAGACCTCACTTCTTATGCAGTGTTAGCATCAGTTCACAAACCTGACTGCAACAGCACATAGCAGTTTGACAGAAAGATACCTTAAATGACTGCCTAGATTCCACACAATAAAAAATATAACTGTTTAGCAGCCATTTAGTTAAATGGGTAGAGGAACTGTTTTATAATAAAATATACTACAAAACGGGTCTATATTGTAAGTTCGAAGTTTGAAAACTTCGAATCTCATATGATCGACATCATATGAGCGAAGTTTTCAAACATTGAACGTTACAACAGAGATCACTGTAGGGAATATTTCCCTTCACTTCAATGTAGTGTGATCGCTGAGTTGGTATATTTAAGTAGCGGGGGTGTGGGGGGTGCAGGGGGCAATCCTTCCTGCATAGAGCGTTCAGGTAGGTTTTTTTTTTTTAGTTTTTTTATATTTTATGTTCGATGTTTGAAAACTTCGCTCATATGGAGTCGATCATATGAGATTCAAAGTTTTCAGACTTCGAACATATAATATAGGCCCTACAAAACATAATTATTATACATGAACTATTAGATATGAAATTAAAACTTGAAAAATACAGAAGTTCATTTTATTAAGTGCAACAAGAACTTGTGGTGTGTGTGGTATAAATATTACTATATGCCCAGGGATGGTAAAGCACTCATTCACAACACCCCCGGGGCATACAGTAATATCTGTTACACACAAGCACACACACACAACCTTTGTCCCTTATTGCTCGGATATTATAAACACATATGTACACACAGACATTCATAGAGCTACACCCTCAAACACATACACACCTTATACAGCTTATGTAGTTTATAATTTCAGTTGGCCTACTACACATATTCACACAAATACATACATAGTATACATATACATGCATCTTACAATTATGTAAGAAGCAAAAGTTATGTATTTACTATAAAAATAGATGTGTTGTCGGATTCCGTCCTTCCTTGAACAGATACGTGTTTGGATTAGAGCTGGATCTGACGTCGGCCACTTTCAATCTTTGTTCCAGTACTCAGGTTCCTCCCCTTACCCATAACCCTCTGTAAAGAAAGAGATACCTCAGACTGAGTTTGCCCCTATATCAGAATAAGGGTGATAGCCCACAGACTTGTAAAACATCAAGAAATCACATAGTACAGGAAAACAAGCTGCCAGCCCTAGGTCTTGAAGATAACATGATCAAGCCAAAGTAGCTCCAGGAGTCAGGAAAAAAAGAACTCATGGTAGGAGAAAGTTGAGGAAGGACAGGAGCCAACAACACAGATCTATCTCTATGATAATTATATAACTTTTGTATCTGATGTCTCTTCCATCTGTTCCTGAATGGATGGGACAGAGTCCAAAACTTCTAATAAACTTGGGAGGTCTCATGGAAGAATATTCCAGAGAACACCAAAACCAAAAAAGGCTCTAGACCTTGACCATAAGTCCAATTTATAATGAGAAATGAAGGTATGGACATTGGACCAAATAGTAGCATAAATGTCATCAGCTGGTACTCTGGAGAAAAGGCTAAAGACGTAGCCACAGATCTTGCAGAGTGAACCTTAGGAGGTCTGGGTAAGGATAAACCCTTCTGTTTGTAGACATGAGAAATGCAATCAGATAGCCAATGAGAGAGAGAGCGTTATTTTAGACAATCCTTTACCCAGCTTGGCTGAGGAAAAAGGGACAAACAATTGAGCAGTCTTTCTAATTTTCTTAGTACGATGCAAGTAGAAACAAAGCTGAAGATGCACATTCAGCAAACGTAGCACATATTCACCTTTACTGGAGAAGTCCGGAAAGAAAACAGAAGGATTGATTGATTGATTGATTGATTGATTGATTGATTGATTGATTGATTGATTGATTGAGAAAGGAAGGATCAGTTCTTAGAGCTACTCTGTCATTGTGAAAAACTAGATAAAGAGGTTTAGTAGATAGAGTGTGTAACTCCAAAATCCTCCTAACAGAGGGGATGCCTATCACAAATAAAGTTTTCCACACTAAGAATTTTAAGTTGAATTTGGCCACAAGTTCAAAGAGGGACTAGCTAAGGCCTGAAATAGAATGGTAATGTGCCAAGGAGATATTGGGTCCCTGAGAGGGTGTCATAGAAGGAAGGTGCTCCTTGGAAATTCTTAAAACAGTCTAAGGAAGGTAATGGGAGAATGTTTTTCCCCAGTATGAAAACTGGATATGGATACTATTGCACTTTCATAGTGAAGTAACTGGCTCTGCCATGGAAGACAAATGCTAAGAAATCCAAAATGACTGAAAGAGGGAGTTTGAATAAAAGATCTAGATGTATGCTGGAAGCCCCAGTAGAAAATTTGTTCCACTTACTTTTACAGCTCTTCCTGGTGGAAGGTCTCTGAGAAGAGGTCAAAATGTGAACAATTTGGGAAGAAAGCCTGGACTGCTTAGCCATTATTGTAATTGGAGAAATCATGTAGTTAGTTTGAGGGCTTGAAGATCCCAGTGAGGTGACATGGACAGGCAAGACAAGATCTGGGGCTGAGCCCATCACCCAGGGAGGATGGACCAGATGAGCCCAGAAGAAGGGAAAACAAACCTATTGAGACCAAGAAGGCACAATGAGAATCAGTGTGGCCTTTCTCACCCATATTTTCTGAAGGAATTTTGGTATGAAATGAGTAGAAGAAAAGGTATACAGAAGTCCAGGGGCCAACTGTGGATCAGAGCATTCCTCAGTGACCCCCTCCTAGGGGATAGGGGTAAAGTACCTGCTGTACTTGGTATGTTATGGGAGGCAAAAAGATTGCAACAAGGTTGGCTCCAATGGCTGAAGTGATCACTCATAAGGAAGAAGGACAGACATGTTCAACCTGCCTGCTAGAGCACTGGACTTCCCCAGGATGTGCACTGCTATCAGAAAGCAGAGAGAAGACATAGTCCATTGCCACACTCTTATGGCCTCCCGGCATAAGTGGAAGGATTGTGTTTTTCTCTCTCTGTTTGTTGAAGTACCAGACCACCGACATATTGCTATCTGAATCGAAATCACACCTGTCAGGAGAACATCCTAGAGTGCCTGCAACACTAGGAAGACAGCTGTCATCTCCAAAATGTTGATCTGAAGGCTAGCCTCTGAAGAGGACCACGTGCCTTGGACTGTCTTTCCCAAGAAATGCCACCCCCATACTCTAAGTATGAAATCTCTGTGGTCACTGTGGCTTGTGGTGAGAGAAATACAAAGGGGTGTCCTTTGGACACTATTGGGGACTCAAGCCACCACTGGATATGAGACCTGCAAATCCTTATGAATGAAACCTGAAAATTCATGGAATGATGTCTGATAGCCCACTGAGCAGACATGATCTACTGGAGAATTTTCATGTGATACCTGGCCAGGGGGATTAGAGTGATAGCCACCACCATTGAACCTAGGAGGCATAGAATCAGTTTTGCTGGTGGCTTTTGACATGAAAGAACAGCCAATGCCTGTTCTCTCATATCAGAGAGAGAGAGAACAGCTAATGCCTGTTTGTGAATTGTGGAGATCCTGGTTTCTGGAAGCCTGGCAATTTGTTGTCTCATGCCAAGAAGAACTCCAATAAATTCCAAGGCCTGTATGGGCTGAAGCTTGGACTTGGCTGTATTCACTGTAATGCCCACTGTGGAACAGAGTTGGAGCAAGGAGTCCCTGGCTTAGAGAAAAAGATTCCTGGAGGGGTGGTTATGAGACAGTCATCCAGATAAGGAAACACTCAGAGCCTATGCAATCTGAGATGAGCTGCAACCACTTCCATGCACTTGGTGAACATCCAGTGGGCTGTGGTAAGACCAAAGAGCAGGACTCTGAAATGGAAATGACTGCCCCCCAGCCTGAAGCAAAGAAACCTCCTGGAGTGTCTGTCCATTTTTAAGTGGTAGCATACATCCAGGAGTTCAGTCGAGCACATCCAGTCATCCTTACTTTGATACAGAAGAATGAACTGTACCATGGTCATCCTGAATTTTGTTTTCAAGAATTTTTTCAAACTTAGGTGCAAAACTGGCCTGAGGTCCCTGCTCTTTTTTGGTACTAAAATAATTTTGAGTAGTTTCCAGATCCTTGTTGATCTGATGGGACCTCTTGGATGACTTTATTTCTTAGCAGATTTCTTATTTCCAATGCTGATACTTCCCTTTGTGGGGGTGGAACATTGGGAATTTTCTTTAAGCACAGAGGAGGGTACAGGAAGGGGATAGAGTAGCCTCCAGTTATTTTAATTAGAAAGTTATTCCAAAACTTGAATAACACATACACAAGCTTTTGTACTCATGCTTTGTCAAGTGTTTAAAATCCATAAAAGGAACAAAACATTTAAGTAGACCTTCAGAACCATATGACCTCTCACAATCAATGAGAATTCATAATCAATAAATACAAGTTATATTATCATCATAACTATGCACCAGTTTTGTCCATTTCCACTCTTCCAAAACTGATGGGTCTCAGATCCGACCTCGAATCTAGCTCAGCCACATTTACTTAGACTCTTGGATCTGACTTTCAAGCTCCTCCCTTTTCCCATAATGCCCCACATCCCTGTAATAACACAGACTGAGTTTGCTGACCCAACCGTAAGAGAGTTAATTACAGGCCAATATTAAAGGAAAGTCAATAGGAAAGAAAGGGGCTCAAACCTGGAACTGAGGTACCTTATTCAATATCAGGTCACTCCCAGAGGAAAAGGGAATGGTTAAAGAGAGGCAGAGTCAAACCAAGAGATGAAAGGTTAATATTGGCAGCCCAAGATAGTGGGCAACATACATGTTGGTTTACAAAGTCCATTGAACATGTGGGAGAAACAGACAAATGTAGGTTTTGTAAACCTGAACTGGAAACATTTGCACACCTCGTTGCTGGTTGTGGCATACTAATGGCAGAAGGACTGTACACTGAAAGGCATAATAATGTGGCAAGACTGTTGCACTGGGGATTATGCAAGAATTATGGTATTGAAGTGGCTGAAAAACACTAGAAATGAGCCACAAAGCATCATAGAAAATGATGAAGTTTATATCACATGGGATCACCCATTACCAACAGTTCAAATGAGAGATGCTAGAAAACTGGATATAGTGGTCCTAGAAAAGAAGACAAAAGTAGCATTAATCATTGAAATTGCTACACCCACTGACTACAATGTCTTGCGTGCAGAGAGACACAAAGTTATAAAATATCAGGATCTGCAGGCAGAAACAAGAGCAATGTGGAATAAAAATACCCAGACAGTTCCAATAGTAGTTGGAGCAACAGGTCTTATAAAAAAGGAATTTACAATTGTATTTAGACATGTTATTAATCCATGTAACCCCATACAAATTGCAGAAGGAGTCATTACTGGGCACATTGAAAGTGCTGCAAAGAGCACTTTTGGCTGACATCAAAGATTGAAACAATACTAATTTCATGACCTTTAATCGTACTTTGACTTAGGAATGGCATCCATTGCCGTCACAGTATTAGAAAACAAAAAGATCTGGAGAAATTAAAAAAGTGAAAAGGGAAGGGGGGAGGAGGGACTGAAGCTGAGGAAGACTGAAAATGGACAACACAGATGCATAGTTATGGTGAGTACATAACTTTTATATCTGATGTTGTCATTTTCATTCATTCCTCAACTAATGGGACATAGTCTCCAGCTACATGAATCTGCATGGCCATCATGGAAGAGTATCGCAGAACTGAGGGCAGCCCTGTTTCTGGAGATCAAATCCAATTTGCAATGAGCAGAAAAGGTATGAGCACTGGACCAAGTGACTGCAGCATAAATGTCTTCAGTGGAGGACCAAAAGGTAGAAGTAGTAGTCATGGATCTAGTGGAATTAGCCTTAGGAGGTCTGGGCAAGGAAATACCTCTTTGACAGTAAACAAACAATATGCAATCTGTTAACCCCTTTGCTAATGTAACTTTGGATACTGGTTTACCCAGTTTGTTGGAGGCAAATGAAACGAACAACTGATCTGTTTTCTGAAGTCTTTTTGTTCTGTGGTGATAAAAACAGAGTTGTCTATGTACATCTAAAAGATGAAGCATATACTCACCCTTGTTGGAGAAGTTGGGGAAGAAAACAGATACATTGATGGCCTGATTAATGTTTGCCTTTGAGACTACTTTAAGCAGGAAGGAAGGATTAGTTCATAAGGTAATCCTATCTTTATGGAAAATCAAATAAGGAAATTTTGAGGAGAGTGGTTGGAGTTCAGACATTCATCTTGCTGAGGTAATAGCCACTAGAAAGGCCATTTTCCAAGAAAGAAACGAGGTCTGATTTGGCTGATGGCTCAAAATGGACGTCTAAGCAAAAAGGTACCTTTAAGGAAGCTTTGCATAATTTGGATAAAGCCAGAGGAGAAATTTTGTCCCTAGTATGATAATTCAAGATGGCTGCTAAATGGACTTTGATGGTAGAAAAACTAGCTCCCTCTTGAAAAATAGATGCTAGAAATCCAAGGCAGCAGGAATAGGAGCATTAAAGGGATCCAGATTTCTTTGATGTGCCCGACAGGAAAACCTTGTCTATTTACTCTTGTAAATCTTCCTGGCAAAGGCTTTTTGGGATGACAGTAATATATGTCAAACCAGGGAGAAAAGCAAGGCTATCTAACTACAAAATGAATTAAACAAACCATGTGGTTAATTTGAGGCCTACAATGCCCAGATGCACCATCCCTGTGGGATGAGAGATCAGATCTAGACTGGGGTCCAGTGTCCAAGGTGGACATAAAAGATGAGACCAAAGGAAGGGAAATCACACCTGACGAGCCCAAAAAGGGGCAGTGAGGACAACCTTGCTCTTTAACCAAAGTGCTTTCTGACAAAATATGGGGATTAGAAGTATGGAGGGATAAGCATAAAGGAGACCGAAGGGCCAAGTGTGAACTAGGGCATCTCTCAGTGACTCCACTGGGGAAGGGGGTCAGGGCAAAGAACCTGCTGCACTTGTTGTTGTGGGACATCGCAAACAGATCACAGCAAGGTTGACCCCATCGGAGGAAAATCCTCTCCGCCACTAAATGACTGAGAGACCACTCATGAGGCATAAGAATAGACCTGCTGAGTTTGTCCACTAGTATGTTGGACTTCCCTGGAATTTCCATTGCCATAAGAAAGTGGTTGGAAGAGATCACCCACTGCCATACTGTCACTGCTCTCAACAAAGGGGGCAGGATCAGGTTCCCCTCTGTTTGTTGATGTACCAAACCATGGACATATCTGTTTGGATAGCAATCATCCTAAGAGGAAGGGAGTTCTGAAAGGCCTGCTATGCTAGGAGGACTGTCCTTATCTCCAGGCCACTGACGTGCAGATTGGTCTCTTCTGGGGACCATGTGCCTTGGAATGTCCATCCCAAGAAATAGCCCCCCACACCCCAGTTGGGAGGCATCCATGGTCACTGAGGCTACTGGGGGTGGGAACACAATGGGATATCCCTGACAAACTTCATTGGACTGTACCCACCAAAGCAGGTCATTTCTGCAAACCTGAGAGATTTTTATCTGTGAGGACAGTGGATGTTTAAGAATCAACCACTGAACAACTAGAATCCACTGAAGAATACATATTGGATTGTCCATCCCAAGAAATAGCCCCCACAGTCACTGTGGCTACTGGGGGTGGAAACACAATCCCTGACAAACTTCATTGGACTGTACCCACCAAAGCAGGTCATTTCTGCAAACCTGAGAGATTTTTATCTGTGAGGACAGTGGATGCTTAAGAATCAACCACTGAACAACTAGAATCCACTAAAGAATACATATATAAAACTGAGCCATAGAGACCAAGGTTATAGGAACAGTCATATACCCTAAAGCTTGAAGGACCAGTCATGCTGGGGGAGAGGGATGAAAAAGAATCTGTGTCACTTGACATTTTATAGACTGTACTCTACTTGAAGGAAGAAAGGCTAGTTCACTGGCAGTGTCCAGGTTGGCACCTACAAATCGAAGACTTGGACAGGAAGCAAACGAGACTTGGCATAGTTGATTGTGATGCCTAAAGAGTTGCAAAGTTGTAGCAGATAGTCCCTGTTTTTTCTAGGAGATACCTGGTTGGGGTGGTGAGGAGCCAGTCATCTAGATATGGAAACACTCTATGTATGAGCAGTTGCAGGTGAGCTGCTACTACTGCCATACATTTGGTGAGCACCCTGAGGGACCGTGGTGAAACCAAAGGGCAGGGTTCTGAACAGATAGTGACTGGCTCCTAGCTGAAAGCACAGATATCTTCAGGAGTGTCTGCTCATTTTGATGTGATGGTACACATCCTGAAGATTGACAAAGCCCATCCAATTGTCCTTCATAGGAATGGTAGAATGGACTGAACTGGGACCATCCAGAACTTGGATTTCTTTGCAAACTGATTGAGTTTGCTGAGATCCAGACTTGGTTTCATGTCCCCTGTCTTCTTTGGCAATAAAAAGAACCTTGAGAATATGTTCTGAATCCTCTCTGGTCTGGTGGGACCTCTTTTGTCTAGCAGCTTTTGAATTTCTAAGACTGTTAACTTCCACTGACTGGGTGGAACGTCAGGGAGTCTTTTCCTTTTAGTTGGCAGAATTGTAAAAAAGGGAATGAAATGACCTTGGGATATAACCTTTTACACCCAAGTGTCATTTGTAATTGATGCCCAGGCTTCTGGATGCAGAGACAAAATGCCCCAACTGCCTCCAGAGCAGAGCAGTCAGATAACCCTTCGGGAGTGCTGGAAGGGTTTATCTGAGAAGGTATCTTGAAACCCTTAGTTCTGCGAGCCTCCTCTGTTGCGAGGATGGTGTCTTCCATTGCAAACCCCCCCCCCCCCGCCTCTGGGGGAAGTGACTTACATAACCACATCTTTCTACCTCCATGCTGATTCCTGGAAAAGGATCTCTGTGGCATAGAAAAACATATCCCCACAGTAGACAAGGTCTTCCCATCTTGCTCACTGCAGAAGTGCATCTACTGAACAGTTAGGCAAAAAAGGAAGATCCATCAAAGGGAGCTTTGATGACTGAAGACTTCAAGGGCTCTGCAAAATCACATAGGAGCATCCAGGCATATCTCCTAATGGCTATGCCTGAACCTGCCGCCCATGAGGTACCTTCAACTGGATGGGAGATCAACCTCATGGATGTGGCAGAGAGAGACTGGAGGGTGGCCAGATGTGAAGATAACTGTTTATATTCCTTCATGGACATGGACCCGGGAAAAGATTTGGAAAGTTCTTTAACCAAGTCTCTCAGCAATCTACTGAAGTGTGACAAATAATTCAGCAACCATAGAGCAAAGGTTGCCAAGCCATAAATGTGCTTTCCAAATCTATACAATGCCTTGGTTTCCCTATTAGAGGGATGGACAGAAAAGTTTTGCTCAGTTAGCACTTTTTTAGTGGTCACTACCACAACCATGGCATCTACCATCACCCTTTTAATCCAGAAAGGCCTGTCTTTGAGAGGGGATGAGAAATTTGTTGGGATGATGAGGAATGGGCTCTAAGGTATCCGGTTGCTTCCAAGTCTGATGAGACTCTAGATCTATAAGGTCATCAGCCAGGGGGGTAACCCAGGATGTAGATGGGATAGACCCAAAGGCTTCCGAAAATGCTGATTCCTCCTTGGAAGGGGCTTGGAAGAACATCCAGCCTTCTGGCTATGGATTTCTAGGGCACCTCCTCAGTGGGATGATCTGGAGAGCTGTTGGAAGACAGAGTAAGTTCCAGAAAAGGAGCTGCCTGGATGCACAAATGGACTGGTTGTCCCTGTGGGATAGGTCGAAAGGTTGAAGAGGTTCTGAACTCAGACCCAATGGTGGCAGAGAGGTAGGATATGAAGAAGTAAGAGTGGTTTGGCCTTTTGGATGACAGAAAGTCTTCTCCACCACCTCAAAGGCAGAATGCCTGGGAAAAGCCATGGCTGGCCGCACTGGAGCCGAACTTCCAAATGCTGCTGAGCCCGGATCCTGCCTAGGATCCTGTCATGAGGGAGGAGTCAGACCTGAGCTGTCCAGTCCTGAAGCCCCGAGGGGAAGGGATGGCTCAAAAAAAACCTCAAAATCAACTCCAGCCCCCCCCCCCCCTCAGATCTGGCACTGAAGCTTCGGTTCCATGACTTGTCCTGCTCTAGGGGGGAATGGTGCTGATCAAGTCAGGGATTCAGTCGGAGATGAAGACCTAGTTGTCTTTGGATCTGACATATCCACTCTCAGAATTCTCAGATCCAAAGGCTCCAAAACAGTTGGATAGATTGGAGAGGAAGAAATAAGTGGATGAGGAGTATGTCAGAGGCTCACAGATCTGATGGGAGATAAAGCTGATAACACCCCCATCTGAACCTGAGCCTGGAGAACCTTCCTCATCATCCTATCCACATCTGCTTCAGATAGGCTCCAGGGTGACCTGAAAGAGGATGAAGTGGATGGGAGATGAGACATCATCCTTAGTGTTTCCTGAAGGAAAGGTAAATGGAACCATGGGAGAAACAGGCTCCATAGTAAAGTGAAGGTTTTGGGTACAAGGCGATTTAGTTGTTCCCACAATTGAATCCGAAGGGGTAAGATGCACAGTTTTTGCAATTTCGGTAAGTGGCTCTGAGGCCAGAGCTGGTTTTGGAGAATGAGCAGGAAACTGTTTTCTATGTTCACTTGACTCCAAGGAAGACTTTTGTTTCTTGGTTGGGGGTTAAGCCCCTGAAACTGAAGAAGTTGCAGAAGAAGGATGCAACCCTTTCAAAATCAACTTGTTGCAATGATCACTCAAGGCCCCAGAGTTAAATCTGGCACAAATGGAACACGAAATATCAAGGTGGGTCAGTCCCAAACAGTACATGAACTCCCACTGGGCATCAGAATTAGGTATCTTGTGCCCACAGGAAGTGCACTTTTTAAAACCTGTAGGTTTTTCAACCATGATAGGAAAAACAACCCTTCAGAATGTTGAATGTCCAAAACGTCAAATTTCATATGGTCAAGACGATATGATTGAAGTTTTGGAATCTCGACATTCTGAACGGAGATCTGCATACAGCGCGGAATGGGAGATTTCCCTTTTCCTTGCTGTAGTGCAATCTCAGAGTTGGTATAGTTAAGTAGTGGGGGTATGGTGGTCTCGAGATATGGGACATTACTGGTAAAGGGAGGAACTCAAGAGTCAGATCCAAGAGTCTAAGTAAAGGCGGCTGAGCCGGATCTAAGATCGAATCCAAGACCCATCAGCTGAGGAATGAATGAAAATGACAACATCAGACAGAATGCTGTTAAAAAATCAAAATAAATCTAAATATCACCTAAAAATAATCACATTAAAAAATGTATATAAAAACTATATAAATTTTTTTAAACATCCTTATGAAACACTCACACATTCAGCTTCATTGCCTTAAAGGTCTTGATTTCAATATAGGTTTAAAACTATATGTTCCATTTAAACCCGAAGGATGATCTGCCCTAAATCTACATAACCAGGTGTATTTCTTATTTTATGTATATAAACTTCCATCTCTCCTTCTTATATTATTCATCACTACTTCTAGAACATTAAACTTAAATATATGCACACCACCTTCCTTCTCTATATATTTATATAATGCATTAATCTCTGTACATCTTCATATATCACAAAGATGCTCACAAATGTGATCCTTTAAATTCCTATTGCTTTTTCCAACATAGAACTATGTACATCTAATGCCTCTAGCCAAATAAATTACATTTTTAGTTTCAAAGGTTGCCAAAACATCTAAAATAAATTCCTTTCCTGTTATAGGTTGTATAAACAAGCAATCAGTTGCTATGTGCTTGCAAAATGTACAATTAAAATAGGGCCTTGTGGCTTTCCTACCATTGTTTTTCTTTTCCAATCTCTATTCTTCACAGTATAATGAAAGTTATGTACTCACCATAATGAAGGAGCCATGTTATCTGGTTCAGCTGTGGGTTGTCGGATCTGATTGGCTCCAACCTCTACACAGATCCTAAAAGTTTTCAGTTCCAGGGCACCAGCTCCTCCCTTATCCATAATTCCACAAACTCCACCTCAGTACCTCAGATCAAGTTTGCCCCCCCCCCCCATTAAGTATTACACCCATATGCAGATCAATGAAATCATATCACTTCTGTTCAAAACTAACTCCAGAATGTATGACAGAAAAAATGGTTGGGTTATAGGAAACTGGCAGTAAAGACTGCTCATAGACAGGGAATAGGTTCATAGGTAGGTACTAGGCTATCGACCCTGGGGCCCATATAACCCTAGCCAAAAAGGTTCCCTGGCTTTCACCACCCAAGAAAATTATTTTCCTGTGCCCCTGTCAAGCAGTGCTGCAGAAGTGATCCCCAGGGTGAATTTTCTATTTCCCATCCAGTCGTCAAAGATTTTCTTAAAGAGGGCCAATGAGGAGCTTTGCTTGACATGAATGGGTAGTTTGTTCCAGAGTATGGGAAGTCTCTGGGACAGGAATCTATCCCTCCAGCATGTTCTGTTTATTGTGGTGACAAGGTTTAGGTCCCTAGAGCGTGTAGCTCAGAGGGATTGGGATTTCTTTAAGTGTAACATGTCCAACAGCTCTGGGTTTGACATAGCTTTGTATGTTAGGAAGAGATTGCCTCTGAGTAGGTGATATGTGATGGAGTAGAGCTGGTGTTTTTTGAGATGGTCTACATATGGCATCTGTTTGGGGCCAGTAATCCTCTTAGTGAGGTATTTCTGTGGCCTTTCCAATTGTTGTAGGTTTCTTGTGAGATACATGCCAAATGGGACATTGTACTCTATAATGGATCTGATGAGGGATGAGTAGAGAGGAAAAATGACCTCCTTTTTTCTAGAGGAGAACCCTTTTGTGATGAGGTGTGCCACATAGAAGGATTTCCTGACTACTGTGGCGATGTGGTTATCAAAGGAGAGACTACTGTCTACCTGAGTCCCGAGGTCTCTTATCACACTTTCTGTGTTTAGTGAGCTATCACCTATGTGGTAGTTCATGGGTACTGAGTTTTTCCCAAAGGGGATGACAATGCACTTCTTGGCACTGAGCTTGAGGCCATGACTTTGACACCAAGCATCTGTCTCTGTGAGGCCCTTTTGTAGAATGTCTACATCATTAGGTGATTCTATTATGGCTCCCATGCTCACCAGAATCTTGTTTGTGCCAGTTTGAAGGGGGCAGGTGGGAGGGATGTTGAACAGGATGAAAATCAGACAACATGGATCTTTTGTTATGGTGAGTACATAACTTTCGTATCCAGTGTTGTCTGTTTTCATCTGATTCAACTGTGGGACAGATTCCCAAGCATACAGACCAAGGTGGTATCCTGGAAGGACATTTCTGAGGATGGTGGAATCAAAGGAGGAAAATGATCTTGAGTTCATCCAGCTTATAAGGAAAGACAAATTTCTGAACTGTTGACCAAGTAGCTGCTGCACAAATATTAATAGGTAGCCTATTGGCAAAGGCTGATGATGTGGCCACTGCCTTGTAGGGTAAGCTTTAGGTTTAGATTGTAAAGAAAAGCCCATCTTATTGTAAACAAAGAAATTCATTCAGATAACCATCTAGACAGAGTCACTTCAGCCACTGCTTTGCCTACCTTGGGCTTTGCGAATGCCACAGATAACTGGTCTGATTTTCTGAAGGGTTTGGATCTATAAAGGTAGTGTCTTAGCTGACGATGAATGTCTAGTTAAAGTATGTATTCACCTTTGTTTGAAAATCTCGGAAGAAAGACTAGTAGATTTATTGACTGGTTCAGACTAGTTTCAGATGCCATCTTAGGAAGGAAAAATGCATTAGTCCTTAAGGAAACTGTCTTTGTGAAAAAACAAAAATGGAGGTTTGCTTGAAGGTGCTTGCCTCACAGAGATTCACCTGGCTGAAGTAACAGTCCCTAGAAAAAATGTTTTTCCCGGATAGTAATATTTAATCAGCTGATGCTGCCAGTTCAAATGGAGGGTGAGCCAGTACTTGCAACATGATGGTAATACCCTATGGAAGTACCAGGTCTGTAATAGGAGGTCTTAGGAGAAAAGTTCCTTTTAAAAAGGCTTTAGAAGTTCTTAAGGAAGCTACAGAATTATCATTTTGGCCAATGTGGAAAAGATTTGAAAATAAATCTAAAATGGAATGAATTAACACAGAGTTGTCCAAACCTTTGGCCATAGCTGTGGTATATTTTTGTAGTTGTCTGTTTTTGAGATGCTGTAATGAGCTACACAATGGAAGCAGGAAGCCTAGTGTCTCTAGCTAATGCTAGAACTGGAGGAATCAAGCTGTTAATTTCATGGCTTTCTGGTTTGGAGGAGGCAGTCTGGACGGATATGTAAGCAGATCTGGACAGTCATTCAGCATCCATGAAGACAGTACTAGTACAGGTCACAGAAAGGGAAAACACATTTGTTGAGGTCAGAAATGGGCAATAAGGATCAACCTGGCCTTGCAAATCCTCACTTTCTGTATAAAGTTGTTCATTAATGGCAAGGGTGGAAGGTATAGAGTAGACCTGGGGGCCAAATGTGGACTACAGCAATCCTTGTCCCTGTGGAGGGATAAGGGCAAAGTAACTGCTGCATTTTTTGATTAGGTGGTAAGCAAACAGATTGCAGCAAGGCCTTAGTGATGGAAAATCAAGGTTGTCACTGCTGGATTGAGGGACCACTTATGAGGCATCAGGATAGATCTGCTCAACTTGTCCACCAGTACATTGGACAACCCCAAGATATGCATTCTATTAGAAAGTGTTGAGAAGACATTGCCAAACTCACATGGCTTCTCAACACAGTGGATAAGACTTAAGTTCCTCCCTGCTTGTTGATGTACCAAACCACTGCCATATCATCCTTCTGTGCTGATATCACACATCTGGGGAGGATGTCCTGAAAGGCCTGCAACTCTAGGAAGACTGTTCTCATCTCCAGGACATTGATGTGAAGATTGCCTCTGTGTGTGACCTAGTGCCCTGGAAGGTCTTCCCTTCAAAATGCCCTCCATCCACCCTAGAAGGAGTGTGTCCATCATCACTATCGTTATGGGGGGGTCCATAGGGAACAGATGTCCTTGTACTACTGAATGAGACATTATCCACCAGGATATGTGCATCCTGCAAATTGGGGTAAGCCAAATCTTGCCATGAAGTGGATGATACAATTGGGACCATTGCACTGAGGGTCCACTGAAGCACTCTAATGTAAAATCTGGCAAAGGGAACCATGAAGATTGTGAAAGCTATCAGTCCCAAACAAATGTAAAATTATTCTCACTGATGGATAAGCATGGTGAAGAACCTGAGAGGCAGTGATACATAAGGATAGAACCCTGGAGTCAGGAAGTTGAGTAATTTCAATCTTGTATCCAGGTGGCATCTGACAAATTATATCTGCTGAGTAGGTGTAAGATAACTTTTGGTGAAAATGAGTGTGACACCTAGGTCTTGCAACAGTTGGAGCAGAAGGTCCTGGTGATTCACTAATATTTTGCTGGAAGTAGCGGTCAGGAACCAAGTGTCAAGATATGGAAAAATGGATTCCTTGCAGGTGAGGGTGTGCTGCCACTGCCACTGCCATTACCTTGGTAAACACCCTGAGGGCTGTGGTGACACCGAATGGCAAGGCTCTGAACTGATAATGATTGACTCCCAGCCAGAAACAGAGAAATCTCTTTGAATGCTTGAATACCTTGATATGGTAATAAACGGCCTTAAGATCTATAGAGCACATCCAATAGTCCTTCCCCAGCAGAGGCAAAATGGAATGAAGTGTGATCATCTGGACCTTTGTATGTGTTATGTATTGATTCAGATGGCTGAGATCCAGAATGAGCCTGAGGTCTCCTGATTTCTTTGGTACTAAAAAGAACCGCAAGGAGACTCCGTATTCTATTTGGTCTTTGGGGATCGGCTGGAAGACACTTATGTCTAGCTGCTTCATTTTCCCATTAACAGGGTGGAACATCAGGAACTTTCTTCTTTTTGATGAGAAGGAGGGGAAAACAATATAGAATAACCTCTGGAAATTATGTTTAGCAATCAGGAATCTGTAGTTATGTTTTGACAAGCTTGAGGGTGCAAAGACAAGCACCCCCCTCCCGACTGCCTCCAGAGTTCCGCAGTCAGGTGTACCTTCAGGGACACTGAAAGGACTTTTTGGTAAAGGGACCATGAAAGCCCTGGTTTTGGCAGTCTGCCTCTGCCTGTCAGGAGATGTCTGCTATTGAAATCTCCTCCTCTGCCACAAGGGGGTCTGTCACCAGGACTGTCATTGTATGAGCTCTGTGACATCTGAAACTACATCTTCTTTCTAGCCCTATGATTCCTAGAGTATGATCTCTGGGGAGTGGAAAAGTGTATTCCAAATGCAGACAGAGTCTTAACATCTTGTTGACTCTTAGTCAAAGTGACTTTCATTTTAGGTTCAAACAAGGTAGACCCATCAAATGGGGCATTAATAAAATACATCTTAAAGCTTTCCGCAAAGTCACAAAAATGCATCCAGGTTTGTCAACTGATGGTAATGCCGGTGCCTGTTGCTCTAGCTGTGTCATCAGCTGCATTAGAAAGCAGTTGTATGGCTATGTTAGAAGTAGACAAGAAGGTAGGAAGCTTGGATTTCACTGCCTCCTGGACATCTGCAGGCAGAATACCTGAGAGAGACTTGGAAATCTCCTTGGTCTCTCTCTGAAATCTGGTGACATGGGATAAGTAGTTCAGTGCTCAAAAAGCAAAAGTCGCTGAAGCATATGTCTGTTTCTTGAAGTGATCCATGGCTCTAGGCTCCCTGTTAGGGGATGGACTGAGGAACTTTCTTCAGATAGTTGCATCATTGTGGCTGCTGCTACTACCATAGCATCTGCTAGTGGACTTTTGCTTCAGTGTTTGCTGTCCACTGGTGCTGCTAAAATTTTATCCGGTTTCTTAGGGATAGGGTTCACTATGTCAGGGTCCTTCCATGCCCATTGAGCCATCAGATCAATGAGTGGATCAATGGGAGTTACCATGTAGGACAAAGATGAGTTGGGTCAAAAGGCTTATAGGAACACAGACTCATCTGGAAAAGGATTATCAGTGGACCATCCACCTCTCTACTTCATCTATTCAAAGATTTTGACATAGATGATGCATTCAGAGGGGGAATCTACGAAAACTTTCACCTTTCTCCAACTCTGTGTCGTAAGTGATGGGCTCTGGACAAGAGTCTAAGTGCTTCTATTTGCACGTCTGCTTTCTATGAACCAATTCTGGGAGAGGGTTGTAAGATTCTGACTCCAGCTGGGAGCTAATGTAGCAGGCAGCCTATGAAGCCTATGCAGCTGACTGCCCCTGACTAACAGGAAGGTGAGAAGCAGACGCAGACTTCTGCAGGGGTTCAGATGGAACCAAACTGAATGGAAATGCCTTTTCCCTCAGCGTCAAAAGGATTTGCTTAAAAGCCCTGATGGCCAGGAACACTATTGCCCCCATCTGAACTCTCCCATCCCATGACAGGAGAGAAATCACAGAACTGGCAGGCCTCGACCTCTGAGATTGACCTCAGTGCAGAGCTGTTGAGAGCTGAGGCACTGAAAGGAAGAAATGCCACAGACGTCAGTGTCTAATGATCCCCAAGAGTCACAACACCGAAGCTTCAGCTCTGAGCAACTCGGAGCAGAAAGAGGAAGGAAACCTGTCAAAGTATACTGCACTACCGACTTTGGCAAAGATGGTCTGGGACAGATCAGATCCAAGATATCCAGGTCCGAGAGACAAACTAGGCCTAGATAAGAAAGAGAAGCAGGGGTGGATGGTCCAGCACTTGGTATGCTCCCAGAACACAGTACAGAGAGAACCCCAATCTGAATGTGCATTCTGAAGAACTTCCTCATCATCCTGTTGACATCATGCTTGGTCAGGCTTCTAGATGACCGGGAAGATGAGGCCACTAAAGATGGCCTACAGTACCTCCTTTCCTGAAGAATCAGTAAGTACAGTCTGGGATTCACCGGGTCCAGGGAAAATAGAGACCAAGTTGGTGACAGACAGACCAGAGGAATTAACTGTTGCAAACATCTCAGAATCTTCAGATCTGAAGGAGACACAAATGTTGGATCCAGCGATGTCTTGTGGGACTTGTCCAAGTCCAGTTTCTCTTTCTCTTTCTCTTTTGATGTTTCTCAATCTTTATCCTCTGTTTCTCTTTCTCAACTCCTTTGTCTTTCTACCTTTACTTCTACTTGTCCTTAGCTTTCTTTACTTTCCCAGTGGCAGAGAAAGAAGAAGTGGACAGTGCTGCAAACCCTGTCTGAGGTGGAAGAAGGCTCTTAATGATCAACTTTTCCTTCCTGGACTGAAGAGCCCAGGAGCTAAAGGAGAAGTAGGCCTGACACTTAGTGTCAAGATGGGGATCACCCAAGTGATAGAAATATAAGGAGTGTGGGTCATGGGGAGGAAGCTTGTGCCTGCACTCTGTACACTTTCTAAACCCTTGTCCATCAGCCATGACCTAAACTGCTGAGGCATGAACACTAATACAACTACTGATGTTAAGTATAACTATGAAAAATTATCTACCTAAGAAAAGCACAGAACACTCTATAAGGTAACCCTATATGAAGACTCTAACAGCACACTCTATAAGGTAAGCCTGTATGAAGACACTAACACTAAAACTATCTATTATACCTACAAACCATTATCTAGAGAAAAAACACAGGACACTATAAGAAATTCTATACAAAAAACTAACTCTAACCCTACAATTCTATGACAAAAATCCTAATAGTATTAAACGAAGGCAACTAGAGAGAAAAAGCTTCTCTTGGTACAGGAAGAGAAGAATAACAGTGAAGTTTGAGGAAAACTGCATTAAAAAGGATACAGTTCTCTGGAGCTCTCAAAAACGCATTGAATACTTCAGGTGGCAAATGAATTATGGGATACTGAGGTGGAGTTCAAGGAATTATGGGTAGGGGCAGAGTCGGACCTCTGGAGCCGAAAAATTTCAGGAATAGTGTAGAGGTTGGAATCAACAACCAACAGATGAAGTGGATGAAAACAGACAAAACTGGATCATCTGCTTCATATTTATAGAGTTTCTGAATACAAAGCTTAGACTGCATACAATTATTTTATAGTCTATCAAATTATCTTAATGTGTCCGAATGCTTTCATTATACATCAGATATATATCTGGTATGTAGATTACATTTCTTAGGGGTAGTTAAATTATATTCTTTAACTTCCCTTCTTTTAATATAAACATATTCATGGGCTAACTTATCGCCAAATGGTTTGGCCACAGTAGCCCTCTCTGTATCAACGTGACTTTCCAAATTCCTTAATGGTGTCTTCCTTCAAAGTTGAATAAAAAAAAAATAAGGTCCCAAGTGATGGAAGCAGCATAATCCAAGCTAAACCAACCTGGGGGAGCTGACAGGCCCCTGCCAGAATGAATAGAAAAAAATGTTAAAAGCAGTAGTTGAAGAGCAGGTTGTCATTCAGGAAGGAGAGTAAACCTTAGCTTCTCTTCAGAAGTTCCAAGGTTTACATACCAGTACCTGTCAAATCTTCAAAATAAATTACCTTGAGTCAGTATTCATTTAAAGAAGCTTATTTAGATTAGTGCTTTTGTCTTATAGACTTTTTCAGCTCAGAAAAAAACAGTAATACTGAGTATGACATTGCTTTTTATCCAAATTTCAGAAAAGGGGTATGGAAGGAGCAGTTGTAATGATTGGCTTTCCTTAGCCTTTTAATTGGTTGTACTTGAAGCTTCACGATTGGTTGTACTTGAAGCTTCACGATTGGTTGTACTTTCTTGCTATTAATTTGCATTAAGGATTTCAGAATTAGCCTTTTAATTTCCTGTAAGTGAAGCTCCTGGATTGCTTGTGTTTCCTTACTACTAATTTACATAAGGTTTTCAGAATCTTTCCAATTTAGTGGATCTTTCCTCGCCACAACTATATTTTCAGCTCCTTTGCTTTACTTCAGTCTATATATAAGTTTATAATTTAATTTAAAGTGAATACAATGAATAATAACCCTGCTTTTCCTATCTTAATCCACAACCAATAATAGTCTTATTTCAGATACCATTCCAATACTAAATAGGGCTACCTTTTCACAATTTTTTGTATATTTCAGACTGCTCACATTACAGAAATTGTACACATACAATTGTTTCTTTAAAAATTATTTTATGGGTCAAGCAGGTGGATTTAGATTCTTTGTGTGCCATCCTGTTTGTGCTTTAAGTCTCTTATTTCATTAGAGCACATTCTCGCAGGCTGAGTTACCAACTATATTCTAATATTCCATCAAAAACCAGACAGAGCTAAGATCTAGAGTTCTGTCCAACTCTCTAATCAAATTACAAACTCATGACTCATATAATTTCGGATTTGTGGTTCTCCTAGATGTCCTTATTTGACCCCATACTATGATGGGGAAAATATGACCCAGGTGCACACTACTTCTATGCAAATATGTCCTCTTCCTTAATTCTTTTTTTATAAATTTAGGGTGATTCAACTGCCAGGTTAAAATGGAACATATAGTTTAAAACCTATATTAAAATCAAGACCTTTAAGAAAATGAAAGTGAACATGTGGGGGCTTGAAAATATTTTAAAAATGTTTATATTTTTGTATGCATTTCTACATGGATATTTTTAGGTGTTAGATATTTGGATTTATTTTGATTTTTTTAACATCATTCTTTATTGATTATGAATTCTTATTGGTTGTGAGAGGTCATATGACTTTGAAGGTCTGCTTAAATGTTTCATTCCGTTCATGGATTTTAAACACTTGACAAAGTACAAGTGTGAAAACTTGTGCATATGTTACTAAAGTTTTGGAATAACTTTCTACCATGGTGTTCCTTGAGCCAATAATGTTTGGACATATGTTTACATTTTTAACTGACTTGGTCTTTACCTGTTTGAGCTACCTTTTATTTTGTTTTATTATCCTTTGCACCCAGACATCTTAAGTGATGGATGTATAAGTGGTAGGGTGCAGGGACAAGTGCCACTGACCGTCTTCAAAGAGTGGAAGTCAGGCAAACTTCCAGTGGCACTGATAAGGCCTGTTGGAGAAGGGACCCAAAAGCCATGGTTTTGTGAACCACTTCTGCCCCGGGGGCAAAGTCCAGTATTAATAGCCCCCCCTTTGCCAAGGGGAGTTCTCATTCTCTCTTTCTCTAGGACTGTCGGGTAAGAAACCTTGAGACTTACGGAACCAGCTTCTTCCTGCCCTTTTGATGTCTGGAAAGGGTCCTTTTGGGGGTAGAACACTGTATTCCTACAGCAGAAATGCATTACCATCTTGTTCACTCCTAGATAGTGTTTCTTTAACTTCTGGACTGAAGAGCAATCTGTCATAAGGGCCACTGATGAAGGCTGTCTTAAAAGTGCTCTGCAAAATTGCATAGTTGCATCCAAGCATGCCTTCCTTACGGTTATGCTGGTCCCCGCAGCTCTAGAGGTGAACGAAGACATTAGATAAGGATTGGAGGGTAGCCAACTGTGAGCTGATAGATTTTTTTTCCTCAGTAGACAGACCCTGAGATAAATTTTGAAGACTCTGGTCAAATCTCTCTAGAAGAGATTAACGTGTGCCAGGTAATTCAACACCCTGATAGGGAAGGTTGCTGATACGTAGACTCCCCTCCCAAATCTCTTCAAAGTCAGACACTCCCCGTTAAGGAGATGGACAGTGAGAAATCTCTTCTCTCACTTCCTTTTTGGTGGCCATTGCCATCACAATGGAATCCAGGGCTAGACCCTTGCTCCTATAAGAATGGCCTTTTGGTTATGCCAGTAATTTGTCAAGATTGTGTGAGATTGGCTTGGCCATGTCCGGTTCCTTCCATACCAATTTTGAGATTAAATCTACCATCTCTTCTGCAGGATGGGTCACTCAAGAAGTAGATGAGCCAGCCCCAAAAGCATTGTGAAATACTGACTTCTCTTGGTAAGGGGCTTCTGAGGACCACCCCCTTTCTGTCTAGGTAGTTCTAAACTTTTGCTGAATAAGATATCCTCAGCAAGGGATCTTGGAGACACCCTCCCCTTTATTGAAGTCAGTCTTCAGTTAGTGACTCCTGTGAGGAATCAATATGCCTTTGTTTTGCACCTAAGGTTCCAAACAAGCTCCCCAGTGGGATGTTCTGGGGAGGACTTGGATGCTGATTGAAGATTCTCAACAAGGATGGACTCAAATATTTGGAGACTGGCTGCTCTGATGAGATAAGAAGAGCAGGATAAGGACCCAGGGGAATCCTGTGGGAGAGAAATGGATCCCAGCCTGATAAGGAAGTCTACTACCTAGAATGAGGCAACACTCTCTCTCTCTTAAAAGCCTCAAAAGCAGAGCCAGTGACAGACCCAGTGACTCTTCCAGGAGCAACCATGGCTCTTAAGTCTGGTCTCGAGGTCTTACCTGGCTTGTCTCAGAGACAGATGTCAGAGCCGAACTGTCTAGCTCCAATGCTCTGAGAAACAAGATTAACCCAGATTTGACCTTACAGTGTTTGGCCAGTGGATTCTTTTGAGATCCTTGCTGAATGTCGGTGTAGTGGTGGGCAATTCTGGTCTTGAGTTTGTTCATAGGTGTGTACTAGGCTAATGGCACTGGAGCCTTTACAAGCCTAGCCCATAGGATAACCCTGGCATCATGCCACCCGACCTTAGTTCCCAGTGCCTCTGTCGAGTAGAGCCTCTGGAGTGATCCCCAGGGTGAATTTTCTATTACCCATCCACTCATCAAGATTTCCCTTCAAGAGGACAAGTGAGGTGCTCTGCTTGACATGTATGGGAAGTCTATTCCAGAGTATGGGCAGTCTCTGGGTTATGAACCTGTCCCTCCAGCATGTTCTGTTGATTGTGGTAATGAGGCTAAGGTCTCTGGAGTGTGTGGTGCGGAGGAATTGGGATTTCTTTAGATGTAGCATTTCTAACAGAGCTGGGTCAGACATGGCTTTGTAAGTCAAGCAGAGACTGCCTCTTAGTAGACGATATGAAACAGAGAATAGCTGGAGTTTTTTGAGTCTGTCCATGTAGAACGTGTTTAAGGCCTAGGATCCTCTTTGTGAAGTACTTTTGTGGCCTTACTAGCTGTTGCATGTGTCTAGTGAGGTACATGCCAAATGGGATATTATACTTGATGATTGGTCAAATGAGGGAAGAGTAGAGAAAGATGATGGCTTCTTTCTTCCTGGATGCAAAACTCTTAGTAATGAGATGTGCCACATAGAAGGATTTTCTGACCACAGCGGCAATGTGGTGGTCGAAGGAGAGGTTGCTGTCAACCTGTGTCCCCAGATCTCTTATAACGCCTTCAGTGTTCAATGGGCTCCAATCGATGTGGTAATTAGTGGGAACTGAGTTTTTCCCAAAGGCGATGATGACGCATATTTGGCATTAAGCTTAAGGCCATGGTTTCAACACTAGTCATTGGTCTCAGTGAGGCATTTCTGTAGGATGTGTACATCACTTGGGGAGTTAATAATGGCTCCCAGCTTGCAGTTGTCTGCGAACTTGGTCAGCCAGAGTCCCTCTGTATTGGCCTGAACTTCTGAGAAGTAGATGCCAAACAGGGGAGAACCTAGGATCAATCTCTGTGGGACTCCACTCGTGACTGGTTGGCAGACTGACTTGGAGTCCACTACTTTCACACTGTGTGTTCTATCTGTGAGCCAATTTGCAATCCACCTAGTGATATAGGAGTTGATGCCTAGTTTGGTGAGTTTATCAATAATTCCTGAGTGGGATATGGTATCAAAGGCCTTGGCCAGATCGAGGTAGGCTGTATGAACTGCTTTGCCCTCATCCACATCTCTGGCAACTGACTTAAAGAAGTCAACCAGGTTGAGCAGGCATGAGCTACCTTTCACAAAACCAAATTGAGAGGGATCTAGAGTTTGGAAATTCCTTATATCCTTGTTAATTAGAACCGTGATGATCCACTCCATAGCTTTACATATTAGACCCGTTAGGCTAATGGGGCGATAATTCCTAGGGTCTGTAGTCACTTCCCCTTTATGGAGAGGGATGACTGTAGCAGTGCACCATTCGGTAGGGACAAAGCCTGAGGTGAGGCTGTGATTGAACAGAGCACACAGATGTGGTGCCAGTTCACTTTGTAGTTCATGTAGTACACATCCAGGGATATTGTCAGGTCCCATGGAAGCTGTATTCTTGGCCTTGGACATTGCAGCTTTAACATGTGCTGCAGTAATGCTAGATGCCTGACATTCCTCTGGTATTGTGATTGGTACTTGGGGGCGGAGGGGTAAAGTTGGCACTGAATCTGTCAGCCAGTATGTTGGCAGTATCCGTTGGTTCAGTATAGGAGGTAACATTGTGCAGTAACTCAGATCAAACCTGGGTATTGCCATGGAGATTCTTGATATAACTATAGAAGGCTTTGTGGTAGTTTAGTTTATGGGTTTATCAATGTAAAATGTTTGGCAGAGTATTTAGTGGGCTATGTACACTTACCATGTCATTGCTGCACCTGGCAAAAAAATGGACTTTTGTATCCTTCTTTCTGTTTAGACAGATGAAACTAGTTCTGCTGCTCATAAATTTACAGTAGTTGCACTCTGGGGGGCCACACAGGTATGTACCTTTTCTTAGGTTAACACTTGGAGAGTTGTATGGGCCTTTCACAAGTCCTGGATGCTTTTATTTTTTTCTTATGGTAAAGCTGGGTTTGGGGGCAAGTATTTTATTCAGAGTTCTGTTTTTGCTTTTTTGCTAATTATACACCAGTTGTTAGGGATGGCTTTCTTGATTTCAGGTTAGTCCATGGAAAATATGAGGGTAGAGCTGGAGTTAAATTTCTTGTTATTGTCTTCTGGATGTCTTTGTAAGGGTCTGTATCAGAAGATCAGAGTTTCAAAACTTCGAGTCTGATATGGTCGACACCATATGATCGAAGTCTTGAAACTTCAAATGTTTTAACAGAGATCTCTGTACAGTGCGGAAAGGGAAGATTTCCCTTTTCTGCACTGTAGTGCGATCTCGGAGTTGGTATATTTAAGTAGCGGGGGTGTGGGGGGCGCAGGGGAGCTTTCCTCCCTGCTTAGAGCATTTAAATGGTTTGTTGTTGTAGGTTATTGTGTTTTATTACATTTTCGGTTTCAAGACTTCGATTATATGGTGTCGACCATATCAGATTCGAAGTTTTGAAACTTCGATAATGTAATATAGCACCTTCTGTGACAGGAGGCAGTGTGGGATCATTTTCTTTTCTTTTTTTTTTTTTTTTTTTTTTTTTTTTTGCATTCTTTGATAAGGTTGAAGATTTCACTGATGAGACTCTTGCTGTAGCCCCTGGCAAGGAAGTCTTTTTCCAAGTTAATATTTCTGGTGAACATTTCCAGTTCCAGCAAACCCTTTATATTCAAAGGTCTTGTGATTTGCTAATGTTCCTTTTGGTTGTCAAGGCATTAACAACAAACAAGCCAAATTCCAGGAAATACAAGAGAGAGAGTCAGCACCTTTGAAGCCAAAAATCAAAGAAAACAAAATACAGATGGATCAAGAAGACAAACACAACCAACAGTGGGGGGTGGGGTAATTAGGAACACTATACATTTTACATGCACCTCAAAATACAGAACACCAAGACAACCATACACATGGAGAACCACACATGTATCAACCTATGACTCAAACTCCAACAATCACCCCATCCCAGAAAACACCCACCAGGCGCAACCCCCAAGGGTGGACCATGGGCACAACGGAGAAGGGGATTCCCACCAAGACTTTTTCTCATGCCAGACCATTCTGAGGAAGGACCAGAAACACAATGAATACCCATCCCTCAGCACAGCCCAAGCACAACACACCAACAAACCCAGTCATCTGTGAAACACAGTGCAGCAAATCTCAGAGAAAAGAAACCCTGATAAGGACATCAGAACCTCACCACTCTAGAGACCACTACTAACCATATATGGACAAATAACAACAAGGAAACCTCTATCACGGGGACAAAATCTGCCAAGGAAAGAGGGACCTCAAACACTTCTGGCAATCCCCAACTAACACAACAGGCAGGGGAGGGAACCACAAAAGGACACACCACTCAACACAGTCTGGAACCACTCCACAAAACCCCTCAACAAGGCTCTACCAGAAGTATTTAAAAAGGAACTCCCTTTTATTCCCCAGCAAATAAGCAGCATAGTGAACACATTCACTGACCTAAACCTGTTTAGCTGAAAACTCAACCTAAAGGTATTCTTGCAAGAAAAGAAACCCCAGGAAGAGAACAACATACCAGATCCGATGATCATTACTGACAAATGGAAGAAACCGATTAACTTTTGTTCTCCTCCACACCAGGTAATCAGTGTAATTGAAAACAAATGTGAAGGGGACATACAAGATATACTCACAAAACCAGCCAAGAAGAATTTCAACAACCTTAGCAAGAAAGAATTTTCCACACTCAAAAGCCTAAATAAAGATAAGACTTGGGTTACAAAAGCCAATTAAAGGAGGCGGTATTCTGGTCATTGATGCTTCCTGATATAGCCATAAGATTACCAACAAGCTACAGCTCCCAGAATTCTACAAGTTCAGTGACCTTGGTAAAGTAAAAATTGCATAAGAAGTACTGCTGAAAATTTCCAACCTCAACTATGAAGGCTTAATTAGCAATAACCTATAGGAATTTCTCATGGTTACACATCCTAAACTATCTAACTTCTTTGGAATTCCCAAATCACACAAAAACATCCAAGACACACAGTACAGACCAGTGACTCCAAGTGGAGGCTTAATCAAAGAACCTAGGAAACTAGTTCAGAAAAAAAGCAAATCCCAAAAAGGAAAGACATCTCTGATCAGTATCAGTAAGAAACTAAGGTCCCTCATGAAATCATCCAAGGCTAACTTCGAAAGAAAAATAGCCAAGGATTCAAAAGATAACCACAAGGCCTTCTTTAGCTATGTTAAGAATCTAAGTGGCAACTCGCAGATATGCACTGAACTAGTGCAAAATAGCACACAATATACTGAACCTACTGATACTGCAAACATCCTGGCAGATAGATTCAGTGCAAACTTTACCCCCTTCTCACCTCCAAATGGGCCCACAACAATACTGGAAAAGTGTAGTGTCCCAAAAATCACAGACGCACAGGTGAAAACAGCCCTTTCAAAAGCCAAAAACAAAGTGTCAATGGGACCAGATGGTGTCCCAGGCTGCGTCTTGCACAAACTACAGAACGAACTAACCCTCCCACCTAAACACGCTGTTCAACCTCAGCCTCTCCACAGGCTACGTGCCCATAGAATGGTGCACAGCAATGGTTGTTCCTCTCCACAAAGGAGGGGCACAAATGACCCTGGTAACTATCGCCCCATAAGCCTGACTAGCCTGGTCTGCAAGGCTATGGAGTGCATCATCATGAAACTCATTAACAAAGCCATTAGGAACCTTCAAACACTTGACCCGACCCAGTTTGGCTTTGTTAAGGGCAGATCATGCCTACTAAACCTGGCTGACTTCTTCGAGACAGTCACCAAGGCCATAGACGAGGGAAAGGTGGTTCACACAGCCTACCTTGACCTCGCCAAGGCTTTCGACACCATTCTCCACTCGGGTATTACAGAAAAACTCACCAGCCTGAATATAAACTCCTACATCATGAGATGGGTTTTCAACTGGCTTACAGACACAACTCACATGGTAAGAATAGCGGGCTCCAGGTCCGACTCTAAACCAGTTGTAAGTGGTGTCCCACAAGGCTCGGTCCTGGGACCCCTACTGTTCGGCATATACTTCTCAGAAGTACAGGCAAACACAGGAGGACTATGGCTAACCAAGTTCGCTGATGATTGCAAACTGGGAGCCATAACTGACTCTCCGGCTGACACGGACATCCTCCAAAAGGGCCTTATTGAGACGGACACCTGGTGTCAAAGTCATGGCTTCAAGCTAAATGCCAAAAAATGCATAGTCATCCTGTTTGGGGAAAAACAAAACACCCACGAATTACCACATAGGTGGCAGCCCCCTTAATACAGAAGAGGTAATAAGAGATCTGGGGACCCAGGTAGATAGTATTCTCTCCTTTGACAATCATATGGTCAACGTAGTTAGGAAATCTTTCTATGTGGCCCATCTAATTACTAAAGGGTTCACATCTAGAAATAAAGAGGTTATAGTGCCCCTCTATTCATCACTCATTAGACCCATCATAGAGTACAATGCCCCATTTGGGATGTACCTCACAAGACACTTCCAGCAGCTGGAAAGACCACAAAAGTACCTCATCAAGAGGATTACTGGCCTCAAATATATGTCCTATGCAGCCCGACTGAAAAAACTCTGGCTGTACTCAGTAGCATATAGCTTACTCAGAGGTGATCTCTGCCTGATTTATAAAGCCATGTCCAACTCAGAATTGATGGACATGCTCTGCCTAAAGAAATCCAAGTCACTGCGAGCCACACGCTCTAGTGAGCTAAACCTCACTACAACAATAAATAGAACATGCTGGAGGGATAGATTCCTGTCACAGAGACTCCCCATGCTTTGGAACAAAATTACAAATTACATCAGGCAGAGCCCCTCACTAACACTCTTCAAGAGAAACCTTGACGAGTAGATGGGTATCAGAAAATACACCCCTGGGATTACTTCATTGGCTCTGCCTGACAGAGAATCAGTTAATTAATCATTGGGGTGGTGAAAGCCGACACACTCTGGCTAGGCTTATAAATGCCCTTGGGCAGATAGCTTAGTACCTACCTATGAACCTATCTCCATTTATGTATAGGTGCAAACTAAACCCCTTGTCAAAAAGAACAAATCCTTCATTTAGACTCCACTTACTTTCTTTGAAAGACCAAAAACATCAATGTAAATTAAAATGTTATTTTAATTACCTTTGATGTTGAATTTCTGTACACTGTACTACCCCAGGATTAATGCTTCCAAGCCGTACTTAAAGCATACAACAGAGTGGGACATTCTACCTGAAGAAACTGAAGACATTAATAGGCGTCTTATGCTCTTGTTCAACAACAATTATTTTTGTTTCGAAGAAAAATTTATCTGACAGAATATCATCATCGTCATGGGAGCAGCTATGCCGCCCAGTCTAGCAAACACAGCACTGGGCAAATGGGAAGAAGACCACATCTATAACTTTCTATACTTTCCACACATGAGATGCTTCCTCAGGTTTATTGATGATAATGTTATCATTTGGAACAACAGCTTGGATCTCCTTCAACAATTTCTGGACCACATTAACAATTCAGTGAACTTACTCAGGTTCAGCACAATCCACAGCCTCAGTCCTGTCCATTTGGTCAGCCTACGCATAAGCAAATAACCTGAGAATGGTCTCCTCACTAATGATCTATATTGGAAGCCTACAGGGTCAACTTACTACTATATAGTAACAGCAAGCATCCCTTCACATCTTTTTGAACCAAGAGGAACATGGTCAAATCACAAGGTCTAGGAATAGCAAAGAACTGAAACATTTACTAGAAATATTGTTGACCTGGAAAAAGACTTCCCCGCCAGGGGCTTCAGCAAGTGCTTTATCAGTGAAATCTTCATCCTCATCATAGAATGCAAAGAAAAAATGACCTCACATTGCAACCAAACACAAAAGGTGCTTACAAAGACATCCAGAAGATTTTGCAATGTCACAATAACAAGAAATAGAACTCCAGCTGTATCCTCACATTTTACATGGACTAACCTGAAATCAAGAATCAGGGAAGTAAATATTGTAGGAAGAAATATCCAGGGAATTGTTATGGCTAGGCTTGTATAGGCCCTAGGGCCGATAGCCTAGTACCAACCTATGAACCTATAAGAAAGCCGTCATCAACAACTGGTGTATAATTGGTGAAAAGAAAACTCTAAATAAAATATTTCATCCCAAACCCAGTTTTGTCATTAAAAAAAATAAATAAAAAAATAAAAGCACCTGGGACTTTGTGAAAGGCCCATATAACTCTCCAGTCCATAACCTAAGAAAAAGTACATGCTTGTGCAACAACTACTATAAATTATTAAGTAGCAGAACTAGTTTCTTTGGCCCCAACAACAAGAAGGAGTACAAATGTCAATTTTTTGGCAATTGCAACACCAACATGGTAGTGTACACAGCCCAATGTATACATTGCCAAGCATTTGACATTGGTAAATGCATAAACAAATTCAAGATCAGAATAGTCCACTACACCGATATTCCAGAGGATCTCAAATGAATCCACTGGTCAAATACTGTAAGGTCAAACCAAGAAGTCACATCTTCAAATTTCACATCATTGACAGTGGAATATGGGCAACAAGAAAGACAAACTGGTAAAGAAAGAACTAGAGTGGCAAATCCAAGTACAAGCAGGAAAGGCACCAGGTTTCACCACAACTTTCTCCATCAAATGAATCCTCAGTCTTAGAAAACTGGACCACCAGTTTAGTGAACTTTTTAAAAGGACCTGTTCATTCATCCCACTTTTTTACGTGACCAAGTTACAATTTTGTTTACTCTGGTTGTATGTACATATATGTTACTGTATAATTGTTGCTTTATAGAGGGATCCCTCTCTAGGATTTTTGCCATCTTTATTTGTGCTAAGGATTATCACTAGCCACTCAAATAGTATCTATTAGAAGATTTCCTTTTATATCATGTAACAATACACTTATGAGATCCCTAGGTTAAACTTAGCATGCACCAAACTCTAGGACCCTTATATCACTCCACATTATACTTGTTATAAAATTAGTAATAACTATAGCCACAGAATTTAAGCTGGACCCATGATCCCCCTAGCTGGTCCCTTCACAAAGGAACTTTAATTAATAGTATCCTACGAGCTTTGCCTAGCCACAGTGACAGCCATGATCCACAACACAATATGCTCTGGTCTAACTCCCCAAGGGATAAGTTTTAATGTATGAAAATGAATGGTATATTTTTAGCTACAAGTACAGCCAACCCCTGAATATTCATTTTTAATCAGTGATCACTGGCTTGTCCCTTATAATACATATCTCTACTCACCCATACAATCCTCAAAAACGTTAAACACTAAATTAGTGACTGCGCAACAATCCCTATAAATAACAACAGCTAGTATGGTCTTAAGTATCAAACCCAGGCCAATCCACTTTCTTGTTTATGCCATGATCAGGGCTTTACCTTTGTCCAACTTTAATCAACCCAAATATCATATACCCAACCAGCATGTACAACATTTGGCTCTTCTGGTGCTTAAAGTTAGACACATGAGTGATGTGATCCATAAGATACTTTGGAAAAACACCACCGCATTAGTTAGTCCACACATAAAAAAGTCCACTTATTAAGTAGGTAATGGAAAATTCTCTTTTATAAAGGCTAAACCCATATACATACAAGTTCCCTAAGTAAAACTTGGCACATACCTAGGCTTAGGTCCTTTAAAGTGGGCCAAGTCACACTTTGAATAAGAATAGGTCCAGGCAAAGCTACAGAAGTTAAGCTAAACCCTTGGTCTCCCAAGCTGATCTTTGCATAAAGAACCGTTAACAGTTTTAAATTTAAAGAAACCCACAAGTTTTACCTAAACCAAATAACTGCCAGGTTGTAGGAATTTAATTAATTTTCATTGTTCTTATTAATAAGCTGGTACCCACATGAACTGCAATGTCACTTTCCATTTCCCCAAGTAGTATTTACCATTTTACTCTGAACCCACTGATCAATTTGCCCCACTGGAGCTAAAAGTTAGACATATGAGCCACATGGTCCACAGCATACCTGGCAATAAATCCCATAAAAATTTGAAAAAACATACCTTAATCCACCAGTAGTATTAAAATGAAAAAAAGATGAGACAGATCTGAAGAAATATAGCTGAAAGTGCCGTAAAATCAACATCCTAAAATAATGCTTGTCCAAGCAAGTACTAGTTTAAATATTTTTAAGAACAGCCTGGACACTTATTATGGGAACAAGTGTTTTGGTATAATGGCAGGCTAAAAGGGCATATAAATCTGAACAATATTGAAAGTACTGGTCACAGTACTACAAAAAAGGCTACACCAAGATTTTTTTTTGTTATGGTTTTAATACTGATGTTAATTGACAACTGTTTTGCACTGTAATAGATCAGTTGTGTAAACTGAAGGACCAATTGTCACAAAAAGGTTAAGCTTTTTAAGGGGAGCATCTCCCATGGCCAGCCCCTTGATAGTGCCTCAACTCCAACCCCTAATATGGGAAGACACACCCAGGGAGGGATGAACCTAGGGAAACCTAAGTCATATAAGCTCACAAAGGATCCTTAGTTAACCATACATACATATATTTCAATCACGGGCATTACTGCCCCTCTAGCCTGCCAATATATCAAAACAGTTGTTCCCACAATAAATGCCCAGGCTGTTCTTCAGAATATCTAAACTACTGCTTGCTTTAATGTAGTTTGATAGTCTGTTCCATGCATCAGCTGCTCTCTCAGAAAACCAATTAGTACACTTCTCATTTCTATATAGGGTTGCCACCTTTTATGTGGCTAAAACCAGACCAAAGCCACACCCCTCTATCCCCACATATGCCACACTCTCCCCCCGTTTTGTGACATCATCAAGCCAACTAAGGGGGAAACACCCTCTTTTTCCATTCATGACATCTTCTTTCTGCTGATTTACTAAGCTTTTCTGTAAAAAAGTATAGTAAATCTACCAATTTAACAAACTCTGACAGTCTGTTTCTTTTTGAAAACAGAATACTGGAGTTTACACAGTGTTTTCCCAACTACCAGACAATTGGTCTGATTTCCAGATAGTCCGCAATAAAAAGAAAAAAAAATGGGTAGGTGGAAACACTATTCCTGTAGAATCGTCTACATGGGTTGTCTGATGATTCTCTACTACTTTTTGATAACCTCAAACATTCCCAGAGATAGTTGTTTCTAAATGCCCTATATACCTGAATAAGATCTCCTCTTAAATATCTATAAGAGGCACTGTGCAAATTCAGATTATTTTAGTCTTTCATAATAACTTAAATTTTCACATCTATTGATGCTCTTGGTATATTTCTGCTGTACTCTTTCCAGTTTACTCATGCGTGTTTTCTTATAAGGCTTCCATATTGTTATTCCATACACATATTTGGGTCTAATGTAATTAACAAAAATTACTTCATTTCTGATTTCCTAGACTTTATGAATCTTTTTATACAACCTATAGTTCTACAACTATCAAGAACCATTTGGTTTATATGATTAGAAAAACTCAAAGCTGAACTGGAATCTTTAGAAAAGGGTAGGAGTAAATTACACAGGAAATGTGGGACCACTACATGCTGAGGAGGAACGATGTTTAAAAGAAAGCAGGATCTGAATGAGCTATGTAATGGCTGATTGACAATGGCTGTATGTATTAAAAGTGATATATAATGTTTGCAGCTACAGTTGTTTTGGCACGGTTTGTAAGGGATAATGTTTGCAACTGAGATTTTACCTCTATGATTTATTTTCATTTATATAAATGTAAGACTGCCTGTGTCACACATGATAATTTAATAAAAATGTTTCTTGTAAAGAAATATATATATATATATATATATATATATATATATATATATATATATATATATGCAGAGGAGGGATGAGGTTTAAAAAAGGCAGGATTTGAATGAGCTATGCAATGTTTGACTGACAATGATTTGATATAATATAAGTGATGTATGATGTTTGCAGATACAGTTGTCAGCATGGTTTGTAATGTATAATGTTTGCAACTGAAATTGTGTCAGGATTTTTTTTGTATTTACATAAATGAAAGACTGCCTATGTCATACGTGATAATTTAATAACGATGTTTCTTGTTTAATTAAAAAAAAGAAAGAAAAACTCAAAGCTGGATCTACCCCATATACCTACTTTAGGTCCTTAAATGAATCTACAGTTTCAATCACTGTGTGCTGTATTAAATATTCACCTTTCACTTTATGTCTCCCAAACCTCATATGCTAAGTTTTTGATGTATTTATCAGCATAGTAGTCTCCTGTGCCTAAACGGTCAATTTAGTTAAGTTCTTTGGCGGACATGCCCTATCTGTAAACATTTACTCAGTTTCAGGTCATCTGCATACAGACTATAGAACACCTCAGATGAAAAAGATAGGCCTGAAAGATACAGTCTAAACAAGTAAGGGCCTAGGACAGAGCCTTGTGGGACACCCTGACTGTAACCTAGAATTTCACCCATCCAATTACTGTATGATACTTGCTATGTCCTGTTTGTAAGCCATGCAGCTATCCAACTTATCACGAGTACATCAGTAACTACTTGTTCCAATTTATTGATCAGTGTTTTGTGTATGACCCTATGAAATGCTGAAGTTAAATCTATATAAATTACATCACAGCACAATTTTTCATTCATAGCTGTTGTTATATTGTTACAGAACATCATGTTACAGTTGGTAATAGATCTATTTTCAACATATGCATACTGATGTATGGCTTCAAGTCTCAATGTTCCCAGTTCTAACAATAACTTATCCAATATTACCTTTTCCATTATTTTTCCACAACATAAAAGTAAATTTAAGGGTCTATATGACTCTGGGTTTGTCCTACTCCCCTTTCCCTTAAAGACAGGTTTAATAAGTGCATGCCTTCAATCTTGCGGAATTTCCCCAGATTTACATGATCTAGCAAATAATAGATATAATGGTACTATACATTCTTACTATAGTATTCTCAAGTCATCATTATTTATTCCGTCTCCTTACAGTACTTTGTATGGATCCAGTTTGCATAGCTCTTTTTCAATATAATTTATTTTGATTCCAGTATCTGAGGTTACCTGGATACCACTAGAACAACTTATCACCCCCTTTGTGTAGCCAAGCTGTTTTCATAAAATTTTGTAATATATCTATAATCAATCGTGTCTGAGAATAAATTTTAGAATCTATACAGTTTATCAGTTTGCATCTCTTTACTCCTTTAACATGTTATTTATCGATAAAATGGTTTCCTATTATGCTGAATATCTTTATATACATTTTCTTTATATTTTTCTTGATCTTGTCTCAACTATGGTTAGTTTTTTGTCCAACTTGTTTATTTCAGTTTTCAAAGTTGTAGTTTGACATCTTTCCCATTTCTTATATTTTTTCACTCTCACCTTAATCAAGTATCTTGTTCCTGTGGAAATATATCCACCTGACACTGTATGCCTAGATCCCGATGTTAAACATTTTTTGATTTTATGAACTCAATTTCTCTTTCAAAACTTTCTGCAGTCCATCTGCAGTTTTTCCACCACGTGCCTTACTCCAGTTAGTTTTAAATAGTGACTGTTTTGCTTCCATATAATCTGTAATTAACCTTCTGTGCATTGGTTTGAATTTCAGTTTGGCAGAATTATCTAGCAACAAATTAACCTTTATAACCCCACGATCACTGCACATCAACGGTGGTAAAACTTGACATGAAGTAACAGTAAATTCTTCAGGAAGACCAAAAAATGTCTACTATTTTCCTCTCACTGGTATTTTCTTTTTACAATCTGATAACCAAGAAACAAACTAAACTTGAATGAAAATAAGAAAAACCGCCACAAATATGAAGAAAAATACTCTTTTAATGAGCGCTTTCAGCAGTAGATACACTTGACTTCATCAGATTACATAAAACATTGACATCACTTCCTTTTAAAAGCCAGGCACCACCACATGACCACAATTAATTTCCTCTGCAGGATTCAAATTGCATTGCAACACTGTTTCTCAAGCTGTATTGCCCCTACAGGTTTCAGGTTGTATTGCAACACTATGTTTTAAAACTAAACATTAAAATATATGTGATACTTGATTAAGAAATAATAATAAAAAAAAAACTGCAAGACAAAACAAACTACAGCAGTGTTTGTTCTTCACAGTAACCCATATGTATAAATAAATAACAAACATATTTTATGGATGCAAGACACAAATAGATGATCTGAGATTCTGATGTTCTTGTTTTTATCTGGGTACTATCTCAGTTATCTTTGTACATCTAAGAAATGAAAAATTCTCTCTCCCTTGTTCTAGGGGTGGTTTAGGGAGGTAAACAGGGAGTTTGACAGCTTGGTTGGCAGAGAACTTAATGTCTTCTTTTGGCATTAAACATATGGTTTGTTCCAAGACTGACCCTATCTTTATGCAAGACTAAAAAAGGTCCTCTGCACATGACAGCCTGTAGTTATGAAATCCTACTAAGGGGATGGCAAGTAATAAAAAGTTCTTCCAGGTTAAAAAGCTAAAGGGGGTGAAATAGCAGGCTCAACAGGGGTCTGTTTCAGGATTTTCAGGAGAAGTTAAAAGTCCCATGGAGGAGTGGTTTAAGATGAAGAACTCCCTTCAGAAACAACTCAATAGGTTGCAGAGATACCGTGGAGGGGGGGGGGGTCCTACTGGCATGCTGGCTAAAAGACATATCTTTATAGAGGCATATGGCACACCTGATCAGAACAGTGCACAAGTGCTGCAGAATCTTGAAAATCAATGTTGTGTTATGGTCCTGAGCCTTTCTTTGGTGCTAAAGCAAAAACCTCTTCCATTTGGCTAAGTAGGATTTACTTGTAGCAGACTTCCTCACCTCACTCATGACAGTCAGCACACCCTTAGTGAACTGATGCCTGGAAAGCAAGAGAGTTAATACATTTAAACAATGAGCTAAAGTGTCTCTAGGATTGGGGTGTATCAGGGTCCCATGAGTTAGGAGTTGCACCTGTGAATGCAGCACCATAAGGCTTCAACATGGACATATGAATGAGAAGGGCGAACCATTGTTGTCTGGGCTAAAATGTTGCTATTAACAGCATCATTGACCCCTCACAGTAGGGAGAAGGGGATTGGAGGGAGTGGATACAGAAACAGTCCAATCCTTATGAAGGAGAAAACATCCATTGCTCAAGTAACCTTTGTGCGGTGCTCTGGAGGACAGTTTGTTGAGCTACTTGTTGCTTACAGAGGTGACTGGGTTTATTTATTGGACACCCCACATGTAAACCATCTGAAGAAAAATTCCACATATCACTGAGTAACATCCATACCTGGGAATTTGAAGATAATTTGCTTTGTTGGTCTGCCACAGAGTTTAACTAGGATGGGATACAGACTGTCCTTAGGGTCATCTGGACTGAACAGCTATCCACAGACAATTATGGTGAGCCTGCACAAGGGGGTAACAGAAACTCCCACCTTGTTTGTTGGGCTATAATCTCCTTTACATTCATATGTTTCTTCCTTTGAGATGCATGCAAAACTCCTTGTACTCTGAGCTATTGAGTAGGCCACCCAAGCTGTGACTGAAGCATATCTGGCTAGTATTTGGCTATGAGGCTCCTGTTTGAAGGGTGCCTCTTGGTTCATTCTGACCTGGTTGGACCACCATTTTACCTCTCTCTTAGAATACAAGGTAGCATAGGAATTATGTCTTCCAGGGACTGTGAACATTGGATCTAGATGTTTCTACTGGAGTTTTCTTATGAGCACCTTGGCTAGGGGGGACCATTAGAACTGTGAAGGCCATGAATATCAGTGATCTAAGGATTCCCTGGCTGTATCCATTGTCTCTCGAGTCATCTGCTGGAAATACTGAGTCAGACACTCCACTGTGTTTAGAGGGAGATAGGCCCTCAGGTTGCCGGAATCCAGCAAGGACTTAAGAAATACCATCTTTTGGAAGGGGTGAGATTTGACTTGGGGACACTGAAAGAAAAGCGCAGGTTTTGAGAGCAGTCCTTGCTGAACTACAGAGTCCCCTCAACCTCCTTTTCTTATAGTTCAGATAGGGGTGAATGAGATTGCCCTCAGGTCTATAATAAGCAATTACTGGAATACAGGAACTTGGAATGCAGGAACTTTGTCTTGTGAATGTGTGACAGAACAATCAGGGCTGGATCTGAGAATAACTTGTAGGCTAGGCATAAATCACCCCTTAATAATCAGTAGAAGAGACAGAGAGAGTAAAGGGATAGGGCTTTTAGTCAGTTTGCATAGCACATGTTGTTTACACCCTGTATTTTTTTTGTAAGGACCCCCTGAGGCTGTTCCAGTTGTTGCAAGTGCCTTGTCAAGTACATGCTGAAAGGTGCATTGCACTAGATTATTGGTCTGATGAGGGCTGAGTACAGTGGGACTGTAACTTCCTTGGATCTGGATGCTGTGCCTTTATTTATAAGCTGTGCCACATAGAAAGATTTATTCACCTCCGAGGACACATGGTGGTCAAGGTTCAGGCTACTATCTGTCTATGTACCTAGATCTCTCACCTCTGAGTCCACACTTAGAGTGTGCTATTAATGTAATTTGCATGGGGTATTTGGCTTCCTAAAGAGTATTTATGTATTTTTTTTGCATTTCAATTTAGACCATGGTTCTTGCACCAATCATTTGAGTCAGAACCTTCTGAAGGATATCTACATTGTTGGGGGATTCACTTGCCACCAACTCACACTCATCAGCAAACTTGGTCAGCCAAAGGCCTTCTACATTAACCTTGACTTCAGATAAGTATAGGTCCTGTTTCATAGTGGCAAGGAAAGCCTCCTACAGTGTGCATCTCATAAATAAGGGCATCGCATCTAAGACCAAGGAGGTTATAACTCCATTGTAATTAACCCTTATCAGACCAGTAATTGAGTACGGGTCTATATTACATAATCGAACATGTAGTTAGTCAATAACTAAATGTCAATCGCTAAATGTCGAAGACCCAAAACCATGAACGGCAGTTTCCACACAGGGAAATAATGCCGTTGTCCCACCTAAAAAAAAAAATAAACACAAATCAAATGGGGGGCTTCATCCCCCACCCCCCTAACTAAATATACCAACTCCGAGATTGCTCCACATTGTAGAAAGGGCAAAATCCACATAACGGCCAAACGACTTGTTTCCCTGTGTGGAAACTGCCGTTCGCGGTTTTGGGTCTTCAACATTTAGTGATCAATGTTTAGTTATTCGACTAACTAAACATTTCATCACATAATAAAGACCCATTGAGTACAGTACTCCCATCTGTATGGACCTCACCAGACACCTACAGCTAATGGAGAGACCACAGAGGTTTCTAAAAAAGAGAATTCAGGGCCTCCAAAACATGACCTACATGGAAAGACTGAAAGCCCTGTCACTGTACTCTGTATCACACAGGCTGTGGAGAGGTGACCTGTGCTTAGCCTACAGAGCAGTCTCTGACCCTGCCCTAATGGAAATGCTGCACATCCGCAAATCAAATGGGACAAGAGTCACTCACTACAGGGATCTCAACCTAGCCTTTGACATTAACAGAACATGTGGGAGAGACAGATATATATCCAAGAGACTATTGCTCCTCTGGAATAAGCTCCCACTTCATGTGAAGCAGAGCTCCTCAATGACCCTATTTAAGTGCAACCTTGAGAATTGGATGGGTAACTGTAAATTCACCGCAGTGGTGGTACCCATGTCCCTCATGGACAGGGGAAGTCAGTGCTGATCACAGATATGCGTTGCTAACATCAACCACCTATGATTATTTTATTTTTTTTTTTTAAGGCTAAGCTTGTAAAGGCCCTAAGGCCATTAGCATAGTAACCTCCTATGAAACTATGGAGCCCAAGTGTTAGAGAACCACAAAAATAGATGCCTAGAAGCCCTGAAAACAGCAGATACAATTTATTTAGAATACTACAACTGCCGAACAGCAGCCCTTACAGCAGTGGAAAAATGCAGCTTAAAACTCTAAGCAAGGGCAGGAAAACAGTACAGTTGCATAAAATGTTGCCATAATAGCAGAGGTCTTTCTCTTCACTGTTGCAATATTCTTCACCTAAGGGATCTCCTGCCAAGGATAGCCCCAATGTCTGGTCAGTATACCAAAGCCTTCAGCTCTTATAGGCACCACAGGTCATGTGTATGCTCGATGCCCAAAAAGGTGATGCATGAATGCAAACACTCAAAACTGAAGATGCCCCAGGAGAGACAAAATACCCACAGAGACAAAGAGGAACATGCATTCAGAAGGAAAAAATAAAGAAGGAAGAAGGGAGAAGGGCCCCCCAGCCAGAAGGAAACAGAACACAAGTCAAGAGTCACAACAGATGGGGAAGGAGGGAGCAAGCAAAGAGAAAGACATCTACTGTTATGGTAAGATTTTACATAACTGTACTATGTCTTTCCATATCACTGTTATAGTATTCTTCACCTAAATGGGAGTACAAGAGCTCAAGGGGAAGCCTGGGTGGAGGAAAGAACAGAGGAGCCCACCGCAAACCCATGCAAAACCGGTATCCAGCCCCTTGAAAGCTTCTTCACAACTAGCCACCCTTCAATCCATTTCCAATGTGTCCATGAGGCTGTTGTCTCATGCTGCTGTGGGAATTTCAAGGGTGGTGAATGATGAATGGCATAGCCATTAGGAAACATGCCTGGATGTGCTTGTGTGATTTTGTGGAGCCCTTCTAGTCTTCATTCATCAATGCTTCCTTTGATGGATCATCCTTATTTGGCCCCAAAGTGAAGGAAACACTCTCCAGAAGTCAGCAAGATGGAAAGACCTTGTCTGTTGCTGGGATCCATTTCTCTATCTCTCAGAGGTCCTTCCTCAGAATCAATGAGGTGATAAGAAGATGTGGTTCTGCAAGTCCCAAGGGACATTCCAAGACTCATGAGGAAATGGTTCCCTCTGGGGCAGAGAGGGGAACTCTTAGCGGAAGATGCCACCCTTCCAGCAGAGGTGGCCCACAGAAAAAGAAGTTATGTACTTATCATAACATTTCATCTGTGTTGTCCATTTTCATTCCTCCTTGACTGATGGGTTCAGATCCAAGACTTCGGATCTGACTTGCCCACTGAAAAAGCTTGTGGCAACTTGAAACTCTCAAGCTTCTCCTTTACCCATTACACACCACCCCATTACCTCAGATCTTGTTTGCAAGCTGTAAAAGAAAGACGTACTCATAACTTTATAGGTTCATAGATGTGTACTAGGCTAATGGCCCTGGAATCTTTACAAGCCTAGCCCATAGGATTACCCTGGCATCATGCTACCCAACCTTAGTTCCCAGTTTCTCTGTTGAGTAGAGTCACTGGAGTGATCCCCAGGGTGAATTTTCTATTTCCCATCCACTCATCAAGATTTCTCTTGAAGAGGGCCAGTGAAATGCTCTGTTTGACATGTCTCAGAAGTCTATTCCACAGCATGGGCAGTCTCTGGGTTATGAACCTGTCCCTCCAGCACATTCTGTTGATTGTGGTAATGAGGTTGAGGTCTCTGGAGCATGTGGTGTGGAGGGATTGGGATTTCTTTAGATGTAACATTTCTAACAGAGCTGGGTTAGACATGGCTTTGTAAGTCAAACAGAGATCGCCTCTAAGAAGGCGATATGAGACTGAGGAATAGTTGGAGTTTTTTGAGTCTGTCCATATAGGACAAGTGTTTATGGCCTAGGATCATCTTTGTGAGGTACTTTTGCAGCCTCTTCAGTTGTTGTATGTGTCTAATGAGGTACATGCCAAATGGGGCATTGTATTCAATGACTGGCCTAATGAGGGAAGAGTAGAGGGAGACAATGACCTCTTTCTTCCTGGATGCAAAACCCTTAGTAATGAGATGTGCCACATAGAAGGACTTTCTGACCACAGTGGCAATGTGGTGGTCAAAAGAGAGGTTGGTGTCAACCTGTGTTCCCAGATCTCTTATAATGCATTCTGTGTTCAGTGGACTACCATTGATGTGGTAATTCATGGGAACCGGGTTTTTCTCAAAGGGGATGATGACACATTTTTTTGGCATTGAGCTTAAGGCCATGGTTCTGACACCATTCAGTGGTCTCAGTGAGGCCTTTCTATAGGATGTCAACATCACTTGGAGAGTTAATAATAGCTCCCAACTTGCAATCGTCTGCGAACTTTGTCAGACAGAGTTCCTTCATGTTGGCCTGGACTTCAGAGAAGTAGACACCAAACAGGAGAGGACCCAGGACCAAACCCTGTGGGACTCCACTCGTGACTGGTTGGCAGTCTGACCTGGAGTCAGCTACTTTCACACTGTGGGTTCTATTTGTGAGCCAGTTTGCAACCCACCTAGTGATATAGGGGTTGATGCCTAGCTTAGTAAGTTTTTCCATGATTCTTGAGTGGGGAATGGTATCAAAGGCCTTGGCAAGATCAAGGTAGGCTTTATGAACCACCTTGCCTTCAGCCACAGCTCTGGTGACTGAATCAAAGAAGTTGACCAAGTTGAGCAGGCATGAGCTACCCTTCACAAAACCAAACTGTGTGGGATCCAGAGTTTGGAGATTCCCTATATCCTTGTTTTTTTAGGTCCATGATGATGCATTGCATAGCTTTGCATATCAGACTCTTCAGGCTAATGGGCGATAGATCCCAAGGTCTGTAGTCACTCCTCCTTTGTGGAGAGGGATGACTGTAGCAGTGTGCCATTCAGTAGGGAGAAAGCCTGAGGTGAGGCTGTGACTGAATAGGGCACACAGGTGAGGTGACAGTTCACTCTGTAGTTGATGAAGAATACAGCCAGGGATATTGTCAGGTCCTATAGAAGCTGTATTCTTGGCCTTGGATAGTGTTGCTTTAACCTGTGCAGCAGTAATACTGGGTGCCTGGCAATCTACTGGTATTGTGATTGGTCCTTTGGGGGGAGGGGTAAAGCTGGCATTGAATCTGTCGGCACCATTGTACAGTAACTTAGAGCAAATCTGGGTATTGCCGTGGAGATTCTTTACATAACTATAGAAGGCCTTGTGGTTGTCTTTACTATCTGCTGCAATTCTGTTTTCATAGCTAGCTTTAGAGGATTTGATGAGGGATCTCAACTTTTTGTTGAGGCTGATAAGGTTATTCCGCATCAGTTTCCTCCTTCTGTTGTAGAGTTTGTTTATGGCAGGGGACCACCAGATTGGCTTCCTTTTTTTTTTTTGGAGGAGAGCATCTTGGTTTTATTGGGTATGGTGAGATCCATGCATTTGTGTACTTATTTGTACAGTGCATTGGTGTATGATTCGGCGGTCATGCAACTATTCTCCATTTGCATGGGTGCCGTGAAGTTAGCCACCTCTGTTTTTATAGGATCTATAGGATCTTTATCTGATCTACATCTATAGGAAATAGATCAGATAAAGACAGAGAGAGAGAGAGAGAAACGCAATGCCACATCAGGAGCTTTTAATGTTTGTAAGATATAACAAATTTGTTAGATCTGCTCACTCTTCTAAAATAAACCTAAAAGGGGTTGGGGGCTGGTGGGTGATGAGTCGAGGAGGAATGAAAATGGACAACACAGATGGAACATTATAAGTACATAACTTTTTTATCTGATGTTGTCAATTTTCATTCTGTCCTTGACTGATAGGACAGTGTCCCCAGCTACCTAGAACCCTGAGTATACTCAAGGAAGGATATTTCTGAGCATCACTGAGCCAAAAGATGCCCTGCTTCTGGACACCAGATCCAACTTATAATGAGAGATGATGGTGTGAGGGGAAGCCCAATTTGCTATTGAACAAATGTCATCCATGGAAGTTCTTGAGTGGAAAACTGAGGAGCTACAGTTCTGGTTGAATGAGCGTGTACCTTGTGTGGCAAAGTCATACCTGATTTGTTATAAATAAAGGAGATACAGTCAATAAGCCATTTAGCTAAGGTAACTTTAGATACAGGTGAGCTCAATTTCAAATAAGTAAAGGATACAAACAATTAATCAGTCATTCTGATATATTTTGTCCTGTGTAGATAGAAATGCAATTGTCTATGCACATCCAGCAGATGTAACAAGTATTCTCCTTTGTTGGAATAATTTGGGAAGAAGACTGGTAGACTGATGCATTGATTAATGTTGGTGTGTGATATTGCTTTGGGCAAAAAGGATGCACTGGTTTGTAAGGAGATGCTGTCCTTATTGAAAATGAGATAAGGTGGTTTCACCAACAATGCTTGAATTTCCAAAATTAGTCTAGCAGAAGTGATGGCAAGTAAGAATAAGGTCTTCCAATACAGAAATTTAAGGTCACAATCATGTGCAGACTAGAAGGGTGGAAGAATCAAGAACTGCAATACCAGATTGAGATCCCATGGTGGCATAGGACATTTAAAAGAAGGCTTGAGAAGAATTGTGCCGCGTAAGAAGGCTTTACATAGCTTGTGAGAGGCTAGTGAATAGGCATCAAAATCAATGTGGAAATTAGAAATTCCTGCAAACTGGGCTTTCACTGTTGAAGAACTGGCCCCATGGTTGAAATGTAGCATCAAGAACTCCCAACACATAACTGATTGGGGCCGAGAAAGGGTCTACATGATCTTGAAGAGCCCAGTGTACAAATCTTTTCCACTTATTAGCATAAAGCTTCCTAGCGGATGGCTTAAGGGAAGACAACAAGATGTGACAAAAAGGGAAAGAGAGTATCGATTGTCTGGCTATTATTGGAATTGGAGAAACCAAGCTGTCAGCTTGAGATTCAGCAGGTCTGGATGTGTCATCCCATCAGATGAGACAGACAGTCTGGAGCTGGGTCCAGAATCCAGGGTTGGTGAATTAAATGAGGCCACAGGAAGGGAAACCAAATCTGTCGAGGCCAAAAGGGGGCAATGAGAATTACCTTGATCTTCAACCTGGCAGCTCTCTGAAGTAACATTGGAATTAGGGGAATTGGGGATATGGTTAAAGTAATCTGGGGGGCAATCATGGAGAAGAGCATCCTTTTGTCACCCCCCCTACCCGTGGGGGGACTAGGGCAAAATAGTTGCTGCACTTATTCATTAGTGGAGATGCAAAGAGATCTCAGCAAGGCTGGCCCTTCTTGCAGAAAATTAGTTCCGCAACTTTCTGGTTGAGGGACCATTCATGAGGTAATAGAATGCACCTGTTCAGCTTGTCTGCTAGCACGTTGGACTTCCCCGGAATATGCATTTCTAAGAGAAAGCAGTTGGAAGATATTACCCATTGCCACACCCTTAGTGCTTCTTGACATAGGAGATATGATCTGGTTCCTCCTTGTTTGTTGATGTACCAAACCACAGACACATTTTCTATTTGTATTGCAATTGTTCCTGATGGGGCAGCATCCTGAAAAGCTTGCAATGCTAAAAGCATTGCTCTCAACTCCAGTACATTGATATGCAAATTGGTCTCTTCAAGGGACCACATGCCTTGGACTGTCTTTCCCAGGTAATGCCCCCCACCATAGTTAGGAAGCATCTGTGGTCACTAAGGCCTTGGGCTGTGAGGGAACAAATGGATGCCCCTGTAGTAGTTGTTCCGACTGGTTTCACCACATCAGACTTTTCTTGCACAATTTGTAATTTGTATTGGAGTGGACAAGGGCAGCTGAACTATCGACCACTGAGATGCCAACATTCACTGAAGAATCCTCATGTGAAACCTGGCTAGCAGAATAAGGATTATTGCTGCCGCCATTGATCCTAGAGCTTGCAGTACTAGGTGAGCAGAGATTGTAGTACTGCAAAGTATCTTGGTAACTTGTGACCTTAAAATTTGAACTCTGGAAAGGGGAAGGGAGGCTATTGTTGACCTTGTTTAGAGTTAGCACTCCTATGACTTCTAGAATTTGAGTTGCCTCTAGATTTGACTTCTTGAAATTTATGTTTATTCCTAATCTTGTACAAACATGGATGACTTCTTCTCTTGCCATGATGATTTGATGCCTGGTCAGAGCAGTAATGAGCCAGTCATCTAAGTATGGAAACACATGGAATTCTTGCAGTCTCAAGTGAGCTGCTACCACTGCCATACATTTGGTGAACCTCAGGGGGCTGTGGTGAGACCAAAGGACAGTGCTATGAACTGATAATGACTGGCTCCTAGCCAGAAGCATAAGAATTTCCTGGATCACCTGTTTATTTTTATATGATAGTACACATCCTGCAGATCTATTGAGCAAATCTAGTTGTACTTTTCCAAAAAACAGAAGAATGGACTGAACCATGACCTTCCAAAACATTGTCTTTCAAACAAATATGTTCAGCCCACTTTGATCCAGAATTGGTCTCCAGTCCCGTTTTCTTTGGCACTAAAAAGAATCTTGAGAAAGTTCTGGATCCTTTCTGGTCTGGGGGGACCTCTTGGATAACTTTTTTGTTTAGCAACTTTTGTATTTGAATGGCTGTTTGATCCCTGTGACTGGGTGGAATATCTGGGATTTTCCTGGAATTTACAGGAAGAAGGGAAAATGGAATAATATATACTCTGGATATGATCCCCTGCACCCGAGTATCTTTTGTTATTTCTAGCCAGGCTCTCCAGTGCAGGGACAAATGACCCCAGATTTCCTCCAGAGAATTGGGCCTCCATTCAGGAAGGGTGGAAGGGTTTTCCAAAGAAAGGTTTTCTGAACCCCTGATGTTGCGGGCCTCCTCTGCCGTGAGGGTGGCATCTACCATTTGAATTTGCTCCTCTGCCTCTGGGGGAAGACCCTCCATATGTGTCCTGGAAAGATCCTTGTGATTTCTTGAACCACATCTTTCCACCACCTCAATGATTCCCCCAAAAAGATCTTTGGGGGGGGGGGGTGTATGCCTACGGCAGAAAGGGTCTATCCATCCTTCTCAAACCTGGACAACATATCTTTTACTTTGGGGCCAAAAAGAGAGGTGCTGTGAAAAGAAGCATTGGCAAACATAGGCTCACACAAGCACATCCAGGTGTGTCTTCTAATGGCTATGCCTGAATCCACTACCCATGAGGTTCCATCTACCACATTGGAATCAAGTCTAATGGATGACCAGCTGCAAGGTAACAGAATCCTTCACCTCCTCAGACACTGTTCCTGTGAGGGTATCTGAGAGTTCCTTTATCAGATCCCTCTGCAGTGTGGTGAAATGTGCCAAATAGTTCAGAGACCTCAAGACAAAGGTCCCTGAAGCATAGACATACTTCCCAAACCTGTCCATGGATTGCAACTCCTTGTTAGGGGGATGAACAGAGGAACTTTCGTCAGCTAGTTTTTTTCTGGTGGCCGCTTCTATGATGATGGCATCAATGGGGGGGGGGGCCTTGGACCAGAACTGCTTGTTTTTTGGAGGGGTCATAATATTATCAGGCTTCCTAGTAATGGGCTTAGTGGTGTCTGGTTCCTTCCATACCTGCCACAAGACCAATTTGAGGAGCTCGTTGGCAGGCAGAATCACCCAAGTAGATGGATCAGTACTAAAAGCCTCTAGGAGCACAGATTCCTCTGTTGAAGGGTTACTGGGCTTCCAGCCACCCCTCTGTTTCAGAATTTTGAGGATATCTCTGAACAAGACATCTGCAGGAGGTAATAGTGGGGACCCTTTGCCCTCCTCAAAATATGTGTCTTTGGTGACAGATTCAGGAGAATCCAGATGCTTCCTCTTGCATGTCTTCTTCCAAGGGTCCTCCTCAGTGGAATAATCTGGGGAGGTATTGGAAGAAAATGAAATAGTCAGCTAGGTGTCCTTGGGTTTGGTACCAGCTGTCCCTGTGGGATGGTAAGTTGAGACTCTTGACACAGAGATGGAAGTGCTGTAGATGCAAGACCCAAAGGGATAGGATCCATCTGGGTCATGGTCACCGACAGATTTCTCTCCAAAGTCCTAAAGGCTGACCTTTTCTGAAAAGGATTGGAAGCTGGATCTCAGAGAAGGGCTTTCTGATCCTTTGTCTTCCCTGCTTCGAGAAAAGTCTCCCCGAGACAGAAGTCAGAACCAAACTAACCTTTGCCAATGTTCCAAGGTGCTGAGATGGCTTCGAAGCTCTTGGAGTTGAATGAAACAGCTTGGACCCAACAGGGTAGAACTGGCTCTGACAGCTTTCCAAATCTGATTGCATGGAAGAGCTCAGAGCAAGCTTTGGATCCAGGGATGCAATGATCCTCAGATCCAAAGAAGGCAGGCCTGGACAATTCGGATCCAAGGGCTCCAAAACTACAGAGGGAGTCAGAGGAGGAAGAGTTAGAGGTGGTGTTGAGGATGTATAGGCTTTCTGACCTGAAGGGGTAGGAGCCAAAGCAAAAACTGGTTGGCTCTGCACTGAGAGGCTCTGTCTCACTACCCTCTCCACATCTTCCACAGTGAAGCATCTAGAAGAGCAAAAGGACTGTTTGGATGGAGAATCTGGTCTATAAAGGAAGGGAGATGGTACTCTCGATAGGACCAGGTCCAGTGATGGGAAGTACCTAGTTTCTAGGAAGCACACCCTGCAGTCTTGGTGGATCCAATGAATCCTTAATTTCCACAGACTTTGGATCCAGAGAAACAGTCTGATCTGATGAAAGACCTTTCAGTTTTCTCTGATCCGAGGAGGTCAGATCCGAGAGTCTAATTTTCTTTTTCTTAGATGGATCCGAGGAAACTGTAGGCTCTGTAGAAGGTCTTTTTGAAGTTTCCTCAGATGTCTTTGACAAACAGAAGAAGAGCTCAGAAAACAGGGTGGCAACTTTTTAGAACTTTCTTCAGCTATGGCATCATCAAAGGAAGATGGTAAAAGCCCCTTAATATCAATTTGTTCTTGCATTCCACTAACTCTCACAGGTTAAACGCATTACAGATTGTGCAGCTTTCTTGCAGGTGGAGGGGGTCAAGGCAATAAACACAAAAAGTGTGCGAGTCAGAGAGGGAAATCTTTTGACTGCACTTCCCACACTTTTTAAGACCTGCAGGGGCTTTCGCTTTGTCAGACATGTTTATCAGGAAGGGAACAAACAGCTACAACAAACTACTACACAGAAAAAAGTACAACAAAAAGATTTAAAGATACATAGACATCATTTTTTTTAAACAGGAAGAGAGAAGGAGAAAAAGGCTATCTACAAAGGTAGTAAGAATTACGAGAAACATAGAAGGGAGAGAAAAAGGGAAGAAAGAGATACTAACTATAGTATCTAGAATAAGCTAGTAAAAGAAAAAAGGAAGATTAAAGAAGATTATCAGTGTAATAAGAAAAAACAAGCACTTATCTAGACCAACAATTCAAAAGAATAATTACCACATCTTTCACCTAATGGCAGTAAACGAGATCTGGGGTAATGGGGGATGGTGCGTTATGGGTACGGGAGAAGCTAAAGATTTTCAAGTTGCCATAAGCTTTTATAGAGGCTGTCAGATCCGATGTCTCAGAAGTGAACCCTTCAGTCAAGGATGGAATGAAAACTGACATCAGATCCAGGGTTTCAGTGATACATTCTCAGATAAACTTTATCAGCATTCCTGAAAGGTTGCCTGGCTGCTGTACTCTGGAGGCAGTTAGGGGCGCTTGTCTCTCCACCTAGAAACCTGGGTATCCATCACACGAGATGCTTGGGTGCAGAGGATTATATCCAAAAGTTACTTCATACCATTTTCCTAACCCCCCCCCCCATAAAGATGTTCCACCCAATCAGAGGAAAACCCTGGAAATAGAAAAGTTGATGGGAAAAAGAATTATTCAAAAACTCCTCCAGACCAGTTAGGATCCGGAAACTACTCAAGATTCTTTTTAGTGCCAAAAAAGACAAGGGACATGATACTCTTACTGGATCTCAGCAAACTAAACCAGGACATGAAATATTCAAAGTTCTGGTTAGTTATGGTTCAGTCCATTTTGTGTACTATCACATCAAACTGAACAGGCACTCCAGAGAGTATCTGCACTTCTGGCTGGGAGAATGTCATTATCAGTTCAGAGCACTGCCCTTTGGACTCAACACAGCTCTCAGGGTGTTCACCAAATGCATGGCATTGGTAGCAACTCATCTGAGACTGCTGGGATTCCAGGTGTTTCCCTATCTAGATGACTGGATCCTGAATGCAGACCTTTCTAAGATAGAGGGAAGCTTCTCTGTTAATCAGTGAGAGTGGCGAGCTTTGAACAGCCTATCTTTCACTGGAGGAGTGGTTTCAGCTCAGAATCTGTAGTTTTATTGGCCATTTTGGGCTATTTCTATCCCTTTCATCTTTCTGTTTAAAAACCCATGTTTGCACAGTTTTTGCACTTGTATTACCTTGGCAAGAGCCTGCCTGGGTATCCTACAGCAGCAGAGAGAGGAAAGGGAGACTTTGAGTGGATTAAGTACCTCTGTTTTGCTTTTTATTGCTTATTTTTGCTAGACGCATTATTCCAACCATTTTTTTAGTAACTTTGCTACTTATTTGAGCTGTTTTTGAATTCTTATACTGTTTGCACTTTGATTGTTTTTAAGTGTTTGTCAACTGTCCAGGGCCATGGTGACAGTCTCAAAGTAGTCAACCAGGTTCAACAGGAAAGATAGGATAGTTGTGTAAAATCTTACCATAACCATAGATGCCCTTTTCTTCTATGTTGCAGTATTCTTCACATATGGGTTGTATTTCACCCAACGACCAGACGTCCAGCCGTACACAAAAGCTTTATGGCATTGCCTGTACATGGGACATCACACGTAGGCAGAGGGTACGTCCACACATACAGTTCTCAGAAAGGTAGCCCCATGAGGAAACTAGAAAATGCCCAAAGGCCAGTCATCCAAGAAATAAGCAAGATTTAGGGGGAGGGCTGGTGGGATAGAATACTGCAACATAGAAGAGAAGGACATCTATGGCTATGGTAAGATTTTACACAACTACTCTATGTCCTTCTATTGAGTGTTGCAGCATTTCTTCACATATGGGTGAGTGCAAAAACTGGAAAAGGACTCAGGGAGGAAGAATAATATAGAGAGAAATTAGGAGGACCCATTTTCCAGAAAACCATGCAAGATTGCTCTGGCAAAACCTGCCCTGGCCCTGGAAATATTATCTAGCTTGTAATGTTTAGTGAATGTATGAAATGATGTCCAAGTGGCACCTTCCAAAATGGACTGAGTGTCCAGACCCTTGACGAAAGCCTGTGAGGATGCAACTTTTCTAGTAGAGGGGGCTTTCATAGAAGAAAATAAGGATTTCCCATGAAGTTGATAAAGTACATTGGCCTTAGAAATCCAAGAACAGATAGTTTGCTTAGAAACAGATTACCCCAGAGCCCTTGGATGAAATGACAGAAAAAGTCTATCAGATTTCCTAATAAACTTTGTTTTGTCCAGATAAAAAGTTAAGCAGTCTATGCACATCAAGGGAATGCAAAATCCTATCACTAGGAGATTGCAGAGATGGGAAATAGTAGGCGACTGAATAGTCTGATTTAGAGAGTTCATTAACCACTTTAGGCATAAAAGAAGGATTAGCTCTCAAAGAAACCCTATCATTATGGAAAACTAGGAATGGTGGTGAAACCATTAACGCCTGGGTCTCAGCATACCTTCTGGCATTGGTAATGGCTACCAGAAGCATTGTTTTCAAAGTACAAATTTTAAGAGAAGCTGAAACAGCTGGTTCATAGGGGGCCCAAGTCAACTTCTCTAGGACAAAATTAAGATCTCAAGGAGGTGGAACTGGTTTCCTGAGAGGATTCATGTGCAGGGTGCCTTTCAAGAAAAGGTTTAACCTCCAACCTAGAAGCCAATGAAGGGGTCAATGGCAGGCAAGCAGATAAAGCAGATCAGTGGACCTTAATAAAAGAATACGAGAGACCACTGTTAATTAACTCACACAAGTAAGATAATAATAAAGGAATATCTGCCCTAAGAGGGTTCTTTTTCACTTTTTGGCATCAAATAGAAAATCTTGTCCACTTGGCATTGTAAGATTTCATTATATTGGGTTTCTTGTCCTCTTGCAAAACCCAAAGCACATCCTTAGAGAAAAGGTGCCTAAAAAGAATCAGAAGTTGATCACCCACAAAGTTAGGTGAAGGGTTGACAAGTGTGGATGAATCAGAGATCCCTTGTCCTGAGTAAGTCTATCCAGTGAGGCAACTTGTAGTGATGGCCCTTGGTTAATTGCAAAAGAAGAGGGAACTAATGCTGTTTTGGCCAAAAGGGGGTCAGTAACAAGATTTTTGGTTTCTCCTGTTGAATTTTCAACAGGACTTTCTGAATCATAGGGAAGGGGGAATACATAAAGAAATATCCCCTTCCGTGAGAAAGAGAGGTTGTCCACCTTCCACAACTGAGGGTGAGGGACCCTGGCACAGAAAAAGAGGAAGTTTTCTGCTCTGGGGGAGGCAACTAAATCTATCTCTGGAGTACCCCACCGGTGAACTAGGTCCAGGAACACATGCCTGTGAAGCATCCACTCATGGGATGGTGTCATGGATCTGCTCAATGCATCTGCCACCAGGTTCTGAGCAGAGGGAAAGTACACAGCCTGCAGTATGACTTTATACTGAATAGCCAACTCCCACTCTAATTGTCAGGTGACAAAGAAAGTACAGTTGTGTACACACCATTAATGTAGATGTCTGAGTGCATTCACTGTTGCAGTCATCACATTTGGGTTATCGCTGTCAGGGTAGCCCTTAGTCGGCCCGAATACCAGTGGCTTAGTATTTCTGCGTCACTTGCCATCACTCCAGGACTGACGTCAGGTCATCAGTGTTATAAATTAAGGCAGCCAACACCATTACATCAGCTTTTCTTGCCTTAACTGTCAGGAGCCCCCAAGAGGGAGTTAGGTTATGGTGGAAGAACACCACCAGTAGAAAGTAAATACCAAAACATCCTTGTAAGGATAGAGAGAGAGAGAGAGATTGAGAGAGTGAGACAAGGAGGATGGAGGGAGGGAAACCAGGACTGCAACAGTGAATACACTCGAACATCTACATTTATGGTAAGTGTACACAACTGTACTATGTTCTTCGTGTTTCACTGTTGCAGTCATCACATTTGGGTTGATTCCCAAAGCTGAAGAAAAGTGTGGAGGCAGTCAAGAAGACAGGGGGCTGGCTAGGATGCCCTGCAAGACTGCTGTGGCAAAGCCTGCCCTGGATTTGGAGAAGATAGGCAGGTGATAATGCTTGGTGAAGGTATGAACAGATGTCCGTGTTGCAGCCTAAAGGATGTTCCCGGTGGGGACCCCTCTGAGGAAAGCTGCAGAGGTGGAGGTTGCTCTGATAGAATGTTTCCTGACCCCCTTGGGGGAGGTTTCCCATGCTGCTTGTAGCAGAAATGGATGCAGTGTGCTATCCATTTGGAAATGGTTTGTTTGGATATGGCCTTGCCCTCTGCTCCTGTAGCAAAGCTGACTAACAATTGATCAGTCTTCCTAAATGATTTAGTCCTGACTAGGTAGAATCTGAGCTGTCTGTGCACATCTAGAGAGTGTAGAATCCTTTTCCTCTTGTTTTGTGGGTTAGGGAAAAAGGTGGGCAAATGAATGGATTGGTTGAGAGCCACACTGAACACCAGTTTTGGCATGAAGGATGGATTAGTCCTGAGGGAGACCCTGTCAAAGTGGAAAATGATGAAGTGTTCTACAGCCATTAGTGCTTGTAGCTTGGATACTCTTCTAGCTGAAGTGAAGGCCAGAAGCAAGGCTGTCTTCCAAGAGAGGAACTTTAACTCTGCTGATGCTGGTGGTTCAAAGGGGGGCAGGGTGAGTTTTTCCAAAACAAAGTTAAGGTCCCAAGCTGGGGTAGGTGCTCTTCTGGGTGGTCTCAAGTTGTTAGCCCCTCTTAGGAACTATTTGATGAGAAGGTGGGAAAAAAGAGGTGGCCCTGTGCTGAAATGAAGAAGTGGCCCTGTGCTGAAATGAGCAGAGATGACAGAGGCATGAATTTTAATGGAAGAGAAGGATAGAACCCTGTGTAGTAGGTCAGCCAGGTAATCCAGGATGAGCGGTAGGGAGGGCTGTGCAGTTCCAGTTCCCTTAGCCTGGATCCAGGTGCAAAACCTTTTCCACTTGTCAGAATAAGACTTTCTAGTGCTAGGGTGTCTGGCCTCACGTATAACATCTAGAACTTGTTTGCTTAGATTGGCAGCTTGTGCAGTGGTCAGTGAATAAGCCAGGCTGCCAGACTGAGGGTCCTCTATTGGGGATGCATGAATTCTCCATTCCTCTGGGTCAGGAGTGTTGGGATCTGATGGAGATGCCATGGTGGCAGTGGTGACAGGCTTCGCAATAGAGGGTACCAGTGCTGATGTGGCCAGTCTGAGGCAACCAGGATTGTCCTCGGTTTTTCCTCCCTTATTTTGAGCAGTACCCTTGTAATGAGTGGTAGGGGGGGGGGATTCAAAGACTGAAAGGTTGACCCACTGGAAGGAAAGAGCATCCACTTTCCAGGCCTTGCTGTGAGGCTCCCTGGTGCAGAATTTGCTGAGCTGATGGTTGGAGTGGGACGCAAAAAGATCGACCTTTGGGGTGCCCCATTTTTGGGTTACAAGGGTGAAGGCTCTTTGGTCTAGCTGCCACTTACATGGGTCCAGAAGATTTCTGCTTAAGTTGTCTGCCAGAGAGTTTAGAGAGCCTGGCAGGAATTGTGCTAGCAGTTGTAGTTGCATGGCTGAGGCTGTGTGACAAAGGGTCATGGCGAGCCTGCACAGAGGGTACGAGTGAGTCCCTCCCTGCTTGTTGATATACCCACATCACAGTGGTGTTGTCTGTTTTAATCAGCAGAGGCCCCGGGGAGAGAAGGGGTCTGAAGGCTGTCAGAGCATGATGAACAGCTAACCTCTCTTTTTGGTTGATGTGCAGATGTATTTGGTTTGGGCTCCATTGGCCCTGAATGCACCTGCCATCCAGGTGTGCACCCCAGGCATAGTCTGATGCATCTGTGGTGAGGGTCTGGGTGGTGCGGGGTTATGAGAAGGGTAGTCCCTTGTTGTGGCTGCATGCTGCTGCCCACCAAAGGAAATCTTTCCTTAAGCAAAGTACCATTGGTATAAGAGTTTCCAGGTCTTGGGAGTGTTGACACCAAAGGCTTTTTAGGTACCACTGTAGTTTCTTCATATGCAGTCTAGCATATGGAATGAGTAGAATACAAGAAGCCATGAACCCCAGAGCTTGCAGGATTTTCCTTGCAGATAACTGGGGTCTGGTGGCTAGTTGAGAGAAGTAGGTTGTCAGGTAGGTTTGTTTTTCTGGTGTAAGGAATGCTATCTGGGATGCCGTGTCCAGGCTTGCTCTCAGAAATACAATTTTTTTGTGTGGGTACTCGTTTGGATTTCTTTTTATACCCCAGGGAGTTCAGTAGGTCCTTCACAAAGGTCAGGTGCTTTAGCAACTTTTCCTGACTGTCTGCCTGAATCAGGCAGTTGTCTAAGTAAGGGTAAATTTGAATATTTCTTTGTCTCCAAAAAGCAATGGTGGGAGCCAGGCATTTTGTGAAAACTCTGAGAGCAGTGGATAGGCCAAAGGGAAGCACAGAGAACTGAAAGTGCAGTGATCCTGCCCTGAAATGGAGATATTTCCTGCAAGATTCCCTGATAGAGATGTGTAGGTAGGCCTCTTTTAGGTCTAGGGTGGCTAACCAAGCATCCTTGGAGAGCGTAGGTAGAAGTTGCTGGAGGGGGAGCATTTTAATTTTTGGTATCACCAGGAAAGTGTTTAGGATGGATAGATCGACGATGGGGTGCCAGATGCCCTCTTTTCTGGGTACCAGGAAGAGTCTGGAGTAGATATCTTGGCCTACCTGTTCTGCAGGAACATGCTCTATTGCCCTCATCAAGAGCAGGGAAAGGACTTGCTTTTTGGCCTCTGCCCACTGGTTTGGGGGAAGATCTGGGAACCCTTTTGGGGTTGGTAGATTGTGGAAATAAAATTTGTATCCCTGAGACACTATGTTGAGGACCCAGTGGTCATTGGTAATGGTGGCCCAGGTGCTTGCGTGGAAGGAGAGTTTTCCTCCTAGGGGCAAGAGCAGGTGGGCAGAGGGAGGGGCTTGGAAGCATGAAGTCATTGTGAGTTCTTACCATGAGGGGGGCTTAGCACTCCCTGGTTTTGAAGAGGAGGAACTCCATTGGTTAGATCTCTGCATTCCCTGGGGCTGCTGTCTGGAGGGCCTGCATCCACAGGGTCTGAACTGAGCTGACCTGGAGGTGGCAGAGGACCAGTACTTAGAGGGCCAATGCCTACTGAACCGCGGTGACTGGACCTGCAAGATGTCTTTAACTGTCTGCATAGATTTAGCTTTTTCTTCCATCTTTTTTAAGACCTCCTCTGCCTTGCTGCCAAATAAGTTGTCTTTGTGCAGTGGTGCATCCAATAATTTGGATCTGACATGGTCTGGCAAGGGCTGTTCCTTTAGGCAAGCATGCCTTCTAAGGACAGAACCAGTGGCTGCTGCCTGCAAGATGCTTCTAGGGCATCAAAACCACATTGTAAGGTGTGCTTAGTTACTTGACTTGCAGAATGCATTAACTCTTGTAACTCTTTATTTTCTGCACAAGCAGGAAATGAAGATATTTTTTGTTTGAGGAGTTCCATGGTATGTTGCTGATATTTCTGTATATGGAACTGACAATTTAGTGCTCTAATAGCAAAAGTAGCAGAGGAGTATACTTTTTTACCCCATCTGTCTAATGCTCGGGAATCCCTATCTGAGGGGGTGGGATTCTTAGCAGAAGTTGCTTTAATTCCTTTAGGTCCTTGAGAGATAACCCCGGGGTCAGCAGTAGGATTTTTGAATAGAAATGTGTGAGATTCAGGGACTCTTTAGTACCTGTCTGGTTTCCTGGGAGCAGGAGGGAGGGTGTCAGGAGTCAAACTGGGTTCCATAAAAACATAATCCACAACATCCAGGACAGGAGGAATGGCCAGGGGTCTGTGCTGTGGAAGATCTAGGAATTCCCTGAGTCTCTTTTTTGACTGAGGGTAGTCCTGACATTCCCACTGGAAATGTTCCCTTAAGGTATGTAGGGTTTCCCCCAAAGGAAAAGTCCTCAGGTGGAGAGGCTAAAGGGATGGATTCCTCTGCATCAGAATCCTCATAAGCTGAGAGGGGTTGCATATCTTCATAATCAGATGCATCAGAGTCATTGGACTTCTGTTCAGATAAAACTACTGGGGACAAATCTCTTTTTCTTCTGGAAGGGGTAACCTGGCTTCCCCTGATAAGCATTATAAGGTCTTCCACCATTTTAAGCATTTGAGACTGAGGCAAGGAAGCAGATGCCTGAGATTGGGTCATTGGTTTCTTTGGTGTGGTTCATACCCTGGGCCTTAGAAACTCAGCAGTTTTCCAAAGAATGGTAGACGTAAAAGAAGTCGTCGGTCTGTGTCGAGAATTGGTAGTGCGAACTACTTCCTCAGAAGCTGGTGCCTGCTCAGCAGCTCCAAACCCATCCAGGGTAGGGTCATCCTCAGGATCCTTAGTCAATGAAGAGTCTCACTGCATACCGGACTCTGAAAGGGTCTTGGTAGCGGCCCGCGAATCCACAGAAGTGGGCATCAGGGGCTGCAAAAGTGCCTCACTGAGGACCAGAGAACTGACGACTAGCTTAACATAAGCGTTGTCTGCAGTTTTGGACCTGTGCGGCCTGTCTCTGTCTTTATCTTTATGTTTTTTCCGAAGATCTGCTGTCAGATGGCTTACCGAAGCCATAACAGAATTCAAGGACTGAGATCGAAAATATCTAGCTACAATAAGGGCCCGACGACGTATAGTTCTGGCGTTGAACAGAGTACAAAAGCAGCGGGGAATGTCATGGTCTGGGCCTAAGCAAGTGATGCAGTAGGAATGAAAATCTTGGTGTGGTATTCGCTTTCCACAGGTGAGACAATTGTTAACTTTTTCTGACATTGGTTACAGCAAGAAAAAAGGATCCCCAATGGGGTACTTAGCTTTAGAAGACTTCAACTTCAATTTCGGAAATGAAAAACTCAGATAGTGGCTGACCGTCACTCATGTGAACTGCTTCTGCTTCGAGCCCCTCGGCAAGAAAGACTGATGTAATGGCATCGGCTGCCTTAATTTATAACACTGATGACCTGACATCAGTCCTGGAGCGACGGCAACTGAAGCAGAAATACTAAGCCTCTGATATTCGGGCCGACTGAGGGCTACCCCGGCAGGGATAACTCAAATGTGATGACTGCAACAGTGAAACACGAAGAACATGGTAAGATTTTGTACCCCCTTGCCTGTTTATGTACCAAAGGACTGTGGTATTGTCTGTGAGAATCTTGAGAGGGCCTGGAAGAAACAGGATGCAATGTTTGTAAGGCTAGAATCAAGGGCCACATTTCCCTGACATTTATGTGCTCTTTTCTTTGAGAAGGAGACCATAGTCCCTGCACTTTTGTGAAAGCTAAGGTTGCTCCCCATCCCTAAGTCTGAGGCATCTGTAAAAATTTCCTGCACTGGTTGAGGACTGAGAAGAGGTAGACCTGGATTCTGACTGTGTTGTTGCATCCACCATCCTAGTTCTTTCTTTAAGCTAGGAATGGAAATGGCAGTCTCCAAGGGATGTACACATTGAGACCAAATTGCTTTCAAAAACCACTGGAATTTCCTCATATGAAGTTTGTCAAAGGGCAGCGTGGGAATTGTGGAGGCCATGAACCCAAGAAGTGTGAGGAACCCCCTGGCAGTGATGGAAGAAAGAGTTAGAAGAGATTCCATGAAAGCTATGAGAGACTGAACTTTTTCTGAGGGAAGAAACACCATCACTAAATCTGTCCTGAACCTGCACCCCAGAAAAATGAGATTGTGACTGGGAGAAAGAGATTTTTTGAAATTTATCGTGAACCCCAAGCCTTGAAGAAAGGGAATAGCAAGATTCAGATGTTGAGTAAGAAGAGCCAGAAACAGCAGGTCATCCAGGTAAGGGTAAACTTGAAGGCCTTTCAGTCTTAAGAAGGTAATGGCTGGGGCCAGACTCTTTGTAAAAACCATGAGTGCAGTGGAAAAACCAAAAGGCAAGCCAGAGAACTGAAAGTGTCAAGAACCCACCGAGAAATGTAAGTATTTCCTGAAGAGAAGGTGAATAGGGATATGCAGGTAAGCATCCTTGAGATCCAGTGAGACTAAGAAGGCTTGAGGAGGCACCAAGGGGAGAAGAGACTGAAAGGATAGCATTCTGAAGGAGTGCACCACCAGGAAGGTATTTAACTTTAAAAGGTCCAAAATGGGTATCCAAGGACCCTATTTTCTTGGAACCAGGAACAGCCTGGAATAAAATCCCTTTCCTTGCTGATGTGAAGGAACTGGCTGAATGGTGCTTTGAAGACAGAGCTGAGATAGCAGCTGAGGAAACAGATGAAGTTGGTCTGAGGGAGGTTGAGGAATCCCCTGAAAAGGGGGAAGAGACTTTCAAGTCATGAAATAGCCATTCTGAATAATGGAAATTACCCAAGAATCCTGAATGATCTCCTCCCAGGCAGAAAGAGAAAGACGAAGATGGAGAGAAAGGGGAGTATGACTTGGAAGCTTGTGATGATTGTCACAGAGAGCCTGACCTGGGCCAAAAGGGCTGTTGTGGAGATGAGGCAGAAGGAACAGCTTTAGATTGTGGTGGTCTTCTAGCAACTTTCCTTGGCCTAGAACCCTAGAGTACAGAAGAACAGGCAGACCTAGAAGGTCTCCTAATGAAAGGAGTCTTAGCCGGAAGGTTTCTGTGAAATTTAGGCACTGGAGAAACTAACAAGTGTTTTAATTCTTGGAGTTCCTTACATTTTTGTTTAAATGTCTTAAACAGATCAACAGCAGACTTACTAAAAAGTGCAGAGTTATCCAGTGGGGCATCAAGCAATTTTGCCTTGATGTCATCTGGGAGAGCCTGTAGATGCAGCCAAGAGTATCTCCTAAGAACAGAAGCAGAAGCTGCAAATCACAAGGAAGCCTCAACCACATCATAGCTGCACTTAATGGAGTGCCTAGTGACCTGTGAAGATGCAGCTATAAGAAAAAGAGTCAAGGACTTAGCCTCAGAATCAGGAAGCTGAGAAAGAGCCTGAGAAGCCTGAGTTAGCAAAGCCAGGGAATACCAAGGCATACGAGTCTGGTAATTAATGGCCCTAATAGCTAGGGTTGAAGAGGTATATGCTCTCTTACCTAACCTTTCCAAGGTTTTACTTTCTTTGTCAGAGGGAAGCAATTTTGTGGAGGGAACTACTCGACAGGATTTGTCTGAAGAGATCAAAACCACAGCTGGGTTGGGTTGAAGGAAACTTAAAAAGGAATTTACAAACCTCAGGGACCTTGTAGAAATGGTCAGGTCTTTTAAGTGCTGAGGCCTGTGAGTCAGGAGTTTTAGATGAGAAAACAAAAGCATCAAGGAAGGCTGGAAGGACTGGAGGGACAGCAGCAGGAGCAGGAGCCTCCACCTGAAGCAAATCATAATATCTCTTTTGCTCCTCTGAAATGTGAGAGGAATCCCACTGAAAAAAAATTCCCCTCATCTTATTTACTGTTTTCCCAAAAGACAGTTCCTCCATAGGAGAGTCCCCCCACTGGATATTCCTCAGGGGGAGCATATTCTAATGGGGAATGAATCAGAGTGTAATATGCTAAGGAGTCATCTGAGGAAGACCCCTATGAATCAGAGTACTGGGCTGGAATAGCAGGGAAAGACTCCTGAGAACCTGAGGTCAGCACAGGAGAAGAAGAGAAAGCAGGACTAGCAATAGGAGAGGCAGAAGCTTGCGGGCTAAGGGCCATCAAGGCCTTAATAAGGCTCTGAGATAAAACTTCCCAGTCCGACGTCAGGGTGGAAGGTAGTACAGCATGTCTAGTCGTTTGTCTCTTTTTAGCTGGCTTTTCTAATGCAGGAACAGGGGCAAATGTAGGCTTAACGTCTGGCGATTCTTGCTGCAAAAGAACCAGAGCAGATCCCGAGTCCAATGAGATAAGCATCCGTGGTTCCCCCAAATCATCTGAACTGGATGTCTGCAAAGCCTTGGACGTGCTTGGTTCTGCATCCCTGACGGCTTCCGATAAGGTTCCTGCCAGAGAAATGGATCCAACCTCTGACCGTACCTCTGGGTTTTCACTAACCTTAAGGGGTACATCAGAGAGAGAAGGTGCAGCCAAAGAGGATTTGGGCCTAGCCTGGCCTACCTCCCTCTTTGTGAATGGCTCAGAGGAACACGCAGAACCTGCCATAGACTCCATAGCCAAATGTTTTAGCATCTGATTCTCCAGATATAAATTAAAAGTGGACATATGACTACTTAAGGTTTTAGGGACAAAGGCCTGACAGATAGAACAGGACTGATGGTCATGGGTTGGCCCTAAAGAAAACAAAGTTCATGGCTATCCTTATGTGGAATTTGGCTTCAACACCTACACTTGCCCTTTCTGGATGACATTGATAAAGAGCATTGGCAGAAGCAAACAAATAAATCCCCTATGGGGTACTTAATCTGAAGCAGAAGAAACAAAGCAGTTCCAAACGGCAGACCAAAGTACAAGTCAACCTTTCTGAATGGCAGCGAAAAAGTTCTGAGGATTGTGCAGACGTCCCTTTTACGGCTGACTTGCCCTCAGCCTACGTGCAACGCCCCACATACAGGCAGTGGCATGAAGCTTTTGTATACTGGCCGGATGTCGGGTCATTGGGTTAAATACAACCCATATGTGACGAATACTGCAACATTGACTAGAAGGACATCTAGTCTTGACTAATCTGAACTGGGTGGGGTCAAATACTTGGAGACTGCCTATGTCCTTGTTTATGAGATCCATAATAATACACTCCATGGCTTTACAGATTAGACTTGGCGAGCTAATGGGGCTTCCTTTGTCCCAGGGATTCTGCTGAGTAACCATCCTGAAAACCTTTATTAAATTTACATGTTCAGTTCTTTCCAAGTGCGTCTCCTGTAGCATAGTTATTTGCACTCTACATTTTTTAATACAGTTAATTTTGTATTTATCTCTGAGATCATTGACATTTCAAGACATTACAGAAAACATTGTGTTAAAAAGTTCTTATTCCCACCTTTTATGTGTAACAGCTTTTTTGTTAAGTGTCTAGTTCAGGCTTTTGTGTTACATGCATACACTGACTGGCAGGTTGATCTTTCATACAGTTGTTTCTTGTCATATCTGTTTGAGCCTACATTATATCTTACAAAACTTTTTGTTTTATTGAAAGCCCTCAAAAAAACCCCACTCCAATACACCCTAAAACCTATTAACTTAATAATAACACACAAAACTATGCACACCTTCAAATAAGAGCTGAAATCTTTGGTATACTGGCTGTATGTTTCTTTGTCAAGAGATCCCTAAGATGAAGAATACTGCAACAGTGATATGGTAGGATATCAATAAATACCACTGAAACCTTTGAGAATGCAATAGAATACAATGAAAGCAAACAATACATCTGCAAAATAACATTTAATTTCAAATGGCTTCAGATGCAAGCAAAGTCTCTCAAACTCTATGGCGTCGCTGCAAAGAGATGAACAGTTCTGTATAACTGAACCAAGACTCTCTCAAGCAAGAAGATTATATAGAAGCAGAAAAACAGAAAAGGTTTGTATTCAGCATAACTATGCATCTGTGTTGTCCATTTTCATTCTTCCTCAACTGATGGTTCTTGGATCTGTCCTCGGATCTAGCTCGGCCGCATTTTCTTAGACTCTTGGATCTGACTTGAGCTCCTCCCTTAACCCATAGTGCTTCAGAGCCCTGTAATATTTCAGATCAAGTTTTCTGCCTCATAAAACAGAAAGACTAACCACAGCCCATATGAAAGGAAAGACAGGGGCTCACACAGAACAGTGGTTCCAATGTTACTATCAAGTCACTCCTAGATGAAAGCTCAGGGGGAAGTTGAGGCAGAAAGAAAATGGACTGCACAGATGCATAGTTATGGTGAGTACATAACTTTTATATCTGATGTCATTTTCATTCATTCCTCAACTGATGGAACATAGTCTCCAGCTACAAGAACCTTGGGTGGCCTTCATGGAAGGATATTCCAGGGTACCACAAACAAAAGGCAGCTCTGCTTCTGCAGATCAAAACCAACTTATAATGAGCAATAAGGGTATGAGCAATGGACAAATTTGCTTTAGCACAAATATCACAAATAGAAGCTCTGGATCAAAAAGCAGATGATGTAGCCATGGATCTAATGGAGTGAGCTTTAGGAGGTCTGGGCAAAGACAGTCCTTGTTGATTGTAGATAAACAATATGCAATCTGTTAACCACTTTGTTAAGGTAACTTTGGAAACTGGTTTTCCTAATATGTTGGAGGCAAAGATGATGAACTGATCTGTTTTTCTAAAATCCTTTGTGCTATGGAGATAAAAATGGAGCTGTCTATGCATATATAAAAGATGGAGCAAATAATCATCTTTGTTAGAAAATTTTGGAAGGAAAATAGGCAAGTTGATAACTTGACTGATGTTTGTCTCCAAGGATACTTTGGGCAGAAAGGAAGGATTAGTATGTAATGTGGCTCCATCTTTGTGAAAAAACAAGTAAAGGGATTTTGAGGAGAGTGCTTGGAGTTCAGAAACTCACCTTGCTGAAGTAATGGCCACTACAAAAAAAATGTTTTCTAAGTAATAAACCTTAGATCATTCTGAAGGCTCAAAAGGGGTCTAAGTCAAACCCTGCAGTAACAGCATAAGATCCTGGGGTGGAATAGGGTCTTTAATTGGAGGCCTAAGCAAAAAAAAGTATGTTTAATGAATACTTTGCACAGCTTGGAAGAAACTAGGGGGAAAGTATTATTACCAGTATGATAATTTGAAATGGCTGCTAGCTGAGTTACTGCCTGTTAGTAGAAAAAATAGCTTCTTCTTGAAAAACTGAAGCAAGGAACTCTGGGACAGCAGAAATAGGTGCAATAAAAAGGTCCAAGTTTCTCTGATGGGCCCAATAAGAAAATCTTTTCTATTTACTCTTGAAAATTTTTCTAGTGGAGTCTTTTTGGGAAAATGGCAGCATCTGGAAGTCAGGGGAGGAAAGTCTGGGCTGTCTAATCATTAATAGAATTGGAGAATCCATGCAGCAAACTTCAGGTCTACAATATCTAGATATGTTATTCCAAAGGGATGAGAGGTTAGATCTGGACTGGGGTCAAAAATCCAGGGTGGATGCAGAAGATGAGACCACAGAAAGGGAAATTACACTTGATGAGGCTAAAAAGGGGCAATGAGGATAACCTTGCTCTTCAACCAAGTGCTTTCTGAAGAAATTTGAAGATTGGAGGTAATAGGGGATTAGGTGTAAAGGAAAGCGGAGGGTCAGACGTGGACTACAGCATCTCTCAGTGACTCCCCCAGGGGAGATCAGGGCAAAGAACCTGTTCCACTCGTTGTGGGGAGAAAGTAGATCACAGGAAGGTTGACCCCGCTGATGGAAAATATTCTCAACCACCAATTGGTTGAGAGGCCACTTGTGAGGCATCAGAATAGATCTGCTGAGTTTGTCTGACAGCATGTTGGATTTTCCTGGGATGTGGACTGCCAAAAGAAAGTGGTTGGAGGAGATCGCTCACTGCCACACTGTCACTGGCTCTAAACAAATGGGATAGGATCGAGTTTTCCCATTTGTTGATGTACTAAACTGCTGACATGTCTGTATGGATTGCAATTTTCCTCACAGGAGGGAGTCCTGAAAGGCTTGCAGCGCTAGGAGGACTATTCTCATCTGCAGGACATTGATATGAAGACTGGTCTCTTCTGGGAAACAAGTGCCTTAGACCATCCATCCCAAAAATGTTCCCTCACCCCAACTGGGAGGTGTCCATGGTCACAGTGGCTACTGGGGGTGGAAACACAAAGGGGGGTCCCTGACAAACTTCATTGGACTATACCCACCAAAGATGAGAAGTGTTGCAAACCCAAGAAAGTTTTATTGGACAGGACAGAGGCCAAAAAAGAAGTAACTACTGAACCACTAGAGTCCAGAATAAGAAGAACAAGCATATGGAACTGAGCCAGCAGGACCAAGTTAATAGCAGACACCATTGATCCTAAAGCCTGAAGAACCAGTTTTGCTGGGGGAGAAGAGTATGAGAGATTCTGTCTCACCTGCAATCTTATGTACTTGTACTCTGTTTGACAGAAGAAAGGCAAATTGACTGGCAGTGTCCAGGCCAGCTCCTTTAAACTTCAGGACTTGGAACAGCTTGTAGATGGAACTTTGTATAACTGACTGTTATTCCAAAAGACTCACATAATTGAAGTAAGTAGTTCCTGGCCTTCTCGAGGAGATGCCTGGTTGTGATAGTGTGGAGACAGTCATCTAGCTAAGGAAACACACTGAATCTGAGCAATCTCAGGTGAGCTGCTACCATTGCCATACACTACGTGAACACCCTGGGGGCTGTGGTGAGACCAAAGGGTAGAGCTCTGAACTGCTAATGACTGGCCCCCAGCCAAAGCGCAGATATCTCCTGGAGTGTCTGTTTATTTGATGTGATAGTAAGCTTCCTGGAGACGAATGGAACACATTCAGTCATCCTACTGTAAAAAAGGTAGAATGACCATCTGGAAAGGAAAGTTGTGTAAAATCTTACCATAACAATAGATGTCCTTCTCTTCCATGTTGCAGTATTCACTAGTAGGTTTACCCTTCTTCACATCAGCTTGTTTGGCCAGGTTTCCAAAGCTTTTGAAGTCCCTGTTGGTGCATCAGATGTCTGACGTGTAGTCGGGGATGTGGTCCATAAAGCCGATGTCTGCACGCACCAGTCCTGAGAACCAAGAAGCCCCAGACAGAGCCAGTCCTGATAGCACAGCCAGAGTAGGAGCCAAGAAGAACAAGTGCAAGGAGAGCAGGGGGGTGGAGGGAGGGAAGGAATACTGCAACATGGAAGAGAAGGACATCTACGGTTATGGTAAGATTTTACACAACTTTCCTATGTCCTTCTATTCCAGTGTTGTAGTATTCACTAGTGGGTGAGTACAAAAGCTCCCTATTGGCTGGGTATAGTCTGGATGAGGATTCCAGGAACTCATGCAGGATAGCCCTGGCAAATCCTGCTCTGGTCCTGAAGATGTGGTCCAGCTTGTAGTGTCTGGTGAAGGAGTGCAGAGATGACCAAGGAGCTGCTTCCAAAATGCAGTTAGTGTCTCGACCTTTAAGGAAGGCTCCAGAGGAAGCCATGGCCCTTGTGGAATGGGCTCTGATGTTGCCCATTAGTGTCTTTCCATGGTGTGAGTAACAAAATGAGATTGCCCTAGCAATCCAAGAAGAAATGGCTTGCTTCCCTACAGCTTTCCCCAGTGCCCTGGGGCGGAAGGAAACAAACAACTGGTCTGATTTGCGTATAGGTTTGGTCTTATGCAAGTAGAAATGGAGCTGCCTGTGCACCTCCAGGGAGTGAAGGACTTTCTCACTGTCTCCCTGAGGGTTAGGAAAGAAGGTGGGAAGGTGAATAGCCTAATTAAGGGATAGGTATTTAACCACCTTGGGGTGAAGGAAGGATTAATCCTGAGGGTGACCCTGTCCATATGGAAAACTAGGAAGGGTGGGGTGGGCATGAGGGCTTGGAGCTCTGAGACCTTCCTGGTTGATGTTAAAGCTACTAGCAGTACTGTTTTCCATGTGCAAAATTTCAACTCTGCCTTACCAGCTGGTTCAAAGGGTTGCAGAGTGAGTTTTTCCAGCACATAATTAAGATCCCAGGGAGGAGGAGTTGGTTTTCTAGGGGGTCTTAGGTGTAGAACACCTTTTAAGAATAGTTTGGCTGGCAGCCTGGAAGCAAGTGGGGGCTCCATAGGTAGGCAGGCAGGCAGAAATCGCTGACAGATGTGCGTTTAAGGAGGAGTAAGACAATCCTGTCTTTAGCAGTTCACACAGGTAAAAGAGAATTAGAGGCAGGTCACTGTCCAATGGCTCTATCTGTCTTTTCTGACACCAGATAGAAAAATTTCCTTGTGTTAGGTTTTCTGGCCTCCTGCAGGACTGAGAGCACATCCTCGTTGTATAGGTGCCTGAAGGGAATCAGAATCCTATCCGCCACAGGGAGAGGTGTAGGGATCTCCACTGTGGGTGAATCTGTGTTCCGGTGCTGTGTGACTAGATCTACTGAGGGAGGTAACTTGTGATGACTCCCCTTGGATAGATGAAGAAGTAGGGGGAACCAGTGTTGCCTTGGCCAAAAGGGTGTCACCAACAAGATTTTTGGTGAGTCCTGCTGAATTTTCATTAGGACTCTCTGCATCAGAGGGAAGGGGGGAAAGGCATACAGGTATTTCCCCTTCCAGGACATTAAGAAGGCATCTGTTTGAAGAGCCTTTAGGTTGTAAGTTCTGGAGCAGCAGCTTTGTAGTGGCCTGTTTGTGGAGGAAGTGAACAGGTCTATCTGTGGAATACCCAACCTGTGGATCAACTGTAGGAAGACCTCCCTTGACAGCATCCATTTGCGACTGTCTGATGAGGTTTTGCTTAACTCAGTACATCCGAGTGACACCTCCAGGTGCATCTGCAGTTAACTCCTACGGATGCCTCTAGGCGTCAAATATTACTTGTTCATATTTTCATCAATAATTCCAAAACCATGCTATGTACAAGGTTTTAAAATATTTCATTTTAAAGCTTATGCAAGCTCAACTGCATTAATATTTGACCTCTCTCTAGTGCTGGCAAATAGATATTGTTTTATGATATTAATTTATAGATATAATTTTCACATTTTTCTAAATATCTCAACAACCGAGTAACACACAGAACCCTTAGCCTCAAATGAATGTTCTTAACTAGATGAATAAAATCCTGCTGACAGTATGTGTGTAACTTGAGTGGTTGTTGAGATATTTTAAGTTGGTTACAAAGTATTACAAATGTAATAGTGTTTACTGTGACTTATAAAATTCAGTTTAAGACCTAAAACCTAAAGAATACTACTTCTATAAAAATATTTTGTGCTGAAGAGTTTGCCATTTATACTTTCATAACCACTATGATTCTAGAGAGATGAGCATTTGTTTAAAATGTGAGTTTATAATCTGATTCTGTCAAAAGGCTTAGGCTCCACCCATTGGAAGTTACAGTGCAAACCTCCTGAGCTCCATTGGAGTGAATGAGTTAAGGAATCTGCCTGGCAATTTTGTTGGGAGGAGATGTAGGCTGCCTGTAGGGTGATCCTCTGGGAGACAGCCAGATCCCATACCTGAAGCACCAGTCTGCAGAGGAGGTAGGACTTGATCCCTCCTTGATTGTTCAAGTACCACATCACTGTGGTGTTGTCTGTGAAGATCTTCAGGATGCCCTGTCTGAGGAAAGGTAGAAAGGCCTGCAGGGCCAGAAGTATGGCTGACATTTCTTTGATGTTGATATGCCATTGTTTGTGTTTGTTTTTCCACAAACCTTGTACTTTCCTTATGTCTAATGTTGCTCCCCAGCCCAGATCTGAGGTGTCTGTGTGCATGATCTGAGAAGAGAGGGGCAATTGTAGAGGGAGACCCCGGTTTAGGGTCACCTGGGCCTTCCACCACTTTAGCTCTTGGTGGAGGCAGGGTAGAAGTGGGATTCTGAACTCTAGGGGGTGAGAATGCTGGGTCCATACTGACTAAAGATACCATTCCATCTTTCTCATGTATAATATTGCCAGTGGCTTCATGGGAATTGTGGTAGCCATGTGGCAGAGATGTTTGAGAAATTCCCTCACCATCAGGGTGGGTGTAAGGAGAGCAGATTGAAGGAGTTGAGTCAGGGAAAGTACATTTTCCTGAGGTAGGAAGGCTATCTTGAGGTCTGATCTGATTCTGCATCCTAGGAAGAAATTTGGGGAAGTTTATGAGGAATCCTAAGGACTGCAGCAGGAGCAGAAGGTTCTTTGTGTGGGCTAGGAGGGTTTGTCTGTCCACTGCTTGGATTAGCAGATCGTCTAGTAATGGGAAAATTTGCATACCTCTTGTTCTGCAGTAAACAATGACTGGGGCTAGGCATTTTGTAAATACCCTTGGAGCTGTGGCGAGTCCAAAGGGCAGGGAACAAAACTGAAAATGCAAGGAGCCTGCTTTGGATCTGAGGAATTTTCTGGTGGACGGTTTTATTGGAATATGTAGGTAGGCATCTTTGATGTCCAGGGTCACCATGAAGGCCTGGGGAAGGATGAGGGGAAATAGAATAGATAGTGTTATCATCCTGAAGGAAGGAACCTTCAGGAATGGGTTGAGGTGGGAAAGGTCTAGGATGGGTTTCCATGGTCCCTCCTTTCTGGGCATCAGAAAGATTCTGGAGTAGAAGCCTCTCCCTCGAGCAGAGGGGGGGACGAGTTCTATGGTGCCTTGGAGCAGCAGGTTGTTTAGAACCTCGGGAAGGAGGGACCATTGAGAGGGTGGAGGTAGTGGGATAGGAAGTTTTGGTGGGAGGGAGATCCAGGTCATGAAGTAACCCTGCTTCAGGATAGACAAAACCCATTGGTCGGATGTCACTAGGGCTCATGCAGGGAAGCAGTGAGAAAGGCGGGAGGATAAAGATATGGTGGGAGGAGGGGGAGGTAGAAAAGGAGGCAGGCAGTCAGATGCTGCCTGTCCTTTCTGGAAAGGGTGCTCTGGGCCAAAGCTTGAGGTGTCCTAGGCTGAGTAGTCTGCCTCCTGTGTGTTCTTCTAGATCTGGAGGGGGCAGAGGGCCTAGAAGTCTTCTTGATAAACTGTGTCTTGGCCGGGTATTTCTTTGAAGTTTTGGGATTGGAGAGACCAGGAGATGCTTTAGATCCTTGAGCTCTTTCCCTTTTTTCTGAAATGACTTAAAGAGATCAGCAACCCTGGAGCCAAAAAGGGCTGAGTGATCCAAAGGAGAATCCAAATGTTTGGCCTTAAAGTCATCTGGTAAAGGCTGGAGACACAGCCAGGAGTATCTCCTCAGTGCAGAGGCAGATGCAGCTGACCTGGCAGAGGCCTCTGCTGCATCATATGCACACCATAAGGAATGCTTATTGACTTGAGAAATGAGCCCAAGCAAGAAAGCCAGGGATGCCTTTGCAGAGCATTCAGGGATCTCATTAAGATCCTTAGAAGCTTTGTCCAGTAATGCCAAGGAGTACTTGGCCGTGTGTGACAGGTAATTTGTAGCCCTAAAGGCTAGAGTAGCTGAAGTGTAGATCTTCTTCCCCCACCTCTCCATGGCCTTGCTATCTTTATCAGCAGGCAGGACAGTGGTAGTGGGGAGATGTCTGGTTGCCCTATCAGTGGCAATGGGAATGCTTGCTGGGTCAGCTGGAGAGCATTTGAAAAGAAATTTGTCTGTATCGGGTCCTCTGTACAATCGGTCTGCCCTTCTAGGGGCAGGTGGCTGGGAGTCAGGGTTTAAACATGCTGCTGCAAAAGCATCCAAGAAAGCAGGCTGGACAGGAGGAATAGGAGCCGGGTTAGGAGATTCCATCTGAATCAAATCGTAGAATCTTTTCTGTTGCTTAGACATGTCTCAGCAGTCCCATTTGAAATGTTCCCTCATAAGATTAACTGTGTCCCCAAAGGAAAGGTCTTCCACAGGGGAGTCAGGCTCAGCAGATGCTTCTTCTGGGGATCCATACCTCAGAGGGGAAAATATTTGTGAAGAATAGGACGAGTCCTCTGAGGAGTCAGACATTTCTTCCTCAGCAGGATGGCTAAGGGTAGTCTCTGGCAGAATAGGCCTGGGACTCAGAAGAGGTGGAGAAGCATGAGGGAGGTCAGACGTAGGCCTAATGGCCAGGAAGATATTGTAAAGACTCTGACTGAAGACCTGCCAGTCTGGCAAGGCCTCAGGGGTTGAAGTGACATGCTTTGTCTTTTGTTTTTTTCTTTGCAGGCCTAACTGGCGTCTGGTTGTCAGTTGGCCTTAAGGAAATAGTAGGATCAGCAGAGGCCTGCTTTGATGCGCCCATTTCTGAAGCTGGTTCCCCCTGGTGTCTGAATCAGGCACGCAGATATCTTCCCCAGACATGTTGTCCACTCTGGACTTTGTGGCCTCCTGGTAGGTACTCACTTTATCCGGTGTGGCGGACGCTGGTTCCTCAGCCAAGCTAACGGTGGCTACAGGCCAGGAATTGGTGGAGGGAGGCACGGCGGAAGTGGACGGGCTCGTGGGCTTGGCCATCTTCCTAGGTGGTTCAGATGGTGCATCGATGGTGGCTTCCATAACAAGAGCGATCTACCTAAGACGCTGGTTTTCGAGATATAGGTCAAGGGCCTGAAGTGGGCGACGAAGGGTCTTAGGGACGAATGACTTACAAATGGCGCAGTTTTTATAATCGTGATCCCTACCCAAACAAAAGAGACAATGGTCGTGGGTGTCTTTGTGGGGAATCTGGCGACCACAGTTGCACTTGCTCTTACTGGATATTAACAGACTATATCAATTACAAAGGACTGAAGAAAACCCCCAATGGAGTACTTATCTTAATGCGAAACTGATCCGATGTCCATGAGTAGTAGGAAAGTACAGTTGTGTACACATACCATAAATGTAGATGTTTGAGTGTATTCACTGTTGCAGTCATCACATTTGGGTTATCTGCCTGCAGGTAGCCCTCAGCCTGCCTGAATACCAGAGTCTTGGCATTTCTGCGTCGGATGCTGTCACTTCTTCTATGACGTCAGGTTGTCAGGGGTATAAAACATGCAGCCAACGCCATTACATCAGTTTTTCTTGCCCCAGATGTCAGGTGCCCCCAGAATAGGAAGCAATTATATGGTGTGGAACACCCCCAGCAAAAAGCAAATACACATAATATAAGATATGCCAAACCAAAAAGGATAGGTGAAAGCAAAGTTGAAGAAAAATAAGAGCAAAACTGATAACACCAAGAAGAGTAGTTCCAGAACCGCAAAGTGAAGACAATAGTTTGTAAAAAAGGTAAGTCCTTTATTAGTTGCCAAGTGGTAAAAATCCAAAGACAGTTGGTACAAAGCAGCAAAATCAGACCAAATGGTAAAAATCCAAAGTCAGTAGGTACAAAACAGCAAAATCAGACAAGCGCTTTCGCTTGGAAAATGCCAAGCTTTTTCAAGTCAAAACAGTTGCATGCAGTGAGGCAACTGTTTAAATGAGGATGTTAATTAGTCACATGTTTGGTTAGAGCTGAGTTACATTAAGAAACAATTGAGACTGTTTTGAGCAAATGAACAGCCAAATAATAAAATGAAACATTAAAATGTGCATAGGTTAAATTGACATTGCATTGTTTATACATGACTGGTAAACCAAGTGAGTGTTATGATGAAATTAAAACTTTGCTTGTCCAAAAGGTTTGGATAGAAATACAAATACAAATACAAGTGGAAGTTTAAAAAGCTGTGTGTGATCCAAGTGAGTTTGAAGTCAGCAGTCCTGTGTAATATGAGAATCAATGTAGTGCTGTTATGTTAGCCTTAAAATAGATGTTATGATGCATATGAATTTGCACTACTTGGTGACTTGGGGCAAGTGTGTTCAATGGGCAAAGAAACAGTGTTGAAAAATAGTGAAAATAGGATGAGACATGCTATAATCTGGCCCTTCTGAGCTTCAGAACCGAGCCTATACTAAGTGTGCCATTTAACCCGGGGCCTGCCTGCATCTAGCTTGAGTTGCCAGACAAGCTCCCTGTATTCCAAGGTCGATTCCCAGTCCCTCCTCTAATGTTAGGGTTCACTTGTTCAAGGATCATGAAAGACAACTTGTAATTGGGACATGTAAGTGAGTGTTTGAAAAAGCGTTGCTTTCCTTTTTCTTTTCAATGTCGTAAGTGTGTTCGATAGCCTTTTCCTGAATTCCCTCTCTGTTTTGCCCACATAAAAGGCACCACAGGTGGTGCAGAGCCCGATATAAACAACCCCTTTTGTTCCACATGAAAAGTGACAGGGGGATCTGATACAGGTGTATCTGGATGCAAGGTAGATGTGGGATTTGTTTGCAATGAGAGGACATTGCTTGCAGGCACCACATTTGAAGGTGCCCTTGTTGTTGTGAGAGTTGTGAGTAGTTGCAATGGGTTTTCTCTCGAAGATGTCTTTGAGGTTTTGCCCCTCTTCCTCACAAAATTAGGTTTGTCCGAATGATACTCCTGAAGTCGCCATTGCCAGCCAGTACAAACCAGTATTTGGATACAATAGTTTCAATTTGTTCAGAGTTGTCGGAGAAAGTGTAAATGAAATTGCTGTCCATTTCTTTGCTCTGTTGTAACATGAGGTTGGGGATCTGCACTTGCAAGGCCCAAGCAGTGGGGGGTATAAGGAGTCCCTTTTGGCAAAGATTTCATCTTTTAGTGAGTTGAGCAAGTTCTCAGGATAGCCTCTTTGGGTGAACATGTCATGTAGATTGTGAGTCTCTTCTAGAAAATCGGAGGGTTTACTGCACATTCTGGATGCTCTTATAAGTTGGCCCTTGACTATGCCCTTCTTTTGATGAAAAGGGTGTTGACTCTCATAGTGTAATAGACAGTTCGAAAAAGTGGGTTTCCTGTAAACCTTGGAGTGTAGTTCCAAGGATTGGGCATCCCTATAAATGGTAGCGCCAAGATAGTGCAGATGTTCATGACTGATGTTGTGTGTGAAAGTCAGAAACTCTGTGGTACTGTTGATGTATTCCAAAAAACTCGACAGTTGGAGTTCAGTACCTTTCCAAATGAGACAGATGTCATCAAGGTATCTGCAATAGAAGGTAACAAACTGTGCCCAAGTAGTGCCAAAAATGTAGTCCTGTTCCCATCTGTGCAAAACCACATTGGCATAGTTGGTGGCACAGGAGGCCCCCATTGCTACTCCTTTTTCCTGTTTGAAAAGTTCCCCATTAAAACAAATGTAGTTGTTGTTTAAGACTGTGCTCATCATGTCAATAATTAGATTGATGAAGTTGTTACCCAAATTCGTTTCTTTGGTGAAAGTCACTAAACCAGTCTAGTCCTGTAGAGTGGGGAATACTGGAAAAAAGGTATTTGATGTCAATGGTGACCAGAAAGGAGGAGGGGGGGCAGTTGGACACAGGGAAAAGTTTCAGAAATTCCCATGAATCTTTGCACACGTATGTGAGGGCATGGGTGTGTTGTTTTGTGATGTGGTCAATGAACTTGGCAATAGGCTCAGTCACACCCCCCGCACCCGAGACAATGGGTCTGAAGGTCAACGGACTGGTGCCCTTGTGGGTCTTTGGGATTCCGAAGATAACTGGTACAATTGGTTTGTTGACAAGTAGAAAATTGTAGAGTTTTTCATTAATGGATCCCTGTAGCAAACTGTCATACAAAGAGGATTTAATTTTGCAAGTGCGATGTTGTATTCATTTCGGGACGTGAGGCAGTATTGGGTGTCATCATGCAGTATATGGTGCATGCTAGCCTCATAAGCAGATTCGTACATGAGAACCACACCACCACCTTTATCAGGTTTCATGATTCTAATATGCTCTTCAAACAACTTGTTAATGTATTCAAAGTCTTCGTGTTCAGGTTGCTTGAGTGTGGTCTGGGGGGTTGTCGCACATGTTACGCAAGTCCTGTTCAATTAATTCCTCGTATAGCTTAAGTAGTGGGTGAGTGGGGGGTTGAAGGTACTCTTCCTACACAGTCCTGTGGGTTGCCAAGTTTGTCCTTTGAAAAATGTTTGAGGTTGAGTCCTCTGGTGAATAACTTGAGATCAACTAGTAACTGAGCCAAATTTGCTCTGTTAGTGGGGACGAAATGGAGTCCTTTGGTAAAGAGATTAAAGGCTGTGTCATTAACCACCATGTCTGTGTAATTAAAAATAGTAAAATCATTCTTGGTATAAATAGTGCAATTAGCATGCTTGGTTATAGTGGTATTGGAGCAAGGCAGGATAGAGTGGTCTGCAGGTTCAGTACAGGGGGAGGTGTCTTTAGGGGGATTTGCCACATCTTGGGTGTGGGTGCCTAGAGTTATTTGTTGGTCCACCTCCATCCAGTCCTCTGTGGTTTTGGTCCCCAGGCCCCGGACCTCCCGGGGTGCATGGGAAAATCCTGCTCACGTTGTCTCTTGTCTTTTTCAGCCAAACGCTCACTTCTCCGTGGGACGTGGTGTGTGTCTGGCTGAAAAACTTCATCCTCGCCATTACCAGGAATGCTAGTTGATCTAATGGTTTTGGAAAATTTATTGTGACAGGGGTAAGCTGTATCATTCCTATATTCATCTAAGTCTCTATCGAGCTTTCTAATTTTCCGATTCATGACCTTATTACAAAAAGAATCTACATCATCGAACACCTTGTCATATTCATGTTTGACCATGGAGAAATGATTGTCAGAAATAACCAATTGGTGCAAAGCATTCAACTCAGTGTTTAAAATATTGGCTTTACTCGTATTCTGAGATCATTAACTTCATTATTTCGATCCCTGCCTTATCAAATATGTCACACATCTGTCTATATTGTACAGTGCCATGCTTAACATAATTAGGAAATTTGAAAACCGTAGTCCCTTTGGGATACGTTTAACATTGATACATTCATATAAATAGTCTATTTCCATTTGGTTGCTTCTCAGGCTATACAGTTTGTTTTTAAAATCATCAAAGTCACCTTCAATAGAGGTGGAGTTAATTGAGCGAACAGTACCTTTCTGGAAAATAAAGGGTTTGTTAGCCCAGTCAGCAAAATTGAAATCCTTTGGTTTGTCCTTCCCTCGCTTTGGTTCTAGTGAGGTTGGAGGACCTGGTACTGGGAGCGTTGTTGTGAGCGTCCGTATCAGCATTAGTTGTAATGTCCGGAAATGTTTTTTTGCTATGTAGATCTAGTGTGTACGTTTTGTTAGCAAGAGTACCAGCTGAAGGTGCAGAGTTGTTAGAAACATTGTCGGCGTTATACAGCATGCAGCAGCCCTTTCAGCTCAGCTAGCATGCTAAGAACCTCATTGAACTCCGTCGTGAAACCGGAAGTGAATTGTCAGCATCTTGAAGCAAGAGCGGTGTAGCCGCAGGATCGAACGTCTCCACAGCAGCGGTCATGGTACAAAGCACCGTTGAAGAAAAATAAGAGCAAAACTGATAACACCAAGAAGAGTAGTTCCAGAACCGCAAAGTGAAGACAATAGTTCAGAAAAGGTAAGTCCTTTATTAGTTGCCAAGTGGTAAAAATCCAAAGACAGTTGGTACAAAGCAGCAAAATCAGACCAAATGGTAAAAATCCAAAGTCAGTAGGTACAAAACAGCAAAATCAGACAAGCGCTTGGAAAATGCCAAGCTTTTTCAAGTCAAAACAGTTGCCTGCAGTGAGGCAACTGTTTAAATGAGGATGTTAATTAGTCACATGTTTGGTTAGAGCTGAGTTGCATTAAGAAACAATTGAGACTGTTTTGAGCAAATGAACAGCCAAATAATAAAATGAAACATTAAAATGTGCATAGGTTAAATTGACATTGCATTGTTTATACATGACTGGTAAACCAAGTGAGTGTTATGATGAAATTAAAAACTTTGCTTGTCCAAAAGGTTTGGATAGAAATACAAATACAAATACAAGTGGAAGTTTAAAAAGCTGTGTGTGATCCAAGTGAGTTTGAAGTCAGCAGTCCTGTGTAATATGAGAATCAATGTAGTGCTGTTATGTTAGCCTTAAAATAGATGTTATGATGCATATGAATTTGCACTACTTGGTGACTTGGGGCAAGTGTGTTCAATGGGCAAAGAAACAGTGTTGAAAAATAGTGAAAATAGGATGAGACATGCTATAATCTAGCCCTTCTGAGCTTCAGAACCGAGCCTATACTAAGTGTGCCATTTAACCCGGGGCCTGCCTGCATCTAGCTTGAGTTGCCAGACAAGCTCCCTGTATTCCAAGGTCGATTCCCAGTCCCTCCTCTAATGTTAGGGTTCACTTGTTCAAGGATCATGAAAGACAACTTGTAATTGGGACATGTAAGTGAGTGTTTGAAAAAGCGTTGCTTTCCTTTTCTTTTCAATGTCGTAAGTGTGTTCGTATAGCCTTTTCCTGAATTCCCTCTCTGTTTTGCCCACATAAAAGGCACCACAGGTGGTGCAGAGCCCGATATAAACAACCCCTTTTGTTCCACATGAAAAGTGACAGGAGGATCTGATACAGCTGTATCTGGATGCAAGGTAGATGTGGGATTTGTTTGCAATGAGAGGACATTGCTTGCAGGCACCACATTTGAAGGTGCCCTTGTTGTTGTGAGAGTTGTGAGTAGTTGCAATGGGTTTTCTCTCGAAGATGTCTTTGAGGTTTTGCTCCCTCTTACTCACAAATTTTGGTTTGTCCGAATGATACTCCTGAAGTCGTCATTGCCAGCCAGTACAAACCAGTATTTGGATACAATAGTTTCAATTTGTTCAGAGTTGTCGGAGAAAGTGTAAATGAAATTGCCGTCCATTTCTTTGCTCTGTTGTAACATGAGGTTGGGGATCTGCACTTGCGTGCGCCCAAGCAGTGGGGGGTATAAGGAGTCCCTTTTGGCAAAGATTTCATCTTTTAGTGAGTTGAGCAAGTTCTCAGGATAGCCTCTTTGGGTGAACATGTCATGTAGATTGTGAGTCTCTTCTAGAAAATCGGAGGGTTTACTGCACATTCTGGATGCTCTTATAAGTTGGCCCTTGACTATGCCCTTCTTTTGATGAAAAGGGTGTTGACTCTCATAGTGTAATAGACAGTTCGAAAAAGTGGGTTTCCTGTAAACCTTGGAGTGTAGTTCCAAGGATTGGGCATCCCTATAAATGGTAGCGTCAAGATAGTGCAGATGTTCATGACTGATGTTGTGTGTGAAAGTCAGAAACTCTGTGGTACTGTTGATGTATTCCAAAAACTCGACAGTTGGAGTTCAGTACCTTTCCAAATGAGACAGATGTCATCAAGGTATCTGCAATAGAAGGTAACAAACTGTGCCCAAGTAGTGCCAAAAATGTAGTCCTGTTCCCATCTGTGCAAAACCACATTGGCATAGTTGGTGGCACAGGAGGCCCCCATTGCTACTCCTTTTCCTGTTTGAAAAGTTCCCCATTAAAACAAATGTAGTTGTTGTTTAAGACTGTGCTCATCATGTCAATAATTAGATTGATGAAGTTGTTACCCAAATTCGTTTCTTTGGTGAAAGTCACTAAACCAGTCTAGTCCTGTAGAGTGGGGAATACTGGAAAAAAGGTATTTGATGTCAATGGTGACCAGAAAGGAGGAGGGGGCAGTTGGACACAGGAAAAGTTTCAGAAATTCCCATGAATCTTTGCACACGTATGTGAGGGCATGGGTGTGTTGTTTTGTGATGTGGTCAATGAACTTGGCAATAGGCTCAGTCACACCCCGCACCGAGACAATGGGTCTGAAGGTCAACGGACTGGTGCCCTTGTGGGTCTTTGGGATTCAAGATAACTGGTACAATTGGTTTGTTGACAAGTAGAAAATTGTAGAGTTTTTCATTAATGGATCCCTGTAGCAAACTGTCATACAAAGAGGATTTAATTTTTGCAAGTGCGATGTTGTATTCATTTCGGGACGTGAGGCAGTATTGGGTGTCATCATGCAGTATATGGTGCATGCTAGCCTCATAAGCAGATTCGTACATGAGAACCACACCACCACCTTTATCAGGTTTCATGATTCTAATATGCTCTTCAAACAACTTGTTAATGTATTCAAAGTCTTGTGTTCAGGTTGGTTGAGTGTGGTCTGGGGGTTGTCGTACATGTTACGCAAGTCCTGTTCAATTAATTCCTCGATAGCTTAAGAAGTGGGTGGGTGGGGGATTGAAGGTACTCTTCCTACACAGCCCTGTGGGTTGCCAAGTTTGTCCTTTGAAAAATGTTTGAGGTTGAGTCCTCTGGTGAATAACTTGAGATCAACTAGTAACTGAGCCAAATTTGCTCTGTTAGTGGGGACGAAATGGAGTCCTTTGGTAAAGAGATTAAAGGCTGTGTCATTAACCACCATGTCTGTGTAATTAAAATAGTAAAATCATTCTTGGTATAAATAGTGCAATTAGCATGCTTGGTTATAGTGGTATTGGAGCAAGGCAGGATAGAGTGGTCTGCAGGTTCAGTACAGGGGGAGGTGTCTTTAGGGGGATTTGCCACATCTTGGGTGTGGGTGCCTAGAGTTATTTGTTGGTCCACCTCCATCCAGTCCTCTGTGGTTTTGGTCCCCAGGCCCCGGACCTCCCGGGGTGCATGGGAAAATCCTGCTCACGTTGTCTCTTGTCTTTTCAGCCAAACGCTCACTTCTCCGTGGGACGTGGTGTGTGTCTGGCTGAAAAACTTCATCCCCGCCATTACCAGGAATGCTAGTTGATCTAATGGTTTTGGAAAATTTATTGTGACAGGGGTAAGCTGTATCATTCCTATATTCATCTAAGTCTCTATCGAGCTTTCTAATTTTCCGATTCATGACCTTATTACAAAAAGAATCTACATCATCGAACACCTTGTCATATTCATGTTTGACCATGGAGAAATGATTGTCAGAAATAACCAATTGGTGCAAAGCATTCAACTCAGTGTTTAAAATATTGGCTTTACTCGTATTCTGAGATCATTAACTTCATTATTTCGATCCCTGCCTTATCAAATATGTCACACATCTGTCTATATTGTACAGTGCCATGCTTAACATAATTAGGAAATTTGAAAACCGTAGTCCCTTTGGGATACGTTTAACATTGATACATTCATATAAATAGTCTATTTCCATTTGGTTGCTTCTCAGGCTATACAGTTTGTTTTAAAATCATCAAAGTCACCTTCAATAGAGGTGGAGTTAATTGAGCGAACAGTACCTTTCTGGAAAATAAAGGGTTTGTTAGCCCAGTCAGCAAAATTGAAATCCTTTGGTTTGTCCTTCCCTCGCTTGGTTCTAGTGAGGTTGGAGGACCTGGTACTGGGAGCGTTGTTGTGAGCGTCCGTATCAGCATTAGTTGTAATGTCCGGAAATGTTTTTGCTATGTAGATCTAGTGTGTATGCTTTGTTAGCAAGAGTACCAGCTGAAGGTGCAGAGTTGTTAGAAACATTGTCGGCGTTACAGCATGCAGCAGCCCTTTCAGCTCAGCTAGCATGCTAAGAACCTCATTGAACTCCGTGCGTGAAACCGGAAGTGAATTGTCAGCATCTTGAAGCAAGAGCGGTGTAGCCGCAGGATCGAACGTCTCCACAGCAGCGGTCATGGTACAAAGCACCGTTGAAGAAAAATAAGAGCAAAACTGATAACACCAAGAAGAGTAGTTCCAGAACCGCAAAGTGAAGACAATAGTTCGTAGAAAAGGTAAGTCCTTTATTAGTTGCCAAGTGGTAAAAATCCAAAGACAGTTGGTACAAAGCAGCAAAATCAGACCAAATGGTAAAAATCCAAAGTCAGTAGGTACAAAACAGCAAAATCAGACAAGCGCCGCTTGAAAATGCCAAGCTTTTTCAAGTCAAAAACAGTTGCCTGCAGTGAGGCAACTGTTTAAATGAGGATGTTAATTAGTCACATGTTTGGTTAGAGCTGAGTTGCATTAAGAAACAATTGAGACTGTTTTGAGCAAATGAACAGCCAAATAATAAAATGAAACATTAAAATGTGCATAGGTTAAATTGACATTGCATTGTTTATACATGACTGGTAAACCAAGTGAGTGTTATGATGAAATTAAAAACTTTGCTTGTCCAAAAGGTTTGGATAGAAATACAAATACAAATACAAGTGGAAGTTTAAAAAAAGCTGTGTGTGATCCAAGTGAGTTTGAAGTCAGCAGTCCTGTGTAATATGAGAATCAATGTAGTGCTGTTATGTTAGCCTTAAAAATAGATGTTATGATGCATATGAATTTGCACTACTTGGTGACTTGGGGCAAGTGTGTTCAATGGGCAAAGAAACAGTGTTGAAAAATAGTGAAAATAGGATGAGACATGCTATAATCTAGCCCTTCTGAGCTTCAGAACCGAGCCTATACTAAGTGTGCCATTTAACCCCGGGGGCCTGCCTGCATCTAGCTTGAGTTGCCAGACAAGCTCCCTGTATTCCAAGGTCGATTCCCAGTCCCCTCCTCTAATGTTAGGGTTCACTTGTTCAAGGATCATGAAAGACAACTTGTAATTGGGACATGTAAGTGAGTGTTTGAAAAAAGCGTTGCTTTCCTTTTTCTTTTCAATGTCGTAAGTGTGTTCGTATAGCCTTTTCCTGAATTCCCTCTCTGTTTTGCCCACATAAAAGGCACCACAGGTGGTGCAGAGCCCGATATAAACAACCCCTTTTGTTTCACATGAAAAGTGACAGGGGGATCTGATACAGGTGTATCTGGATGCAAGGTAGATGTGGGATTTGTTTGCAATGAGAGGACATTGCTTGCAGGCACCACATTTGAAGGTGCCCTTGTTGTTGTGAGAGTTGTGAGTAGTTGCAATGGGTTTTCTCTCGAAGATGTCTTTGAGGTTTTGCCCCCTCTTCCTCACAAAATTAGGTTTGTCCGGAATGATACTCCTGAAGTCGTCATTGCCAGCCAGTACAAACCAGTATTTGGATACAATAGTTTCAATTTGTTCAGAGTTGTCGGAGAAAGTGTAAATGAAATTGCCGTCCATTTCTTTGCTCTGTTGTAACATGAGGTTGGGATCTGCACTTGCGCAAGGCCCAAGCAGTGGGGGGTATAAGGAGTCCCTTTTGGCAAAGATTTCATCTTTTAGTGAGTTGAGCAAGTTCTCAGGATAGCCTGTTTGGGTGAACATGTCATGTAGATTGTGAGTCTCTTCTAGAAAATCGGAGAGTTTACTGCACATTCTGGATGCTCTTATAAGTTGGCCCTTGACTATGCCCTTCTTTTGATGAAAAGGGTGTTGACTCTCATAGTGTAATAGACAGTTCGAAAAAGTGGGTTTCCTGTAAACCTTGGAGTGTAGTTCCAAGGATTGGGCATCCCTATAAATGGTAGCGTCAAGATAGTGCAGATGTTCATGACTGATGTTGTGTGTGAAAGTCAGAAACTCTGTGGTACTGTTGATGTATTCCAAAAAACTCGACAGTTGGAGTTCAGTACCTTTCCAAATGAGACAGATGTCGTCAAGGTATCTGCAATAGAAGGTAACAAACTGTGCCCAAGTAGTGCCAAAAATGTAGTCCTGTTCCCATCTGTGCAAAACCACATTGGCATAGTTGGTGGCACAGGAGGCCCCCATTGCTACTCCTTTTTCCTGTTTGAAAAGTTCCCCATTAAAACAAATGTAGTTGTTGTTTAAGACTGTGCTCATCATGTCAATAATTAGATTGATGAAGTTGTTACCCAAATTCGTTTCTTTGGTGAAAAAGTCACTAAACCAGTCTAGTCCTGTAGAGTGGGGAATACTGGAAAAAAGGTCTTTGATGTCAATGGTGACCAGAAAGGAGGAGGGGGGGCAGTTGGACACAGGGAAAAGTTTCAGAAATTCCCATGAATCTTTGCACACGTATGTGAGGGCATGGGTGTGTTGTTTTGTGATGTGGTCAATGAACTTGGCAATAGGCTCAGTCACACCCCCCGCACCCGAGACAATGGGTCTGAAGGTGAAAGCAAAGACAATCAGGGAGCTGAAGGGAGGGTAACCAGGGCTGCAACAGTGAATACACTCAAACATCTACATTTATGGTAAGTGTACACAACTGTACTATGTTCTGTGTCTTCCGCTGTTGCAGTCATCACATTTGGGTTGATTCCCAAAGCTAAGGAAGGGTGGAGGTAGATTAAGAAGCATTAGGACTGGCAATCAGGCCCTGTAAGACTGCTGTGGCAAATCCAGCTCTGGATTTAGAAAAGATAGGTAAGTGGTAATGCTTGGTGAAAGTGTGTACAGAGCTCCAGTTGCAGCTTCCAGGATGTCCCTGGTAGGGACTCTTCTGAGAAATGCAGTAGCAGTAGATGCAGCCCTAGTGGAATGTGTTCTTATCCACTGTGGGGTAGGTTTTCCATGGTGCTTGTAGCAGAAAAGGATGCCATGTGCTACCCATTTAGACATGGTTTGCTTTGAAATGGCCTTTCCCTCTGCCCCTGCAGCAAAGCTGACTAGCAGCTGGTCATATTTTCCGAGAGGCTTGGTCCTGTCCAAATAGAATCTAAGCTGTCTGTGCAATTCTAGGGAATGCAGTATCCTTTCCCCTTTATTTTGAAGATTAGGGAAAAAAGTAGGCAAATGAATGGACTGGTTTAAATCCACACTAGACACCACTTTTTGCATAAAAGATGGGTTAGTCCTGAGGGAAACCCTGTCCGCATGGAAGATAATGAAGGATTCCATTGCCATAAGGGCCTGCAGTTCAGACACTCTTCTTGCTGAAGTGATGGCTATAAGTAAAGCTGTTTTCCATGAGAGGAATTTCAACTCTGCTGTAGTAGCTGTTTTGAAGGGGGGAAGTGTAAGTTTTTCCATTACAAAGTTAAGGTCTCAGGCTGGAGTGGGAGCTCTCCTGGGGGTCTTAAATATTTGGCCCCTCTAAGGAACTGTTTTACCAGAGGATGAGATAAAAGGGGTGGCTCAGTATTATAATGAGTTGAGATGGCATAGGCATGAATCTTAATTGAAGAGAATGATAGGCCCTTGTGGAGCATTTCTGTTAAGTAATCTAGTATATGAGGTAAGCTGGGCACAGCTGTGCCCATCCCTTGAGACTGGCTCCAGGAACAGTATCTTTTCCACTTTTCTGAATAAGATTTTCTAGTACTAGGCCTCCTTGCCTCAAGAATGACATCCAGCACTTGCTTACTGAGGGTTGCTAGAGGTGAGTTCAGGGGATTAGCCAGGCTGCAAGGTTCAGGGTCTGAAGATGAGGGTGCAGAATTTGCCCCCCCTGCTGGGACAGCAGGGAAGGGGTCTGAGGCAGGTGCCATAGTTGTAGCACTGTCAGACTGTGCAAAAGAGAATAGCAGTGCTGGTGTGGCCTGTCTGGTGCAATCAGGGTTGTCCTTGGCTTGTCCTGTTTGATCTTTAGTAGTACCTTCGAAAGGAGAGGCAGAGGGGGAAAGGCATAGACTGAGAGGCTTTCCCAGGAAAAGGACAGGGCATCCACCTTCCAAGCTTGGCTGTGGGGAGTTCTGGTGCAGTATTTGTTCAATTGATAGTTCTCAGGGGAAGCAAACAGGTCCACCTCTGGTGTCCCCCATCTGTTCCCCAAAAGCTTGAATATTTTGGGTTCCAGTTTCCATTCGTGTGGGTCCATGAGATTTCTACTTAACTCATCTGCCAGTGAATTTAGTTTGCCTGGCAGGAATTGAGCTTGTAGGTGCACTTGGTTGCTCAATCAAGGCTGTGTTCCACAGAGCCATGGCTAGTCTGCAGAGTGGGTAGGAATGTGTTCCCCCCTGCTTGTTTATGTACCACATAACTGTGGTGTTGTCTGTCTTGTCCTAGAAAAATTAGGTCTTTGAAGGCTGTCAAAGCATTCTGTACAGCTAACATTTCTTTTTGAATGACATGCAGGTGCATCTGCTTTGGGTTCCATTTGCCCTGAATGCACTGTTCTGCCACGTGAGCCCCCTATGTATAGTCTGATGCATCTGTTGTTAGGGTTTGGGCTGCAGGGGTAGAGTGAAAGAGAGCCCCTTGTTGTGGTTGCAGGCCTCTGTTCACCAAAAGAACTCTGCCCTTAGACACGGTATGATAGGAATTATTGTTTCCAGGTCTTGAGAATGTTGACACTATAGACTTTTTAGACACCATTGAATTTCCTCATATGCAGTCTTGCATATGGAATTAACAGAATGCAAGAGGCTATGAACTCCAGAGCTTGCAGTATTTTCCTTGCAGATAGCTGGGTTTTTGTGGCCAGTAGGTTAAAGTAAGCTGTCAAATAAATTTGTTTCGCTGGGGTGAGGAATGTCATCTAGGAAGTGGTTTTCAAGTTTGCTCCAAGGAATTCAATCTGTTGGCAGGGTACTAGGTGTGATTTCTTTTCATTGATGGTGTACCCCAGTGAAGTTAGAAGTCTCTTTACAAATGCCAGATGCTGTAGTAGCAAGTCCTGAATTTCCACCTGAATCAGGCAATTGTCCAAGTATGGGTAAATCTGAATACTTCTCTGCCTGCAAAAAGCAATGGCTGGAGCTAGGCACTTTGTGAATACCCTGGGTGCAGTAGATAAGCCAAAGGGAAGTGCAGAGAACTGATAGTGCATAGAGCCTGCCCTGAAGCGAAGGTATTTCCTGCAAGAGTCCCTTATGGGGATGTGCAAGTAAGATTCTTTTAAGTCTAGGGTTGCCAGTCAGGCATCCTTGGCTAGCATAGGAAGCAGCTGATGGAGAGTTAGCATTTTGAGTTTTGGAACCACCAGAAAGGTGTTGAGAATAGATAAATCCGGGATAGGACGCCAGGAGTTTTCTTTTCTGGGAACCAGGAACAGTCTTGAATGAAAGCCTTGTCCCGTTCATTCTGCTGGGACAGGTTGAATAACCTTGATGCTGAAGAGAGAATGTACTTGCTTTTGGGCCTCCACCCACTGGTTTGGGGGGAGGTCTGGCCATCCACTTAGGGTTGGGAGTGAGTGGAAGTGGAATCTGTATCCTAGGGAAACAATGTTTAAAACCCATTTGTCTTGGGTAATGTACTCCCAGTTTTTTGCATGCAGGGCATGTTTTCCTCCTAAAGGTGCAAGTACTTGAGCAAGGCTTGGGGGAGTTAAGGATAAGTCATTGTGCAAGTTTACCATGAGGGGTGGCTTACTACTCCCTGTTTTGGATGTGGGAGCACCCCACTGCTTAGATCTGTGCATAACCTGACACTGAAGTCTTGGGGGTCTGCTGCCCCTGGGTTTGGACTGAGAAGGCCTGGAAGGGACTGGAAAGGACCAGTCCTTTGAAGGCCAATGCTTACTGAATCTAGGTGGCTGTACTTGTAAGAAATCTTTTAACAGTTTGCATAGATTTAGCTTTCTCCTCCATCCGTTTGAGAACTTCTTCTGCTTTATTGCCAAATAGGCGCTCTTAGTTTAAGAGTGTATACAATAATTTTGCTTTGACATGGTCTGGCAAGTTTTGTTCCTCAAACCAAGCATGCCTTCTAAGAACAGACCTAGTGACAGCAGCCCTACAAGATGCTTCTAAAGCATCAAAACCACACTGCAAAGTATGTTTACCAACTTGGTCAGCAGAATGCATTAACTCTTGTAAATCTTTGTGTTCTGCACAGTCAGGAATCAACATAATTTTCTGTTTAATTAGCCCCATAATATGCTGATGATACTTTAACATATGAAACTGAAAATTTAAAGACCTAATGGCCAGAGTAGCAGACATGTATACCTTCTTACCCCATCTGTCCAAAGCCCTAGAATCCCTGTCAGAAGGGGTAGGATTCTTGGCAGTAGTAGTAGCCTTAATGCCTTTTGGTCCTTGGGAAATGGTTTCTGGATCCACAGTAGGATTCTTGAAAAGGAATTTGTGAGAGTCAGGTACTCTGTAGTACCTGTCAGGTTTCCTGGGAGCTGGAGGCAAAGTATCTGGGGTAAGGCTGGATTCCAAGAAAACATCATCTACAATCTCCAGAACAGGAGGGATAGCTAGAGGCCTGTGCTGAGGCATGTTTAAAAATTGATTGAGCTTCTTTTTGAACTGAGAGTAGTCCTAGCTTTCCCAGCAGTAATGCTCCCTAAGGGTATGCAAGGTTTCACCAAAAGAAAAATCTTCTGGAGGGGAAGCAGAGGGAATGGAATCCTCTGCATCAGAATCCTGATAGGTAGATAAGGGTAGTCAGAAGGAACAGAGATATCAGATTCCTGATCAGAAGAATCAGAAGGAAAATCAGTTCTGGGTCTCTTTACGGGGGAAGGCTGGCTTCCCCTAATTAAGGTAATAAGGTCATGATCCCCTAATTAAGGTAATAAGGTCATGAGCCATTCTAATCATTTGTTTTTGAGGCCTGTGGGCCTGCGAATGCGCTTTGGTCATCGGTTTCCTAGGTGTTGTGCGAACTTTAGGCCTGAGAAATTTGGTATTTTTGGTTTGAAACAAAGTCGTCGGTTTAATATGAAAATCGGTAGGCCTGAATACACCCACAGAAACCGGTGCCTGCACAGTGGCTCCAGACCCATCCAAGGTAGAGACATCCGCAGGTTCCATAGTCGAAGAAGCATCTCGCGGCATACTGGACTCCAAATGGGTCTCAGTAGAGGCCTGCGAATCTGTAGAAGCGGATATCAGGGGCTGCAAAAGCTCCTCACTGAGTAGCAGCGTACTGGTGACTAGCTTAACGGTAGCATCGTCGGCAGTTTTGGACCTATGTGGTCTGTCTGTCATTATCCTCATGTTTTTTCGGAAGATCGGTAGTCAGATGGCTTACCGACACCATTTCGGAGTATGGAGATCGAGAGCGAAAGTATTTAGCTACAAAAATTGCCCAATGACGGATAGTTTAGGCGTTGAACAAGGCACAAAACCGATAACGAGGGACGTCGTGGTCTGAGCCTAAACAAGTGACGCAGTAAGAATGAAAATCTCTATGAGGTATTTGCTTTCCACAGGCAAGACAATTATTAATTTTTTCTGACATTGGTTAGAGCAAGAAAAATAGATCCCCAATGGGGTACTTATCTTTTAGAAGACTTCAGGTCTGAAACTCGAAAACAAAAATTTCAGGAGTCGACTGACCAGCGCTTGCAAACTGCTTCGGGCAGCGCATGGCAAGAAAGACCGATGTAATGGCGTCGACTGCATGTTTTATACCCCTGATGACCTGACATCATGGAAGAAGTGACAGACCTCCCTGGACTACATGAAAAGAGACATAGAGGAGCTCTCTGAGCATGTAGCCCAGGCCGGTATGACCCTGACCTTGAGTAGCATCTTACCCTCACCAAGAATGATGCCACAATATGAAGACAAGATGATCAATTTCAACAATTGGCTTAAGTATTGGTGTCATTCAAAGGGGATCCAATGCCTGTCAGCCTGGGATGACATGCTCGACAAGCCACGATGCTTCACTAGGGATGGCTTGCACCTGTCACCCGTGGGCTTTTGGATATTGGCAAAGGCTCTTGCTACCCCCATAGTGCCTTTTTTAGGCAAGGCTCAAAATACAAACCCACCTCCACAGGTATCACAAGGGATAAGAAACTAAGAGTAATGCTACTCAACGCCAGAAGTCTAAACCTCAAGATGCATGTACTCGAAACTCTCCTTAGCATGGAGAACATCGATATCTGTGCAGTAATAGAAACCTGGTTCAAGGCTCCCGAGAGCACCCCAGCACTACCAGGTTATACCTCATACCATGCTTTTTGGCCCCAAAACTTGGACCGAACCACAAAGGAGGGAGTATCAATATTCGTCAAAGATACCCACACCTCCAGGTTGGTGGCACAGCACGAAGCATCAGAGACTATCCATGTGCAACTAACAGTGGGTAAAACTGCCTTCCAGTTTATAGCCTGCTACAGACCCCCCTCCCAAACCCAGGAACCCCACTCGGCCTTCCTGAGAACACTGGAAAATATGAAGGTCTCTCCAAACACCATTATATTGGGCGACTTCAACTACCCAAACATAGACTGGGCACATTACTCTAGCTCCAACACCCTAGCCCAAAGGTTCCTAGAATTTATAAACTCAAATGCTATGGAACAACTTGTCACCATTCCCACAAGAGGGGAAAACATACTGGACCTGATCATCACCAACATGGGGACTCTATGTTCCAGACCAGAAGTGTATCCCTCACTGGTAAGATCAGACCATAAACTAATCTCACTGGATATTCACATCCCGACCCCACCCCCTGCCCAGAAAACCACAGTGAAAAACTTCTCTAAAGCAAATTTCACACTCCTCAATACCGAGGTGGAATCTTTCAAAGCCCCCGGGCCTGTGGAAAATATGGCCCAGACCGCAGAATCCTTTATAAACGCATTCTATGAACACCTTCAGGAATGCATGGATCATGCAATCCCAAATAAAACCAAGACCCAATCCTCCAAAGGCAGACGTCCTGTCTAGTGGACCCCAGCCATAAACAAACTATACAGTAGAAGGAGGAAGCTACTACATGATAGAGCAAAATCCCAAAAAGGGAAGGCATCTCTGATCAGTATTAGCAAAAAACTACGGGCACTCATAAAATCGTCTAAGGCCAGCTTCGAGAGAAAAATTGCACAGGACACTAAGGATAATCACAAGGCTTTCTTTAGTTATGTTAGGAACCTGGATGGGAATTCCCAGATATGCTCAGAATTAGTCCAAAATGACAAAAAATACACAGAACCCACAGACATTGCCAACATCCTAGCTGACAGGTTCAGTGCAAACTTCTCCCCCCCCTCCCCACCAAAAGGGCAAATATCTATCCCAGCAGAGTGCTGCCCCCCCTGACATCTCAGACGCTCAGGTAAGAGCCGCCCTCTCCAAAGCAAAAAACACAGCATCAATGGGATCAGATGGTGTCCCGGGCTGCGTCCTACATGAACTCCAAGAAGAGTTAAACCCAAACATAAAACTACTGTTCAATCTCAGCCTTACTACAGGATATGAACCCAAAGAGTGGCGTACAGCAACAGTGGTCCCTCTCCACAAAGGTGGTGCCTCAACGGATCCTGGAAACTATCGCCCCATAAGCCTGACTAGCTTGGTCTGCAAAGCTATGGAAAGGATCATCATGGACTTCATAAATAAAGATATTGGGGACCTACAGACACTGGATCCTACCCAGTTCGGCTTTGTTAAGGGCAGATCCTGCCTCTTAAACCTGGGTGATTTCTTTGAAATAGTCACCAAGGCCATTGACGAGGGGAAGGTGGTCCACACAGCCTACCTGGACCTCGCAAAAGCCTTCGATACAATACCCCACTCGGGCATTATAGATAAGCTCACCAGCTTAAATATAAACCCCTATGTCACTAGATGGGTTGCAAACTGGCTCAAGGACAGAACCCACATGGTTAGAATTGCTGGAGCCATGTCAGACTCCAAACCAGTTACAAGTGGCATCCCACAAGGCTCAGTCCTCGGACCTCTCTTGTTCGGTATATATTTCTCGGAGGTACAGGCCAACACGGAAGGACTGTGGCTGACCAAGTTCGCAGATGACTGCAAACTGGGCGCCATAATCGACTCTCCAGCCGACACAAGCATCCTCCAAAAGGGCCTCATAGAAACAGACAATTGGTGCCAGAGCCATGGCCTCAAGCTAAACGCCAAAAAGTGTATAGTCATCCCCTTTGGCAAAAACAAAGTGCCCACAAATTACCACATAGGTGGTAATCCATTAAGTACAGAAGAAGTAATTAGGGACATGGGGACCCAAGTTGATAGCAATCTCTCATTTGACAACCACGTGGCCAAAGTGGTTAGAAAAACATTTTATATAGCCCACCTAATCATGAAGGGATTCACATCTAGATCAGGGGAGGTCATCGTGCCTCTTTACTCATACCTCATCAGGCCCATAATTGAGTACAATGCCCCCTTTGGGATGTACCTTACCAGACACCTGCAGCAACTGGAAAGACCCCAAAAGTACCTCACCAAGAGGATCAAAGGGCTCAAACAGATGCCATATGCTGCCCGGTTAAAGAAACTCCAGCTCTACTCAGTGGCATACCACCTGCTCAGAGGCGATCTGTGCCTGACATATAAAGCCATGTCCAACCAGGAATTAATGGACATGCTGCACCTCAGAAAATCCAAATCCCATCGAGCTACGCACTTGAGAGACTTGAACCTCAGCACTGAAATAAATAGGACATGCTGGAGGGACAGATTCATAACCCAGAGGCTCCCTTCACTCTGAAATAAAATCCCAGTCCAGGTTAGGCAGAGTCCCTCACTGACTCTCTTCAAGAGGAATCTTGATGAGTGGATGAGAGATCGTAGGTTTACCCCGGGTATCACTTCTATGTCGCTGTTAGACAGAGGCACAGTATACTAACCTTGAAAAAGAGCATAGCAAAATTAATTTAAAATGGGTGGCGAAAATCAAACACACTCTGGCTAGGCTTATAAATGCCCTAGGGCAGATAGCCTAGTATGAACCTATGAACCTAGGATCTGATGCAGAAATCCCAAGACTCTGGTATTCAGGCTGGCTGAGGGCTACCTGCAGGCAGATAACCCAAATGTGATGACTGCAAAATTGAAACATGAAGAACATCACCTGGCATACAGCTGGTGGTTGAAAAGTTCTAAGGACTGGTGCGTGCAGATGTCATTTTTATGGACCATGTACCAGACTACACTTCAGACGTCCAACGCAGCAACAGGAACTAAAAAAGCTTTGGAAACCTGGCCGAACAAGCTGATGGGAAGAAGAGTAAACCCACTAGTGAATACTGCAACATTGGAATAGAAGGACATCTTGGAGTTTTTTACAAACTGAGATCACTGAGGTCCAGAATGAGTCTCAGGTCCCCTGTTTTCTTTGACACTAAAAAGATCCTTGAGCAAGTTCTGAATCCTCTCTTGTCTGGTGGGACCTCTTGGATGACTCTTTTGTCTAGCAGCCTTTGAATTTCTAAGTCTGCTAACTCCCATTGACTGGGTGGTATGTTGGAGAGCCTTTTTCATTTGGTTGGCAGGATTTGCAAAAAAGGAATGAAATAGCCTCCGGATATAAGTTTTTGCACCCAAGTGTCATTTCTGATTGACGCCCAAGCTTCTGGGTGCAGAGATAAGTGCCCCCAACTGCCTCCAGAGTAGAGCAGTTGGGCAATCCTTCAGGAGTAGTAAAAGGGTTTACCTGAGTAGAAATCTTGAAACCCTTGTTTCTACGGACCATCTCTGCTGAAAGGATGGTGTCTTCCACTGGAACTTCCCCCTGCCTCTGGGGGAAGTTTCCCTATGTGAGTCCTGGAAAGTACCTTGTGATTTTTGGAACCACATGTTTTTTTAATCTCCATGCTGATTCCTGGAAAATGATCTCTGCAGGGTACAAAAATATATTCCAATGGCAGACAAGGTATTCCGGTCTTGCTTACTACAAGAGAGCATTCCTTTCACTGTTGGACCAAATAAGGAAGATCCATCAAAGGGAGCTCAAATGAAAAAAGACTTAAAGGGTTCTGCAAAATCACATAAGAGCATCCAGGCATGTCTCCTGACAGCTACGCCTGAACCCACCCCCCCCATGATGAACCTTACGCTGCATGAGATATTAACCTCATGGATGTGTTGGAAATAGACTGAAGAGTGTCCAGCTGCAAAGACAGCTGTTTGTGCTTCTCCACTGAAATGGACCAAGGAAGAGATTTGGAGAGTTCTTTAATCAAGTCTCTCTGTAATCTGGTAAAATGTGCCAAAAAATTGAGCGGCTGTAGAGCAAAGGTCGCTGAGGCATAAACACACTTTCTTAATCTGTACACTGTCCTGGACTCCCTGTTTGAAGGGTGGACAGAAGAGCTCTGTTCTGCTCGCTCTTTCTTAGTCAACAGTGGCCACCACCACAACCATGGCATCCACAGAAACTCTCTTATTACAATAAGGCCTGTTTTTGGCACCACCAAGAAATTTATTGGTGCAATGAGGGTTGGGGTCCACAGTATCTGCTTCCTTCCATGCCTGGCAAGACACAAGATCTATGAGGTCATTCACCAGGGGGGTAAACCCAAGACATAGATGGACTGGACCTGAAGACTTCTAGGAACACTGACTCCTCCTTGGAAGGGGGAATCGGAAGACCATCCACCTTTCTGCCTAAGGATCTCTAGAAAGTTAAAATAAAAGAAGAAGCTGGCTAGGCAGAGTAGTACAAACACTTTTAATAAAATATAAAAACAAAAGACTGTTAAAACAGGATGAGCGCTTTCATATACAAAGGTACTTCATCAGATCCAATACCAAACACCACACCAGATTGAATTTATAGCTTAATGCTTGAGGTCACGTCTTGGTTTTTATGCAGAACTTGTTCTTTTAACCAGAACCTACTGAAAAGATTTTATTAATATTCCTTCTGAAAATATGTCTGAGTCTGTCTTAGAAATGTCAAACTGTCATGTTGTTTTAAACAAAGAGTTTTAAATAAAGAGTTTTAACTTCAAGCTATGGAGGTGTGTACCAATGGACTAACTTGATTGGTTAACATTCATCATTCACTGAGGTGTTTCATTGGATGATACCAACTTTTAAACACTGAACCCAGCTTACCTACTTGGATCTGAAGAAGGCTTGAAAATGCTGAAAGCGCTTGTCCATTATTTACATCAGAAGGCTTCTTCACTTTTTTTGTTCGTTTTTTTCTGTTTTTATGACATCCACGTTTTAAAGCTGTGCAATTACAACGCCACTTGACTTTTACAACAGCAAAGCTCTATATTTCATATATTGTGGATTCAACATGGTAAAAGCCTGTTATTGAAGATGTTGTTTTGAAGCTGTCTTTCTGCCATTTTGGTTGTTTAGAAAGTTTTGAATACTCAGATGAAATACTAATACCTGTGGTGCAACGCTCTTCCAATATTTACATTGTGACTTCAAAATTGGCTTAATTGGGATAACTTCATTTAACCCCTTGCCTTCATTGGCTCTGAACAAATGCATCCACTTTATCTCCACACATTTAGTTTTGGTCCTAACATCACCTCCTCTTGAGTTAGGTGTGTATAATTCCAATACCATAAATTTAAACCAGTGACTTGACCCTGCTGTCTTAACATGTTTTGATAATACATTTCTGTCATCACCCTTTGTTATGCTATAGACATGTTCTCTTATTCCATCCCTTAGACTCTGGTTCATCTTCCCAATATAGAAACTTTTGCAGTCCACACAGGATGCACAATATACAACCTTCTGAGTGCTACAGTCAGCATGGAGTCTGATGTCATAAGCACGTCCCGTGTCTGGATGTACAAACTTGTCATCAGTTTCTATAAACCTACACGCATTGCAGTGGTGACAAGGATATGTACCTATTCTGTCACTCACTACATTGCTTTTTCTACTGGTTAAAGGCTTGTAACACAACATCTTTCTTAATGAGGGGCAATTCTTAAAACAAAAAGAGGGAGCATCTCCCAGTAAACCTTTACACTTCTCATCTGAGACAAGAACCTTCCAGTGTTTTCTAATAATCCCACAAATGGAACCTGAGTCCTTAGAATATGTAAAACTCATTTGTGTTGGTTGTCTTGGGTTCATGGCCAAAGGGGTAGACTGTTCAGTCTATTCATTAAAGTATGGTCTAGTGCGTGTATCCCTCAACATGACCACATCATTATGTGCACTTGCCGCTTCTGAACTATCATACCCTCTACTCAAGAAGTTGGAGGTGAGAGTCTCAAATGAGTCATACATGTCACTATCTTTTGTGCTCAACCGGGCCATTCTAAAGAACTGTCCCTTAAGGACATTCTTTTTGACATGCTTGGGATGCATACTGTGAGAGTGTACTGTATTATTGGTTTTACTGGTTTAAATTTATGGTATTGGAATTATACACACCTAACCAAAACTGAATGTGTGGAGATAAATGTGCAAGTGTGCATTTGTTCAGAGCCAATGAAGGCAAGGGCTCATCCTGTTTTAACAGTCTTTTGTTTTTATATTTTATTAAAAGTATTTGTACTACTCTGCATTGCCAGCTTCTTCTTTTATTTTAATACTTTGACTTTTGCTGGTTGCTCTCTTTTTTTGCTTTTTACATTTGGACTTGGTTTGTTTGACAGCATGGCAGAGAGTACTTTAGATGGGGTTGGCACCACCCCAGGAGCTAATCAAGAAAGTGTTTTGCTCAACCGGCTTGACCGCCTGTTAGGAATGGACAGCAATCCACTTTTTATGTTATCAGTAATGCCTATGAATCAGATATGGTGGCTACAGCAGATGCCAGGAGCTATGAACACTTCCAACAGACCTTCCGATCTGTAGAAAACAGCCTTTATCGCTACAAATGGCTACAGTGGCAGAAAATGCACTTTGAAGCATGTTTGCACTTCAAAGTAATATAGAGGGGATTGCAAGTTTGCAAAATGCCTACTTATGGCAATTCACTACCCGATCTGCTAAAGGAGTGGCAGAATTATAATCTAGACGTCAGTGCAGGCTATATACGCCTGCTACTTAAGTATTTTGAACCTGTTGAGAGGAGTCTATGTAATGAGATCATGGGAGTTATTACAGAGCTCAGCTCCACAACGGACTTTGTACCTTATAAACATAAACTTGATGAACTGTTTGGTGAACTTATGCAGTATGACAAGCGGCTGCAAGATGTGAAGAGAAAGAAGCTATCAAGAGACCTGAAGGATTTTAAAAGTGGGTACATTTTCTCTTTGACTGAAGAAAGACATCCCACCCATGAATCGGAGTGCTTCAGAGCTTAGAAGGAAACACGGGTGGCCAATCACAGCAGGGCGCGGAATGGTGGAGGAGGTGCTGCTGCTGTGATGCCGCAATAAGTTTCTGCATCTACCTATGCAGAGGATCCATTGAGGGAAGAGAACGCTGAATGGGCTGAAGAGCTACAACAAAGTTTCACTATTCCAGCTATTGCAGATCCACCGGAACCATATCAGGGTTCTCTCAGTGGTTTCCCAGACCTATTGGGACTAAGGAATGAGGACGCAGCTGGTAACATGCCGCTTATGCCTTTGTCAGCAAGCCGAGGGTGCAATAATCAAGCCAGTGTGGTCGCAGCTGATGCAAATGGTTTGGTAGCACCAAAATAGCCTTTTTTGCTGCTACAGGCTCCCAAGCTTCTGAATGTGAATTAGAGAGGGAGGTCACAAAGCAGGGACAAGAACTACAGAAAGAGACAGTACACACAGGAATTAGTAGAGACAGGCCCAACTGTCAAAAACAAAGTACGGAAGGTTTAATTTTTAAACTTTCCTCTAAGATTCTTACTTTGCAACAAGTTAATGTACTCAACCGAGGCCTCAGTTTTATTCCTGCAGGCAAATCTACTCTCAATGATATATTGACTGACTTAAAACATTTTGTGAGAAATATTTCTTTGAAGCTAATGTTTGGGAATGGTGCTAACTCTGATGCCTGTATGTTTAGGAAACCCAGTGTTTATACCCTGTGAATACCCCTTTAGTAGAAGCTTTCTTGAAGGTCTGTGTTGATGACATATATGAGTATTTCTCACACTCTTCTGGTAAGGATTTGGAAAAATATAACAATTTAAGTAAAGAGTAGTATTCATCTTTGCTCTTTAGTGAAGTGCAATGAAATCTGTTTTCGCCCTGCTGATAAAGAGGGCGGCATAGTTATTATGGATGTTTCTAGTTATTTAGAAGCTATGTTGTTGATGCTGCAAGATGGTAATACCTACCTATGTTAAGATAAAAAAGCAAGATGTAGCTAGACTCCTCATAACGATAGGTGAAAGAATTGAATCTCTGTTAATGGACTGTGTAATAGACAGATGTTTGTACGAGTATTTTTTGGTAGAGTGTGCGGTGACACCGAAGATTTATGGACTACCCAAGGTCCATAAGGACCAGTTACACCCACCCATGCACCCAATAGTTTCTGGTAGGGGCTGGGCCACTGAGCCCTTGCCCATATTTGTGGAGAACCAGCTACGTCCAGTGGTTAATGGGATGGGGAATATCTTGAGAGATACCAGAGATTTTCTGAATAAATTGTATGACTGGTCCATTAATGACTATAATGGAGAGGCTCTTCTAGTCACCATGGATGTTGCCTCTCTCTTTACCTGCATCCCTAATGATTCAGGTTTTGATAATGTAAGAACACTCTTAGGTCATAACCCTGCATTCAACAGTAATAAGGTGTATCTGATTTGTACTCTACTGGAACTTATATTGGATTTCAATGTGTTCATGTTTGAAGATGAGCACTATCTACAACAGACATGTGTAGCTATGGGCATGGTATGTGCCAATAGCTATGCCAATATGGTTTTGGCAGAATGGGAGCTGCAAAATTTGTTTTCAGACCTTAACAGATTCAGGGGGTCCATTCTTTTTTATGGCCGTTATGTTGATGATCTGTTTCTTATCTGGGGACACACACCAGAAACCCTTGACCAGTTTGTGTTATATCTTAATAACACCACGAGCTTTCTCTGCTTTACCCATGAATGGTCAGTAGAGGGGGAGACCATCATCCTTGAGGTTGGATGAAAAAGAATTGATCTGGCAATTGAGACTGAATGCTCAAGTCCCCCAGGGTCTTAATGATAGTGTTTCTATTAAAAGTACTCTTAGAATCAGGGCCCTTAATAGATAGATTGTATTTTTTATGTATATACATTTTTATGTATAGATTTATATATATATATATATATATATATATATATATATACATATATATATATATATGTGTGTGTGTGTGTGTGTGTGTGTTTTATAGAAGTGTTTATACATGTATATGATAATATTTTTATAATTGAATAAGGCTCTTTAAATGGGGGTGTTTTTTGTATTGACTGTGTGGGTGATGTCATATAATTTGTCTATTTAAACCTGGTGGTGTACTGATTATGTTGTCTGATGAAGTTTGCTGATTTTTAGTAAACAAAAGCGCTAACCTCCACCTATTTTGTGACTTTGTGCAGTTTTTTTCCTTTTGATTTGGAGTTCTGTAGTTTATTTTTATTTTGTTTTTTGGTTTTGTGGTTCGTTCATGGAGGAAATTACTGCTCAGGAGTCGCAAGTTTTATTCCCCAACGAGAGCATAGTGTTACCATCTGGCTCTGATGCGGTTGGGAGATTGACTGCATTAATTGAAATCTTGACGCAACACATGGATACCTTAACCAGCCAAGTAGCAATGACTTGGCCTCTGTCATCCGGGACTTCTATTTTGGGTAATCCACCTGGTTCGAATGAACAAAGGACTTTACATGCTGGTACCTCCAGATTGCAGGATCGAGGGAATCCATCATATGCTTCTGTTTCATCAGCTGGATTGCCGTGTTCAGGCTTCAGGACATCACCCTTGAGTGGTAGCATTCATAACGGGCCGCAGCAGGTTTATGGGACCCAAGTAGGGCCTGTAAGTGTAAGTACTTCTTCTACCATTCCTTGTTTGAATGAATGGTTTAAAGAGCCCGCTTTATTTACATCCGAAATTCCATCATCGGACAGTCAAGCGAGCATATCAGAAAGTAACACTATTGTTAATAACTTGAAGCTTTTTGATTTAAAATTGTTTCGCTTCAAGAAATTGCATATTGAAGTACAATATCTTACTGAATGCATTAATAGGCAACAGGTTCCGAAAGGACTGAGACAATGGCGTTATCCGATGGGACTTGTGATTAATTGTACTTTTCATAATGATTTGTTGAAACTTTTTGACCGGCAAGGCTGTGAATTTATGAGCCTGCTTGTCAAGGAATATTGTTTACAAATTGACTTACTCAAAACAGAGTTATCTACCCTTGACTCTAGTATTCGTTTGGACAATGATTTTTTACGATACAAGTATAATTTTGTGTGTATTTTTTCTAGTATTGAGAGTGCTTTGAGTAAGTTCAGAGACAATAAGGTTAAGAAGTTGAATAGGGACAAAAATGCTTATGAAAAGGGGTTTGCCTACCCCCCACCCCCACCAAATTCTATGAACAATTCCTCAGAAAGTGAAGGTTCTTTGAATAGCAACTGTGTCTCCGGTCCCAATAACATTATGGGAACATCTAGTGATTTGGGGGATGCTGTTGCTTCGGGGAGTTCTCCTATTAGAAGGAATGATAGAATTTCTAATAAACAGAATAACACTAATAACAATAATAATAATAATAACAATTCCAGTTCCTCTCAGGATTTTCAGGAGACCAGGAATGGGAACACTGGCGCCCAACAGACCCGAACACAACAAAGTTGGAAAAGGAAATCATAGAACAGGCGAAGGAGACAGAAAATTCTCCTGTTAATGTTATTAGTTCGGATTGTCCTGTTGAACATTTTATTTCAGTTGAAGTTTTGGTTAATAGTACTAATGATTTTAAGATTTTTAATTATTCTACATTTGTACCTTCACCTGATTTAATTGAGACTTTAGCAAAAGGACTTACCTTTGTGCCTACTGTTAGAAGTGATTTAGCCAAGACTTTAATTGACCTTAAATGTTATACTAGAAAATCTTAATGTTCTCCTTCGTTGTAATACGAGCTTAACTAATGAATTTAGGATTGCTAGCGTTTTTAATCCTGTTTTGCATACTACAATTTTTCTTTTTGAAAAAATTTGTGAAAATGACATTAGGTCTCTTTTGAATAACAAAGTATTGCATGGTTCTCAATCGTATAATTTGTCCCCCCCAGAGGGAGATGCCCTCAATGATTTAAAATTTGCTGACGTACGTGTTATCAAACCCAATAAGGGGGAAGGGCTGATCTTCATGAACAAGGATGATTATATTTAGAGAATGAAAATTCTCTTAACTGGGGAAGCATATGTGAAAGTTTCCAGGAATGAAATGAATGGTGCTTACCAACGGTTTAGGGGGTTTATTAATGACTTGTTTATTGACGGGATTATTGATGTTGATTTATACAATTACCTCAACATTGCACACCCCTTTACACCTATTATGTTTGGATTGCCGAAAATCCACAAGGACTTACTTAATCCTCCGTTTCATCCCATTGTGGATAGCAGGCAATCCATTACGTATGGTTGCGCCAAATTTATAGACACCAAACTGAAGGATGTCCTTTTGGATGAGTCCCAGATTTGTAAGGACTCTTGGGCATTCCTCAAGGCTATAAATAATCTGCCCCTTTCCGAGGACTTCAACTTTCTCACGGTTGATGTCTGTGATTTGTATACAGTCATACCTCAGGACATCGGCTGTGATTGGATTAGGGAATTTTTGCTTGACAAACATGTTGAAGGGTCTGTCATTGATCTTATCAAGTATCTTTTAAATTTGGTCCTCAGTAATAATTATTTTATTTTTGATAGGGAATTTTATTTAGAGAAAATGGGTGTTGCCATGGGTTCTCCCTGTGGGGCCACCTTTGCTAACACTGTGATGGCCTACTGGGAGAAGAAATTTCTTTTTAAGGACGATATTTTCCAGCAGAGAGTAGCATGGTACACCCGTTATTTGGTATTTCACTGTTGCAGTCATCACATTTGGGGTGATTCCCAAAGCTGAGGAAAAGGCTGGAGGCAGTCAAAGAGACCAGGGGCTGGCTAGGATGCCCTGCAAGACTGCAGTGGTAAAGCCTGCCCTGGATTTGGAGAAGATAGGCAGGTGGTAATGCTTGGTGACAGTGTGAACAGATGTCCAGGTGGCAGCCTCCAGGATGTCCCTGGTGGGGACTCCTCTGAGGAAAGCTGCAGAGGTGGAGGCTGCTCTGGTGGAGTGAGTCCTGACCCCCCTTGGGGGGAGGTTTTCCTTGTTGCTTGTAACAGAAATGGATGCAGTGTGCTATCCGTTCAGAAATTGTTTGTTTGGAAATGGCTTTGCCCTCTGCCCCTCCAGCAAAGCTAACCAGTAATTGATCAGACTTTCTGAATGATTTAGTCCTGTCTAGATAGAATCTGAGCTGTCTGTGCACATCTAGATAGTGCATGATCCTTTTCCCTTGTTTTGTGGGTTAGGGAAAAAGGTGGGCACATGAATGGATTGGTTGAGAGCCACACTGGACACCACTTTGAGCATGAAGGATGGTTAGTCCTGAGGGAAACCCTGTCAGTATGGAAGATGATGAATGGCTCCACACCCATGAGTGCTTGTAGCTCACAGACTCTTCTGGCTGAAGTGATGGCCAGAAGAAAAGCTGTCTTCCAGGAGAGAAATTTTAACTCTGCTGAAGATGCTGGTTCAAAGGGTGGCAGGGTGAGTTTTTCCAACACAAAGTTAAGGTCCCAAGCTGGGGTGGGTGCTCTTCTGGGTGGCCTCAAGTTGCTAGCCCCTCTTAGGAATTGTTTGATCAGAAGGTGTGAGACAAGGGGCTGTTCAGTGTGGAAATGAGCAGAAATAGCAGAGGCATGAATTTTAATAGAGGAAAAAGAGAGACCATTGTGTAGCAGGTCAGCTGTGTAATCCAGGATGAGGGGTAGGGAGGGCTGTGCCGTATTGGCTCCCTTAGCCTGAATCCAGGTGCTGATCTTTTTCCATTTGTCAGCATAAGACTTTCTAGTGCTAGGGTGTCTGGCCTCACGTATAACATCTAGAACCTGTTTACTGAGGTTGGCAGATTGATCTGTGGTCAGGGAATAAGCCAGGCTGCCAAACTGAGGGTCTGCAATTGGGGATGCATGAATTCTCCTTCCCTCTGGGTCAGGAGGGTTAGGGTCTGATTGAGATGCCATGGTGGCAGTGGGGACAGGCTGCGCAGCAGTGGGTACCAATGCTGACGAAGCCAGTATGGAACAATAAGAATTGTCTTTGGTTTTTCCTCCCTTATTTTGAGCAGTACCCTGGTGATGAGAGGTAGTGGAGGAAATGCATAGACCGATAGACTGACCCAGGGGAAGGATAGGGCATCCACTTTCTAAGCCATGAAGTGATGTTTCCTGGTGCAGAACTTGCTGAACTGATGGTTGGTGTGGGAGTCAAAGAGGTCGACCTTCAGGGTGTCCCATTTCTGAGTTATTAGGGTGAAGGTTCTTTTGGCTAGCTGCCACTCATGTGGGCCCAGAAGATTTCTGCTTAAGTGGTCTGCCAGAGAGTGCAGAGCACCTGGCAGGAATTATGCTAACAGGTGGAGTTGCATGGCAGATGCTGTGTGCCAAAGAGTCATGGACAGCCTGCACAGAGGGTAGGAGTGAGTCCCTCCCTGCTTGTTGATATATCATATCACAGTGATGTTGTCTGTTTTGATCAGGAAAGCCCCTGGAGAGAGAAGGGGCCTGAAAGCTGTCAATGGGTGCTGGACAGCTAACATCTCTCTTTCTGGTTGATGTGAATATGGATTTACTGTGGGCTCCATTGGCCCTGTATGCACCTGCTGTCCAGGTGTGCACCCCAGGCATAGTCTGATGCATCTGTGGTGAGGGTCTGGGTGGTGGGTGGTGAGAAAGATAGTCCCTTGTTGTGGGAGCATGCTGCGGCCCACCAAAGAAAATCTTTCCTTAGGCAAGATATCAATGGTATAAGAGTTTCCAGCTCTTGAGAGTGTTGACACCAAAGGCTTTTTAGGTGCCATTGAAATTTCCTCATATGCAGTCTGGCATATGGAATGAGTAGAATGCAAAATGCCATGAACCCCAGAGCTTGCAGATAACTGAGGTCTGGTGGCTAGTTGAGAAAAGTAGGCTGTCAGGTTAAGTTTGCTTTTCTGGTGTAAGGAATGCCATCTGGGATGTTGTGTCCAGGCTTGCTCCCAGGAATATAATCCTTCGGGTGGGTATTAGTTTGGATTTCTTTTCATTGATAGTGTACCCTAGGGAGGTCAGAAGGGATTTTACAAAGGCCAGGTGCTTGAGCAGCTTTTCTTGACTGTCTGCCTGAATTAGGCAGTCGTCTAATTATGGGTAAATTTGGATATTCCTTTGTCTGCAAAAGGCAATGGCGGGAGCCAGACATTTTGTGAAAACTCTGGGAGCAGTAGATAAGCCAAAGAGAAGTGCAGAGAACTGAAAATGCAGGGATCCTGCCCTGAAACGTAGATATTTCCTGCATGATTCCCTGATAGGGATGTGGAGGTAGGTCTCTTTTAGGTCTAGGGTGGCTAGCCAAGCATCCTTGGAGAGCATGGGTAGCAGCTGTTGGAGGGCGAGCATTTTGAATTTTGGTATCACCAGGAAGGTGTTTAGAATGGATAGAGTGAGGATGGGGCATCAGGTGCCCTCTTTTCTGGGTACCAGAAACAGTCTGGAGTAGAAACCTTGGCCTATCTGTTCTGCAGGAATGTGCTTTATTGCCATCATAGAGAGCAGGGAAAGGACTTGCTTTTTCACCTCTGCCCACTGGTTTGGAGGTAGATCTGGGAACCCTTTTAGGGCTGGAAGAGTGTAGAAAGAAAATTTGTATCCCTGGGACACTATGTTGAGGACCCAGTGGTTGTTGGTAATGGTGGCCCAGGTGCTTGCGTGAAAGGAGAGTTTTCCCCCTAGGGGTAAGTGCAAGTGGGCAGAGGGAGGTGGTGGGGGAGGAGAGTCATTGTGAGTTCTTACCATGTGGGGGTGGCTTACAAAGTACAGTTGTGTACACTTACCATAAATGTAGATGTTCGAGTGTATTCACTCTTGCAGTCATCACACTTGGGTTATCTGCCTGCAGGTAGCCCTCAGTCGGGCCAAATACCAGAGTCTTGGGATTTCTGCATTGAATGCTGTCACCTCTTCCATGACATCAGGTCATCAGGGGTATAAAACATGCAGCTGATGCCATTACATCGTTTTTTCTTGCCCCAGATGTCAGAAGCCTCCAAAATAGGAAGAAATTACATGGTGTGGAACACCTCCAGTAAAAAGTAAATACCATAGCCATAAGATATGGCCAAAAACAGGATAGGTAGAAAGCATAGAAGAGTCAGAGGGCTGGTGGGAGGGTAACCAGGACTGCAACAGTGAATACATTTGAACATCTACATTTATGGTAAGTGTACACAACTGTACTATGTTCTTTGTGTTTCACTGTTGCAGTCATCACACTTGGATTGATTCCCAAAGCTGAGGAATAGTGGAGGCAGTCAAGTAATAGTAGGGCTGGCTAGCAGGCCTTGTAAGACTGCTGTGGGAAATCCAGCTCTGGATTTAGAAAAGACAGGTAAGTGAAGGTGTGTACAGAACTCCAGGTTGCAACTTCCAGGATGTCCTTGGTAGGGACTCCCCTGAGAAATGCTGTAGAGGTTGAGATAGCCTTAGTGAGTTCTGATCCCCTGTGGGGTAGGTTTTCCATGGTGTTTGTAGCAGAAATGGATGCAGTGTGCTATCCATTTGGAAATGGTTTGCTTTGAAATGGCCTTGCCCTCTGCCCCTGTAGCAAAGCTGACTAGCAGCTGGTCAGATTTTCTGAAAGGCTTAGTCCTGTCAAGGTAGAACCTGAGTGTACATCCAAAGAGTTCAGGATCCTTTCCCTTTTATTCTGAGGATTAGGGAAAAAGGTTGGAAAATGGATGGATTGTTTTAGAGCCATGCTGGATATTACCTTGGGCATAAAAGATGGGTTAGTCCTGAGGGAAACCCTGTCAGCATGGAAAATAATGAAGGGTTCCACAGCCATTAGTGCCTGTAACTCAGACACTCTTCTTGCTGAAGTGATGGCTAGAAGTAAGGCTGTTTTCCAAGAAAGGAATTTTAACTGTGCTGTAGCAGCAGGCTCAAAAGGGGGAAGCGTGAGCTTCTCTAGTACAAAGTTAAGGTCCCAGGCAGGGGTGGGAGCTCTCCTCAGGAGTCTTAAATTGTTAGCTCCTCTCAGGAACTGTTTGACCAGAGGATGAGAAAAGAGAGGTGGCTCAGTATTATAATGAGCTGAGGTATGAATCTTAATAGAAGAGAAGGATAGGCCTTTGTGGAGCAGCTCTGCTAGGTAATCTAGGATTTGAGGTAAGGTGGGCATGGCTGTGTCCTTTCCTTGAGACTGGCTCCAAGAACAGTATCTCTTCCATTTTTCTGAATAGGATTTCCTAGTACTAGGCCTTCTGGCCTCAAGGATGACGTCCAGCACCTGTTTGCTGAGGGTTGCTGGGGGTGTATTCAAGGAATAAGCCAGGCTGCAAGATTCAGGGTTTGCAGCTGAAGATGCAAAATCTGTCCCTCCTGCTGGAACAGCAGGGAGGGGGTCTGATGTAGGTGCCAGGGTGGCATTGCTGCCAGACTGTGTAGGAGTGGGTACCAGTGCGGGCGGGGCCAGTCCGGTGCAATAAGGAGGATTTTGTTTGCCTGGCTGGAATTGAGCTTGCAGGTGCACTTGGGTGCTCAAGGCTGTGTTCCACAGGGCCATGGCTTACCTGCAGAGTGGGTAGGAATAAGTTCCCCCCTGCTTGTTTATGTACCGCATAACTGTGGTGCTGTCTGTCTTTATCAAGAGTTGTCCTGGAAGGATAAGGTATTTGAAGGCTGTCAGAGCATTCTGTACAGCTAACATTTCTTTTTGATTTATATGTAGGTGAATTTGTCCTGGGCTCCATTTGCCTTGAATGCATTTGCCAGCCATGTGAGCCCCCCATGCATAGCCTGATGCATCTGTCGTCAGGGTTTGGGTGGCGAGGGGTTGAGTGAAAGGGAGTCCCTTGTTGTGGTTGCAAGCCTCTGCCCACCAAAGAAACTCTGCCCTTAGACAAGGAATGATAGGAATAATTGTTTCCAGGTCCTGGGAATGTTGGCACCAGAGACTTTTTAAGTACCATTGAAGTTTCCTCATATGCTGTCTTGCATATGGAATTAGTAGAATGCATGAGGCCATGAACCCTAGGTCTTGCAGTATTTTTCTTGCAGATAGCTGGGTTCTGGTGGCCATTAGTTTGAAGTAGTTTGTCAAATAAACCTGCTTTTCTGGAGTAAGGAATGCCATCTGGGAAGTTGTGTTCAAGCTTGCTCCCAGGAATACAATCTTTTAGCTGGGCACCAGATGTGATTTATTTTCATTGATGGTGTACCCCAGAGAAGTTAGAAGTCTCTTTACAAATGCCAGGTGCTGAAGTAGCAAATTCCTGACTGTCCACCTGAATCAGGCAGTTGTCCAAGTATGGATAAATTAGAATTTTTCTCTGCCTGCAGTATGCAATGGCTGGAGCCAGGCAATTTGTGAATACCCTGGGTGCAGTAGATAAGCCAAAGGGAAGTGCAGAGAACTGATAGCGCATAGAGCCTTCCCTGAAACGTAGATATTTACTGCAAAAATTCCTTATGGGGATGTGCAGATAAGCTTCTTTTAGGTCTAGGGTGACTAGCCAGGAGTCTTTGGCTAGCATAGGAAGCAGCTGTTGTAGTGTAAACATTTTGAATTTTGGGACCACCAGGAAGGTGTTGAGAATGGACAGGTCAAGGACAGGGCACCAAGAGCCCTCTTTTCTGGGCACCAGGAACAGTCTGGAGTAGAAATCCTGTCCTCTTTGCTCTATTGAAACAGGTTGAATATCCCTGATACTGAGAAGAGAAAGTACTTGCTTTTGTGGCTCTGCCCACTGGTTTGGAGGAAGGTCTGGCAACCCGCTTGGGGTTGGCAGTGAGTGGAAGTAGAATCTGTATCCTTGGAATAAAATGTTTAGGACCCATGGGTCCTGGGTAATGGACATCCAGATTTTTGCATGAAGGGCGAGTTTTCCTCCTAGGGGTGCAAGTACTTGGGCATGGCTGGGAAGGATGATAGATAAGTCATTGTGAATTTTTTTCCATAAGGGGGTGGCTTACCATTCCCTGGTTTTGGGAGGGGAGCACTCCATTGTTTAGATCTCTGTGTACCCTGAGACTGTAGCCTTGGTGGTCTGTTGCCCCTGGGTTTGGGCTGAGAAGACCTGTAGGGACTGGAAAGGACCAGTTTTTTGAAGGCCAATGCCTACTGAATCTAGGTGGCTGTACCTGTGAGAAATCTTTAAGAGTTTGCATAGATTTAGCTTTTTCCTCCATCTTTTTAAGAACCTCTTCTGCTTTTGTGCCAAACAAACATTCCTGTTTAATGGAGCATCTAGTAATTTTGCTTTGACATGGTCTGGCAAGATTTGTTCCTTCAGCCAGGCATGCCTTCTCAGTACAGACCCAGTGACAGCAGCCCTGCAAAATGCTTCTAAGGCATCAAAACCACAGTGCAAAGTATGTTTACTGACTTGGTTTGCAGAATGCATTAACTCTTGTAAATCTTTATTTTCTGCAAAAATCTGGAAGCAACAACATTTTTTATTTAATTAGTTCCATAATATGCTGCTGGTACTTCAACATGTGAAACTGACAATTTAAAGTCCTGAGTTGCAGAGGTATATACCTACTTGCCCCCATCTGTACAAAGCCCTCGAATCCATGTCCGAAGGGGTAGGATTTTTGGCTGTAGTAGCGTTAATACCTTTAGGTCCCTGGGAAATGGTCTCTGGATCCGCAGTGGGATTCTTAAAGATAAATTTGAGAGAGTCAGGTACCCTGTAGTACCTGTCAGGCATTCTAGGAGCTGGTGGTAAAGTATCAGGAATAAGACTGGATTCCATGAAAACATCATCTACAATATCCAGGACAGGGGTTATAGCTAAAGGCCTGTGCTGAGACAAGTCTAAAAATTCTCTGAGTCTCTTTTTGGACTGTGGGTAGTCCTGGCATTCCCACTGGAAATGCTCTCTTAAGGTATGCAAGGTTTCACCAAACGAAAAGTCCTCTGGAGGGGAGGCAGAGGGAATGGAATCCTCTGCATCTGAATCCTCATAGGTAGATAAGGGTATGTCCTGGTAATCAGAGGGATCAGAGTCATCAGACTCATGGTCTGTTGAATCAGAAGGGAAATCAATTCTTTGTTTTTTAGAGGGGGAAGGCTGGCTTCCCCTAATTAGAGTTATAAGGTCTTCAGCCATTCTAAGCATTTGTTTCTGTGGCATGGGAGCTTGAGCATGCACTTTGGTCATCGATTTTCTAGGCGTAGTGCAAACTCTGGGCCTAATAAACTCGGTCATTTTAGTCTGAAACGAAGTAGTCAGTTTAATATGAACATCAGAAGGTCAGAATAAACCCTCAGAAGCCAGTGCCTGCACAGCGGCTCCGGACCCATCCAAGGTAGAGACATCCGCAGGTTCCATAATCAAAAAAGTGTCTCACAGTATACTGGTCTCCGAATGGGTCTCATCAGAGGCCTGCGAATCTGTAGAAGTGGGTATCAGGGGCTGCAAAAGCACCTCACTGAGTACCAATGGACTGGCAACTAGCTTAACGGAAGTGTCGTCGGCAGTTTTGGACCTATGCAGTCTTTTACCCTTACGTTTTTTCGGAAGATCAGTAGTCAGATGGCTTACCGAAGCCATTTTGGAATATGGAGAAAGAGAGTGAAAGAATTTAGCTACAAAGATAGCCCAACGATGAATAGTTTGGGTGTTAAACAAGGCACAAAACCAACAGCGAGGGACATTGTAGTCTGGGCCTAAACAGGTGACGCAGTAAGAATGAAAATCTCTGTAAGGTATTTTCTTTCCACAGGCAAGACAATTATTAACTTTTTCTGACATCAGTTAGAGCAATAAAAAAGAATCCCCAATGGGGTACTTAGCTTTAGAAAACTTCAGGTTTGAAACTCAAAAAATAAAAATTTCAGGTAGCGGCCGACTGGCACTTGTGAACTGCTTCTGCTTCGGGCTCCTGCATGGCAAGAAAAGCTGATGTAATGGCATCGGCTGCATGTTTTATACTCCTGATGATCTGATGTCATGGAAGAGGCGACAGCATCTGAAGCAGAAATCCCAAGACTCTGGTATTCGGGCCGACTGAGGGCTACCTGCAGGCCGATAACCCAAGTGTGATGACTGCAACAGTGAAACACGAAGAACATCTCCCTGGTTTTGAAGTGGAGGAATTCCACTATTTAGATCTCTGCATTCCCTGTGGCTGCTGTCTGGGGGGGTTTGCTTCCCCGGGGTCTGGGCTGAACTGACCTGCTGGGAGCAGGAAAAGACCAGTGCTTGGAGGGGCAATGCCTGCTGAACCTTGGTGGCTGGACCTGTAGGAAATCCTTAACTGTCTGCATAGATTTAGCTTTTTCTTCCATCTTTTTTAAGACCTCCTCTGCCTTAGTGCCAAATAAGTTGTCTTTGTGCAAGGGTGCATCCAATAATTTTGATTTAACACAGTCTGACAAGGGCTGTTCCTTAAGCCATGCATGTCTTCTAAGGACAGAACTGGTGACTGCTGCCCTGCAAGAAGCTTCAAGGGAATCAAAACCACAGTGTAAGGTGTGCTTAGTAACTTGACTTGCAGAATACATTAACCCTTGTGACTCTTTATTTTCTGCACAAGCAGGAAAGGAAGACACTTTTTGTTTGAGGAGTTCCATGGTATGTTACTGAAATTTATTATATGGAACTGTCAATTTAGTGCTCTGATAGCAAGAGTAGCACAGGTGTTTACTTTTTTACCCCATCTGTCTAGTGCTCGGGAATCCCTATCTGAGGAGGTGGGATTCTTAGCAGAGGTTGTTTTAATTCCTTTAGGCCCTTGAGAAATTACCTCAGGGTAAGCAGTAGGGTTTTTGGAAAGAAATTTGTGTGAGTCAGGGACTCTGTAATACCTGTCATGTTTTCTGGGTGCAGGGGGGAGGGTGTCAAGAGTCAAACTGGATTCCAGGAAAACATCGTCCACAACATCCAGGACTGGGGGAATGGCCAGGGGTCTGTGGTGTGGAAGATCCAAGAATTCTCTGAATCTCTTTTTAGACTGAGGGTAGTCCTGACATTCCCATTGAAAATGCTCCCTTAAGGTATGAAGGGTTTCCCCCAAAGGAAAAGTCTTTGGGTGGAGAGGCTGAAGGGATGGAATCCTCTGCATCAGAATCCTCATAAGCAGAGAGGGGTTGCATGTCTTCATATTTAGATGCATCAGAGTAATCTGATTCCTGTTCAGACAAAACTACTGGGGACAGTTTCCTTTTGGAAGGGGTAGCTTGGCTTGCCCTGATCAGCATGATAAGGTCTTCCACCATTTTAAGCATTTGAGACTGAGGCAAGGAAGCAGGTGCCTAAGATTGGGTCGTCAGTTTCTTGGGTGTGGTCTGTATCCTGGGACTTAGAAACTCGGTAGTTTTTGAAAGAATGGTTGACGCGAAAGAAGTCGGTTTGTGTCGAGAATCGGTAGTGCAAAGTACTTCCTCGGAAGCCGGTGCCTGCTCAGCAGCTCCAGACCCATCCAAGGGTGAAATAACCACAGAATCCTTAGTCGAAGATGAGTTTTGTGGTAAACTGAACTTCGAAAGGGTCCCAGTAGTGGCCTGTGAATCCACAGAAGCAGGCATCAGGGGCTGCGAAAGCACCTCACTGAGGACTGAGAACTGACGACTAGCTTAACGGAGGCGTCGGTAGGTTTGGACCTGTACAGTCTGTCTCTGTTTTTATCCTTATGGTTTTTGGAAGATCTGCTGTCGGATGGCTTACTGAAGCCATATCAGAATTCAAGGACTGTAAGCGAAAATATCTAGCTACAAAAAGGGCCAGACGACGTATAGTTCTGGCATTAAACAAAGCTCAAAAGTGACAGCAAGGAACGTTGTGGTATGGGCCTAAGGAAGTGACTCAGTAAGAATGAAAGTCTCGGTTTGGTATTTGCTTTCCACAGGAAGACAATTGTTAACTTTTTCTGACATCAGTTAGTGCAAGAAAAAAGGATCCCCAATGGGGTACTTAGCTTTAGAAGACTTCAGCTTCAATTTGGAAGACGAAACTCAGGTAGCGGCCGACCGGCACTCATGCAAACTGCTTCTGCTTCGGGCTCCTCAGCAAGAAAGACTGATGTAATGGCATCAGCTGCCTTACTTTATACTACTGATGACCTGACGTCAGCCCTGAAGCGACAGCAACTGACGCAGAAATACTAATCCTCTGGTATTCGGGGCGGCCAAGGGCTACCCTGGCAGGGATAACCCAAATGTGATGACTGCAACAGTGAAACACGAAGAACATCATGAGCCACAAAGCATCACAGAAATGAAGTCTACATCACATGGGATCACCCATTAGCAACAGTTCAAAAGATAGATGCGAGAAAACCAGATATAGTGGTCTATAAAAAGAAGACAAAAGTAGCATTGATCATTGAAATTGCTACACCCAGTGACTACAGTGTCTTGTGTACAAAGAGACACATAGTTATAAAATATCAGGATTTGAAGGCAGAAATGACAGCAATGCTGAAGTAAGATACCCAGACAGTTCCAATAGTAGTAGGAGTAACGGGACTTGTAAAAAAAAGAATCTACAATCATATTTAGATATGTTATCAATACATGCAACTCCATACGAATTGCAGGAGTCATTACTGGGTGCATTGTGGATGCTGTGAAAAGACTTCTGGCTGATATCAAAGATTGAAACAATACTAATTTCATGAACTTTAATCATACTTTGACTTAGGAATGGGGTCCATTCCCATCATGATATTAGAAACCCAAAAGATTTAGAGAAATTAAAAAAGGGGGTTTGGCCATTGGTACCATGGGATTGGTTGAGGCCATGAATCCCAGCACTCTGAGGAACTCTCTGACCATGATGTGAGTCTAGGGGAGAAGGGAGTGTAAGAAGGACCGAAGGTCCTGCACCTTCTGAGGTGGAAGTGACACATACATAATGTCTGTCTGGATTCAACTTTCAAAGAAAGGGGTGAGGACTGACTTCCTGTAGTTGATGGTGAATCCCAATTTTCCGAGGAGGGAAATAGTGGTCTCCAGGTTTCGGAGTAGTGTGTGGGAAGTTGGACCTGTAAGAGCAGGTTGTCCAGTTATGGAAAAACCTGGATTCCCAAAAGTTTGAAGTGTGCAATCACTGGTGCAAGACATTTTGTGAATGCTCTTGGTGCTGTAGAAAGATCAAAGGGCAAGGCAGAGAATTGAAAATTCCAGGAACCCCTAGAAAAATGTAAGAATTTCCTGAACATGGGGTGAAAGAGGATGTGAGACAAGCATCTTTTATATCCAGAAATTCCCTGTATTCTTTGTGGAAAGATAAGGGGATAAGGTTTGGAGTGTCAACATTATGAAGGTAGGAACCTTTAAGAAGGTGCTGAGATGGGATGAATCCAGGATTGGATAGAAGCCTTTCCCTCTTGAGGTTTGAGGAACCTTTTGAATGGAGCCCTGTTGCCAAATTTCCCAAAGAAGCTTTGGGAAAAGGGGCAAATGCTCTTGGGGAGGAGGGGTTGAGGGATGACCATGAAAGTGGGGGTGGAGTGCCAAACCATGAAGTATCCTTTTTTGGCTAAGGAAAGAAAGTACAGTTGTGTACACTTACCATAAATGTAGCTGTTCGAATGTATTAACTGTTGCAGTCATTACATTTGGGTAATCTGCTGGCAGGTTGCCCTCAGTCGGCCTGATTAACAAAGTCTTGGGTCCTATGTCAGTTGCTGTTCCTTCTTCCATGACGTCAGGTCGTCAGGGGTATAAAACATGCAGCTGATGTTATTACATCAGTTTTTCTTGCCCCAGATGTCAGGTGCCCCCATAATGGAAAGCAAATAAACACAAAAACACAAATGTATACCTCCAACCAAAAGCAAATACACCAAAAAGGCTTTTAAGCATAGTAAAGGAAAATAGAGGCATAGCCAGAAGAAACTAGGGGGCTGGAGGAAGGGTAACCAGGACTGCAACAGTGAATACACTCGAGCATCTACATTTATGGTAAGTGTACACAACTGTACTATGTTCTTCGTGTTTCACTGTTGCAGTCATTACATTTGGGTAGATTCCCAAAGCTATGGTTGGGAGGAGGAGTTTATACAGCATTAGGGCCAGCTATAAGGCCCTGCAAGACAACAGTGGCAAAGCCAGCTCTGGATTTAGAGAAAACTGGTAAATAATAATGCTTGGTGAAAGTATGTACAGAACTCCAGGTAGCAGCTTCTAAGATATCCCTGGTAGGGACACCTCTGAGAAAGGCTGCAGAAGTAGATGCAGCCCTGGTGGAGTGAGATCTCATTCCCTTGGGGATAGGTTTTACATGGTGCTTGTAGCAGAAATGAATGCAATGGCTTATCCATTTAGAAATGGTTTGTTTTGAAATAGCCTATTCCTCTGCCCCTGCAGCAAATGCTACCAGGAATTGTTCACATTTGCTTCGAAATTTGGTCCTGTCCAAGTAGAATCTTAGTTGTCTGTGCACATCCAAGGAATGCAGAATCCATTCCCCTTTGTTCTGTGGATTGGGAAAGAAGGTTGGCAAATGAATGGACTGATTAAGAGCCACACTGGAAACCACCTTGGGCATGAAGGATGGATTGGTCATGAGAGATACTCTGTCCGCATGAAAGATGATGAAATGCTTCACTGTCATAAGGGCCTGTAATTCAGATATCCTTCTAGCTGAACTGATTGCTAAAAGGAAGGCTGTTTTCCAAGAAAGAAATTTTAAGTCTGCAGTAGCAGCTAGCTCGAAAGGAGGTAGAGTGAAATTCTCCAAAACAAAGTTAAGGTCCCAGGCAGGGGTAGGAGCTCTCCTGGGTGGTCTCAAGTTTTTTGTCCCTCTGAGATAATGCTTGAGTAGAGAATGAGAGAAGAGGGGTGGTTCTGTGTTATAGTTAGCTGAAATAGCTGAGGCATGGATTTTAATAGAGGAAAAAGACAGGCCCTTGTGAAGCATCTCAGTTAAGTATTGCAAAATCTGAGGTAAATTGGGCACTGCTGTGCTCATTCCTAAAGATTGGTTCCAGGCACAGAATCTTTTCCATTTGTCAGCATAAGATTTTCTAGTACTAGGTCTCCTCACCTCCAAGATGACATCCATCACAGGTTTGCTGAGGGATGATAAGGGTGAATTTAAGTGATTAGCCAGGCTGCAAGGTTTAATGTTGGAAGTTGAGGGTGCAGATTTTGGTTCTCCTGCTGAGACAACAGGGAAGGGGTCTGAGGCAGGTGCCATGGAGATATTTGTGACGCACTGCAAAGGAGGGGGTACCAGTGTTGGCGCGGCCAGTCTGGAGCAATCAAAATCATCCTTGGTTTGTCCTGTTTGACTTTTAGTAAAACTTTGGACAGCAGAGGCAGAGGGGGAAAAGCGTAGACTGATAGGTTTTTCCAGCTGAAGGACAGAGCATCCACTTTCCAGGCTTGTTTGTGGGGAGTCCTTGTGCAAAACTTTTTCAACTGGTAGTTCTGGGGGAAGGCAAATAGATCTATGTCTGGGCTCCCCCATTCGCTTGTCAACATGTTGAAAATCTGTGGTTCCAGTTTCCACTTGTGTGGGTCCATGAGGTTTCTGCTTAGTCAGTCTGCCAGTGTATTCAATTTTCCTGGCAGGAATTGAGCTTGTAGATTCACTTGGTAGCTCAAGGCTGTGTTCCACAATGCCATGGCTAGTCTGCAGAGGGGGTAGGAATGTGTAACCCCCTGCTTGTTTATGTACCACATAACTGTGGTGTTGTCCATCTTTACCATTAGCTGTCCTGGAAGAATGTAGTCCTTGAAGGCTGTCAGAGCATTCTGTACAGCTAACATTTCTTTTTGATTGATATGTAGGTGCATTTGATTTGGGTTCCATTTGCCCTGAATGCACTTCCCTGCCAGGTGAGCCCCTCATGCATAGTCTGATGCATCTGTAGTTAGGGTTTGGGCATCAGGGGGTAGTGTGAATGGTAATCCCTTGTTTTGGTGGTAGGCTTCTGTCCACCATAGAAACTCCAAGCGTAGGCAAGGTATGATAGGAATCATTGTTTCCAGGCTGTGACAATGTTGACTCCATAGAGTTTTTAGATACCATTGTAGCTTCCCTCATATGCAGTCTTGCATATGGAATTAGAAGAATGCAGGAGGCCATGAACCCCAAGGCTTGCAGTATTTGTCCTGCAGATAGCAGGGTTTTCGTGGCCACTTGTTTGAAGTAAATTACCAAATGAATTTGCTTCTCTGGCATGAGGAAAGCCATCTGGGCAGTTGTATTCAAGCTTGCACCCAGGAATGTAATCTGTTGACAGGGTACCAGTTGTGATTTCTTTTCATTTATGGTGTACCCCAGACAAGTTAGAACCCTTTTTACAAATGCCAGATGATTTATACATATGCCCTGGTTTTCTGCCTGAATTAGACAATCATCCAGGTATGGATATATTTGAATATTTCTTTGCCTGCAAAATGCAATAACTGGAGCCAGGCACTGTGTGAATACCCTGGGTGTAGTAGATAAGCCAAAGGGCAGTGCAGAGAACTGATAATGCAAGTAGTCTGCTTTGAAGTGTAGGTATCTTCTGCAAGATTCCCTGACTGGGATGTGCAGGTATGCTTCTTTTAAATCTAGAGTTGCCAACCAGGCGTCTTTGCCTAGCATAGGAAGTAAATGGTGAAGAGTCAGCATCTTGAATTTTGGAACCTCCAGAAAGGTGTTTAGAGTATACAGGTCCAGCATTGGACGCCATAATTTGTCTTTTCTGGGTACCAGAAAAAGCCTGGAATAGAAATCTTGTCCCTTTTCCTCTTCTGGCACCAGTTGAATAGCCCCCATGCTTAAGCGGGAAAGTACTTGTTTTGGGGCCTCTGCCCACTGATTCGGGGGCAGGTCTGGCCACCCGTTTGGTGTTGGCAACGTATGGAAATGAAATCTGTATCCCTGGGACACTATATTTAAAACCCATTTCTCCTGGGTTATGAGTTCCCAGTTCTTTGCATGAAGAGCAATCTTTCCCCGCAAAGAGGCAGTCAAAAGTTAGTGCTTGGTAATTTTAAAAGGAAGTCATTGAGACTGTTTACTATAGGAGGGTGTCTTGTTATTTCCAGATTTGGAAGTATAGGCCCCCAACTGCTTAGTTCTGAGAGTCCCCTGGGACTGAAACCTGGGGTTTTTGCTGTGTCTGGGTTTGGCTTGAGAGGAACTGGAATGGGCTGGAAAGGACCAATTCTTAGTAGGCCAATGCCTACTAAATCTTGGAGGTTACACTTGCAAGAAATCTTTAACAGTTTGCATAGATGTAGCTTTATCTTCCATCTTTTATAGAACTTCTTCAGCCTTATTGCCAAAAAGGCTGTCCTGATTTAAAGGAGCATCCAACAATTTAGATTTAACATGATCAGGCAAAGATTGCTCCTTAAGCCAAGCATGCCTTCTAAGCACAGACCCAGTAACAGCAGCCCTGCAGGAGGCCTCTAAAGAATCAAAACCACATTGCAAAGTACGTTTTCCAACTTGTTCAGCAGAATGCATTAAATCCTGTAAATCTTTATTTTCCACATCAACATCATTTTCTGTTTAAGCAGTCCAATAATATGCTGTTGATATTTTAACATATGAAATTGGCAGTTTAATACTCTGATTGCCAAGATTGCAGAAGTATAAACCTTTTTACCCCATCTATCCAGCACCCTGGAGTCTCTATCAGAAGGGGTAGGATTTTTAGCAGTAGAAGCCTTAATGCCCTTGGGCCCCTGAGAAATGGTTTCTGGATCTGCAACAGGATTTTTGAAAAGGAACTTGTGGGACTCGGGAACCCTGTAGTATCTGTCAGGTTTACTAGGAGCTGGAGGCAGGGAATCAGGGGCCAAACTGGATTCCGAGAACACATCATCAACAATGTCTAGTACAGAAGATATAGCCAAAGGCCTATGCTGAGGTAGAAGAAGGAACTACCTAAGCCTCTTTTTTGAATCAGAAAATTCCTGACTTTCCCAGGGAAATGCTCTCTTAAAGTATGTAAAGTTTCCCCAAAAGAAAACCCCTCAGGAGGGGAGGCAGAGGGAATGGAATCCTCTGCATCAGAATCCTCATAAGTAGGTATGGACAAATCCAGGTCATTAGAAGAGTCAGAAGAAACAGAATCCTGATCAGAAGATTCATAATCAAGCTCAGCCCTAGGCCTCTTGGGGGGGGGGGGTTGACTACCCCTGATTACAGTAATTAGATCTTCAGCCATTTTGATCATTTGTTTTTTAGGCATAGGGGCCTGAACATGTGGCCTGGGCATTGGTTTTTTAGATATAGATTGAGATTTAGGCCTTAGTAATGAAGGCGGTGTCGATTTAATATGCAAGTCTGTAGGCCTGAATACACCCTCAGAAGCCGGTGCCTGCACAGCGGCTCTGGACGCATCCAAGGTAGATACATCCGTGGATTCCATAGGTGAAGCATCTTGCGGCATACCAGACTCCGAATGGGTCTCAGTAGAGGCCTGCGAATCAGAAGTATAGGGTATTAGGGGCTGCGAAAGCGCATCACTGAGTACCGCTGAACTGGCGACTGGCTTAGGAGAAGTGTCGTCGGCACTTTTAGGACCTCGAAGGCCTGTCTCTGTCTTTATCTTTGCATTTTTTCAGAATCCCGGTAGTCAGATGGCTAACCGATGACATTTCTGGATAATTAAACCGAAAACCAAAATATTTAGAGGCAAAAATGTACCGACGACAGCAAGGTATGTCATGGTCAGAGCCAAGGCAAGGAATACAGTACGAATGAAAATCTTTATGAGGTATTTGCTTTCCACAAGTAATGCAATTATTAACTTTTACTGACATCGGTAAGGAGCAAGAAAAAGTTTCCCGAATGGGGTACTTAGCTTTAAGTTGAAGACTTCGGTTCTGAAACTCGAAAACGAAAATTTCAGGAGTGGCCGACTGGCACTTGCGAACTGCTTCTGCTTCGGACACCGCACGGCAAGAAAGACTGATGTAATGATGTCAGCTGCATGTTTTATACCCCTGACGTCATGGAAGAAGGGACAGCAACCGATGTAGGACCCAAGACTTTGTTAATCAGGCCGACTGAGGGCAACCTGCCAGCAGATTACCCAAATGTAATGATTGCAACAGTGAAACACGGAGAACATCCCATGTTTTCCCAGACCCTGACACCATCTGAAAGGTGAAGGGAAAGAGGGGAATGGGAGATATCTGCAGGGTAGTCAGACTCCCTGCTTTTTCAGGAAAGGAGTGTCTTTGTTGTGAGGATGGCTGACAACTCCTAGGTTCCTGTTGTCTCTTGCTCCTCTGGAAGACTTACTGGAGGCTTGAGTATGGCTATGGAGAAAAGCAGGCTTAGAGGGGAAATTCCTTTGAAACCTTGGGCACAGGAGAAACCAGAATGTGTTTCAAATCCTTGAGTTCCTTGTTTTTTTTTTTTTTCTGTAGGGACTTGGAGAGGCTGCTGCCTTGCCAAATATGGCTGAATTGTCTAATGTTGCATCCATTAATGCAGATTTGAAGTTATCCTGGAGGGGCTACAACTTGAGCCAGGAAAATCTTCTAAGAACTGAACCAGTAGCAGCTGCCCTGTCATAAGCCTCTGTAGCATCACAGCTGCATTTAAAGGAATGTTTTACCACTTGGGAGGAAGCTCCTAGGACAGACAGAGCAAATGCTTTTCCTTCAGAATCTGGAAGACCTGCAATGGCAATAGATGCCTGAGACAAAAGTTCTAGGGAGTACTTAGTCATATGTGTCTGATAATTGATGGCCTTGAAAGCCAAGGTGGCTGAGGTATAGGACTTTTTACCCAGTCTATCAAAGGTCCTACTTTCTTTGTCTGATGGGAAGAATGGAAGCATCCTAGAAGGTTTATTTGTAGCTATGGAAATGACTGCTGGGTCTTCAGCAGGGCAAATAGAGAGTAATTTACAATCCTCAGGGACCTTGTAGAAGTGGTCTGGCTTCTTGGGGGCCAAGGTCTGTGAGTCTGGGGTTTGTGAACCATTGTGAAAGGCATCCAAAAAGGGAGGATGAACTGTTGGAACTGTAGAGGGGCCAGGGACATCAACTTGTAAAGCTGACAGTATCTCTTCTGGACATCCAAAATTTGGGAAGTATCCCACTTAAATTGTTCTCCTACTTTCAGGAAAATATATCACTTCCATGGGGGAGTCAGCACCGACTGACTCCACGTCAGGGGAAACATATTCCTGGGGAGAGGGGATGTGTGTAGAATAATCCAAAGATTCTTCCTTATCAGAGGAAAATTCATCATATGAGTCATTGTCCCTAACTCATCCTTTTTGAGAAGTTTTGGGAGCTGTAGTAGGAGCAGGCTGAGAGGAAGGTGGCTTGACTGTCATGAAGGCATGACAGTCAAGCCTTCATGACAGTCAAGCCTGTCATGAAGGCATGAAACAAGCTTTGAGAAAAGGCCTGACTATCTGTAGGGGCCTCTCTGGTAGGGGACAAAAGCTTAGCTTTTTGTTTTTTTTTCTTTGCAGAAGAAATGATCCTATGCAACGCTGGAGGACTGGATGAAAGCCTATATTCAAAAGTGTCTGATTCCATCTGTTCTCTTGCTTGAGTGCAAGGTACTCGCCCAAGACCCACCGTACTTTCGAGCCTGATGGGATGTCTGTTTGACCTCCACAGATGTGCTTGTGGCTGCAGTCAAGGTGGTCTCAGAAAGTACAGTTGTGTACAATTACCATAAATGTAGTTGTTCGAATGTATTCACTGTTGCAGTCATCACACTTGGGTTATCTGCCTGCAGGTAGCCCTCAGTCGGCCTGAATACCAGAAGACTTATTATTTCTGCGTCGGATGCTGTTGCTCCAAGGCTGATGTCAGGTCTTCAGGGGTATAAAAACAGGCAGTCGATGCCATTACATCAGTTTTTCTTGCCCCAAATGTCGGGAGCCCTCCAAATAGGGAGCTAAATTATGGTGGGGAAAACACCACCAGTAAAAAGTAAATACTGGTACCGATACCCCTGAAAGGGGTGGATAATAGTCATAGAGAGGAGAGAGAAAAACCTGGGGGCTGGAGGGAGGGAAACCAGTGAATACACGCGAACATCTACATTTATGGTAAGTGTACACAACTGTACTATGTTCTTCGTGTTTCACTGTTGCAGTCATCACACTTGGTTGGATTCCCAAAGCTGAGGAAGGGTGGAGGCAGTTAAGAAGTGTTAGGGCTGGCTAGTATGCCTTGCAAGACTACTGTTGCAAAACCTGCCCTGGATTTTGAAAAGATAGGCATGTGGTAATGCTTGGTGAAGGTCTGTACTGAACTCCGGGTGGCAGCTTCCAGGATGTCCCTGGTAGGGACTCCCCTGAGAAATGCTGTAGAGGTAGATGTTGCCCTAGTGGAATGTGTTCTGACTCCCTGAGGGGTTGGTTTCCCATGGTGATTGTAGCAGAAATGGATGCAGTGTGCTATCCATTTGGAAATTGTTTGTTTTGAAATGGCCTTGCCCTCTGCCCCTGTTGCAAACTGACTAGTAACTGGTCAGATTTTCGGAAGGGCTTAGTCCTATCAAGGTAGAATCTGAGCTGTCTGTGCACATCTAAGGAGTGCAGTATCCTTTCCCCTTTATTTTGAGGATTAGGGAAGAAAGTTGGCAAATGGATGGATTGGTAGAGAGCCACACTGGACACCACATTAGGCATAAAGGAAAGGTTAGTCCTGAGGGAAACCCTGTCAGCATGGAAAATAATAAAGGGTTCCACAGCCATAAGTGCTTGTAGCTCAGACACTCTTTTAGCTGAAGTGATGGCCAGAAGCAAGGCTGTTTTCCAAGAGAGGAATTTTAATTCTACTGATGCAGCAGGTTCAAAGGGGGGAAGCATGAGCTCTTCCAGTACAAAGTTAAGGTCCCAAGCAGGGGTGGGTGCTCTCCTTGGTGGCCTTAAGTTGTTTGCCCCCTCAGGAACTGTTTGATAAGAGGGTGCGAGAAGAGAGGTGGCTCAGTGATGTAATGTGCCGAAATGGCTGAGGCATGTATCTTAATGGAGGAGAAGAACAGGCCTTTGTGGAGTAGATCTGCTAAGTAATCCAGGATTAGAGGCAGGGAGGGCAGAGTTGTGTCCTCTCCTGTAGATAGAATCCAGGAGCAGAACCTTTTCCACTTATCAGCATAGGATTTTCTTTGTACTGGGTCTTCAGGCTCATGAATGACGTCCAGCACCTGCTTGCTTAGGGTTGCTGGGGGAGAATTCAAGGAATAAGCCAGGCTGCAAGATTTAGGGTTTGCAGTTGTGGATGCAAAATCTGTCCCTCTTGCTGAGAGAGCAGGGTTGGGTTCTGGTGTAGGTGCCAGGGTGGCACCGGTGACAGGCTGCGCAGGAGTGAGTATTAGTGCTGGCATGGCCAGTCTGGGGCAATCAGAATTGTCCTTGGTCTGTCCTGTCTTATCTTGAGTAATACTCTTGAAAGAAGGGGCAGAGGGGGAAAGGCATAGATTGAGAGATTTACCCACTGAAAAGATACGGCATCCAATTTTCAAGCCCTGCTGTGAGGATTCCTGGTGCAGAATTTGCTGAACTGGTGGTTGTAGGGGGAGGCAAAGAGATCCACCTCTAGGGTCCCCCATTTCTGAATCAGAAGGTTGAAGGTGCTGGGTTCCAATTGCCACTCGTGTGGGTCAAGGAGATTTCTACTTGTCGTCTGCCAGTGAGTTTTGTTTGCCTGGCAGGAATTGAGCTTGCAGATGGACTTGCATGTCCAAGGCCGTGTGCCACAGGGCCATGGCTAACCTGCAGAGTGGGTAGGAGTGGGTTCCCCCCTGCTTGTTGATGTACCACATAACTGTGGTGTTGTCTGTTTTTATTAGCAGTTGTGCTGAAAAGAGTAGGGATCTGAAAGCTCTCAGGGCATTCTGCACAGCTAGCATCTCATTTTGGTTGATGTGCAGATGAATTTGACTTGGGCTCCAGTGGCCCTGAATGCATTTGCCATCCATGTGTGCTCCCCAGGCATAGCCTGATGCATCTGTGGTTAGGGTCTGGGGGGTGAGAGGTTGAGAAAAGGGCAGTCCCTTGTTGTGGTAGCATGCTTCTGCCCACCAAAGGAACTCTGTCCTTAGACAGGGTATGATAGGAATGACTGTTTCCAGGTCCTGAGAATGTTGTCACCAAAGACTTTTTAAGTACCATTGAAGTTTCCTCATATACAGTCTTGCATGTGGAATTATCAGTATACATGAGGCCATGAACCCTAGGACCTGCAGTATTTTTCTTGCAGATAGCTGGGTTCTGGTGGCCATTTGTTTGAAGTAGGCTGTCAGACTTGTTTTTCTGAAGTGAAGAATGCCATCTGGGATGTTGTGTCCAAGCTTGCTCCCAGGAATACAATCTTTTGACTAGGTACCAGTTTTGATTTCTCTTCATTGATGGTGTACCCCAAGGAAGTGATAAGGTGTTTTACAAATGTCAGGTGCTGCAACAGCAATTCCTGACTGTCCACCTGAATCAGGCAGTCGTCCAAGTATGGGAAAATTTGGATATTTCTCTGCCTGCAGTATGCAATGGCTGGAGCCAGGCATTTTGTGAAAACTCTGGGCACAGTAGAACCAAAGGGAAGAGTAGAGAATTGATAATGCATAGATACTGCCCTGAATCTTAGATACTTCCTGCATGACTCTCTTATGGGGATGTGCAGATAGGCTTCTTTTAAGTCTAGGGTGACTAACCAGGCACCCTTGGCTAACACAGGAAGAAGCTGTTGCAAGGTAAGCATTCTGAAGTTTGGTACCACCAGGAAGGTGTTGAGAATTGAAAGATCCAGGATTCGGTGCCAAGAGCCCTCTTTCCTGGGTACCAGGAATAGTGTGGAGTAGACTCCTTGACCCCTCTGTTCTACTGGAACCAGCTGAATAGCTCTGATATTGAGCAGGGAAGCTACTTGGCTTTGAGCCTCTGCCCACTGGTTTGGAGGAAGGTCTGGAAACCCACTTGGGGTTGGCAGTGAATGGAAATAAAATTTGTACCACTGGGATACAATGTTGAGGACCCACCAGTCCTGTGTGATGGACATCCAATTTTTTGCATGAAGGGCAGGTTTTCCTCCTAAGAAGTCATTGTGAGTTTTTTTCCATAAGGAGGTGGCTTACCACTCCCTGCTTTAGGGGTGGGACACTCCATTGCTTAGATGCCTGCATACCCTGAGACTGTAGTCTGGGTGGCCTGTTTCCCCTGGGTCTGGTTTGAGAAGGCCTGGAGGGGGCTGGAAAGGACCAGTGTTTGGAAGGGCAATGCCTACTGAATCTAGGGGGTTGCACTTGTAAAAATTGTTTAACAATCTGCATAGACTTAGCTTTTTCTTCCATCTTTTTAAGAACCTCTTCTGCTTAGGTGCCAAACAAACTGTCCTTGTTTAAAGGAGCATCTAGTAACTTTGATTCGACATGGTCTGGCAAGGTCTGCTCCTTGAGCCAAGCATGTCTTCTCAGTACAGATCCAGTGGCTGCTGCCCAGCAAGATGCTTTTAGGGTGTCAAAGCCACACTGCAAAGTATGCTTGCTGACTTGGCTTGCAGAGTGCATAAGCTCCTGCAATTCTTTATTTTCTGCAGTCTGTAAAGGTTGCCACTTTTTGTTTAATAAGTTCCATAATATGTTGCTGGTACTTCAGCATGTGAAACTGACAATTCAATGTCCTAATACTAAGAGTTGCAGTGGTATATACCCTTCTTACCCCATCTGTCCATAGCTCTGGAATCCATGTCCGTGGGGGTGGGATTCTTGGCTGCAGTAGCCTTGATACCTTTAGGCCCTTGGGAATGATTTCTGGGTCAGCAGTAGGATTCTTGAAAAGAAATTTGTGAGTGCCAGGTACTCTGTAGTACCTGTCTGGTTTCCTAGGGGCAGGAGGTAAAGTGTCAGGAGTAAGACTGGATTCCATAAAAACATCAACATCATCCAGGATGGGTTATTGCTAAAGGCCTGTGCTGAAGCAACTCTAGAAATTCTCTGAGTCTCTTTTTGGACTGAGGATATTCTTGGCATTCCCAGTGGAAATGCTCTCTTAAGGTATGCAAGGTTTCACCAAAAGAAAAATTCTCTGGAGGGGAGGCAGAGGGAATGTATTCCTTTGCATCTGAACCCTCATAAACAGATAAGGGCATGTCTTCATAATCAGAAATTTCAGAGTCATTGGACTCCTGGTCTGTAGAAGCTGTAGGGGACTGGTCTCTTTTTCTCTTAGCAGGGGAAGGCTGACTTCCCCTAATCAGCATAATAAGGTCTTCTGCCATTCTAAGAATTTGTTTTTGTGGCATGGGAACAAGTGCATGCGCTTTGGTCATCGGTTTTCTAGGCGTAGTGTGTACTCTGGGCCTAAGAAACTCGGTAGTTTTGGTTAAAAAAGAAGTCAGTTTGAGTTGAACATTGGTTGAGCGAAGAACTACCTCAGAAGCTGGTGCCTGCACAGCTGCTCCGGATCCTTCCAAGGTAGAGACAACCGCAGGTTCCATAGTCGAAGAAGAGTCTCGAGGCATACCAGACTCCGAATAGGTCTCGGTAGAGGCCTGCAAATCTATTGAACAGGCATCAGGGGCTGTGAAAGCTCCTCACTGAGTACCAGCAGACTGGCGACTAGCTTAACGGAAGCGTCGTCGGCAGCTCTGGACCTATGTGGTCTGTCTCTGTCTTTATCCTTATGTTTTTTCAGAATATCAGTAGTCAGATGGCTTACCAAGGACATTTCAGAATACGGTGATCGAGAGCGAAAGAATTTAGTGACAGAGAGCCCGACAACAAATGGTTCAGGCATTAAACAAGGCACAAAACTGACAGCTAGGTACGTCATGGTCTGGGCCTAAACAGGTGATGCAGTAAGAATGAAGATCTCTGTGAAGTATTTGCTTTCCACAGGTAATACAATTGTTAACTTTTTCTGACATCGGTTAGAGCAACAAAAAAGGATTCCCAATAGGGATCAGACCCCATTCAACCAGGGCTGCATCTACCTCCACAGCATTTCTCAGGGGCGATGTTCTTCGTGTTTCAATGTTGCAGTCATTACATTTGGGTAATCTGCTGGCAGGTTGCCCTCAGTCAGCCTGAATAACAAAGTCTTGGGTCCTACGTCAGTTGCTGTCTCCTGTTCCATGACGTCAGGTCATCAGGGGTACAAAAGATGCAGCCAACGGCATTTTAATCAGTTTCTCTTTCCCCAAATGTCAGGTGCCCCCCCAAATGGGGAGCAAAAATATATATAAATAAACTATAAATATATAAATGCACTTTTAGAAACATAAAATTTACCTCCAACTAAAAGCAAATACACCACAAAGGCATTTGAGTATAGTGAAGGAAAGAAAAGGTATAGAATGGGGGGTGGCGGGTGGGTAACACAGACTGCAACAGTGAATACACTTGAACATCTACATTTATGGTAAGTGTACACAACTGTACTATGTTCTTCATGTTTCACTGTTGCAGTCATTACATTTGGGTAGAATCCCAAAGCTATGGATGGGAGGATAGAACTAAACAGCATTAGGAGCAGCTATAAGGCCCTGCAGGACTGCAGTGGCAAAGTCTGCCCTGGATTTAGAGAAGAGAGGTAAATGATAATGCTTTGTGAAAGTATGAACAGAGCTCCAAGTAGCAGCTTCTAGAATGTCTTTGGTTGGGACCCCTCTGAGAAAAGCTGCTGAAGTAGATGCAGCCCTGGTGGAATGGGATCTGATCCCCTTGGGCACAGGTTTACCATGGTGCAAATAGCAGAAACAAATGCAGTGGCTTATCCATTTAGAAATAGTCTGCTTTGATATAGCCTTCCACTCTGATCCTGCAGCAAATGCTACCAGTAGTTGCTCAGACTTTCGTAGAGATTTTGTCCTATTTAAGAATAATCTTAGTTGTCTGTGTACATCCAATGAATGCAGAATCCACTCCCCCCTGTTCTTCGGATTTGAAAAAAATGTTGGCAGGTGAATGGTCTGGTTAAGAGACACACTGGATACCACCTTAAGCATAAAAGGATTGGTCCTGAGGGCCACCCTGTCCGGGTAAAATATAATGAAAGGCTCCGCTGCCATGAGAGCCTGTAGTTCTGAAACCCTTCTTGCTGAAGTGGCTGCCAAAAGAAAAACTGTCTTCCAAGATAGAAATTTTACATCTGCAGTAGCTGCTGGTTCAACGGAGGCAGGGTGACTTTTTCCAGCACAAAGTTGAGGTCCCATGCAGGAGTTGGTGTTCTCCTGGGATACCTTAAATTTTTGGTCCCTCTGAGATACTGTTTAAGCAGTGGATGAGAAAAGAGGGGAGGCTCTGTTTTGTAATGAGCTGAGATGGCAGAGGCATGGATTTTTACTGAAGAAAAAGATAGGCCCTTGTCAAGCATCTCAGTTAAGTATTGTAAAATCTGACTAATATTGGGCTTTGCTGTGTCTATTCCTTGTGCTCGGTTCCAAGCACAGAATCTCTTCCATTTACCAGCATAAGATTTTCTAGTACTTGGCCTTCTGGCTTCCAAAATGACATCCAGCACAGGTTTACCGAGAGATGTGGTTTGAATAATTAGTTGATCAGCCATGCTGCAAGATTCAGAGTTTGGAGCTGAGTATGTAAAATTTGAAAGTTCTGCTGAGACAGTAGATGAGGTGTTTGAGGCAAGTACCACGGAGGTAGGTGTGACATATTCCTTAGAAGCAGGTACCAGTGCTGACAAGGCCAGTCTGGAGCATTTTTGGCTTTTCCTGTCTGACTTTTACTAAGACCTTGGAGAGTAGAGGCAGAGGGGGAAAGGCATAGACTGATAGGTTTTTCCAGCTGAAGGATCGAGCATCCACTTTCCATGCTTTTTTGTGATGAGTTCTTGTGCAGAATTTGTCCAACTGATAGTTTTGGGGAGAGGCAAATAGATCTATGTCTGGGCTCCACCATTTCTGTGTTAACATGCTGAAGATTTGTGGATCCAGTTTCCATTCGGGCGGGTCCATAAGATTTCTGCTTAGGTCTTCTGCCAGAATATTTTGCTTTCCTGGCAGGAATTGTGATTGAAAATGTATTTGGTAAGTCAAGGCTGTGTTCCACAAAGCCATGGCTAGTCTGCAAAGGGGGTAGGAATGTGTACCCCCTGCTTGTTTATGTACCACATAAATGTGGTGTTGTCCGTCTTTATCAGTAGTTGTCCTGGATGAAGTAAGTCCTTTAAGGCATTTGGAGCATTCTGAACAGCTAGCATTTCTTTCTGGTTGATATGCAGATGCATTTGGTTTGGGCTCTATTTGCCCTGAATGCATCTCCCTGCCAGGTGGGCCCCCCAAGCATAGTCTGATGCGTCTGTAGTTAGGGTTTGGGTGGCAGGGGTGTAGAGTGAATGACAGTCCCTTGTTTTGGTGACATGTCTCTGCCCACCAAAGAAACTCCTGTTGCAGGCAGGGAATGAGAGGAATCATTGTTCCCAGGCTGTGACAATGTTGACTCCATAAACTTTTTAGGTGCCATTGAAGTTTCCTCATATGCAGTCTCGCATATGGAATTAGTAGAATGCAGGATGTCATGAATCCCAAAGCCTGCAGAATTTGTCTTGCAGATAACTGGGTTTTTGTTGCCATTTGTTTGAAGTATGTTGTCAATTGCCTTTGTTTGTCTGGCGTGAGGTAAGTCATCTGGGCAGTTGTATTCAAGCTTGCACCCAGGAATGTAATTATTTGCGAGGGTACCACTTGTGATTTCTTTTCATTTATGGTGTACCCTAGGCATGCTAGAAGCCTTTTTACAAACTCCAGATGTGGAAGAAGAGTGTCCTTGTCCTCTGCTTGAATGAGACAATCGTCCAGATAAGGATAAATTTGGATGTTTCTTTGTCTGCAGAATGCAATTACTGGTGCCAGGCACTTTGTAAAGACCCTGGGCACAGTACAATAGCCAAAGGGTAGAGCAGAGAATTGGTAATGCAGAAAACCTGCTTTGAAGCGGAGGTATCTTTTGCATGATTTTCTTATTGGGATATGCAAGAATGCGTCTTTTAAGTCTAGAGTTACTAACCAAGCATTCTTGCCTAGCATAGGCAGTAGCTGTTGTAAAGTCAGCATTTTGAATTTTGGAATGTCCAGATACGTGTTCAGAATCAATAAGTCCAGCATTGGACACCATGAATTGTCTTTTCTGGGTACCAGGAAAAGTCTTGAATAAAATCCTTGTCCTTTTTCCTTTTCTGGTACCGGTTGAATAGCACCCATATCCATGAGGGACATGCCTTGTTTCTGGGCCTCTGCCCACTGGTTTTGTGGCAGATCCGGCCATCCATTTGGAATTGGCAAAGTATGGAAATTAAATCTGTACCCCTGGGATACTATGTTTAATACCCACTTGTCCTGGGTAATTAACTGCCAGTTTTGAGCATGAAGTGCTAGTTTTCCCCCCAAGGGGGCTGCCAAATGATAAGTGCTTGGAGATGGTAGAGGAAAGTCATTGAGACTGCTTACTGTAGGATTGTCCTTTGTTTTCTCCAGATTTGGAGGTGGAGGCACCCCATTGCTTAGACCTGTAAGAACCCTGTGATTGATATCTGGAGCCTTTTGAGCCCTGAGTGGCTCTGTTGGGCACAGGAAAGGACCAGTTTTTAGTAGGCCAGTGCCTACTGAACCTGGGTGGCTGCACTTGCAAGAAATCTTTTACAGTTTACATAGATTTAGCTTTGTCTTCCATTTTCTTTAAAACCTCTTCTGCCTTATTACCAAACAGAGTATCATACTGCAAAGGGACATCCAACAATTTAGCTTTAACATGATCAGGCAGATTTTGCTCCTTGAGCCAGGCATGCCTTCTAATCACAGATCCAGTAACGGTGGCTCTACAAGAGGCCTCCAAGGAATCAAAACCACATTGCAAAGTATGCTTTCCAACCTGTTCTGCTGAATGCAATAAATCCTGTAACTCTTTATTTTCCACACAATCAGAAATCAACATCATTTTCTGTTTAAGTAAGCCCATAACATGCTGTTGATATTTAAGCATATGAAACTGGCAGCTTAAAGCCCTGAATGCCAAGGTTGCAGATGTATAAAACCTTCTTACCCCATCTATCCAGCGCCCTGGAATCTCTATCAGAAGGGGTAGGATTTTTGGCTATAGAAGCCTCAATACCCTTGGGACCCTGAGAAATAGTCTCAGGATCAGCAGCAGGATTTTTGAAAAGAAAATTGTGGGAGTCAGGAACCCTGTAATATCTGTCTGGCTTACTAGGAGCCAGAGGCAAGGAATCAGGAGCCATGCCTGATTCCGAGAACACATCATCAACAATGTCTAATACAGGAGGTATTGACAAAGGCCTATGCTGAGGAAGAAGAAGGAAATCCCTAAGCCTCTTTTTTTGATTCAGGGAAGTCCTGACTCTCCCAGTGAAAATGTTCCCTTAAAGTATGCAAAGTCTCTCCAAAAGAGTAATCCTCAGGAGGAGATGCAGATGGGATGGATTCCTCTGCATCAGAATCCTCATAGGGTGGAATAGAAAATTCCTGATCAGAAGAGGAATCAGAAGAAATGGAAACCTGATCTGAAGATTCATAATCAGTGCCTTCCCTAGGCCTCTTAGCGGGGGGGGGGGGGGACCCCTGATCAAGGTAATTAAATCCTCAGCCATTTTGATCATCTGTTTTTTAGTCATTGGGACCTGAGCACATGGCTCATGCATCGGTTTTATAGATGTAGAAGTTGTTTTTGACCTTGATTTTGTTGCTGGCACCGGTTTAATATAAAAATGTTGAGGCCTGAAAACACCCTCAGAAGCCGGTGCCTGCTCAGCGGCTCTGGACCCATCCAAGGAACAGACATCCACAGGTTCAATACTCTGAGAATCTTGCAGCATACTGGACTCCGAATGGGTCTCGGTAGAGGCCTGTGACTCAAAAGTAGCGGGTATCAGGGGCTGCAAAAGTGTCTCACTGAGTACCGGTGACCCGGCGACTGGCTTAGGAGAAGCTTCAACGTCGGTTTTGGACCTCAACGGTCTGTCTCTGTCTTTTTCCTTGTATTTTTTGTGAACTCCGGTAGTCGGATTGCTAACCAATGACATTTCAGGGTAGTTAAATCTTGAACCAAAATATTTAGAAGCAAAAATATACCGACGCTTAATAGTGCGTTGGTTAAATTTAACACAAAACCGACAGCAAGGCACGTCGTGATCAGGGCCTAGGCAAGGAATACAGTACAAATGAAAATCCTTATGAGGTATTTGCTTCCCACAAGTAATGCAATTATTAACTTTTACTGACATCGGTAAGGAGCAAGAAAAAGTTTCCCCAACGGGGTACTTAGCTTTAGTTTGGAGACTTCGGTTCTGAAACTCGAATACAAAAATTTCAGGAGTTGGCCGACCGGCACTTGCGAACTGCTTCTGCTTCGGGCACCACACGGCAAGAAAGACTGACTAAAATGGCATTGGCTGCATGTTTTATACCCCTGATGACCTGACGTCATGGAAGAGGAGACAGCAATCAACGCAGGACCCAAGACTTTGTTATTCAGGCTGACTGAGGGCAACCTGCCAGCAGATTACCCAAATGTAATGACTGCAACATTGAAACACGAAGAACATCGCCCCTGAGAAATGCTGTGGAGGTAGATGCAGCCCTGGTTGAATGGGGTCTGATGCCCTGTGGGATAGGTTTCCCATGGTGCTTATAGCAAAAATGAATGCAGTAGCCTATCCATTTTGAAATGGTTTGCTTTGAAATAGCTTTCCCCTCTGTCCCTGCAGCAAATGCCACCAGCAGTTGTTCAGATTTCCTTTGAGGTTTAGTCCTGTCCAAGTAAATTCTAAGTTGTCTGTGCACATCTAAGGAGTGCAGTATCTGTTCCTCTTTGTTCTGTGGGTTAGGAAAGAAGGTAGGCAAATGAATGGACTGATTAAGAGCCACACTGGATACCACCTTGGGCATGAAGGAGGGATTGGTTCTGAGGGATACCCTGTCTGCATGAAAGATGATGAAAGGCTCCAGTGCCATAAAAGCCTGTAATTCAGATACCCTTCTTGCAGAAGTGATTGCTAAAAGGAAAGCTGCTTTCCAGGAAAGGAATTTTAAATCTGCAGTAGTAGCTGGCTCGAAAGGAGGAAGAGTGAGATTCTCCAAGACAAAGATAAGGTCCCAGGCTGGAGTTGGAGCTTTCCTGGGTGGCCTTTAATTTTTGGCCCCTCTGAGGAACTGCTTGTGCAGTGCGTGAGAGAAGAGGGAAGGCTCTGTGCTGTAATGAGCTGAAAAGGCTGAGACATGAATTTTGATGGAGGAAAAGGACAAGCCCTTATAAAGCATCTCAGTCAAGTGTCGTAGAATCTGAGGTAAATTGGGCACTGCTGCACTCATCCCTTGAGATTGATTTCAGGCACAAAATCTTTTCCATTTTGCAGCATAAGATTTTCTAGTACTAGGCCTCCTTGCCTCTAAAATGATATCCATCACTGATTTACTGAGAGATGGTAAAGGAGAGATTAGGTAATTAGCCAGGCTGCTAGGTTCAGGGTTTGCAGCTGAGGGTGCAGAATCTGGTTCTCCTGCTGAGACAACAGGGAAGGAGTCTGAGGCAGGTGCCATGTGGCCAAGCATGACACACTGCACAAGAGGGGGTACCAGTGTTGGTGTGGCCAGTCTGGTGCAATTAAAATTGCCCTTGGCTTGTCCTGTTTGATCTTTAGTTGTTCCTTGGAGAGCAGAGGCAGTGGAGGAAAGGCATAAACTGATAGGTTTTTCCAGCTGAAGGATAGAGCATCCACTTTCCAAGCTAGCTTGTGGGGAATCCTTATGCAAAATGTGTCCAATTGATGGTTCTGGGGGAAGTCAAACAGGTCTATATCTGGGCTCCCCCACTTGCTTGCCAACATGTTGAAAATCTTTGGTTCCAGTTTCCACTCGTGTGGGTCCATGAGGTTTCTGCTTAGTCCGTCTGCCAGTGTATTTAGTTTTCCTGGCAGGAATTGAGCTTGTAGATTCACTTGGTAGCTCAAGGCTGTGTTCCACAATGCCATGGCTAGTCTGCGGGGGGTAAGAATGTGTACCCCCCCCCTGCTTGTTTATGTACCAATTGACAGTGGTGTTGTCCGGCTTTACCATTAGTTGTCCTGGAAGAATGTGATCCTTTAAGGCTGTCAGAGCATTCTGTACAGCCAACATTTCCTTTTGATTTATATGCAGGTACATTTGATTTGGGTTCCATTAGCCCTGAATGCACTTCCCTGCCAGGTGACCCCCCCCCCCCATGTATAGTCTGATGCGTCTGTTGTTAAGGTTTGGGCGGCAGGGGGTAGTGTGAATGGTAGTCCCCTGTTTTGGTGGCAGGCCTCTGCCCACCAAAGGAACTCTAGGCGTAGGCAAGGTATGATAGGAATCATTGCTTCTAGATCCTGTGAATGTTGTCACCATAGACTTTTGAGATAACATTGTAGTTTCCTCATATGCAGCCTTGCATATGGAATTACAAAAATGCAGGAGGCCATAAACACCAAGACTTGCAGTATTTGCCTTGCAGATAGCTGGGTTTTTGTGGACACTTGTTTGAAGTAGGTTGTCAAATTAATACATTTCTCTGGTGTAAGAAAAGCCATCTGGGAAGTTGTATTCAAGCTTGCTCCCAGGAATATAATTTGTTGACAGGGTACACAGGTGTGATTTCTTTTTGTTTATGGTGTACCCCAGACAAATCAGCACCCTTTGAACAAAGGCCAGATGATTCAAAAGTATGTCCTGGCTTTCTGCCTGAATTAGACAATCGTCCAGGTATGGGTATATTTGAATATTTCTTTGCCTGCAGAATGCAATAACTGGAGTTAGGCACTTTGTGAATACCCTGGGCGCAGTAGATAAGCCAAAGGGCAGTGCAGAGAACTGATAGTGCATGTAGCCTGCTTTGAAGCGTAGGTATCTTCTGCAAGACTCCCTGATACGGATGTGCAGGTATGCTTCTTTTAGGTCTAGTGTTGTCAACCATGCATTTTTGTCTAGCATAGGAAGCAGCTGGTGAAGAGTCAGCATTTTGAATTTTGGAATCACCAGAAAGGTGTTTAGAGTAGAAAGGTCCAGGATAGGACGTCATGTATTGCCTTTTCTGGGTACCAGGAAAAGTCTCGAATAGAAACCTTGTCCCTTTTCCTCTTCTGGTATCAATTGAATAGCCCCCATGCTTAAGAGAGAGAACTTGATTTTGGGTCTCTGCCCACTGATGTGGGGGTAGATCTGGCCACCCACTTGGTGTTGGTAATGTGTGGAAGTGAAATCTGTATCCTTGGGACACTATATTTAAAACTCATTTGTCCTGGGTAATGAGTTCCCAGTTTTTGGCCTGCAGACCAATCTTTCCGCCTAAAGGAGCATTCAGATCGGAAGTGCTTGGAAGTTTTAAAAGCAAGTCATTGAGACAGTTTTCCATAGGCGGGAGTCTTACTACTCCCAGATTTGGGTGCGGAAATCCTCCACTGCTTAGTCTTGTGTGTCCCCTGGGACTGAAATCTGGGGTTTCTGCTGTATCTGGGTTTGGCTTGAGAAGACCTGGAAGGGTCTGGAAAGGACCAATTCTTAGAGGGCCAATGCCTACTAAATCTAGGAGGCTGAACTTGCAAGAAATCTTTAACAGTTTGCATAGATTTAGCTTTATCTTTCATTTTTTTAAGAACTTCCTCAGCTTTGTTACCAAACAGGCGGTCCTGATTTAAGGGAGCATCCAACAGTTTAGCTTTAACATGATCAGGCAAAGATTGCTCCTTAAACCAAGCATGACTTCTGAGCACAGACCCAGTAACAGCAGCCCTGCAAGAGGCCTCTAATGAATCAAATCCACATTGCAAAGTATGTTTACCAACATGTTCTGCAGAATGTATTAAATCCTGTAATTCTTTATTTTCAGCACAGTCAGGAATCAACATCATTTTCTATTTAAGCAACCCAATAACATGTTGTTGATACTTTAACATATGAAACTGGCAGTTTAAAGCCCTAATGGCCAAGGTTGCAGAAGTGTAAACCTTCTTAACCCATCTATCCAGTGCCCTGGAGTCTCTATCAGAAGGGGTAGGATTTTTAGCAGTAGAAGCCTTAATGCTCTTGAGTCCCTGTGAAATAATCTCTGGATCCGCAATAGGATTTTTAAAAAGAAACGTGTGTGAATCAAAAACCCTGTAATATCTGTCAGGTTTTCTGGGGGCAGGAGGCAAAGAATCAGGGGCCAAACTAGATTCCGAAAAGGCATCATCAACAATGTCTAGTACAGGAGGTATAGCTAAAGGCCTATGCTGAGGCAGGAGTAAGAAATCCCTAAGCCTCTTTGTTGAATCAGAAAAATCCTGGCTTTCTCAGTGGAAATGCTCCCTTAGAGTATGTAAGGTTTCACCAAAAGAAAAATCCTCTGGAGGGGAAGCAGAGGGAATAGAGTCCTCTGCATCAGAATCCTCATAAGTAGATAAGGGCAAATCCAGATCATCAGAAGAATCAGAAAAATCAGAATCCTGGTCAGAAGATTCATAAACAACTTCAGTCCTAGGTCTCTCAGAAGGGGGAGGTTGGCTTCCCCTGATTAAAGTTATAAGATCTTCAGCCATTCTTATCATTTGTTTTTTAGACATAGAGGCCTGAGCATGCAGACTGGGTGTCGGTTTCTTAGGCATGGTTCGAGATTTAGGCCTAAATGAAGAAGGAGGTGACGGTTTAATATGCAAGTCCATAGGCCTGAATACACCCTCAGAAGCCGGTGCCTGCACAGCGGCTCCGGACCCATCCAAGGTAGAGACATCCGCAGGTTCCACAGCTGAAACATCTCACGGCATACCGGACTCCGAATGGGTATCAGAAGAGGCCTGCGAATCAGAAGTAGCGAGTATCAGGGGCTGCAAAAGCGCCTCACTGAGTACTGGTGAACTGGTGACTGGCTTAGGAGAAGCGTCGTCGGCAGCTTTGGACCTAGGTGTCCTTTGTCTTTATCTTTTTGTTTTTTCAGAATCCCCGTAGTCGGATGGCTAACCGATGACATTTCTGGATAATTAAACTGAGAACCGAAATATTTAGATGCGAAAATATACCGACGATGGATAGTGTGCTGATTAAATAAAGCACAAAACTGACAGCAAGGTACATCGTGGTCAGGGCCCAGGCAAGGAATACAGTATGGATGAAAATCTTTGAGAGGTATTTGCTTTCCACAAGTAATGCAATTATTAACTTTTACTGACATCGGTAAGGAGCAAGACAAAGTTTCCCAAATGAGGTACTTAGCTTTAGTTGAAGACTTCGGTTCTGAAACTTGAAAACAAAATTTCAGGAGTCGGCCGACCGGCACTTGCAAACTGCTTCTGCTTCAGGCACCGCACGGCAAGAAAGACTGATGTAATGGTGTCGGCTGCATGTTTTATACCCCTGACGACCTGACATCATGAAAGAAGGGACAGCATCCGACGCAGGACCCAAGACTTTGTTAATCAGGTCGACTGAGGACTACTGCAAGCAAATGACCCAAATGTAATGACTGCAACAGTGAAACACAAAGAACATCTGCTTCTGCTTGGGCTTATCAACAGGAAAGACTGATGTAATGGCGTCGGCTGCCTGTTTTTATACCCCTGATGACCTGACATCAGTCCTGGAGTGACAGCATCCAAAGTAGAAATACTAAGTCTCTGGTATTCAGGCCGACTGAGGGCTACCTGCAGGCAGATAACCCAAGTGTGATGACTGCAACAGTGAAACACGAAGAACATCTGGGCACAGGCTGTGAATCCGAACCGGAAGTCGGATGAGCCTCCGGGTTGACAAGCACCTCAGAAGAAATTTCTGATGTTGGAGGTGCAGTGGAATCCACAGGCTAAGATTTATTGGCCTTCTGCTTCACTGGCTCAGTGTCAGACCCAGAGGAACCCTCCATGTGCTTAGCTAACAACCCAAGCCATTGGTTCTCTAAATAAATAGCATGAGAGGAAAGCCTGCTTCTAAAGGTCTTGGGAATAAAGGACTGGTGAATGCTGCAGGACTTTTGGTAGTGGTTAGAGCCTAAACAAAAGAGACACTGTGAATAGCTGTCTTTATGTGGAATGTGTCTTCCACAATGGCACTTGCCCTTCTTGGATGACATAACCAAAACGGTAGTAACAGAAAAACTCCCCAGCGGGGCACTTATCTGGCCAAAAGGCTGAAGTCGCAAACACATCAGACCAACGGTCGGAATGGTATTTTGACTGGTGGCAGTAAAATTCTGAGGATGGTATATGCATACGTTGCTTTTATGGCCTAAGTGTGATGTCCCACATACCCTACAGTAGTACATGACGTTTGCATACTGGCCAACGTTGGGTCACCTTCAGGTGGGAGAGCCCTCAGGTTAAGAATACTGCAGCAAGTGAATGGAAGGACATCTGCCTAGGTGAACCATGCAAAATTTGCAGTTCCAAATCTTGCTCTAGTTCTGAATTTGGGGATCCAGCTTGTAGTTTTTTGAGAACAAGTGACTGGAGGGACCATTTGGCTGCATCTCTCTTTTGAACTGAGAAGTGCCTAAATAAGGCTGAAGATGTAGAGCCTACTCTGGTGGAATGTGGTCCAGTAAGTCCCTGAACAGTCCTTCCATGCATTTCAGAACAAAATGAGAGAGCTTGCCACTACTTCAAGAGGGTCTGTTCTGAAAATGGTTTAGCCTGTTACCCTGGAGCAAAATGCTCAAAGCGGCTGCTCATATCTATCTGAAGTACTTGGTTCTGTCCAGGCAATACCTGAGCTGCCTATAAACATCTAGTAAATGGAGAATTGTTTCCCCTTTAGTTGTCGGGGAAAGAACTCATGTAGGTGAATGGTTTGACTCACAAAATCTGAAACCACTTTCGAGTATGAATGAGAGGTTTATCCTGAGACAGACCCTCCCCTAAGAAAAGTTGTGAATTGTTCTTTACACATCAGAGACTCCAATTCTGAAATGTGTCTAGCAGTTATGATAGTCAGCAAGAAGACCATCTTTTAGGATAAGTATTTCAGCAGGACCAATGCCACTAATTTGTACCAATCCAAGGGCAGCTTTACCAGGACAAATATTAGACTCCAAGAAGGCAGGACTGCCCTTCTAGGCAGTCTTAAGTGGCCAACTCTTAAAAACTTGTATTATGAGCAAGTCATCCTTCAGGGTGATTTGTCTTGGAAGGCATGCAGAAATGGCAGCAACATGTGCATTACTGGAGAAATACGATAAGCCTGATGAAACAAGATATAAGAAATAAGACAGAACTAGAATCATCACTACATATAAACAGGCCTTGCTTCTCTTTACTGCACAACATGCAGAATCATCTCCATTTGGCCAGGTGAGACTTCCTTGTGTTAGGTTTTCTTTTTCTCTTTTAACGAGTGTGTTCTGACTACAGGTGCTTACGAAGAGTACAGGTCAGATCATCCAATCTGCCAGTCAAGTCCCGTCAGGTTCCAGTGGGCTAATGACATGGCTTACTGAATAAGCAGATTTAATGGTTGGAGTAGGAAAGCAAGGTGGCTCCTTTACCAGCTTTAACACTACAGAGAACCAGGGTTGCCATGGCCTGTATGGGTCTGTCAGACTTCTCTCTCTCCTTTGCTTTACTTTCTGCAATAACCTTGATATTAAAAGTGAGGGGGATATGCACAAAGAAATAGGCGTTGCCAATGGAAGGAAAAGGCATCTAACATCCAAGGCTCATATACAGAAGTACTTGGAACATGGTGGCTTGCTGGAGACACAAAAATGTTGATGGCTGGAATCTCTTATCTGCTCATTAAGAACCTTAACACCTCATTTTTCAGTTGTGGCTTCTAGAGAATCTTACTCATGCTGTCCGTGTTATTGTTGGGCACAACTGAAAAGTATACCACCTTAAGCATCATGTCCACTTTCTTCACCAAGGCTCACGCTTGCATCACCAATCAGCATAAGAGGTATGAATGAATGCCGCAGTGTTTATTTAAATCAATCACAGTGGCACTCTCCCTGGACTGCACAAGGTTTTCAAAGTCTTGATGGTCAAAATGACCAAGATGATGTGGAATTTCATTAAAATGATCAAGATCATAGGAGGTTACTAGGCTAACAGCCTTAGATCCTTTACAAGCCTAGTCAAGTACAATCCCTGTTCCCAAGAATATCAAGGTATTAAGAGGAACTAAGTCAACAACTACTGCCCCTGTCCAAGAGGGACACAGGTGAAACTCCCGAGGTGAATTTGTGGTTTCCCATCCAGTCATCCAAATTACACTTAAATAGGGTCAGTGAGGGGCTCTGCTTCACCTGAACTAGAAGTTTGCTCCAGAGGAGTGGTAATCTCTATGAGACATATCTGTCTCTCTAGCAAGTCCTGTTGATGTCAGATACTGGGTTGAGTTTGCTAGAGCAAGTGGATCTTATACCATTTGATTTACGAATGTGCGGCATTTCTATTAGAGCAAGATCTGAGATTACTTTATGTGCAAGGCAGAGGTCACCTCTGAGTAGACTGTAAGACACAGAGTACAGTGAAAGTGATTTCAGTCTGTCAAAATATGACATATGCTGAAGACCCTGAATTTTCTTTGTAAGAAACCTTTGAGGTCTTTCCAGTTGCTGTGGGTGCCTGGTAAGGTACATACTAAAGTCAGCATTGTACTCTTATCACTGGCCTGATGAGTGAGGAATAACCTCTTTTGTTCTGGATGCTATGCCCTTAATTATGAAGTAGGCAATGTAGAAAGCCTTTCTTACCACTGTGGAAATGTGGTGGTCAAAGGAAAGGTTGCTGTCAACCTGTGTGCCCAAATCTTTTGCCACTGATTGCATGCTTAGAGTATTATTATTAATGTGGTAATCTGCAGGGACATTGCCCTTGCAGAAGGGGATGATTATGCATTTTTTTGTATTGAGTTTTAGCTCATGACTTTGGCACCAGTCATTTATCTAACTCCCTCTTTTAGGATTGTTGACATTGTCTGGGACGAAGGTGTGGCTATAGGGGGAGCTATGGCCTCAGGCTATGCCAATTTGTTTATGACTAGTTGGGAAAGAGAATTTATTTTTAATTCTACATTTGCTAGCAATATTTATTTTTACAAACGCTTTATTGATGACTTGTTTTTTTTTATGGGAAGGTTCTGAGTCAGAATTATTGAAATTCTGTTACAAGTTATTTAAAGCTTTCTTTCAGTAGAAGTAGAATTAGTGTGAATTACCTGGATCTGACTGTGTACAAGAAAGGGGGCAAAATTTTAGTTAAAAGTTTTAAAAAAGATGCCCAGATAACAGTTACTTGGAATATAGCAGTTTATACAGTGTGAACTTGAAAAATAATATTGTGTTTGGTCAGCATGATAGAATAAATAGACTCACTGACGAAGATGAGTATTTTTTCGGAAGAATGTGAGATGTTAAGAAAAAAATTTTTAATCAGGGGTTACCCTATTGTGGTAATAAGTGAAGCAGTAGATAAAATTAAAGCCACGAGGAAGGGAAGGGACAATAAAGAATGTTGAAAGGAATAGGGAAGGAGTAGATTATAATCTGAGTTATACATTGGAAAATTCAGTAGATATGTATAGGTTCATAGGTAGGTACTAGGCTATCGGCCCAAGGGCCTATGTAAGCCTAACCAACAAGGTTCCCTGGCTTACACCACCCAAGAAAGTATTTCCCATCCACTCATCAAGATTTTTCTTGAAGAGTGCTAATGAAGAACTTTGCTTGACATAGATGGGTAGCCTGTTCCAGAGTACGGGAAGTCTCTGGGACAGGAATCTATCCCTCCAGCATGTCCTGTTTATTGTGGTGACAATGTTTAGGTCCCTAGAACGTGTAGCTCTGAGGGATTGTGATTTCTTTAGGTGTAGCATGTACAACAGCTCTGGGTTTGACATAGCTTTATATGTTAGGCAGAGATCACCTCAAAGTAGGCGATATGCTATGGAGTAAAGCTGGAGTTTTATGAGACGGTCAGTGTAGAGCATATGTTTGAGGCCAGTAATCCTCTTTGTGAGGTACTTCTGTGGCCTTTCCAGCTGCTGTAGATGTCTTGTGAGGTACATTCCAAAAGGGGCGTTGTACTCTATAATGGGTCTAATGAGTGCCGAGTAGAGGGGAACAATGACCTCTTTTTTCCTGGATGAGAACCCTTTTATGATGAGGTGTGCCATGTAGAAGGACTTCCTGACTACTGTGGCGATGTGACTATCAAAGGACAGACTACTGTCCACCTGGGTCTCAAGGTCTCTTATTACACATTCAGTGGTAAGTAGACTGCTGTCTATGTAGTAGTTCATGGGCACAGAGTTTTTACCTAAGGGGATGACAATGCACTTTTTGGCATTGAGCTTGAGGCCATGGCTCTGACACCAGGCATCTGTCTCAGCGAGGCCCTTCTGTAGGATTTCCACATCATTTGGGGACTCGACTATGGCTCCTAGTTTGCAGTCATCTGTGAACTTTGTTAGCCAGAGGCCTTCTGTGTTAGCCTGTACTTCAGAGAAGTAGATACCAAACAGGAGAGGTCCCAGGACTGAACCCTGTGGTACTCCACTTGTCACTGGTTTGAGGTCAGATTTGGAGTGTGCAACATTTACAGTTTGGGTTTTGTCAGTGAGACAGTTGGCGACCCATCTTGTGACGTAGGGATTTATACCTAGTTTACTGAGTTTAGCTATAATTCCAAAATGGGGGATGGTGTCGAAAGCCTTGGCGAGGTCAAGATAGGCTGTGTGAACCACCTTACCCTCATCTACGGCTTTGGTGACTGCCTCAAAGAAGTCGATCAGGTTCAGAAGGCATGATCTGCCTTTCACAAACCCGAATTTGGTGGGATTCAGAGTTTGGAGGTTACCAATGTCTTTGTTTATGAGTTCAATGATGATACGTTCCATGGCCTTGCAGACCAGGTTCGTCAGGCTAATAGGGCAATAGTTCCTGCGATCAGTGGTGGCTCCCCCTTTGTGGAGTGGGAGTGGGCACAAAGCCTGATGTGAGGCTATGATTGAACATGGTGCTTAGGTGTGGAGCCAGTTCATTCTGAAGTTCGTGTAAAATGCAGCCTTAGATGTTGTCCGGTCCCATGGATGCTGTGTTTTTGGCTTTAGAGAGTGCAGCTTTTACCTATGTAATTGTGATTACAGGGACTCTGCATTCTTCCTGTATAGATATGGGCCCTTTAGGGGGTGGGGGGGTAAAGTTAGCACTGAACCTATCTGCTAGGATGTTGGCAATATCAGTTGGTTCTGTAATTTTCGTGCCGTTGTGCTGTAACTCAGAGCAGATCTGGGTGTTGCCATTGAGATTCATGACATAGCTATAGAATGCTTTGTGGTTGTCCTTAGAATCAGTGGTGATTTTGTTTTCATAGCGAGCTTTGGAGGATCTTATAAGGGATCTCAGCTTCTTACTGAAGCTGACCAGGGAGCTCCTCCACTCATGGGATTTTACTCTCTTTTGCAACAATTTCTTCCTTCTGTTGTACAGTTTGTTTATGGCAGGGGACCACCAGATTGGCTTCCTTTTTTTGGAGGATAGCGTCTTAGTTCTATTTGGGATAGCACGATCCATGCACTCGTGTGAGTGCTTATAGAGTGCATTTGTGTAGGATTCAGCAGTCGTAACTGTATTGTCCATCTGCATGGGTGTCATGAAGTTCACCACTTCTCTCTTAAGAAGCATGAAGTTGGCTTTGGAGAAATTTTTTACCATGGTTTCCTTAATGGGGGGTGGGGGCCGGGATGTGGATATCAAGGGTGATTAGCTTATGGTTGGATCGGACCAACGAGAAGTTGACTTCAGGTGTTGGTAATGACTAGGTCTAGGATATTGTTGCCCCTGGTGGGGGTGTGGATAAGTTGATCCAGGACATTGGAGTTTATGAATTCCAGAAAGTGTTGTGTGAAGGAGTTGGTACATGAGTAGTTTTTCCAGTTAATGGTGGGGTGTTTGGTTGAACCCTAATATTTTCCAGTACATCAAGAAAAGAGGAGTGAGAATCCTGGGGCATGGTGGAGGATCTGTAGCAAGCTACAATTTGGATTGCAGTTTTGCCCAGAGTTAGTTGCACTTGGATAACCTCAGATGCATTATACTGAGCAACTAGCCTGGAGGTGTGGATATCCTTAATGAATATGGACACACCTCCGCCTTTGGTGTTCCGGTCCAGGTTACATGGCCAAAAAGTGTGGTATGAATTATAGCCTGGTAGTGCAGGGGTGCTCTCTGGAGCCTTGAACCAGGTCTCAGTCACTGCACAGATATCGATGTTCTCCATTTTCAGGAGTGTCTCGAGCAAGTGCATTTTAAGATTTAGACTTCTAGCATTGAGTAGAATTACCCTCACTTTTTTCTTGCCTATTCCTGTTATGGTGATGAATTTGTCATTTGAACCTTGCCTAAAAAATGCACTATAGGGGCGGCAAGAGCTTTAGCCAGTATCCGGAATCCCAGAGGCGACAGGTGCAGGCCATCTCTGGCAAAGCATCGTGGTCTGTCGACCATGTTATCTCAAGCAGACAGATACTGGATCCCCTTAGAATGACACCAGAAGCTTAGCCAATTGTTGAAGTTTATCATTTTGTCCTTGTACTGCGATATCATTCTGGGCAATGGCAGAATTCTACTCAGGGCTAGAGTCATACCTGCCTGGGTTACATGATTGGAGAGCTCTTCCATGTCTCTTTTCATGTAGTCCAGGGAGGTACGTCTCAGGTCATTCACACCAACATGGACAATGACAGAGTCATATTTGTACTTGTTGTGGAGTGACCTGAGTGCATGGGTTATGTGGCAGATCCTGACACCTGACAGTAACCTTCTCCTTGTTTAGCCTGGTGAGTGGGACATCATTGTGCCTGACTATAGAGTCACCTATGACTAGTGTGTTGGATAGTTTGTTTTGCCTTATTGGCTGTGGTTGAGTGGCACACTGAGTCTGTGGGCTATGTGTCATTTGGGTTGTGTTGGGGGTGGAAGTTGCTTGCGTTTCTGCTTTGGAGTTCTCTGTTGCTTGGGCAGATTATTATTGAGAGCCTCTGTGAATGTTTTTGTGTTTCTGTGTGTGGATTTTGGTGGTGTAGATTTAGTGAGACTATGTGATAAGTGTGGTGTGGTGCAAGTGTTTACCTTCTCCTCTTGAATGCCAAGTTCAGTCTTGGTTGGAGAGAGCTTTACCTCCAGTTTGGCTAGATAAGTGCATCTCTCACAGGTTGTAGTATTGGGTGGTAGGAGGAGAGGGTTGTCTGTGTACATGAGGCAATTTCTACATTGCCCCAAGATGCCCAGATTCATCAGACAGACAGGAAAGAACACTGGGAGCTGACCCTTGGACATGCCTGAATAAAAATCTATTTTCCTTTAGATAAGTCAGGAAAGTGAGTACAAGAGCTGTTTTTCTCTAAGCAAGTGAGGAAAGTAAGTGCAAAAACTGTTTTCCTCTAGGTAATGAGGAAGGTTGAGTGCTATAGTAATTAGTAGCTTATCACAAATAATTGGAAATTTTTGAAGAATTTCCAAGAGTTAGGTGCTTTTTTATATGAGAGTCCTATTTTTGTCACAAAAAGAGGGAAAAGTCTTAAGGATTTTTTAGAAATCAAAAAATTCAGTACTCCTATTGTTTATAATGGGATGTCAAGATGTGAAGACTGCAATAGGTTTTTGGTACTGGGGAATAAAATGGTAGTAAAGGCTCGGGACTTTACTATTAATATCAAGGGGAATTATAACTGCAAGTCTAAATTCATTGTGTACCTAGTATTATGTAATTCTTGCGATGGATTCTATACATAGGAAGAATTATATGTAGTTTCCATCGCAGAATTTATGAGCACCTGTGGGCAGTAAAAAAAACTGGATGTAACTAATGCCCTAGCAAGACATGTTGTTGACTGTCATAACAGAGTTAAAGTGGGTTTTAGTTTCACTGTTATTGACCAAGTTGTAAATGCAGACAAGAGATGGGATGCAGAAGTGGATTTAAACTGGAAAGAATATGCTTGGCAAGTGAGGCTAAACACAGGTGCAGATCCAGGTATGAATGATATGGAAAACTTTAAAGCAGTGTTATGTAAGAAAGGGTTGAAACACTGCTAATGTTTTGGGTCATGTGACTTGAGCAAACTATAAATGTAAATTTTGTGTGCGACAACCAGGTCTGAAGAAGTTCTTTGTGAATAAAAGCGCTTACCGGTTGTTTTTTGTTTTAATAAATACTGAGTGTTTTATTGTCATTCGAATTGCATATTGGATTTATTACACTGTCTGGGACTCGATAACTGCACCCAGTTTGCAGTCACCATCAGACTCTGTCAGCCATAGGCATTTTGTTTTAGCTTGTACATCCAAGAAGTAGATTCCAAACAACAGGGGCCTTAGCATAGCATAGATGCCTGTGGAATACCACTGATTACAGATCTGCTGGTGGAGGTAGAGTCACCTATTTTGACTGTGTGCGTTCTGTCGGTGAGCCAGTTTGCAACCCACCTGATAATATACGGGTTGATCTTCAGCTGGATAAATTTATCAATGCTGCCTGAGTGGGCAATAGTGTCAAAGGCCTTGGTCAGGACCGGGTAGGCCGTATGCACAGATTTGCCTTCGTCCAGGATTTTGGTGACTGTCTCAAAAAAGTCCACCAAGTTCAAGAAGCAGGACCTCCATTTAACGAAGCCAAACTGGGTCAGGTCAAGCGTATGGTGGTCTCCCATATCTTCGTTGATAAGGTCCATGATTATTCTTTCCATAGCCTTGCAAATTAGGCTGTTCAGGCTAATGGGTCTATAGTTCCCGGGGTCTGTGGAGGCGTCTCCTTTATGTAAGGGTTGCTGGCTTCCATTCAGTAGGTACAAAACCAGTGCCTAGACTGTGGTTAAAGAAAGTACCCAGCAGTGCACCTAATTCCTTTTTTAATCCATTTAGAATGCAGCCTGGGATATTATCAGGTCCCATAGAGGTTGTGTTTTTGGCTTTGGCGAGACCATTTACGACCTGCTCCTTGGAGATACTAAGTGGAGGGCAGATGGTAAGGATGCTTTGGGGGATATGTGATGGGGACTGGGGGAGAAGTTTTCACTGAACCTGTTAGCTAGCAGGTTGGCTATTTCTGCAGGTTCAGTATATGTGGTGCCATTAACAACCAGTTCTGCGCAGATCTGGGTTTTTCCTTTAAGATTTCTGACATAGCTAAAGAAGGTCTTATAGTTATCTTTAGCACAGGAGACTAATTTGGATTCATAATTAGCTGCATATCTGGGTTTTTCCTTTAATATTTCTGACATAGCTAAAGAAGGCCTTATAGTTATCTTTAGCACAGAAGACCAATTTGGTTTCATAGTTAGCTTTAGGATGCTTTACGAGGTGTCCTATTTGCTTGTTTAAGCCGAGGAGGGAATTCTTCCATTTCAGAGACTGCTCCTTCCTGCTCTAGGACAACAATTTCTTTCTCTTATTATATAACCTGTTAATAGTGGGTGCCCACCAAACAGGCTTGTTCTTTCTTGAGAATCTTGTTTTGATCCTATCAGGTATGGCCGAGCGCATACATTTGTACAGATACTTATACAAGGCATTGGTGTAAATCCTAGTACAGGTGCTCATGCCAGGGGCTATGAAGCTATTAATGCCATCCCGTATTAGGTTGTAATTGGATTTGGGGAATTTTTTTTAGTCTAGATGCTGCTAATGGGGGCGTCAGATGTTATTGTCACTTCTATTGAGACTGATTTATGATCAGGCCGCACACATAGAATGGTGCAACAAACACCCATGTTAGGGAGCACCAGATTCAGAATGTTTGGAACCCTTGTGGGGATGTCAACCAACTAGTCCAGGGCATTTGAGTTGATAAAGTCCAAGAAAGATTGGGCAAGTGTGTTAGTACATGTATAATTTACCCAATCCATGGATGGGTAAAGTCACCTAAAACCAGGGTGTTTGGCTGTATCTTGAGCGATCAAGTAGATCCAAGTATACAGTGTGGGAATCCTGGTTCATGGAGTGGGTTCCATAACTGGCAATAACTTGGAGAGGGGTCTTACCTACAGTCAAGTGGACCTGAATTAGTCCAAGGGAATCATTTTGTTTAACCAATCAAGAGGTGGATTTATCTTTGATGAATATTGATACTCCACCTCCTTTAGTTATCGCACTTTGTTTGTGGTCTGAATGTGTGGAAAGCATTATAACCCTGTATGGCTGGGGTGCTATCCACAGCCTTAAACCAAGTCTCTGACTGCACAGATGTCAGAATCTTCTAAGGTGAGAACTGCTTCCAGTGAGTGCAGTTTTAGGTTTATACTCCTAGCATTTGGCAGCATAACCATGAAGTTGCTTTTTGTAGATATTTTTATGTAAAGAATTTTGTTGTTGGGACATTGCCTAAAAAAGGCACTATGGGGGAGGCAACAGCCTTAGCCAGTAACCAAAATCCCAGAGGTGACAGATGAAGAACATCTCTGGCAAAGCAGCATGGTCTATCTACCATGTCATCCCAGGCTGACAGGTACTGGATCTCCTTAGGATGATACCAGAAACTAAAACAATTGTTGAAGTCAATCATTTTTGTTTATATTGTGTTCTAGGTTTACTATCAAAATCCTGAAATGTAAAAAAAAAAAAAAAGCCCTGTTCGGAACCCTGAATGGTAATGCTGAATCCAAATTATCATTTAGGTGAAATGTCGAATCTGCTGAATGAATTCAGCAGAGATGACATTTTTGCTGAATATCAAACATGATGTCTGTACAGGAGCTCAGGTAAGTGGAACTCCTACACTTCACATCACGTTTTTGCAGGGGGGGGCAAGCTCCCCTGCCAACTATATATTCCAACTCCGAAATCGCACTACAGTGAGGAAAGAGATGAATGTCCCAATCCTCACTGTACAGCAATCTCTAATCATTAGATCGAGTGGAGTGCATATCATCAAATGCACAGTGACATCTGCTGATATGAACTATCGAGCATGTAACAGTCGGCAACACGGCAATCAGCCATCTGAAATCCCATCTGCAGACAATCTGCATTTGAGATTTTGATAGTAAACCATGTGATATTGTGTTATCATCTGAGGTAAAGGTAGTATTGCTGCTCAAGGCTAGGGACACACCTGCCTGAGACACATATTCAGAGAGCTCAGTCATGTTTCTTTTCATACAGTCCAGTGAGGTACATCTCAAGTCATTTACACCAACATGAACTATGACTGAGTCATAACGGTGCTTGTTGTGGACAGAATTCAGTGCGTGTGTGATCTGGCGGATCCTGGCACCCAACAGACAGCTGACCATAACCTTTTCCTTGATGAGCTTGGTGAGTGGAACCATCCGTGGTCTCACTATGGTCGCTTATGACCAAAAAATTTGGTTAGATGTGCTTTGCCTTAGGGGCCTGTTTGGTGAGACACTTGTGCTTGTGGTTTTGTGTGTATTGAGTGCCGTAGTTACTGGATTAGGTGTGTTTCAGCAGTCTCTGATGTTTAGATAAATCTCTGATGAGTACTTCCCCATATGATGGTCTCTGCAGTGACAGCATGGGTCTGTGCAGGAGGTGTACTGTATGGGCTGACAACTTGTTCAGTGTCACTGTTCTGTGAACAAGACAGCAAGGATTCCAAATTCTTAGTGTATATGATTCTCTCACAAATTGAGCTTGAGTGGTTTAGGAGTAGTGAGTTACCAGTATACATATGAGGCAATTGCTACACTGCCTCAGGACACCCATTTCATTCAGGCTGGCAGGAGATACGGAGGATAACTGACCACCCATAATACTAGATGCAAATGTGCTTACTTTAATGAGAAAGGATGTGTTTTAATTGGGGGCTTAATGCTGCGTCTACACTATTGGGCTCTTAAGGGGTACGAGACTATTAGGGATTAGGAGATTTCAGTTAAAAGTGGCAAATGCTGTAGAAATCCCAGCTGAGGCGGTTTCTGATGATAGGGAGCTTCATTTAACATTGGTTCTCCATGTTCTGAACCCAAAGGGACCCCCAAGGAAGGCCTGAAGCATTGCTTGTCACAGTTATGTTTGGGTGGTTTAAAAAACAGGCCCTTATCAGTCTGAATCTATATTACTCAGCATGTGAACTCTCTCTGGACACATGGCAGCACTGATATGGTTTTGTCCAGAGTTTGCATGTGTTAATTCCATCAGGCCTTCAGTACCACTGCTTTTTGTCATATGAAGTCTAGTCAATGGTACCAAGAGAGTAACTGAAACCATGAACTACTGGGCCCTGAACAATTCCTTCATGGCTATGGAGAACTCCCCTTGCCCCTCTCACAAACTTGCAGGAGGAAGCAGTTCTGCAGAAAAATGCCTTTCTCCAGGGGGCGGGCATAGACATATACACCTTGCCGTCTATTTATGCTCAGAGTACCCATATGAAAAACCTTCCATGTGTCCAGGATTATGTTTGGTTTAGGCAAGATGAGGAACAGCCCTAGTTCACATGAAAAATCTTTGGCAGTCCTTAGGCTCTCCAGGATTTCCTGCTTCATTTGTACCTGAAGGAAGCAATCATCTTGAAAATGGTAAATGTGTACCCTTACTCTGGTCTTGAGAAAATGTGAGTGGTACAAGGTATTTGTCCAAATACTCTGGGTGCAGCAGAAAGCTCAAAACACAAGCAGGCAAATTGGAAATGGTGGTATGTGAATCCTACAAGGTTTGAGGCTCCTTGCTGATGAGAATGTGGAGTATCTGTTTTGTCTGTCACTAGCAAGGTTGTAGGCATGATGTGCACAGCAGGAGGGATAAAAGCAGTGGCATTCTGAACATGGGTTCTTTCAGAAAAAAATCAGCCTCCAGAGGTGTTTTCCTGTGGAAAGAAAGCATATGAATTAAAAGAGAACCTTTCCCCTTTGGATGACTAATTCTAGGTCTTCTTTTGGCAACAACTGCTAAAGAGAAGGGAAAGTTCTAACTGATCTTGTGGAATAGAGGGGCACCCCCATAATGTATGCAACAGATCTGATCTCTAGATTATACCCATGAGTGATGGTGTTCCTGCCCAATTTGTTTGAAGATGCATTTGCCCAGCCATCTCACAGAAAGTACAGTTGTTGTTACCATAAATGCAGATGTTCGAGTGTATTCACTGTTGCAGTCATCACATTTGGGTTATCTGCCTGCAGATAGCCCTCAGACAGCCTGAATACCAGAGTCTTGGATTCCTGCATCGGATGCTGTCTCTTCTTCCATGATGTCAGGTCATCAGGGGTATAAAACATGCAGCTGACGCCATTACATCAGTTTTTCTTGCCCCAGATGTCAGGTGCCCCCTCAATGGGAAGCAATTATATGTTATGGTACCCATCCAACAAAAAGCAAATACACCAGAAAGCTTAAATACACCAAACAAGAAGGAAAGGTAGAGCCAAGACAAGTCAGGGGGCTGGAGGGAGGGTAACCAGGACTGCAACAGTGAATAGAGTCGAACATCTTCATTTATGGTAAGTGAACACAAGTGTACTATGTTCTTTGTGTTTCACTGTTCCAGTCATCACATTTGGGTTGATTCCCAAAGCTAAGGAAGGGAGGAGGAAGTTAGAGAGCTATTAAGCCCTGCAAGACTGCAGTGGCAAAACCAGCTCTGGATTTAGAAAAAAATAGGCATGTGGTAATGCTTGGTGAAGGTATGTACAGCGCTCCAGGTAGTAGCTTCTAGGATGTCCCTGGTGGGGACACCTCTGAGACAGGCTGTAGAGGTAGATGCAGCCCTGGTGGAATGTGATCTTATCCCCTGTGGGGTAGGTTTTCAGTGGTGCTTATAGCAGAAATGAATGCAATGGGCTATCCACTTAGAAATGGGTTGCTTTGAAATGGCCTTCCCTTCTGCCCTTGCAGCAAAGCCAACTAGCAGCTGTTCAGATTTTCTGAGAGTCTTAGTCCTGTCCAAATAAAATCTAAATTGTCTGTTCATGTCCAAAGAATGCAGTATTTGTTCTCCTTTGTTTTGTGGATTTGGGAAAAAGGTAGGCAAATGAATGGACTGATTAAGGGCCAAACTAGACACCACCTTGGGCATAAAAGGATTGGTTCTGAGGAAAACCCTGTCTGCATGGAAAATAATGAAGGACCCCACTGCCATGAGGGCCTGTAATTCAGACACTCTTCTTGCTGAAGTGATGGCTAGAAGGAAGGCTGTTTTCCAAGAAAGGAATTTCAACTCTGCAGTTACAGCTGGCTCAAAAGGAGGGAGAGTGAGCTTTTCCAGTACAAAGTTAAAGTCCTAGGCTGGAGTAGGGGCTATCCTGGGGGGGTCTTAAATTTTTGGCCCCTCTGAGGAATTGCTTTAGCAGGGGGTGAGAGAAGAGGGGTGGTTCAGTATTATAATGTGCTGAAATGGCAGAGGCATGAATTTTAATAGACGAGAAGGATAGGCCCTTGTGGAGCATTTCTGTTAAGTACTGAAGAATATGAGGTAAGCTGGGCACTGTTGTGCCCATCCCGAGTCTGGCTCCAGGAACAGTATCTTTTCCACTTTTCAGCATAGGATTTTCTAGTACTAGGCCTCCTTGCCTCCAGAATGACATCTAGCACCTTCTTACTGAGGGATGCTATTGGAGAGCTCAAGGAATTAGCCAGGCTGCAAGGTTCAGGGTTTGAAGCTGAGGGTGCAGAATCTGGCCCACCTGCTGAGACAGCAGGGAAAGGGTCTGAGGCAGGTGCCATGGTTCCAGCAGTGTCATACTGTGCAAGAGGGGGTACCAGTGCTGGTGTGGCCTGTCCGGTGTAATCAGTATAGCCCTTGATTTGTCCTGTTTGATCTTTAGCAAAACCTTTGAGAGGAGAGGCAGAGGGGGAAAGGCATAAACTGAGAGGCTTTCCCAGGTAAAGGATAGGGCATCTACTTTCCAAGCTTGACTGTGGGAAGTCCTTGTGCAGAATTTGTCCAATTGGTAGTTTTATGGGGAGGCAAACAGGTCTATCTCTGGGGTCCCCCATTTGTTCCTCAAAAGGTTGAATATTTTTGTTTCCAGTTTCCATTCGTGTGGGTCCATGAGATTTCTGCTTAGGTCATCTGCCAGTGAATTTAGCTTGGCTGGCAGGAATTGAGCTTGCAGGTGCACTTGGTAGCTCAAAGCTGTGTTCCACAGAACCATGGCTAGTCTGCAGAGAGGGTACGAGTGGGTTCCTCCCTGCTTGTTTATGTACCACATAACTGTAGTGTTGTCTGTCTTTACCAATAATTGTCCTGGAAGAATGTGGTCCTTGAAGGCTGTCAGGGAATTCTGTACAGCTAACATTTCTTTTTGGTTGATATGCAGGTGCATCTGTCTCGGGTTCCATTTGCCCTGAATGCACTGCCCTGCCAAGTGAGCCCCCCATGCATAGTCTGATGCATCTGTTGTTAGGGCTTGGGTGGCAGGGGGTAGAGTGAAAGGGAGCCCCTTGTTGTGGTAGCAGGCTTCTGCCCACCAAAGGAACTCTGTCTTTATACAAGGAATGATAGGAATCGATTCCAGGTCCTGGGAATGTTGACACCATTGCAGTTTCCTCATATGCAGTCTTGCATATGGAATTAGTAGAATGCAATATGCCATGAACCCCAGGGCTTGCAGATAGCTGGGTCTTTGTGGCCAGTTGTTTGAAGTAGGTTGTTAAATAAACTTGTTTCGCTGGAGTGAGGAAAGCCATCTGGGAAGTTGTGTTCAAGCTTGCTCCCAGGAATACAATTTGTTGTCAGGGTACTAGGTGAGATTTCTTTTCATTTATGGTGTACCCCAGTGAGTTTAGAAGTTTCTTTATGAATGCCATGTGCTTTAATAGCAATTCCTGGCTTTCTGCCTGAATCAGACAATCGTCCAAGTATGGGTATATTTGAGTATTTCTCTGCCTGCAAAATGCAATGGCTGGAGCTAGACACTTCGTGAATACCCTGGGCGTAGTAGATAAGCCAAAGGGAAGTGCAGAGAACTGAAAGTGCATGGAGCCTGCCCTGAAACGTAGGTATTTCCTGCAAGATTCCCTTATTGGAATGTGCAGGTATGCTTCCTTTAAGTCTAAGGTTGCCAACCAGGCATCTTTGCCTATCATAGGAAGCAGCTGTTGAAGTGTTAGCATCTTGAATTTTGGGATTACCAAAAAAGTGTTTAGAATAGAGAGGTCCAGGATAGGATGCCAGGAGCTGTCTTTTCTGGGTACCAGGAAAAGTCTTTAATAAAAACCTTGTCCCCTTTCTTCTGCTGGAATAGGTTGAATAGCCCTGATACTTAGAAGAGAGAGAACCTGCTGTTGAGCCTCTGCCTACTGATTTGGCAATAGATCTGGCCAACCGTTTGGGGTAGGTAAGGTGTTGAAGTGGAATCTGTATCCTTGGGAAACTATATTCAAAACCCATTTGTCCTGGGTAATGAGTTCCCAGTTTTTTGCATGCAGGGTGAGCTTTCCTCCAAAGGGAGCAGGTAGTTGAGCAGGGCTTGGAAATAAGGTAAAGTCATTGTGCCATTTTTCTGTGGGGGGGGGTCTTACTACTCCCTGCTTTGGAAGTGGGAGCCCCCCACTGCTTAGGCTTGTGCGTAGCCTGAGACTGTAACCTAGGTGGTCTGCTGTTCCAGGGTTTGGACTGAGAAAGCCTGGAAGAGGCTGGAAAGGACCAATTCTTTGAAGGACAATGCCTACTAAATATGGGAGGCTGTACTTACAGGAAATCTTTAACAGTTTGCATAGATTTAGCTTTTTCCTCCATCTTTTTGAGGACTTCTTCTGCTTTGTTGCCAAACAGGCAGTCTTGGTTTAAGGGAGCATCCAGTAATTTAGCTTTAACATGATCTGGCAAGTTTTTATCCTTAAGCCATGCATGCCTTCTAAGTACAGACCCAGTGACAGCAGCCCTGCAAGATGCTTCTAGAGTCAAAACCACATTGCAAGGTATGTTTACCAACTTGTTCTGCAGAATGCATTAAATCCTGTAATTTTTTGTGTTCAGCACAGTCAAGAATCAACATCATTTTCTGTTTAAGCAGCCCCATAATATGCTGCTGATACTTTAACATATGAAACTGGGAATTTAAAGCCCTAATGGCCAAAGTAGCAGAAGTATATACCTTCTTACCCTATCTGTCCAAGGCTCAAGAATCTCTATCAGAAGGGGTAGGGTTTTTGGCAGCAGTAGCCTTAATGCCCTTTGGTCCTTGGGAAATGGTCTCTGGATCTGCAGTAGGATTCTTGAAGAGGAATTTGTGAGAGTCAGGTACCCTGTAATACATGTCAGGTTTTCTGGGAGCTGGAGGTAAACTGTCTGGGGAAATGCTAGATTCCAAGAAAGCATCATCTACAATGTCAGAACAGGAGGGATAGCTAAAGGCCTATGTTGAGGAAGGAGTAGGAATTCCCTAAGCTCCTTTTTGGAGTCAGAGTAATCCTGGCTTCCCCAGCGGAAATGCTCCCTAAGAGTGTGCAAGGTTTCACCAAAAGAGAAATCTTCTGGAGGGAAAGCAGAGGGAATGGAATCCTCTGCATCAGAATCCTCATAGGTAGAAAGGGGCAAATCTTGGTAATCAGAAGAAAAAGAAATATCAGATTCCTGATCAGAAGGAAAATCAGTTCTAGGTCTCTTAGAGGGGGAAGGCTGGCTTCCCCTAATTAAGGTAATAAGGTCTTCAGCCATTCTAAGCATTTGTTTTTTAGGCATATGGGCCTGAGCATGCGGTTTGGAAGTCGATTTTCTAGGCGTGGGTCGAGTTTTAGGCCTGGATGAAGAAGATGGCGTCAGTTTAAAATGCAAGTCTGTAGGCCTGAATACACCCTCAGAAGCTGGTGCCTGCACAGCGGCTCCGGACCCATCCAAGATAAAGACATCCGTAGTTCCATAGTCAAAGAAGCATCTGGTGGCATACCGGACTCAAAAGGGGTCTCAGTATAGGCCTGCAAATCTGAAGTAGCAGGTATCATGGGCTGCGAAAGCACCTCACTGAGTACCGGCAGACTGGCGACTAGCTTAACAGAAGCGTCATCAGAAGTTTTGGACCTATGCAGTCTGTCTCTGTCTTTGTCTTTATCCTTACATTTTTTCGGAATATCGGTAGTCGGATGGCTTACCAAAGCCATTTCTGGATAGTTAAACTGAGTACCAAAATAATTTGCTGCAAATATAGACTGACGACGAATAATTCTGGGGTTGAACAAGGCACAAAACAGACAGCGAGGGACTTCTTGGTCTGGGCCTAGGCAAGGAATGCAGTACGAATGAAAATCTTTATGAGGTATTTGCTTTCCACAGGTAATACAATTGTTAACCTTTACTGACATCGGTTAAGAGAATGAAAAAGGTCCCCAATGGGGTACTTAGCTTTTTTGAAGACTTCGGTTCTGAAACTCAAAAACGAAAATTTCAGGAGTCGGCCGACTGACACTTGCGAACTGCTTCTGCCTCGGGCACCACGCGGCAAGAAAGACTGATGTAATGGCGTCGGCTGCATGTTTTATACCCCTGACGACCTGATGTCAAGGAAGAAGAGCCAGCATCAAACGCAGGAATCCAAGACTCTGGTATTCAGGCTGGCTGAGGGCTACCTGCAGGCAAATAACCCAAATGTGATGACTGCAACAGTGAAACACAAAGAACATCAGAGGAAGACTGGGGTTTTGGAATGAGAAGATGTTTCCCATCGAATTCTGAATAATCTGTAGGCAAGTTGGGCTGTTTCCTACAGACCTGCCCAACTTGCCCCTCTTCTCAACATTTTTAGTTTTGAAATGTTTTCTTGTTTGTGGTCTGCTGGCCTCCAGTCCGACATTTGTATAAGTGCCCGAGAATGGATTCTTACTCATACATGCCATTATAAATCTCTTGTAGCTGTTCTGGAAAAGTACACTTGTGTACGCTTACCATTAAATGTAGATGTTTGAGTGTATTCACTGTTGCAGTCATCACCTGTGGGTTATCCCTGCTGTTGTAGCACTCAATGTTTTTCAGCATCAGCTGCAATCACCTGTAGTCTGATGTCAGGTCGTCAGTGCTATAAAGCAAGGCAGCTGATGTTATTACATCAGTTTTTCTTGCCCTAACCCATCAGAAGCACAAGGAAATAAGGTAAAGTGGTCCTGGTGGCGAAAAGCCACAGTGGGCAGCTTATGTCCCCCTAAGAAAAGAGGATATAAGGGGGCATGGAGGGAGGGAAACCAGGACTGCAACAGTGAATACACTCAAACATCTACATTTATGGTAAGTGTACACAACTGTACTATGTTCTTCGTGTTTCACTGTTGCAGTCATGACCTGTGAGAGGATTCCCAAAACTGAGGAAAGGGAGTGGAAGGAGAGGTTAGAGCCCTAGGCATGGGTTAGCAAGTCCTGCAAAAAGTACAGTTGTGTACACTTATCATAAATGTAGATGTTCAAGTGTATTCACTGTTGCAGTCATCACATTTGGGTTATCTGCTTGCAGGTAGCCCTCAGTCAGCTTGATTATCAAAGTCTTCGGTCCTGCGTCAGTTGCTGTTTCATCTTCCATGACGTCAGGTAGTCAGGGGTATAAAGCATGCAGCTGACACCATTACATCAGTTTTTCTTACCCCAGATGTCAGGTGTCCCCATAATGGGAAGCAATTATATACAAGGTTACACCTCCAACAAAAACTAAATACACCAGAAAGCTTTAAGCATAGTAAACAAGAATAGAGGTATAGTCAATAGAAGTCAGGGGGCTGGAGGGAGGGTAACCAGGACTGCAACAGTGAATACACTTGAACATCTACATTTATGCTAATGTACACAACTGTACTATGTTCTTCGTGTTTCACTGTTGCAGTCATCACATTTAGGTAGATTCCCAAAGCTAAGGAATGGAGGAGGCAATTAGATAGCATTAGGACCAGCTATAAGGCTTGCAAGACTGCAGTGGCAAAGCCAGCCCTGGATTTAGAAAAAATTAGCAAGTGGTAATGCTTGGTGAAGATATGTACAGAGCTCCAGGTAGTAGCTTCCACGATGTCCCTGATAGGGACACCTTTGAGAAAGGCTGTAGAGGTAGATGCAGCCTGGTGGAATGAGGTCTTATCCCTTGTGGGGTAGGTTTTCCATGGTGCTTATAGCAGAAATGAATGCAATGGCCGATCCACTTAGAAATGGTTTACTTTGAAATGGGCTTCCCCTCTGCCCCTGCAGCAAATGCAACCAGCAGCTGTTCAGATTTCCTGAGAGGCTTAGTCCTATCCAAGTAAAATCTATGTTGTCTGTGCATGTCCAAGGAGTGCAGTATTCATTCCCTTTTGTTCTGTGCATTAGAAAAGAAGGTTGACAAAAAAATGGACTTATTAAGGGCCACACCGGATACCACCTTGGGCATAAAGGAAGGATTGGTCCTGAGGGACACCCTATCCGCATGAAAGATGATAAAAGGCTCCACTGCCATGAGGGCCTGTAATTCAGACACCCTTCTTGCTGAAATAATGGCTAGAAGGAAGGCTGTTTTCCAAGAAAGGAATTTCAACTCCGCATTTGCAGCTGGCTCAAAGGGAGGTAAAGTGAGCTTTTCCAATACAAAGTTAAGGTCCCAGGCTGGAGTAGGGGCTCTCCTGGTTTTACATTTTTGGCCCCTCTGAGGAATTGCTTCAGCAGTGGATGAGAGAAGAGAGGTGGCTCTGTATTGTAATGTGCTGAAATGGCCGAGGCATGAAATTTGATGGAAGAAAAGGAAAGACCCTTGTGAAGCATCTCAGTTAAGTATAGAAGAATATGCAGTAAATTGGGCACTCCTGTGCTTATCCCCTGAGTTTGGCTCCAGAACAGAATCTTTTCCATTTTTCAGCATAGGATTTTCTAGTACTAGGCCTCCTTGCCTCCAGAATGACATCCATCACTTGCTTACTGAGGGATGGTAACAGAGAGATCAGGCAATTAGCCAGGCTGCAAGATTCAGGGTTTGAAGCTGTGGCTGCAGAATCTGGCCCTCCTGCTAGGACAGCAGGGCAGGGGTCTGAGGCAGGTGCCATGGTTCCAGCAGTGTCACACTGCGCAAGAGGGGGTACCAGTGTTGGCGTGGCCAGTCTGGTGCAATCAGTATTGTACTTGGTTTGTCCTGTTTGATCTTTAGTAGCACTTTGAAGAGGAGAGGCAGAGGGGGAAAGGCATAAACTGATACGTTTTTCCAAGTGAAGGACAGGGCATCCACTTTCCAAGCTTGATTGTGGGGAGTCCTTGGTGCAGAATTTGTCCAATTGGTAGTTAAGAGGGGAGTCAAACAGGTCTATCTCTGGGATCCCCCATTTTTTTCTCAACATGTTGAATATCTTTGTTTCCAGTTTCCACTCGTGTGGGTCCATGAGATTTCTGCTTAGGTCGTCTGCCAGTGTATTTAACTTGCCTGGCAGGAATTAAACTTGTAGGTGCACTTGGTAGCTCAAGGCTGTGTTCCACAGAGCCATGGCTAATCTGCAGAGAGGGTATAAGTGGGTCCCCCCTGCTTGTTTATGTACCACATAACAGTGGTGTTGTCCGTCTTTACCAATAATTGTCCTGGAAGAATGTGGTCCTTGAAGGCTGTCAGAGCATTCTGTACAGCTAACATTTCTTTTTGACTGATATGCAGGTGCATTTGATTTGGGTTACATTTGCCCTGAATGCACTGCCCTGCCAAGTGAGCCCCCCATGCATAACCTGATGCATCTGTTGTTAGGGCTTGGGCAGCAGGGGGTAGAGTGAATGGCAGTCTCTTGTTTTGGTGGCAGGCCTCTGCCCACCAAAGGAACTCTATCTTTAGACAAGGTATGATAGGAATCACTGATTCTAGGTCCTGAGAATGTTGACACCATAGGCTTTTTAGATACCATTGTAATTTCCTCATATACAGTCTTGCATATGGAATCAGTAGAATGCAAGAGGTCAAGAACCCCAGGGCTTGCAGTATTTTCCTTGCAGATAGCTGAGTCATTGTGGCTAGTAGTTTGAAGTAGGCTGTCAAATGTACTTGTTTCTCTGGTGTGAGGTAGGCCATCTGGGAAGTTGTATTCAAACTTGCTCCCAGAAATACAATTTGTTGACAGGGTACCAGGAGTGATTTCTTTTCGTTTATGGTGTACCCCAGACAAGTTAGCACCCTTTGTATAAAAGCCAGATGATTTATTAGTATGTCCTGGCTTTCTGCCTGAATTAGACAATCGTCCAGGTATGGGTATATTTGAATATTTCTTTGTCTGCAAAATGCAATGACTGGAGCTAAGCACTTTGTGAATACCCTGGGAGCAGTATATAAGCCAAAGGACAGTGCAGAGAACTGATAGTGCATGTAGCCTGCTCTGAAGCGTAGGTATCTTCTGCAAGATTCCCTTATTGGGATGTGCAGGTAGGCTTCCTTTAAATCCAGTGTTGCCAACTAGGCATTTTTGCCTTGCATGGGAAGCAGCTGATGAAGAGTTAGCATTTAGCATTTTGGGATTTCCAAAAAAGTGTTTAGGATAGACAGAATAAGACGCCAGGAATTGTCTTTTCTGGGTACCAGGAAAAGTCTTTAGTAGAAATCTTGCCCCCATTCTTCTTCTGGGATGTTGCATAGCCCTGATGCTTAGAAGAGAGAGAACTTGCCTTTGAGCCTCTGCCCACTGATTTGAGGGTAGGTCTGGCCAACCGTTTGGGGTTGATAAGGAGTGGAAGTGGAATCTGTATCCTTGGGAAACTATATTTAAAACCCATTTGTCTTGGGTAATGAGTTCCCAATTTTATGCATGCAGGGCGATCTTTCCCCCTAAAGGAACAGTCAGTTGAGCAGGGCTTGGAAGGTTTAAAGTTAAGTCACTGTGACAGTTTATCATAAGGGGGTGTCTTACTACTCCCAGTTTTGGAGCCCCCCACTGCTTAGGCCTCTGAGTACCTTGGGACTGAAGCCTGGGTGTTCTGCCAGTTCTGGGTTTGGACTGAGAAGGCCTGGAAGAGGCAGGAAAGGACCAATTCTTAGAAGGCCAATGCCTACTAAATCTTGGAGGCTGTACTTGCAGGAAATCTTTAACAGTTTTCATAGATTTAGCTTTTTCCTCCATCTTTTTAAGTACTTCTTCTGCTTTGTTACCAAACAGGCAGTCTTGTTTTAAGGGAACATCCAGTAATTTAGCTTTAACATGATCTGGCAAAGATTGCTCCTTAAGCCAAGCATGCCTTCTAAGTACAGACCTAGTGACAGCAGCCCTGCAAGATGCCTCTAATGAATCAAAACCACATTGCAAAGTATGTTTTCCAAATTGTTCAGCAGACTGCATTAAATCCTGCAATTCTTTACTTTCAGCACAGTCAGGAATCAACATAATTTTCTGTTTAAGCAATCCAATAATATGTTGCTGATACTTTAACATATGAAACTGGCAGTTTAAGGCCCTAATGGCCAAAGTTGCAGAAGTGTATACCTTCTTACCCCATCTATCCAGGGCTCTAGAATCTCTAATAGAGGGGGTAGGGTTTTTGGCAGTAGTAGTAGCCTTAATGCCCTTGGGTCCCTGTGAAACGGTCTCAGGATCTGCAGTAGGATTTTTAAAGAGGAACTTGTGGGAGTCAGGTACCCTGTAATACCTGTCAGGTTTTCTGGGAGCAGGAGGTAAAGAGTCAGGAGCCAGGCTAGATTCCGAGAAGGCATAATCTACAATGTCCAGTACAGGAGGGATGACTAAAGGCCTATGTTAAGGTAGGAATAAGAATTCCCTAAGCCTCTTTTTGGAGTCAGAGTAATCCTGGCTTTCCCAGCGGAAATGCTCCCTAAGAGTATGCAAGGTTTCACCAAAAGAGAAATCCTCTGGAGGGAAAGCAGAGGGTATGGAGTCCTCTGCATCAGAATCCTCATAGGAAGATAAGGACAACTCCTGGTCATCAGAGAAAACAGAAATTTCAGAATCCTGATCAGAAGAATCAGAAGGAAAATCAGTCCTAGGTCTCTTAGAGGGAGAAGGGTGGCTTCCCCTGATTAGAGGAATAAGGTCTTCAGCCATTCTTATCATTTGTTTTTAGGTACAGGGGCCTGACCATGCGGTCTGGGTGTCAGTTTTCTAGGCATTGATCGAGTTTTAGGCCTTGAAGAAGAAGATGGCATCAGTTTAGTATGCAAATCAGTTGGCCTGAATACACCCTCAGAAGCCGGTGCCTACATAGCGGCTCCGGACCCATCCAAGGTAGAGACATCCACAGGTTCCACAGTTGAAGAAGCATCTCGTGGCATACCGGACTCCGAATGGGTCTTAGTAGAGGCCTGCAAATCTGAAGTAGTGGGTATCAGGGACTGCGAAAGTGCCTTACTGAGTACCAGCGAACTGGCGACTAGCGTAGAAGCTTCGTCGGCAGCTTTGGACCTATGCGGTCTGTCTCTGTCTTTATCTTTGCGTTTTTTCAGAATGTCGGTAGTCAGGTGGCTTATTGAAGCCATTTCTGGATAATTGAACTGAGTACCAAAATATTTAGATGCGAAAATGAACTGACAACGAATAGTCTGAGGTTTGAATAAGGCACAAAACCGACAGCGAGGTATGTCGTGGTCTGGGCCTAGGCAAGGATTGCAGTACGAATGAAAATCTTTATGAGGTATTTGCTTTCTGCAAGAAATACAATTGTTAACTTTTACTGACATTGGTTTAGAGCAAGAAAAAGGATCCCCAACGGGGTACTTAGCTTAGTTGAAGACTTCGGAGCTGAAACTCGAAAACGAATATTTTAGGAGTCGGCCGACCGGCACTTGCAAACTGCTTCTGCTTCGGGCACCGCACGGCAAGAAAGATTAATGTAATGGCGTTGGCTGCATGATTTATACCCTGACTACCTGACATCATGGAAGATGAGACAGCAACCGACGCAGGACCTAAGACTTTGATAATCAGGCCGACTGAGGGCTACCTGCAAGCAGATAACCCAAATGTGATGACTGCAACAGTGAAACACGAAGAACATCTGCAGAGGTAAACCCTGCCCTAGACTTAGAAAAAAGAGGTAGGTGGTAATGCTTTGTAAAGGTATGGACAGAGGTCCGGGTGGCAGCTTCCAAGATGTCCCTGGTGGGGACTACTCTGAGGAAGGCTGTGGAAGTGGAGGCTGCCCTACTGGAATGCGTACGTATAGACTTAAGGGGGGATTTTCCATGTAGTCTGTAGCAGAAATGGATACAGTGTGATATCCATTTGGAAATGGTTTTCTTGGAAATTAGTTCCCCTCTGCCACTGGGGCAAAGCTAACAAGCAGCTGGTCTGTTTTTCTGAAGGGTTTAGTATGGTCCAGGTAGTATCTGAGTTGTCTGTGCACATCTAGCAAGCAAATAATTCTTTCCCCCTTGTTTTCAGGGGTGGGACAGAAGGTGGGTAGGTGTATGGCCTGGTTGAGGGTCGCATCAGATACCACCTTGGGCATAAAGTTCATAGGTTCATCGGTTCATACTAGGCTATCTGCCCTGGGGCAATTATAAGCCTAGCCCGATTCTGTATGGCTTACGCCACCCCTTGATTTGAGTATACTGTGCCCTTTTTAAGGTTTAGTTTACTGTGCCTATGTCTAATAGTGACACGGGAGTAATCCCTAGGACAAACCTACGATCCCCCATCCACCTATCGAGATTCTTCTTGAAGAGATTCGGTGAGGTGCTCTCCCTCACATGAACTGGAATTCTATTCCAGAGCGAAGGGAGCCTCTGGGTTATGAACCTGTCCCTCCAGCAAGTTCTATTTATTTCTGTGCTGAGGTTCAAGTCCCTCGAGCATGGGGCTCTAAGGGATTTAGATTTACTGAGGTGGAGCATGTCCATTAATTCTGGATTTGACATAGCTTTGTATGTCAGGCATAGATCGCCTCGAAGTAGGCGGTATGCAACTGAGTAGAGCTGGAGTTTTTTTAACCAAGCAGCATATGGCATCTGTTTGAGACCCTTGATCCTCTTGGTGAGATACTTTTGGGGTCTTTCTAATTGCTAAAGGTGTCGGGTAAGGTACATCCCAAAAGGGGCATTGTATTCTATGATGGGCCTGATGAGGGATGAATAAAGGGGCACGATTACCTCTCTTGATCTAGATGTGAAACCCTTCGTGATGAGGTGGGCTATGTAGAAGGTCTTTCTAACCACTTTGGCAATGTGGTTTTCAGAGGAGAGATTGCTATCAACTTGGGTCCCCAGGTCCCATATAACTTTCTCTGTACTTAATGGGTCTCCGCCTATGTGGAGGGGTTAGTCCTCAGGGAGACCCTGTCTGCATGGAAAATGATGAAGGACTCAACAGCCATGACTGCCTGAAGTACTGAAACCCTTCTGGCTGAGATGATAGCTAGTAGGAAGGAAGTCTTCCAGGAGAGGTATTTCAATTCTGCTGAAGCAGCAGGTTCGAATGGAGGTAAGGTTAGTTTTTCTAAAACATAATTCAGGTTCCAGGCTGGCGTGGGAGGTCTGATATTAGAAGCCCATCTGAGGAACTGTTAAATCAAAGGATGTGAGAAGAGGGGTAGGTCTGAATCAAAATGGGCTGAAATGGCTGAGGCATGGATTTTAATAGAAGAGAAGGAGAGGCCACTATTGAGTAACTCGGCTAGGTAATCCAAGATAAGAGGGATGGAAGGATGTGAGGTACTGGCCCCTCTGGACTGGCTCCTGGAGCAGAATCTTTTCCATTTCCCTGCGTAACATTTTCTGGTGCTGGGCCTTCTGTCCTCTGTGATAATGTCTAGGACCTATTTGCTTAACAGGGACCCCTTGTTTGCTTTTAAAGTATTAGCCATGCTGAAAGATTGAGAGTCTGCAAGTCTGGGTGCAGTATCTCCCTCCCACCTAGGTCAAGAGGTCTGAGATCAGGGGAAGCTGTCTGGGGGGCTGTAATGTCAGGCTGCGCAGTAAGGGGTACCAATGCTGTCTGCGCCAATCAGGAGCAATGAAGATGGCTTTTGGTCTCTCCTCCCTTATTTTGATCAGTACCTTGGGAATAACTCGACACCGTAAAACTCCACTGCCAATCATGAGTGGACAGGTGATCCACTGCGGCCTACTTTGAAGCGAAGGTATCTTCTGCAAGATTCCCTGATTGGGATATGCAGGTAAGCTTCTTTTAAATCTAGAGTTGCCAACCAGGCATCTTTGCCTAGCATAGGAAGTAACTGGTGAAGAGTCAGCATCTTGAATTTGGAATGTCCAGAAATGTGTTTAGAGTAGACAGGTCCAGAATTGGATGCCATGATTTGTCTTTTCTGGGTACCAGGAAAAGCCCGAAATAGGAACCTTGTCCCTTTTCCTCTTCTGGTACTGGTTGAATAGTCCCGTTGTTTAAGAGGGAAAGTACTTGTTTCTGAGCCTCTGCCCACTGATTTGGGGGCAGGTCTGGCCACCCGTTTGGTGTTGGCAATGTGTGGAAATGAAATCTGTATCCCTGGGACACTATATTTAAAACCTATTTGTCCTGGGTTATGAGTTCCCAGTTTTTTGCATGAAGAGCAATCTTTCCCCCCAAAGGGGCAGCTAAAAGGTAAGTGTTTGGTAATTTTAAAGGAAAGTCATTGAGACTGTTTACCATAGGGGGGTGTCTTGTTATTTCCAGATTTGGAAGTGGAGGCCCCCCATTGCTTAGTTCTGAGAGTCCCTTGGGACTGAAAGCTGGTGCTTTTGATGTGTCTGGGTTTGGCTTGAGTGGAGCTGGAAGGAGCTGGAAAGGACCAGTTCTTAGTAGGCCAGTGCCTACTAAATCTTGGAGGTTGCACTTGTAAGAAATATTTTACAGTTTGCATAGATTTAGCTTTATCTTCCATCTTTTTTAGAACTTCTTCAGCCTTATTGCCAAACAGACAGTCCTGATTTAAAGGAGCATCCAACAATTTTGCTTTAACATGATCAGGCAGAGATTGCTCCTTAAGCCAAGCATGCCATCTAAGCACAGACCCAGTAACAGCAGCCCTGCAAGAGGCCTCTAAAGAATCAAAACCACATTGAAAAGTATGTTTTCCAACTTGTTCAGCAGAATGCAATAAATCCTGTAAATCTTTATTTTCCACACAGTCAGAAATCAACATCATTTTCTGTTTAAGCAGTCCTATAATATGCTATTGATATTTTAGCATATGAAATTGGCAGTTTAAAGCCCTGATTGCCAAGGTTGCAGAAGTATAAACCTTTTTACCCCATCTATCCAGCACCCTGGAGCCTCTATCAGAAGGGGTAGGATTTTTAGCAGTAGAAGTCTTAATGCCCTTGGGCCCCTGAGAAATGGTTTCTGGATCCGCAACAGGATTTTTGAAAAGGGACTCAGGAACCCTGTAATATCTGTCAGGTTTACTAGGAGCCAGAAGCAGGGAATCAGGGACCATACTGGATTCCGAAAACACATCATCAACAATATCTAGTACAGGAGGTATAACCAAAGGTCAATGCTGATTCAGAAGAAGGAAATCCCTAAGCCTCTTTTTAGATTCAGAAAATTCCTGACTTTCCCAGTGGAAATGCTCCCTTAAGGTATGTAAAGTTTCCCCAAAAGAAAAGTCCTCAGGGGGGGGGAGCAAAGGGAATGGAATTCTCTGCATCAGAATCCTCATAAGTAGGAATGGACAAATCCAGGTCATTGGAAGAATTAGAAGAAACAGAGTCCTGATCAGAAGATTCATAGTCAAGCTCAGTCCTAGGCCTCTTAGTAGGGGGGGGGGGGATTGACTACCCCTGATTAGAGTAATAAGATCTTCAGCCATTTTGATCATTTGTTTTTTAGGCATAAGGGCCTGAACATGTGGCCTGGACGCTGTTTTTTTAGACATAGATCAAGATTTAGGCCTTAGAATAGAAGGTGGAGTCGGTTTAATATGCAAGTCTGTAGGCCTGAATATACTGTCAGAAGGCCGTGCCTGCACAGCAGCTCTGAACCCATCCAAGGTAGAGACATCCGCGGGTTCCATAGGTGAAGCATCTCGCAGCATACCAGACTCCAAATGGGTCTCAGTAGAGGCCTGCAAGGCGAAAGTAGTGGGTATCAGGGGCTGCGAAAGCACCTCACTGAGTACCGGCAAACTGGCGACTGGCTTAGGAGAAGCGTCGTCAGCAGTTTTGGACCTCGACGGCCTGTCTTTGTCGTTATCTTTGCGTTTTTTTCTGAATTCCAGTAGTTGGATGGCTAACCAATGTCATTTCTGGATAATTAAACCGAGAACCGAAATATTTAGAGGCAAAAATGTACCGACGACGGATAGTGCGCTGATTAAATAAAGCACAAAACTGACAGCAAGGTACGTTGTGGTCAGGGCCTAGGCAAGGAATACAGTACAAATGAAAATCTTTATGAAGTATTTGCTTTCCACAAGTAATGCAATTATTAACTTTTACTGACATCGGTAAGGAGCAAGAAAAGTTTCCCCAACAGGGTACTTAGCTTTAAGTTAAAGACTTCGGTTCTGAAACTCAAAAACGAAAATTTCTGGAGTCGGCCGAACAGCACTTGTGAACTGCTTCTGCTTTGGGCACCGCATGGCAAGAAAGACTGATGTAATAGCATCAGCTGCATGTTTTATACCCCTGATGACCTGACGTCATGGAAGAAGGGATAGCAACCGACGCAGGACCCAAGACTTTGTTAATCAGGCTGACTGAGGGCAACCTGCCAGCAGATTACCCCAAATGTAATGACTGCAACAGTGAAACATGAAGAACATCTCAGCCCTTATACATGGGATCAGAGGGAGAGAGGTCTCTAGAGACAGAGAGTGCTGACACCAAAGGTTCTTTAGATACCACTGAAGTTTCCTCATGTGAAGCCTGGCCAGAGGGATTAGAAGGATACAAGATGCCATGTACCTAGGGCTTGCAGGAATTTCCTCCCAGTGAGGTGACTTCTCGAAGCCAGCTGGGTAAAGTAGAGAGGCAGGAAGCTCTGCTTTTCTGGGGATAGGAAGGCCATTTGGGGTACTGTGTTTAGCAGAGCTCCTAAGAAAATAATTTTTCTTGTGGGAGTTTGCTTTGATTTCATCTCATTGATGGTGAACCCTAGGGAAGTTAGGAGGGATTTGATAAAGAGAAGGTCCCGGAGCAGCTTTTCTTTGACCTCGGAATGAGGCAGTTGTCCAGGTAAGGGTAAATCTGTATATTTCTCTGTCTGCAAAATGCTATGGCCGGGGCTAAGCATTTGGTGAATACTCTGGGTGCAGTAGAGAACCCAAAGGGCAGCACAGAAAACTGAAAATGTTGTGATTCTGCTCTAAAGCATAGAAATTTTCTGCAGGATTCCCTTATGGGGATGTGGAGGTAGGCATATTTTAGGTCTGGGGTCACTAGCCAGGCATTTTTTGTCAGCATAGGCAGCAGCTGCTGCAAAGTTAGCATTTTGAATCTGGGGACCACCAGGGAGGTGTTCAGAATGGATACATCCAGGATGGGGAGCCAAGTGCCCTCTTTTCTGGGAACAAGAAATATCTGGAATAAAAGCCTTTGCCTGTTTGTTCTGAGGGGACAGGTTCTACTGCCCTCAGGATATGAGAGTTTGGACCTGTTTTAATGCCTCTGGCTACTGATTTGGAGGCAAGTCTTTGTATCCTCTTGGAATTGGGAGTTCGCTGAAGGAGAATTTGTACACCTGAAAAATTATCTTTAAGACCCATTGGTCCTTTGTTACAGAAAGCCAATTTTCTTAAAAGAGGGAGAGCCTTCCTCCTAGCTTCTGGTGAGTGAAGGGAGGGCAGAGGGGGGATGGGGAGTAATTTTGAGTTTTTTGCCATAGAAGCGTGGCTTAGAACTCCCTGCCTTTAGGGTGGAAGAGGTCCACTGTTTGCTTCTCTGCTGGCCCTGGGATAGGGGCCTGGATGGTCTGTCCCTGTGGGGCTTACCTTGGCCCTGTCTGCTAGGTGAAGGGAATGACCAGTGCTTAGAGGGGAAGTTCCTGCTGAACCTGGAAGGATGACCCTGAAAGAAATCTTTTACTGTTTGCATAGATTTTGCTTTGTCTTCCGTCTTTTTAAGCACCTCTTCTGCTTTCACTCCAAATAAGCAGTACTTATCCAGGGTTGCATCAATAAGGTTAGACTTGACATGATCAGGAGAGGTTGTTCCTTCAGCCATGCATGTCTCCTAATGACAGATCTTGACACTGCTGCCCTGCTAGTGGCTTCTAGGGTGCCATATCCAAGGTGTAATGAGTGTCTGACCACTTGACAAGCAGAGTGCAGTAAATCTGTTAACTCTTTTGAATTGACACAGTCAGAAAAGGTAGAAATCTTTTGTTTTAATAGTTCCAAAGTGTGTTGTTAATATTTTAACATTTGGAATTGACAGTTGAGTGCTCTGATAGCTAAGGTTACAGAGGTGTATACTTTTTTACCCCATCTGTCCAGAGCTCTGGAATCCTTGTCAGAAGGAATAGGATTCTTGACAGAACTAGTCTTCACTCCTTTAGGTCCCTGTGTAATGACCTGTGGATCTGCAGCAGGATTTCTGTACAGGTATTTGTGAGAATCCGGTACTCTGTAATACCTGTCAGGTTTACTGGGAGCAGATGAAAGGGCACCAGGGGCTATGATGAATTCATGGAAAACATCATCCACCACTTCTAAAATAGGGGGGATGGCCAGGGGTCTGTGGTGGGGCAGGTCCAGAAACTCTCTAAGTCTTTTCTTAGACTGGGGAAGTCCTGAGATTCCCATTGGAAATGTTCCCTGAGGGTGTGAAGGGTTTTCCCAAAGGAAAGATCCTCTGGAGGGGAGGCAGAAGGGATGGATTCCTCTGCATCTGAATCCTCATAAGCAGTCAGAGGTTGCTGTTCTTCTTCAAAATCTGAATAATTGGATTCCTCAGAATCCTGTTCTGTCATAATTTCTGGAGAAGGGTGCCTTTTCCTGTTAGAAGTTGTGGCCTGACTACGCCGGATAAGGGTGATGATATCCTCCACTATTTTAAGCATTTGTGCTTGGGGTGGTAGAGCAGAAGCAAGATGGCTAGAAGCAGATTTTCTAGGAGTGGTCTGGCTTCTAGGCCTGAGAGAATCTGTCAGTCTAAGAGAAATGGTAGTCGGATGAGAAGACATCAGTTTTTGTCTAGATTCGGTAGTGTGAAAGGCCTCCTCGGAAGCCGGTGCCTGGGTCACGGCTCCGGACCCAACTGAGCCATAGACAGCCAAAGGCTTGGAAGACGAAGAAGATTTCTGCAGCATACCGGACTCTGAAAGGGTCTCGGAACAGGCCTGCGTAGTTAATGAATAGGGCATCAGGGGCTGCGAAACACCTCACTGAATTCCGGAGAACTGATGACTTGCTTAGCGGTAGAGTTGTCGGAAGGCTTAGCCTTGTGAGGTCTGTCTCTATCTTTATCTCTGCATTTTTTCAGAATATCCACTGATTGTTGGCTGACGGCCACCATATCGGAATGCGAAGACGGAACACGAAAATAACGGTCTACAATAAGAACTCTACAGTGAATGGTTCTCACATCAAAGAGGGCACAGAACTGGCACTGGAGACCGTCGTGGTCTGGGCCTAAATAAATCACGCAGTAAGAATGGAAGTCTCAGTGTGGGATCTTCTTTCCATAGGTGAGACAATTGTTAGCTTTTTCGGTCATCGGTTAGTACAAAAAGAAAAGGGTCCCCAATGGGGTACTTAGCTTTAGACGTTTTCAGCTGAAATTCAAACTCTGGTAGCGACCGACCGGCATTCGTGCGAACTGCTTCTGCTATAGGCTCTACATCAAGAAAGACTGATGTAATGATGTTCGCTGCCTTGCTTTATAGCACTGACGACCTGACGTCAAGACTACAGGCGACGGCAGACGATGCAAAAAAAACACTGACTCTTTTATTTGGGCCGGCCAAGGGCTACCACAGCAGGGATAACCCACAGGTGATGACTGCAACCTTCTTAGGGGCAGATACTTTCCTGATGGCAACAACAATTGCTCAGAAGCTTGCACAATGGCCTGCAGCCTCCTTTGTGACAGCCATACTTGTAGTGTGGTCTCCCTGCTTCTTTGAAGAGAAGTACTTGAAATGTTAACCCTTGTATGGGACCTGTGATCCAAAGTCATACAAGCTTTACAGGTCTATATAAGGCATGTTCCAGGAAATAAACACTGTTTCCCTGGAAATTTCACTAGCAAAGCAAAAAACACGGCAGAAAGATGAAAAGAAGTGCAACAAAGAAAAATACGCTTTTCCAACGTGGCATTTATCTTTCTCTGGGGCCAGAACCATATTAAGGGACTGCAGACTTTAGATGTGCATACACCTGTACTAAAAGGAAGGGAAGATACAGTGGCCAGACTGTCTTTTTTTATTTTTTACCCCTTGCATTACGGAAAAAATCAGTCCACGCCTGAGATGCAGAGCTCTGACATTCAGGCCTACTGGGTGGATGTTTGCCGGAGACTAATTCTCATATATCAGGAAATCAACTGAAACAGCAATCTATATGAAAAATACATTTTCTTTATTCTCAATATTTAGCCCCCCCTCACCAAGTTGGTCACATTATCATCTTAGGTGGTCCATCAAACTTACAGTTCTTGTCAGATATGATCCTTCTGGCTCGAGAAGAAAATACAACACACCTCCAGACATCATGCAAACAGACCAAGTGAGGGCATATACAGCTCTACATGTAAAGGGGGTTGACGGGGGGGGGGGTACCCTGCTGGAAGCCTGCAGATTCAAAGACATCACACATAAATGTAGTACACATTTCACTTGTAAACATGAAATAACATACCAATATTTTAAGAATACATCTGCTGTATCTAATAAAGAATACTATATGTATTAAATCTCTAACAGTTGAATCTCAAGAAGTTACTACCATCAAGGGAGGAGCCAAAGGACTGCATAAACACTCATCTCACATAAACACTCACCTCAGATAGCCAAGTTTGACTTCCTAAAAATAGCTAGACTCCTGGAGTCACAGTTAAAACAGTACTGGTGATGATGTGCAGTGGCTACAGCACAGATATTTGTGATGGGTACATTAATGGCCTGATGGCACAAAATAATGTAAGCTGGCAGTTCACTTGGAAAATGTCTGCTTGGTAACTGTAAGCTATTCCTTTCTTGATGCAACAGAGGAAATAAGTCTGCATTCTTGAACTCCTGTACCTGCTTTAGGTAGCACCTGAGATGTACATAGTACAGTTGTGTACCTACCATAAATGTAGATGTTCGAATGTATTCACTGTTGCAGTCATTACAATTGGGTTATCCTGCTGGCAGGCTACCCACAGTTGGCCTGAGTTCCAAAGTCTAGGTCTGGCGTCGGTTGCTGTCGCCTCTTCCCTGACGTCACTGCGCCAGGGGTATAAAAGATGCAGCCGACGCCATTTTCTTCAGTTTTTCTTGCCCCAGATGTCAGGTGCCCCTAAAATGGTAGGCTAAATTATGCCAATAAGCATGCATGCACAAAAAACAACTTTTCCTTCATCTACAAGCAAATACACCACATAGGTTGTATAGAGTAGGAAAGTACAGATAGGTCCCAGCAAGGAAAAAAGGGGGGATGGTGGGAGGGTAACCTGGACTGCAACAGTGAATACACTCGAACATCTACATTTATGGTAGGTACACAACTGTACTATGTTCATCGTGTTTCACTGTTGCAGTCATTACAATTTGGTTGAATCCCAAAGCTAAGGCTGGGAGGCTGGAGCTAAATAGGATTAGGAGAGGCTATCAGGCCCTGCAGAACTGCAGTGGCAAAGCCTGCCCTGGATTTAGAGTAGAGAGGTAGGTGATAGTGCTTTGTAAAGGTATGCACTGAACTCCAAGTTGCAGCCTCTAAGATGTCTTTGGTTGGTACTCCTCTGAGGAAGGCTGCTGAAGTGGCTGCTGCTCTGGTTGAATGTGGCCTAATGCCCTTAGGCACTGATTTGCCATCTGTGAATAGCAGAAACGAATGCAATGGCCTATCCATTTTGAAACAGTCTGTTTTGAAATAGGCTTTCCTTGTGATGCTGCAGCATATGCCACTAGAAGTTGTTCAGTCTTTCCGAAAGCTTTGGTTCTGTCCAAGTAGAAACGTAGCTGTCTGTGAATGTCCAAAGTATGCAGAATTCTCTCACCCTTATTCTGTGGGTTTGGATAAAAAGTAGGAAAATGAATTGTTTGGTTAAGGGCCACACTGGACACTATCTTAGGCATAAATATAGGGTTTGTCCTCAGCGAAACCCTGTCAGGACAGAAAATGATAAAAGGTTCCACAGCCATGAGTGCCTGTAACTCTGAGACTCTTCTAGCGGAGGTTATTGCTAGGAGCAGAGCTGTTTTCCAGGATAAGAATTTTATATCAGTTGCAGAGACTGGCTCAAACGGAGGCAGTGTGAGTTTTTCCAGGACATAGTTGAGGTCCCATGCAGGTATTAGTGCTCTCCTTGGAGGTCTTATGTTTTTGGCCCCTCAGAGGTATTGCCTTAGTAACGGATGAGAAAAAATAGGTGGTTCTGTATTGTAATGAGCTGAAATGGCAGAGGCATGAATTTTAATTGATGAAAAGGAAAGGCCTTTATCCAGCATCTCAGTTAAGTATTGCAAAATCTGAGGAATATTTGGAACAATCGTGTCAATACCTTGTGCTTGGTTCCAAGCACAGAATCTCTTCCATTTGTCTGCATAAGATTTTCTGGTGCTAGGCCTCCTGGCCTCCAAAATAACATCCATCACTGCTTTAGAGAGAGGTGTGTCTTGAGAGGCTACATTATCTGCCATGCTGCCAGGTTTAAGGTCTGGAGTTGGCTGTGCAGTATCTGACTGTCTTGTTGGGTTAATAAGTGAGGAATTTGAGGTAATGTCCAGGCTGGGCAGTGAGACAAGCTCTTTAGTATTGGGTACAAGTGCTGGCGGGGCCAGTCTGGGGCAATCAGTATAATTTTTGGTTTCTCTTGTCTGACCTTGAGGAGTACCTTGGGGAGGAGAGGCAGAGGAGGATAGGCATATACTGTTACATTTTTCCAGCTGAAAGATAGAGCATCCACTTTCCATGCTTGCTTGTGATAAGTCCTTGTGCAGAAACTTTGTAGTTGGTAGTCGTGCGGGGAGGCAAATAGGCTATGTCCGGGCATCCCCAGGTCCTTGTTATCATGCTGAAGACTTGTGGATCCAATTTCCACTCGTGGGGATCCATTAGGTTTCTGCTTAGTTCGTCTGCCAGAGTATTTGACCTTCCTGGCAGGAATTGTGCTTGTAGATTTACTTGGTAAGTCAGTGCTGTCTTCCACAAGTTCATGGCTAGCCTGCAGAGGGGGTAGGAATGTGTGCCTCCCTGCTTGTTTATGTACCACATGACTGTAGCATTGTCCATCTTTATTAGTAGTTGTCCTGGATGAAGTAGATCCTTGAAGGCTGTCAGGGCATTCTGAACGGCTAGGATCTCTTTTTGATTGATATGTAGATGCATTTGACTTGCTGACCATGTGCCCTGAATACATCTTCCTGCCATATGGGCCCCCCAGGCATAACCTGATGCATCTGTTGTCAATGTCTGCCAGGCTGTGGGTAAGGAGAATGGCTGTCCCGTGTTGTGGTGACAGGCTTTTGCCCACCATCGAAACTCCTGTTGCAGGCAGGGAATGAGGGTAATTATTGCTTCCAGGCTGTGGCAATGTTGAGTCCAAACACTTTTTAGATACCATTGAAGTTTCCTCATATGCAGTCTTGCATATGGAATTAGCAGAATGCAGAACGCCATGAAAACCAAGGCCTGCAGAATTTTTCTTGCAGATAACTGGGTCTTTGTTGCCAACATTTTGAAATAAGTAGCCAGTTCTCTGTTTGTCTGGTGTGAGATAAGCCATCTGGGCAGTTGTATTTAAGCTTGCACCCAGGAATATTATCTCTTGAGAGGGTACGAGTTTTGATTTCTTTTCGTTTACTGTGTACCCTAGAGTTGTCAGTAATCTTTTTACAAACGCCAGATGCTGTAGTAGAATGTCCTTGTTCTCCACTTGAATAAGGCAGTCGTCCAAGTAAGGATATATTTGTATTCCTCTTTGTCTGCAAAATGCAATTACTGGTGCCAGGCACTTTGTGAAGACCCTGGGCGCCAAAGGGCAGTGCAGAGAATTGGTAGTGCATTGAGCCAGCTTTGAATCTGAGGTATCTTCTGCATGTTTGTCTGATTGGGACATGCAGATATGTCTCTTTTAGATCTAAAGTCACAAGCCAAGCCTTCTTGCCCAACATGGGCAGAAGCTGCTGTACAGTCAACATTTTGAATTTTGGAATATCCAGATATGTGTTTAGAATAGATAGGTCCAGTACTGGTCTCCAGGCTTTGTCTTTTCTGGGTACCAAGAACAGTCTTGAATAGAATCCGTGACCCTGCTCTTGTTCTGGTACTTGTTGAATAGCCCTCATGTTCATGAGGGATGAAACTTGTTTCTGTGCCTCTGCCCATTGATTGTGTGGCAGGTCTGGCATACCGTTTTGCCTTATTTTTTTGCATTTTTTTTGGTGTATACAGAGATAGGATTATTTAGTATTAATTAATAGTATTGGTTTGGATTTATTATTTATTGCATTAATAACAATATACTTTAAGCATGTTGAAATGTTTTTAAAAAAGATGTGTTCTCTTTTAAAGTTAATTGTTTTTCTAGTGACATCACTTCCTTAGACTATTTAAGCTTGTTTGATTATTTAATGTTATTTTATCTCTGAAGAAGCCAAGCTACTTTAGCAAGGCGAAAACGCTCAATAATAAAATTTGCGTTCAGCTTTTACCACTGAGTACGGAGAAAGATTTTTTTGCTGGAGCAAGGTTCTGTGGCAGTATTTCTTGTTTTATCAGTTTGTCTTTTTTACGTCTTTTTTACGTTTTATACTGGTTTGTTGTGATGGCCACAGAGGGACCTGATAGCCCCAGCACACCGAATATTTTTTTAGGAACATCAGCCAATGGGCGAAATGACGATAATGAGAACAGAAACTTTGAAAACATTGACCGGATGACATCCATGTTAGCGGCACTGTCAGACAAACTCGACAGGCTCAACGCAAGACTGGAAGCCGTTGAAAGGAAGGATGCCACTAAGAACAGTTCCGCTCCGGAACCGACTAGATTACCATTACCATCGCAAACGTTACGTTCTCATGGAGCCCCTGATTCGATGAGCGGCTCCATTCCAGCAGCACAAGCGCCTCTGACTGCGTTCAGAGAAGTTAACAATGGCAGTTTCAATTCCTTTGCAGGCGCGTGCGGGAATACTTTATCAGCCTTTCCTCTTGGTCAAAATGCCGTGAGGGTTAACGGTCGTACTAGCGATCCTGTATTACAAACAAATGGAATACCTGTGGTCGCGGGGGCTTCAAATCAAGTAAGTGCCTCATTCAATATAGTGAATTGGATGTCTGATACAGGGGCATTCATTTTTGCTAACTCAGACTCGCCCAATGTTAATTCTATGAATGGAGGGACTACCATCACATTATCGGACAAATTAAAATTGTTTGATGGGCATGTTTTAAAATTAAAGAAGTTACAATTAGAAACTTCTTATTTCAAACAATGTATACAGGAAGGTCTTATACCAAAAGGCCTACGTAACTCCTTTGCACCTTCAGGGCTAATTAACACAGTTTCGTTTTTTAATGACTTGAAAGAATTATTCCAGACACAGGGGATACAACTACTTAATCTTATTATTAAGCACTATGAGCAACAGGCGGGGCAATTATTACTGGATATAGAAGTGCTTGACAAACAGTTAAAGGATGACTTAAACTTCCCAGCATTCAAAATTGATTATGAACGGACTTTAACAAGCATAGAGGCAATGCTTGTTAAACTTAAACAAAACAAGGTCAAGAAGCTTGCTAGGGATAGACAGGCTTACCACTCTGATTTGGCCTATCCTAAACTCAACTATTCAGAACGTGAAGGTCGAGTATCGGCTGGGCTAAATTCCAGCAATGATTTGGAGGCCAATAATTCAGAAGATGTCAATACTAACAATGATATACCTGATGAGGGAGAATACACTACAGTGACTGGCCCAAGACGTAGTAACAGAATTAAGAATTATTATGCAAACAACAAAAGAAGTAATACTAACTGGCATAATAACAACAATAATTTTTTAGAACAACGGAATCCGCGTCAACGTTCCAACAGGAGATAGAATTAGAACTTGCCAGCTCTCCTGTTGTAACTTTGAATGAACAGTTATCAATGGGAAACTTAATGGAGGACAATGAGATGGGTTCATTTTCTGGGCCTGCAGGTTTTGACATTCTGACAAATTCAACAGGAGACTTTAAAATTTATAATTTTACGGACTGTATATTTGAAAAGGAACTGATTGAACTGTTAGCATATGGTTACACCTTTGTCCCCAGCAGGCCCGGAGATGTATCTACGGAGTTAATCAATTTGAAATGTTTTATTAGGAAGCTGAATCTGAAATTATTCTTTAATGAAGAAATTAATGATTCTAGCAATTGGTCCCTTTTAAAACCCCCTAGTGTGTTTAATCCACCACTTCATCCTGCACTACTGGTTTTTGAACAAGCATGTGAGGTTGATTTGAGACATTTATTCGCTAACAACTGTAGGACTAGGTCCAAATTTGAATTTAATATTACTAGAGCTCAAACAGAAATGTTACGCAACCTTTGTAATAAATCTATAAGATTGCTTAAACCAGATAAAGGGGGAGGTCTTGTTGTATTTGATGATAGCACTTACAAAGAAAAGATGTTTGAAATTTTAGAATCAGAGGCATATACTGAAGCATCCCTTAATGAAGTGCATTGTACATACAACAGAATAAGGGGATATTATCGTGATTTGTTTCTTGAAAACAAAATAAATCAGGATATATATAATTTCATTGATAGAACATTACCAAAAATACCGGTAATGTTCGGCATCCCAAAAATACATAAAGATTTGTTGAACCCCCCTATGAGAGCCTTAATAGACGGTAGGTCCTCCATTACCTATTTTTCAGCTAAATTGGTTGACAAAATGTTGACCAAATACATGGAGCATTTCCCATTGATTTGCAAGGACTCTTGGGGATTTTTAGAGGCAATCAATAATCAACCCTTCAACAGTGAGTTAAATTTTCTCACTGTTGATGTGGTTGATTTATACACCTCCATTCCCCATAATGAAGCACTTGAATGGTTGTCTTTGCTACTATTAGAAATAGGGGCACCTAATAATGAAATAGATGTTATTACTGGAGTGCTAGATATAGTGTTGTCCTCCAACTATTTTATGTTTGATCAAAAATTCTTTTTGCAAAAAAAAGGGGTTGCTATGGGCTCCCCTTGTGGAGCAGTGGTAGCAAACCTATTTATGAGTTATTGGGAGAAACACTTCCTTTTTGCTTCAAGTGACCTGTCTAGATTTATCAAATATTATACAAGATATTTAGATGATATCTTTATTTTATTTGAGGGAGATGAATTGACAGCTAATAATTTTGTCTCCAAAATTAATTCTACCACACAATTTTTGAAATTTACTTATACTTTTGCTATTTCGGAAATAGACTTTCTAGATGTGAAACTTGAGAAAGATCTACAGAAAGGTGTGTTCACCTCAAGAATTTTTAGAAAGCCAACGTACTGCAATTCGTTCTTACATTTCTCTAGCCAACATCCACGTGGGCAGAAGGCGGCCATAGTTAAAGGCCAATTTGTTAGGGCAGCGAGGATGTGCAGTACGTTGGACTTTTTCTATGCTGAGTGTAGTACTTTAACTGATATGTTCCTGAAGCGAAATTACCCTTACAAATTTGTACAAGATATATTGGATGAAGTAGTCACTAAAAGAGAGAATGGTTATTTCAGGGCTATTTTGTCAATAAATTCAGTAGGGGTTGATGTAACAAACACCTCCCCACATGGAATGAATATAGATAATGTGAATGATGTGTCCGTTGAAGGAATAAGATTTGATCCGTCCCTTAGTTACATTACTACATTTAGCTTTGATTCTAGAGAGATTGTCTCAATTATTAAGAAAAATTGGGACTTCATTTTGGATAATCCCTTGTTAGTTAAAAAATTTGGTTCTTTTCCAAAATTTGTTTTTAAAAGGAACAAAAATTTAAAGGAATTGTTACAGAGCAACAACTCTGATAAAAGTTTTAATAGGAAACTAGGGATGTATTCGTGTGGTTTTTGTAACAGATGTAATGTTATAAGGGTTGGTCAAACTTTCACAGTAAGGGACAAAAAATACACCATCAGAATGCCCCTGAACTGTGAAAGTAAAGCAGTTGTTTATATTGCACTTTGCAACTGCTGTCCGTCTTTCTATATTGGAAAGACGGACCGCAGGTTACGCGATCGACTTTACGAGCACTTGTACGCCATGAGGACAAAAAATACTAATAATGCCCTTTCAAAGCATTTAATAGATTTTCCAGGACACAGTTTTTCCTTTATGGCAATAGATCAAATTTTTCCATCTATTAGAGGGGGTCCTTTCCCATTATTGTTGGAACTGAAAGAATTGGAATGGCAATTTAGAACTGATGCCTTCCATTCCCCTGGCCTGAATGATAACTGCAACATTTTACCTGTTTTAAAATTAAGGAGTTACTATTCATGATCTCAAGTCATTATGAATTATTATGCCTAACATCTTAGTATTGTTGTTTTCAGATGATTTTTAAAAGTTATGCAGAAGATTCATACACATATGTACACATTTTTTTTGGTGTATACAGAGATAGGATTATTTAGTATTAATTAATAGTATTGGTTTGGATTTATTATTTATTGCATTAATAACAATATACTTTAAGCATGTTGAAATGTTTTTAAAAAAGATGTGTTCTCTTTTAAAGTTAATTGTTTTTCTAGTGACATCACTTCCTTAGACTATTTAAGCTTGTTTGATTATTTAATGTTATTTTATCTCTGAAGAAGCCAAGCTACTTTAGCAAGGCGAAAACGCTCAATAATAAAATTTGCGTTCAGCTTTTACCACTGAGTACGGAGAAAGATTTTTTTGCTGGAGCAAGGTTCTGTGGCAGTATTTCTTGTTTTATACCGTTTTGCCTTGGCAGGGTGTGAAAGTGGAACCTGTAGCCTTGTGAAATTATATTTAGAACCCATTTGTCCTGGGTGATCATGTGCCAATTTTGTGAAAAAAGTGCTAGTTTTCCCCCCAAAGGGGCTGCCAAAAGATAAGTGCTTGGTGCTGGAAGTGGAAAGTCATTGAGACTGTTTCCTGTATGGCTGTGATTTTTCCTCTCCGCTCTTGGAGGTAGAAGCACCCCATTGTTTAGGCCTGTATGAGCCTTGGGGCTGTGATCTGCCTCTGGGGCATCTGTATCTGCCCCTTTGTGGTCTGTCTGACACTGGAAAGGACCAGTTTTTTGTAGGCCAGTTCCTGCTAAATCTGGGAGGCTGTACCTGCAAGAAATCCTTGACTTTGCATAGATTTAGCTTTGTCCTCCATTTTCTTCAACACCTCTTCTGCTTTAGCACCAAACAAAGTATCATACTGTAAAGGAGCGTCTAACAGTTTTGCTTTAACATGATCTGGCAAATTTTGTTCTTTTAACCAAACATGCCTCCTTATGACAGAACCTGTAACAGCTGCCCTGCAGGAGGCCTCAAGAGAATCAAAACCACATTGTAAAGTATGCTTTCCAACTTGTTCAGCTGCATGCAATAAATCCTGCATTTCTTTATTGTCTGCACATTCTGTATTTGCTGACATTTTCGGTTTAAGCAAAGTCATAAGATATTGCTGACACTTAAGCATATGAAATTGGCAATTTAAGGCTCTTACAGCCAAGGTAGCAGAGGTATAAATCTTTTTGCCCCATCTGTTTAGGGCCCTAGAATCCCTATCAGAGAGGATAGGGTTTTTTGCAGTAGAAGCCTTGACCTCTTTGGGACCCTGAGAGATGGTTTCTGGGTCAGCTGCAGGGTTCTTATAGAGAAATTTATGTGAATCAGGAACCCTATAGTATCTGTCTGGCTTAACAGGGGCTGGTGGTAAAGAGTCTGGAGAAAGACTGGACTCTGAAAAAACATCATCTACAATGTCTAAAACAGGGGGGATAGCAAGGGGCCTGTGCTGGGGCAATAAAAGGAAGTCTCTGAGCCTTTTCTTGGATTCTGAGTAGTCTTGGCTCTCCCAGTAGAAATGCTCCCTCATTGTATGCAGTGTTTCCCCAAAAAAATAATCCTCAGGAGGAGAGGCTGAAGGGATAGATTCTTCAGCATCCGAATCCTCATAGGGAGGAATAGAGTAATCCTGTTCAGAGGAGGAATCAGAGGAAATAGAAACCTGGTCTGAAGATTCATATTCTAACTCTTGCCTAGGCCTCTTTTCAGGAGGGGGATGGGACCCCTGATCAAAGTAATAAGGTCTTCGGCCATTTTAAGCTTCTGTTTTTTAGGCATGGAGGCCTGTCCAGGTGAATGCTATACTTGTTTCTTTGTCTTTAGAGCTGCTTTAGTCTTTGTAGCTGAAGTAGGTTTCACATATAACTGTGTAGGCCTGAAAACACCCTCAGCGGCTCCAGACCCATCTGAGGGAATAGTTTCTGAGTGTCCAATACCTTGAGTTTCCAGAGGCCCAGTCGGCTCCACATGGGAGTCGGAAGTGGCCTGTGTCTCTGAGGTAGCGGACGTCAGGGGCTGCGAAAGCACCTCACTGAGAACCGGCGACAGGCCTAGAAGAAGCCTCGTCGTCGGTTTTGGATCTCGGATGCCTGTCCTTTTCTTTTTCTTTTCATTTTTGTAATCTCCGGTAGTCGGCTGATCCGACGGCATTATATAATTAAATCTTCTGTCAAAGTAATGGAATGCAAAATCGTACCGACGCTTAATAGTGCGTTGGTTAAATCTAGCACAAAGCCAACAACTAGCAACGTTATGGTCAGGGCCTAGGCAAGGAATACAGTAAGAATGAAAATTCTTATGAGGTATTTGCTTCCCACAAGAAATACAGTTATTAAATTTTTCTGACATCGGTCTGGAGCAAGAAAAAAGTTTCCCCAATGGGGTACTTAGCTGTAATGAAGACTTCAGATCTGAAATTCGAATCTGAAAAACTTCAGGAGTCGGCCGACCGGCACTTGCCAACTGCTTTTGCTTCAGGCACCGCGCGGCAAGAAAGACTGAAGAAAATGGTGTCAGCTGCATCTTTTATACCCCTGGCTCACTGACGTCAGGGAAGAGGCGACAGTAACCGACGCCGGACCTAGACTTTGGAACTCAGGCTGACTGCGGGTAGCCTGCCAGCAGGATAACCCAATTGTAATGACTGCAACAGTGAAACACGATGAACATCCAGGGTGTGAAGGGCCCTCTCTTCCTTGATTTCTGTCCTCATAAAGAAAAACAGGAGGCTAAGAGGCTGTTCAGGAGCAATTAGGACGGCACCTTTGAAAGAAAATGTGGATTTTTCAGAGGGGCATCTTTCATTGTGAAAACAAGACATTTTCTATGCATAGGGTCCTAAAGCTCTGAAATTGTGAAAATGCGATGGTCACAGTAAACTCATTTTCCAAGACAAAACTTCCAACACTACCAACCTAGCTGTCTCAATGGCAGATGGTTGTGTCTGTCAACCATGAAATTCAAGTCCTGCTGAGAGAAGAGGATCTTTACAGGAGGAACGGAAATACAACAATCTTTTAGGGAACTTCTTGACCAATGGATGCTAGGCCAAAGTCCTACCTTTCACAAGATCATAATATCCAGAGATAGCTGAAACATGCAACTTGTCCATGTAAATAACAGATGCCCAAGTTACATAGGTGCCTGAAGCTGACTGACCAGGTGGGATGCTGGGTACTCTTCTGCCTAGACTGAACAATTTGCACTTGGGAGGCACAGAGCAGTCAAATGGGGGCTTCCTAACAGCCTCAACACCCCCCCCCACTCCCTACCAGCATATTTGGCAGGATCAGGGTGTCTATATCATCTTGACCAAGCAGGACATCCTTGGCCTAAGGACAGGAATGGTTCCTATAATGCCAATGGACTTCAGGCTTGATACCATGCAGTTCTCAGCCACTAGCAGGTAATGGGAATTAAATTTGTTAATTCTTCCCTGAGTCTGCAAGGAGGCAGTGAATCAAGGTGTAAATATGTGCATGAAACTCCCATGCTACAGAAAGTACAGCTGTGTAAAATCTTACAATTACAGTAGCTGTCCTTCTCTACACTGTTGCAGTATTCATTACAATGGGGATCCCCTGCCAAGGGTAGCCTGATGTCCGGACAGTATACCAAAGCCTTTAGGTTAATTTAAGGTAAGCTGTACATCACATGTATGGTTCAAGCGTAGCGTGGGATATAAAGGTGACATCCAGACGTAAGATCCTCAGAACTGAGAGCCCCAGTAGGGAGAGCAGTCTAAGAAAAAGAGAGGTAATGAGTACATCCAGAAGAGAAGTGAAAGTACAGTTGTGTACACTTGCCATAAATGTAGATGTTCAAGTGTATTCACTGTTGCAGTCATTACATTTGGGTTATCTGCCTGCAGGTAGCCCTCAGCCGGCCTGATTATCAAAATCTTGGGTCCTGCGTCGGATGCTGTCTCTTCTTCCATGACGTCAGGTAGTCAGAGGTATAAAGCATGCAGCCAGCGCCATTACATCAGTTTTTCTTGCCCCAGATGTCAGGTGCCCCCATAATGGGAAGCAATTATATACAAGGTTACACCTCCAACAAAAAGCAAATACACCAGAAAGCTTAAATACAGTAAACAAGAAGAAAGGTATAGCCAACAGAAGTCAGGGGCTGGAAGGAGGGTAACCAGGACTGCAACAGTGAATACACTCGAACATCTACATTTATGGTAAGTGTACACAACTGTACTATGTTCGTCGTGTTTCACTGTTGCAGTCATTACATTTGGGTAGATTCCCAAAGCTAAGGAAGGGAGGAGGCAGTTAGAGAGCATTAGGACCAGCTATTAAAGCCCTGCAAGACTGCAGTGGCAAAACCAGCTCTGGATTTAGAAAAAATAGGCAAGTGGTAATGCTTGGTGAAGGTATGTACAGAGCTCCAGGTAACAGCTTCTAGAATGTCCCTAGTAGGAACATCTCTGAGAAAGGCTGTTGAAGAAGATGCAGCCCTGGTGGAATGTGATCTTATCCCCTGTGGGGTAGGTTTTCCATGGTGCTTATAGCAGAAATGAATGTATGGCCTATCCACTTAGAAATGATTTGCTTTGAAATGGCCTTCCCCTCTGTCCCTGCAGCAAAGGCAACTAGCAGCTGTTCAGTTTTCCTGATAGGCTTAGTCCTGTCCAAATAAAATCTAAGTTGTCTGTGCACGTCCAAAGAGTGCAGTATTCATTCTCCTTTGTTCTGTGGATTAGAAAAGAAGGTTGGCAAATGAATGGATTGATTAAGGGCCACACTGGATACCACCTTGGGCATAAAGGAAGGATTGGTCCTGAGGGACACCCTGTCTGCATGGAAGATGATGAAGGGCTCCATTGCTATGAGGGCCTGTAATTCAGACACTCTTCTTGCTGAAGTGATGGCTAGAAGGAAGGCTGTTTTCCAAGAAAAGAATTTCAACTCTGCAGTTGCAGCTGGCTCAAAAGGAGGTAAAGTGAGCTTTTCCAATCCAAAGTTAAGGTCCCAGGCTGGAGTAGGGGCTCTCCTGGGAGGTCTTAAATTTTTGGCCCCCCTGAGGAATTGCTTTAGCAGGGGGTGAGAGAAGATGGGTGGCTCAGTATTGCAATGTGCTGAAATGGCTGAGGCATGAATTTTAATAGATGAGAAGGAAAGGCCCTTGTGAAGCATCTCTGTTAATTATTGAAGAATATGCAGTAAGCTGGGCACTGTTGTGCCCATCCCCTGAGTCTGGCACCAGGAATAGTATATTTTCAACTTTTCAGCATAGGATTTTCTAGTACTAGGCCTCCTTGCTTCCAGAATGACATCCAACACTTGCTTACTGAGGGAGGGGATTGGAGAGCTCAGGTAATTAGCCAGGTGCAAGGTTCAGGGTTTGAAGCTGAGGGTGCAGAATCTGGTCTTCCTGCTGGGACAGCAGGGAAGGGATCTGAGGCAGGTGCCATGGTTCCAGCAGTGATATTCTGTGCAAGAGGGGGTATCAGTGTTGGAGTGGTCAGTCTGGTGCAATGAGAATTATCCTTGGCTTGCCCTGTTTGATCTTTAGCAGAACTTTCAAGAGGAGAGACAGAGGGGGAAAGGCATTAACTGAGAGGTTTTCCCAGGTGAAGGACAGGGCATCCACTTTCCAAGCTTGTCTGTGGGGAGTCCTTGTGCAGAATTTGTCCAGTTGGTAGTTCTGAGTGGAGGTAGACAGGTCTATCTCTGGGCTCCCCCATTTGTTTCTCAAAATGTTGAATATGTTTGGTTCCAGTTTCCACTTGTGTGGGGCCATGAGATTTCTGCTTAGGTCATCTGCCAGTGAATTTAGCTTGCCTGGCAGGTATTGAGCTTGTAGGTGCACTTGGTAGCTCAAGACTGTGTTCCACAGAGCCGTGGCTAGTCTACAGAGAGGGTATAAGTGGGTTCCCCCCTGCTTGTTTATGTACCACATAACAGTGGTGTTGTCTGTCTTTACCAATAATTGTCCTGGAAGAATATGGTCCTTGAAGGCTGTCAAAGAATTCTGTACAGCTAACATTTCTTCTTGATTGATATGCAGGTGCATTTGACTCGGGTTCCATTTGCCCTGAATGCACTGCCCTGCCAAGTGAGCCCCCCATGCATAGTCTAATGCGTCTGTTGTTAGGGTTTGGGTGGCAGGGGGTAGAGTGAATGGCAGTCCCTTGTTGTGGTAGCAGGCCTCTGCCCACCAAAGGAACTCTGTCTTTATACAAGGAATGATAGAAATCATTGATTCCATGTCCTGAGAGTGTTCACACCATAGGCTTTTTAGATACCATTGTAGTTTCCTCATATGCAGTCTTCAATATGGAATTAGTAGGATGCAAGAGGCCATGAACCCCAGGGCTTGCAGTATTTTCCTTGCAGATAGCTGGGTCTTTGTGGCCAGTAGTTTGAAGTAGGCTGTCAAATAAACTTGTTTCTCTGGTGTGGGGTAGGCCATCTGGGAAGTTGTGTTTAAGCTTGCTCCCAGGAATACAATTTGTTGGCAGGGTACTAGGTGAGATTTCTTTTTGTTTATGGTGTATCCCAGTGAATTTAGCAGTTTCTTTACAAATGCCAGATGATTTAATAGTGTGTTCTGGCTTTCTGCCTGAATTAGACAATCGTCCATGTATGGGTATATTTGAATATTTCTTTGCTTGCAGAATGCAATGACTGGAGCTAGGCACTTTGTGAATACCCTGGGCACAGCAGATAAGCCAAAGGGCAGTGCAGAGAACTGATAGTGCATGTAGCCTGCTCTGAAGTGTAGGTATTTTCTGCAAGATTCCCATATTAGGATGTGCAGATAAGCTTCATTTAAGTCCAATGTTGCCAACCAGGCATTTTTTCCTAGCATGGGAAGCAGCTGATGAAGAGTTAGCATTTTGAATTTTGGGATTACCAAAAATGTGTTTGGAATAGACAGGTCCAGGATAGGATGCCAGGTGTTGTCTTTTCTGGGTACCAGGAAAAGTCTTGAGTAAAAATCTAGTCCCCATTCCTCTGCTGGGACAGGTTGAATAGCCCTGATACTTAGAAGAGAGAGAACCTGCTGTTGAGCCTCTGCCCACTGATTTGGGGGTAGGTCTGGCCTACCGTTTGGGGTTGGTAAGGAGTGGAAGTGGAATCTGTATCCTTGGGAAACATTGCTTAAAACCCATTTGTCTTGGGTAATTAGTTCCCAGTTTTTTGCATGCAGGGTGATTTTTCCCCTTAAGGGGGCAGACAGCTGAGCAGGGCTTGGAAGGTTTAAGGTTAAGTCATTGTGACAGTTTACCATAGGGGGTGTCTTACTAGTTCCAGCTTTGGAAGTGGGAGCCCTCCACTGCTTAGGCCTGTGAGTAACTTGAGACCATAGCCTAGGTGGTCTGCTTTTCCTGGGTTTGGACTGAGAAGGCCTGGAAGAGACAGGAAATGATCAATTCTTAGAAGGCTAATGTCTACTAAATCTGGGAGGCTGTACTTGCAGGAAATCTTTAACAGTTTGCATAGATTTAGCTTTTTCCTCCATCTTTTTAAGTATTTCTTCTGCTTTGTTGCCAAACAGGTGGTCTTGGTTTAAGGGAGCATCCAGTAATTTAGCTTTAACATGATCTGGCAAATTTTGCTCCTTAAACCAAGCATGCCTTCCAAGATCAGACCCAGTGACAGCAGCCCTGCAAGATGTTTCTAAAGAGTCAAAACCACATTACAAAGTATGTTTACCAACTTGTACAGCAGAATCATTGCTGTATCTTTCGGCTTTTCCCGGTTAGGGGTCGTCACAGCAGAACTCCGGTCCGTTAATGATTGGCAGTAGATTTTTACGTACCGAGTTGCCAGCCCTGATGCACAACCTTCAACGAAGGTACGCCCATTCACACATGTCTCCACACAGAAGACGCTTTAGCTGAGAATCGAACAGGACAACGTCTTACTGTGAGGCGACAACGCTACCGCAGCACCACCACTGCAGTTGTTCAGCAGAATCATTAAATCCTGTAATTCTTTATTTTCAGCACAGTCAGGAATCAACATCATTTTCTGTTGAAGTAGTTCAATAATATGCTGCTTTTACTTTAACATATGAAACTGACAGTTTAAAGCCCTAATGGCCAAAGTAGCAGAAGTGTATACCTTCTTACCCCATCTGTCCAGGGCCCTGGAATCTCTATCAGAGGGGGTACGTTTTTTGGCATTAGTAGCCTTAATGCCTTTGAGTTCCTGTGAAATTGTCCCTGGGTCTGCAGTAGAATTATGGAACTTATGAGAGTCAGGTACTCTGTAATACCTGTCAGGTTTTCTGGGAGCCAGAGGTAAAGTGTCTAGGGCCAGGCTAAATTCCAAAAAAGCATCATCTACAATGTCCAGTACAGGAGGGATAGCTAAAGGCCTGAGTTGAGGTAGGAGTAAGAATTCCCTAAGCCTCTTTTTGGAGTCAGAGTAATCCTGGCTTTCCCAGTGGAAATGCTCCCTAAGAGTGCAAGGTTTCACCAAAAGAAAAAAATCTTTTGGAGGGGAAGCAGAGGGTATGGTGTCCTTTGCATCAGAATCCTTATAGGTAGTTAAGGGCAAATCCTGATTATCAGAATAAACAGAAATTTCAGAATCCTGATCAGAAGAATCAGAAGGAAAATCAGTTCTAGGCCTCTTAGAGGGAGAAGGCTGGCTTCACATAATTAGAGTAATAAGGTCTTCAACCATTCTTAACATTTATTTAGGCATATGGGCCTGACCATGCGATTTGGACATCGGTTTTCTAGGCGTGGGTCGAGTTTTAGGCCTTGAAGAAGAAGAAGAAGATGGCGTCAGTTTGAAATGCAAGTTTGTAGGCCTGAATACACCCTCAAAAGCCAGTGCCTGCACAGCGGCTCCGGACCCATCCAAGGTAGAGACATCTACAGGTTCCATAGTTGAAGAAGCATCTCGCGGCATACCGGACTCTGAATGGGTCTCAGTAGAGGCCTGTGAATCTGACATAGCGGGTATCAGGGGCTGTGAAAGCACCTCACGGAGTAACGGCGAACTGGCAGCTAGCTTAACGGAATCATCGTCAGCAGTTTTGGACCTATGCTGTCTGTCTCTGTCTTTATCTTTACATTTTTTCAGAATGTCGGTAGTCGGGTGGCTTACCGAAGCCATTTCTGGAAAATTAAACCGAGTACCAAAATAGTTTGCTGCAAAAATGGACCGACGGTGAATAGTTCAAGGATTGAATAAGGCACAAAACCGACAGTGAGGGACGTCGTGGTCTGGGCCTAGGCAAGGAATGCAGTATGAATGAAAATCTTTATGAGGTATTTTGCTTTCCAAAGGTAATGCAATTGTTAACTTTTACTGACATCAGTTTAGAGCAAGAATAAGGATCCCCAATGGGGTACTTAGCTTTTTTGAATACTTTGGTTCTGAAATTTCAGGAGTCTGCCGACTGGCACTTGCGAGCTGCTTCTGCTTCGGGCACCACGCAGCAAGAAAGACTGATGCAATGGTGTCGGCTGCATGCTTTATACCCCTGACTACCTGCTGTCATGGAAGAAGAGACAGCATCTGACGCAGGACCCAAGACTTTGATAATCAGGCCGGCTGAGGGCTACTTGCAGTCAGATAACCCAAATGTAATTACTGCAACAGTGAAACACGAAGAACATCCAAGGGGCAGAGGGAGTGAATACTGCAACAGTGAAGAGAAGGACATCTACTGTTATGGTACAATTTTACACAACTGTACTATGTCCTTCCATTCACTGTTGCAGTATTCATTACTAAAGGGAGAGTGCCAAAGCTCAGGAAGAAAGCAGGGAGGAAGAAGAACCAGCAGAGCACTCTGGGAAGCCATGAAGGATGACCCTAGCAAAACCAGCTCAAGCTCTGGAAATTCCATCCAACTTGTAGTGCTTGGTAAAGGTATGCACAGAAGTCCAGGTAGCTGCCTCAAGAATAGAGTTAGTACCCAAACCCTTGAAAAGAGCACGAGAAGAAGCCATAGTTCTAGTAGAATGAGCCTTAACAGAAGAAGGAAGGCTCTTACCATGAAAAGAATAACAAAAATAAATGGCTTTAGAAATCCAAGAAGAAATACCCTGCTTGGACACAGCAAATTCTAAGGACCTATGAAGAAAGGAAACAAAAAGCTCCTCAGATTTCCTAATAGCCCTAGTCTTATCCAAATAAAATATGAGCTGAATATTCACATCCAACGTGTGCAACACCTTCTCACTGGTAGACTGCGAAAAAGGGAAAAAGTGGACAAATGAGGAGACAGATTCAAGGACAACTCATTCACCAACTTGGGCATAAAAGAAGGATTAGTATGCAATGACACCCTGTCCTTATGAAACACCAAAAAAACAGGACAAGGAATAAGGACTTGAAGCTCAGACACCCATATGGCAGAAGTAAGGGATAACAAAAGTCTTCTTCCAAGAGCAATGTTGAAGGGAAGCTGAAACTGCAGGCTCAAAATGAGCCTGAGTCAATATTTCCAAAACAAAATTAAGATCCCAGGGAGGAGCAACAGGTTTCCTGGGAGGCCTAATACGAAGCATGTCTTTAAGAAATTGTTCAGCCTCAAATCTAGAATACAAAGGATAATAAGTGGGTCTTAACAGATGAATAAGCCAACCCAGCATGAAGCAATTCACACAGATAAGAGAGAACCAAAGGGACATCAACAGAAAGTGGATCCAGGTTATGAGAAAGACACCAAACAGAAAACCTCTTCCATTTGGATAATCAAGATTTCCTAGTACTGGGTTTCCTGGCCTCCTGCAGGAACCTATGTATTTCCTCAGAAAAAAAAAGGTGTCTATATGGAGTCAACATCCTATCACCCACTCTGTCAGTTGAAGAGTGGACAGCTGGGGGTGGATGAGTGATCCCTTGTCTTGTGTGAGTAGGTCCACCCAGTGAGGTAACTTGTGATGATTGCCCTTGGCTAAATGCAGAAGAGGGAACCAATGCAGTCTCTGCCAAAAGGGAGTAACCAATAAGATTTTGGGAGCATCCTGCTGAATTTTGAACAGGACTTTTGGAATGAGGGGAAGGGGAGGGAAAAAGTAAAGAACCATCCCCTTCCAAGAAACAGATAGGGCATCCACCTTCCAGACCTGAGGACCTGGGACTCTGGCACAAAAAGAGAGGAAGTTGTCTGCTCAGAGGGGAGACAAAAAGATCTATTTGAGGAGTACCCCACTGGAGGACAATGTCCAGAAACACACCAAACTTCACTTCTGCAAACGTTCACATCTGCAAAAGATTTAAGTAGGGAAAGGAAGCAGTTGGCCAACAGCACAACTTTGCCCTTTTCCCCACTGTAGTGTGATCTCAGAATTAGTATATATAGTCAGGGGGGTGCACAGCCCCCACTTAGGTGGGTTTGACATACTGCGGTGTGTGTTACTTTGTGCTGCTGGCCAAATGCTTTCTTTCTCTGGTGAAATCTTTTTGAATGTGAACGTTCATGGAAAGGAAGTTCGGTGGTTTGGGGTCAATGAAGTCAGGTTCGCTGAAATGAATCTTCGATGAACTGATACAGACTCAACTTGCACTGATTCCTCATACACTTCTGAACTATTTTCAAGGCCCTAGTGCTGCCTCTATTTGCGCATTCACAGCTCGAGTCTCTTTTACCTGAAGGAGTTTGTGGTTCCACATTGCCCTCCTTCTCCTCCTGGTTTAATGATCTATGTCCCAGTGGCTGGTGGTAGCACCACAGGGTGCACTAAAAACATCTAGTATTCATTTTTCAGCATCTCAGACTTCACCCATTTAGAACTCACTACATTGACTAGCTTTCATAATTATTTAAAACAAACATGTTCAAATGGCCTATAAAAGTGTTGGTTTTGGTTTACTCTTTTACTCAAACCTATTATTGGGTTATACTTTTACTATGTTTACCTAAGATTTTATCCCCGACCATTTTAAATTGTCTTTTGGCTTGTCCATGTTTTACTCAATTGGCTTTCATTTCAGTTTGCACCACATCATTTACCTGTGCTTTATTGTCAGTGTTTTGTTAAAAACACCTTAATAAAGTTGAAATTCCCTCCAGATGTCAAACATGTTTGATATCTACTGCCTGAGATGCAAGCCCTGTTGTATGACAACCCAATAAACCTCTCTGATAAAGGTCTGTTGAACTGATGAGGCCTACAAAGCTGTCCCTAGAGAGCATTCAGTCCTGAATATCACTGGTCTGTGACTGGATGACTCAAAGGACCTCTCTCCAGGAGCAGGCTGGTTGACCATAAGCTCCAGCTGATCACCAAGGGAACTCCAGGCTATATCCTTGGTGGAAGATGAAGTGTGTATTCCCCAATCCTTCCATTCCCAACTAAAGTGAAGGGCAGGTTGAGGCTTCAAGGTGAATTCACCACCTTCAAGGACTTGGGTGTCAGATGAACACTATGCTTGCCCCAAGGAGGGTCAGTTGGTAACCTTGTGGCAAAGCTCTGACCTACGCCAGAGGAAGGGAGAAGGACCCCCTCCTTTGCCCCTGCAAAGGTGTCTCTGAAAAGCTGCCATACTTTCAGTCAAATCAAAGAAAAACTTCTCTGTGTTTGATTTCAAGTAGATGCATTAAACCTCTGGCACTTATGGAATTTATCAGTGTTGTTCTCCTCTCTAATGTAACAAAGGCAATTCAAGTGCTGCTCTTTGCTGGTAACATGACGGATGCTTACCGTGCTAATGTTTAGGCATGTTAATGCAGGACTTCATCAATGGAAGTGAGTACCAACACCTGAACTGTGTGAATAGCTAAAAAAGAACTGAAAGGCTGCAGGACACTCACCGATACTGCTACATCATAGCATGTAGCAGCAAAGATATGCAGATTTCAAATGGGGGACTTTTAAAGGAAAAAAGTGCCAGACTAATGACTGACCGAGAAAGCATACTTATCCAAAACCAATTAGGGAGGCTCCTTGATTCTAGACCAAAGATATTTAGGACAGAGTTGCAAAAGTACAGTTGTGTACACTTACCATAAATGTAGATGTTCGAGTGTATTCACTGTTGCGGTCATTACATTTGGGTAATCTGCTTGCAGGTTGCCCTCAGTCGGCCTGATTAACAAAGTCTTGGGTCCTGCGTCGGTTGATGTCCCTTCTTCCATGACGTCAGGTCATCAGGGGTATAAAACATGCAGCCGACACCATTACATCAGTTTTTCTTGCCCCAGATGTCAGGTGCCCCCCTAATGGGAAGCAATTAAACATAAAAGCACAAAAATATACCTCCAACAAAAAAGCAAATACACCAAAAAGGCTTTTAAGCATAGTAAAGGAAAGTAGAGGTATAGCCAAAAGAAGTCAGGGGGCTGGAGTGAGGGTAACCAGGACTGCAACAGTGAATACACTTGAACATCTACATTTATGGTAAGTGTACACAACTGTACTATGTTCTTCGTGTTTCACTGTTGCAGTCATTACATTTGGGTAGATTCCCAAAGCTATGGTTGGGAGGAGGAGTTTAGATAGCATTAGGGCCAGCTATAAGGCCCTGCAAGACTGCAGTGGCAAAGCCAGCTCTGCATTTAGAGAAAATTGGCAAATGATAATGCTTGGTGAAAGTATGTACAGAACTCCAGGTAGCAGCTTCTAGGATGTTCCTGGTAGGGACGCCTCTGAGAAAGGCTGTAGAGGTAGATGAAGCCCTGGTGAAGTGAGGTCTGATCTCCTGGGGGATAGGTTTTCCATGGTGCTTATAGCAGAAGTGAATGCAATGGCTTACCCATTTAGAAATGGTTTGCTTTGAAACAGCCTTCCCCTCTGTCCCTGCAGCAAATGCTACCAACAGTTGTTCAGATTTCCTTTGAGGCTTAGTCCTGTCCAAGTAGAATCCAAGCTGTCTGTGCACATCTAAGGAATGCAGTATTTGTTCCCCCTTATTCTGTGGATTGGGAAAGAAGGTTGCCAAATGAATGGACTGATTAAGTGCCACACTGGATACCACCCTGGGCATGAAGGATGGATTGGGTCTGAGTGACACTCTGTCCGCATGAAAGATGATGAAAGGCTCTACTGCCATAAGGGCCTGTAATTCAGATACCCTTCTAGCTGAAGTGATTGGTAAAAGGAAAGCTGTTTTCTAAGAAAAAAAAAATTAAGTCTGCAGTAACAGCTGGCTCGAAAGGAGGTAGAGTGAGTTTCTCCAAGACAAAGTTAAGGTCCCAGGCTGGAGTTGGAGCTCTCCTGGGTGGTCTCAAATTTTGGCCCCTCTGAGGAACTGCTTGAGCAGTTGATGAGAGAAGAGGGGTGGTTCTGTGTTATAATGAGCTGAAATGGCTGAGGCGTGGATTTTAATGGAGGAAAAAGACAGGCCCTTGTGAAGCATCTCAGTTAAGTATTGTAAAATATGAGGTAAATTGGGCGCTGCTGTGCTCATCCCTTGAGACTGGTTCCAGGCACAGATTCTTTTCCATTTTTCAGCATAAGATTTTCTAGTACTAGGCCTCCTTGTCTCTAAAATGATATCCATCACAGGTTTGCCGAGGGATGGTAAAGAAGAGATTAAGTAATTAGCCAGGCTGCAAGGTTCAGTGCTGGTAGCTGAGGGTGCAGAATCTGGTTCTCCTGCTGAGACAGCAGGGAAGGAGTCTGGGCAGGTGCCATGGAGATAACCATTACAAACTGCACAGGAGGGGGTACCAGTGTTGGCACAGCCAGTCTGGAGCAATCAAAATCATCCTTGGTTTGTCCTGTTTGACTTTTAGTAGTACTTTGGAGAGCAGAGGCAGAGGGGGAAAGGCATAGACTGATAGGTTTTTCCAGCTGAAGGACAGAGCATCCACTTTCCAGGCTTGTTTGTGGGGAGTCCTTGTGCAAAATGTGTTTAATTGGTAGTTCTGGGGAGAGGCAAACAGGTCTTTATCTGGGCTCCCCCATTTGCTTGTCAACATATTGAAAATCCTTGGTTCCTATTTCTACTTGTGTGGGTCCATGAGGTTTCTGCTTAGTCCGTCTGCCATTGTATTTAATTTTCCTGCCAGGAATTGAGCTTGTAGGTGCACTTGGTAGATCAAGGCTGTGTTCCACAATGCCATGGCTAGTCTGCAGAGGGGGTAAGAATGTGTACCCCCCCTGCGTGTTTATGTACCACATAACAGTGGTGTTGTCCGTCTTTACCATTAGTTGTCCTGGACGAATGTGGTCCTTGAAGGCTGTCAGAGCATTCTGTACAGCTAACATTTCTTTTTGATTGATATGCAGGTGCATTTAACTTGGGTTCCATTTGCCCTGAATGCACTTCCCTGCCAGGTGAGCCCCCCATGCATAGTCTGATGCATCTGTTGTTAGGGTTTGGGTGGCAGGGGGTGGTGTGAAAGGTAGTCCCTTGTTTTGGTGGCAGGCCTCTGCCCACCAAAGGAACTCTAGGCGTAGGCAAGGTATGATAGGAATCATTGTTTCTAGGTTTTGAGAATGTTGACACCATAGGCTTTTTAGATACCACTGTAGTTTCCTCATATGCAGTCTTGCATATGGAATTAGAAGAATGCAGGCCATGAACCCTGAGGCTTGAAGTATTTGTCTTGCAGATAGCAGGGTTTGTGGCCACTTGTTTGAAGTAAGTTGTCAAATGAATTTGCTTTTCTGGCGTGAGGTAAGCCATTTGGGAAGTTGTATTCAAGCTTGCTCTCAGGAATATAATTTGTTGACAGGGTACCAGTTGTGATTTCTTTTCATTTATGTTGTACCCCAGACAAGTTAGAACCCTTTTTACAAAGGCCAGATGATTCAAAAGTATGGCCTGGCTTTCTGCCTGAATTAGACAATCATCCAGGTATGGGTATATTTGAATATTTCTTTGCCTGCAAAATGCAAAAACTGGAGCTAGGCATTTTGTGAATACCCTGGGCGCAGTAGATAAGCCAAACGACAGTGCAGAGAACTGATAGTGCGTGCAGCCTGCTTTGAAGTGTAGGCATCTTCTGCAAGATTCCCTGATTGGGATGTGCAGGTATGCTACTTTTAAATCTAGTGTTGCCAACCAGGCATCTTTGCCTAGCATAGGAAGTAATTGGTGAAGAGTCAGCATCTTGAATTTTGGAATCTCCAAAAAGGTGTTTAGAGTAGACAGGTCCAGGATAGGACACCATGAGTTGTCTTTCCTGGGTACCAGGAAAAGTCTCGAGTAGAAACCTTGTCCCTTTTCCTCTTCTGGTACCAGCTGAATAACCCCCATGCTTAAGAGAGAAAGTACTTGTTTTTGTGCCTCTGCCCACTGATGTGGGGGTTGGACAGGCCATCCACTTGGTGTTGGCAACGTGTGGAAGTGAAATCTGTATCCCTGGGATACTATATTTAAAACCCATTTGTCCTGGGTAATGAGTTCTCAATTCTTTGCATGAAGAGCAATCTTTCCCCCTAAAGGGGCAGTCAGATGATAAGTGCTTGGAAATTTTAAAAGGAAGTCATTGAGACAGTTTACCATAGGGGGGAGTCTTATTATTCCCAGACTTGAAAGTGGAGGCCCCACACTGCTTTGTTCTGTGATTCCACTGGGACTGAAAAGTACAGTTGTGTACACTTACCATAAATGTAGATGTCCGAGTGTATTCACTGTTGCAGCCATTACATTTGGGTAATCTGCTGGCAGGTTGCCCTCAGTCGGCCTGATTAACAAAGTCTTGGGTCCTGCGTCAGTTGCTGTCCCTTCTTCCATGATGTCAGGTCATCAGGGGTATAAAACATGCAGCTGACGCCATTACATCAGTTTTTCTTGCCCCAGATGCCAGGTGCCCCCTTAATGGGGAGCAAATAAACATAAAAACACAAAGGTATACCTCCAACAAAAAGCAAATACACCAAAAAGGCTTTTAAGCATAGTAAAGGAAAGTAGAGGTATAGCCAGAAGAAATTAGGGGGTTGGAGGGCAGGTAACCATGACTGCAACAGTGAATACACTCTAACATCTACATTTATGGTAAGTGTACACAACTGTACTATGTTCTTCGTGTTTCACTGTTGCAGTCATTACATTTGGGTAGATTCCCAAAGCTATGGTTGGGAGGAAGAGTTTACATAGCATTAGGGCCAGCTATAAGGCCCTGCAAGACAGCAGTGGCAAAGCCAGCTCCGGATTTAGAGAAAATTGGCAAATGATAATGCCTAGTGAAAGTATGTACAGAACTCCAGGTAGCAGCCTCTAGGATGTCCCTGGAAGGAACACCTTTGAGAAAGGCTGCAGAAGTAGATGCAGCCCTGATGGAGTGAGATCTGATCCCCTGGGGGATAGGTTTTCCATGGTGCTTATAGCAGAAATGAATGCAATGGCTTATCCATTTAGAAATGGATTGTTTTGAAATAGTCTTCCCCTCTGCCCCTGCAGCAAATGCTACCAGCAGTTGTTCAGATTTTCTTCAAGATTTAGTCCTGTCCAAGTAGAATCTAAGTTGTCTGTGCACATCCAAGAAATGTAGAATCCGTTCCCCTTTGTTCTGTGGATTGGGAAAGAATGTTGGCAAATGAATGGACTGATACCACCTTGGGCATGAAGGATGGATTGGTCCTGAGTGACACCCTGTCCGCATGAAAGATGATGAAAGCCTCCACTGCTGTAAGGACCTGTAATTCATATATCCTTCTAGCTGAAGTGATTGCTAAAAGGAAGGCTGTTTTCCAAGAAAGAAATTTTAAGTCTGCAGTAGCAGCTGGCTCAAAAGGAGGTAGAGTGAGTTTCTCCAATACAAAGTTAAGGTCCCAGGCAGGGGTTGGAGTTCTCCTGGGTGGTCTCAAGTTTTTGGCCCCTCTGAGGTAGTGCTTCAGCAGAGGATGAGAGAAGAGAGGAGGTTCTGTGTTATAATGAGCTGAAATGGCTGAGGCGCGGATTTTAATGGAGAAAAAAAAAGGCCCTTGTGAAGCATCTCAATTAAGTATTGCAAAATCTGAGGTAAATTAGGTGCTGCTGTGCTCATCCCTTGAGATTGGTTCCAGGCACAGAATCTTTTCCATTTGACAGCATAAGATTTTCTAGTACTATGTCTCCTTGCCTCTAAGATGACATCCATCACAGGTTTGCTGAGGGATGATAAGGGTGAATTTAAGTGATTAGCCAGGCTGCAAGGTTCAATGCTGAAAGCTGAGGGTGCAGAAATTGGTTCTCCTGCTGGGACAGAAGGGAAGGGGTCAGAGGCAATTGCCATGGAGATAACTGTGAAACACTGCGCAGGAGGGGGTACCAGTGTTGGTGCAGCCAGTCTGGAGCAATCAAGATCATCCTTGGTTTGTCCTGTTTGACTTTTAGTTGAACTTTGGAGAGCAGAGGTAGCAGGGGGAAGGCGTAGACTGATAGGTTTTTCCAGCTGAAGGAAAGAGCATCCACTTTCCAGGCTTGTTTGTGGGGAGTCCTTGTGCAAAACTTGTCCAACTGGTAGTTCTGGGGGGAGGCAAATAGATCTATGTCTGGGCTCCCTTGTTCGCTTGTCAACATGTTGAAAATCCTTGGTTCTAGTTTCCACTCGTTTGGGTCCATGAGGTTTCTGCTTAGTCCGTCTGCCAGTGTATTTAATTTTCCTGGCAGGAATTGAGCTTGTAGGTGCACTTGGTAGCTGAAGGCTGTGTTCCACAATGCCATGGCTACTCTGCAGAGGGGGTAGGAATGTGTACCCCCCTGCTTGTTTATGCACCACATAACCGTGGTTTTGGCCGTCTTTACCATTAGTTGTCCTGGAAGAATGTAGTCCTTGAAGGCTGTCACAGCATTCTGTACAGCTAACATTTCTTTTTGATTGATATGTAGGTGCATTTGACTTAGGTTCCATTTGCCCTGAATGCATTTCCCTGCCAGGTGAGCCCCCTATGCATAGTCTGATGCACCTGTTGTTAGGGTTTGGGTGGCAGGGGGTAGTGTGAATGGTAGTCCCTTGGTTTGGTGGCAGGCCTCTGCCCACCAGAGGAACTCTAGGCGTAGGCAAGGTATGATAGGAATCATTGTTTCCAGGCTGTGAGAATCTTGACTCCATAGGCTTTTTAGATACCACTGTAGTTTCCTCATATAAAGTCCTGCATATGGAAGTAGAAGAATGCAGGAGGCCATGAACCCCAAGGTTTGCAGTATTTGTCTTGCAGATAGCAGGGTTTTTGTGGCCACTTGTTTGAAATATGTTACCAAATTAATTTGCTTTTCTGGCGTAAGGTAAGCCATCTGGGAAGTTGTATTCAAGCTTGCTCCCAGGAATGTAATTTGTTGTCAGGGTACCAGTTGTGATTTCTTTTCATTTATGGTGTACCCCAGACAAGTTAGAACCCTTTTTACAAACGCCAGATGATTTAAAGGTATGCTCTGGCTTTCTGCCTGAATTAGACAATCGTCCAGGTATGGGTATATCTGAATACTTCTTTGCCTGCAAAATGCAATAACCGGAGCCAGGCACTTTGTGAATACCCTGGGAGCAGTAGACAAGCCAAACGGCAGTGCAGAGAACTGATAATGCGTGCAGCCTGCTTTGAAGCGTAGGTATCTTCTGCAAGATTCCCTGCTTGGGATGTGCAAGTATGCTTCTTTTAAATCTAGTGTTGCCAACCAGGCATCTTTGCCTAGCATAGGAAGTAGTTGATGAAGAGTCAGCATCTTGAATTTTGGAATCTCCAGAAAGGGGTTTAGAGTAGACAGGTCCAGGACTGGACGCCATAATTTGTCTTTTCCGGGTATCAGAAAAAGTCTGGAGTAGAAACCTTGTCCCTTTTCCCCTTCTGATACCAGTTGAATAGCCCCCATGTTTAAGAGGGAAAGTACTTGTTTCTGAGCCTCTGCCCACTGATTTGGGGGCAGGTCTGGCCACCCATTTGGTGTTGGCAATGTGTGGAAATGAAATCTGTATCTCTGGGGCACTATACTTAAAAGCAATTTGTCCTGGGTTATGAGTTCCCAGTTCTTTGCATGAAGAGCAATCTTTCCCCCCAAAGGGGTGGTCAAAAGATAATTGCTTGGGACTTTTAAAAGGAAGTCATTGAGATGGTTTACCATAGGGGGGGTGTCTTATTTCCAGATTTGGAAGTGGAGACCCCCCCACTGCTTGGTTCTGAGAGTCCCCTGGGACTGAAACCTGGGGTTTTTGCTGTGTCTGGGTTTGGCTTGAGAAAACCTGGAACAGACTGGAAAGGGCCAATTCTTAGTAGGCCAGTACCTACTAAATCTAGGAGGTGGCACTTGTAAAAAAATCTTTAACAGTTTGCATAGATTTAGCTTTATCTTCCATCCTTTTAAAAACTTCTTCAGCCTTGTTGCCAAACAGGCGGTCCTGATTTAAAGGAGCATCCAACAATTTAGCTTTAACATGATCAGGCAAAGATTGCTCCTTAAGCCAAGCATGCCTTCTAAGCACAGACACAGTAACAGCAGCCCTGCAAGAGGCCTCTAAAGAATCAAAACCACATTGCAAAATATGTTTTCCAACTTGTTCAGCAGAATGTATTAAGTCTTGTAAATCTTTATTTTCCACACAGTCAGGAATCAACATCATTTTCTGTTTAAGCAGTCCAATAACATGTTGCTGATATTTTAACATATGAAATTGGCAGTTTAAAGTGCTGATTGCCAAGGTTTCAGAAGTATAAACCTTTTTACCCCATCTATCCAGCGCCCTGGAGTCTCTATCAGAAGGGGTAGGATTTTTAGCAGTAGAAGCCTTAATGCCCTTGGGCCCCTGGGAAATAGTCTCTGGATCTGCAACAGGATTTTTGAAAAGGAACTTGTGGGACTCAGGAACCCTGTAGTATCTGTCAGGTTTACTAGGAGCAGGAGGCAGGGAATCAGGGGCCAAACTGGATTCCGAGAAAACATCATCAACAATGTCTAATACAGGAGGTACAGCCAAAGGCCTATGCTGAGGTAGAAGAAGGAAATCCCTAAGCCTTTTTTTTGAATCAGAAAATTCCTGGCTTTCCCAGTGAAAATGCTCCCTTAAAGTATGCAAAGTTTCCCCAAAAGAAAAATCCTCAGAAGGGGAAGCAGAGGGAATGGAATCCTCTGCATCAGAATCCTCATAAGTAGGTATGGATAAATCCAGGTCATAAGAAGAGTCAGAAGAAACAAAATCCTGATCAGAAGATTCATAATCAAGCCTAGCCCTAGGCCTCTTGGGGAGGGGGGGGGTGATTATCCCTGATTAGAGTTATTAGATCTTCAGCCATTTTTATAATTTGTTTTTTAGGCATAGGGGCCTGAGCATGTGGTCTGGGCATCGTTTTTTTAGACATGGATCGAGATTTAGACCTTAGTAATGGAGGAGGTGTCATTTTAATATGCAAGTCTGTAGGCCTGAATATACCCTCAGAAGCTAATGCCTGCACAGCGGCTCCAGACCCATCCAAGGTAGAGACATCTGCGGGTTCCATAGTTGAAGTATCTCGTGGCATACTGGACTCCGAATGGGTCTCGGTAGAGGCCTGCGAATCAGAACTAGTGGGTATCAGGGCCTGTGAAAGCACCTCACTGAGTACGGGTGAACTGGAGACTGGCTTAGGACAAGCGTCGTCGGCAGTTTTGAACCTCGGCCGCCTGTCTCTGTCTTTATCTTTGCGTTTTTTCGGAATCCCGGTAGTCGAATGGCTAACCGACAACATTTCTGGATAATTAAACCAAGAACCGAAATATTTAGAAGCAAAAATATACTGACGATGGATAGTGCGGATTAAATAAAGCACAAAACCGACAGCAAGGTACGTTGTGGTCAGAGCCTAGGCAAGGAATACAGTACGAATGAAAATCTTTATGAGGCATATGCTTTCCACAAGTAATGCAATTATTAACTTTTACTGACATTGGTAAGGAGCAAGAAAAAGTTTCCCCAACGGGGTACTTAGCTTTAAGCTGAAGACTTTGGTTCTGAAACTCGAAAATGAAAATTTCAGGAGTCGGCCAACCGGCACTTGAGAACTCCTTCTGCTTCAGGCACCGCACTGCAAGAAAGACTGATGTAATGGCGTCGGCTGCATGTTTTATGTCCCTGACGTCATGGAAGAAGGGACAGCAACCGACGCAGGATCCAAGACTTTGTTAATCAGGCCGACTGAGGGCAACCTGCCAGCAGATTACCCAAATGTAATGACTGCAACAGTGAAACACGAAGAACATCCTGGGGTTTCTGCTGTGTCTGGGTTTGGCTTGAGAAGACCTGGAAGGGGCTGGAAAGGACCAGTTTCTAGAGGGCCAGTGCCTACTAAATCTAAGAGGCTGAACTTGTAAAAAATCTTTAACAGTTTGCATAGATTTAGCTTTATCTTCCATCCTTTTAAGAACTTCTTCAGCCTTGTTGCCAAACAGGCAGTCCTGATTTAAAGGAGCATCCAACAATTTAGCTTTAACATGATCAGGCAAAGATTGCTCCTTAAGCCAAGCATGCCTTCTAAGCACAGACCCAGTAACAGCAGCCCTGCAAGAGGCCTCTAAAGAATCAAAACCACATTGCAAAGTATGTTTTCCAACTTGTTCAGCAGAATGTATTAAGTCCTGTAAATCTTTGTTTTCCAAACAGTCAGGAATCAACATCATTTTCTGTTTAAGCAGTCCAATAACATGTTGCTGATATTTTAACATATGAAATTGGCAGTTTAAAGTGCTGATTGCCATGGTTGCAGAAGTATAAACCTTTTTACCCCATCTATCCAGCGCCCTGGAGTCTCTATCCGAAGGGGTAGGATTTTTAGCAGTAGAAGCCTTAATGCCCTTGGGCCCCTGAGAAATAGTCTCTGGATCTGCAACAGGATTTTTGAAAAGGAACTTGTGGGACTCAGGAAACCTGTAGTATCTGTCAGGTTTACTAGGAGCAGGAGGCAGGGAATCAGGGGCCAAACTAGATTCCGAGAAAACATCATCAACAATGTCTAATACAGGAGGTATAGCCAAAGGCCTATGTTGAGGTAGAAGAAGGAAATCCCTAAGCCTCTTTTTTGAATCAGAAAATTCCTGGCTTTCCCAGTGAAAATGCTCCCTTAAAGTATGTAAAGTTTCCCCAAAAGAAAAATCCTCAGAAAGGGAAGCAGGGGGAACGGAATCCTCTGCATCAGAATCCTCATAAGTAGGTATGGATAAATCCAGGTCATAAGAAGAGTCAGAAGAAACAGAATCCTGATCAGAAGATTCATAATCAAGCTCAGCCCTAGGCCTCTTTGGGGGGGGGGGGGTGATTACCCCTGATTAGAGTTATTAGATCTTCAGCCATTTTTATCATTTGTTTTTTAGGCATAGGGGCCTGAGCATGTGGTCTGGGCATCATTTTTTAGACATGGATCGAGATTTAGGCCTTAGTAATGGAGGAGGTGTCATTTTAATATGCAAGTCTGTAGGCCTGAATATACCCTCAGAAGCCGATGCCTGCACAGCGGCTCCGGACCCATCCAAGGTAGAGACATCTGCGGGTTCCATAGCTGAAGTATCTCGCGGCATACCGGACTTCGAATGGGTCTCAGTAGAGGCCTACGAATCAGAACTAGCAGGTATCAGGGGCTGTGAAAGCACCTCACTGAGTACCGGTGAACTGGCGACTGGCTTAGGACAAGCGTCGTCGGCAGTTTTGGACCTCAGCCACCTGTCTCTGTCTTTATCTTTGCGTTTTTTCAGAATCCTGGTAGTCGGATGGCTAACCGATGACATTTCTGGATAATTAAACCAAGAACCAAAATATTTAGAAGCAAAAATATACTGAGGATGGATAGTGCGCAGATTAAATAAAGCACAAAACCGACAGCAAGGTATGTCGTGGTCAGGGCCTAGGCAAGTAATACAGTACGAATGAAAATCTTTATGAGGCATTTGCTTTCCACAAGTAATGCAATTATTAACTTTTACTGACATTGGTAAGGAGCAAGAAAAAGTTTTCCCAACGGGGTACTTAGCTTTAAGCTGAAGACTTTGGTTCTGAAACTCAAAAACGAAAATTTCAGGAGTCGGACGACCGGCACTTGCGAACTGCTTCTGCTTCGGGCACCGCACTGCAAGAAAGACTGATGTAATGGCATCGGCTGCATGTTTTATGTCGCTGATGTCATGGAAGAAGGGACAGCAACCGACACAGGACCCAAGACTTTGTTAATCAGGCCGACTGAGGGCAACCTGCCAGCAGATTACCCAAATGTAATGACTGCAACAGTGAAACACGAAGAACATCCTGGGGTTTCTGCTGTGCCTGGGTTGGGCTTGAGAAGACCTGGAAGGGGCTGGAAAGGATCAGTTTCTAGAGGGCCAATGCCTACTAAATCTAGGAGGCTGAACTTGTAAAAAATCTTTAACAGTTTGCATAGATTTAGCTTTATCTTCCATCTTTATAAGAACTTCCTCAGCCTTGTTGCCAAACAGGCAGTCCTGATTTAAAGGAGCATCCAACAATTTAGCTTTAACATGATCAGGCAAAAATTGCTCCTTAAGCCAAGCATGCCTTCTGAGCACAGACCCAGTAACAGCAGCCCTACAAGAGGCCTCTAATGAATCAAAACCACATTGCAAAGTATGTTTTCCAACTTGTTCGGCAGAATGCATTAAATCCTGTAAATCTTTATTTTCCACACAGTCAGGAATCAACATCATTTTCTGTTTAAGCAGTCCAATAACATGTTGCTGATATTTTAACACATGAAACTGGCAGTTTAAAGCCCTAATGGCCAAGGTTGCAGAAGTGTAAACCTTCTTACCCCATCTATCCAGCTCCCTGGAGTCTCTATCAGAAGGGGTAGGATTTTTAGCAGTAGAAGCCTTAATGCCCTTGGGCCCCTGAGAAATAGTCTCTGGATCTGCAATAGGATTTTTGAAAAGGAACTTGTTGGACTCAGGGACCCTGTAGTATCTGTCAGGTTTTCTGGGAGCAGGAGGCAGGGAATCAGGGGCCAAACTAGATTCCGAGAAAGCATCATCAACAATGTCCAGTACAGGAGGAATAGCTAAAAGCCTATACTGAGGTAGGAGAATTAAATCCCTAAGCCTCTTTTTTGAATCAGAGTAATCCTGGTTTTCTCAGTGGAAATGCTCCCTTAGAGAATCTAAGGTTTCCCCAAAAGAAAAATCCTCAGGAGGGAAAGCAGAGGGAATAGAGTCCTTTTCATCAGAATGCTCATAAATAGGTAAGGACAAATCCAGGTCATCAGAAAAAACAGAATCCTGATCAGATTAATAATCAACTTCAGTCCTAGGCCTCTTAGAAGGGGGGGTTGGCTACCCCTGATTAGAGTTATTAGATCTTCAGCCATTCTTATCATTTGTTTTTTAGGCATAGAGGCCTGACCATGTGGCCTGGGCGTTGGTTTTTTAGACATGGATCGAGATTTAGGCCTAAGTAATGAAGTAGACTTCGATTTAATATGCAAGTCCATAGGCCTGAATACACCCTCAGAAGCCGGTGCCTGCACAGCGGTTCCAGACCCATCCAAGGTAGAGACATCCACGGGTTCCATAGTTGAAGCATCTCGCAGCTCTGAATGGGTCTCAGTAGAGGCCTGCGAATCAGAAGTAGCGGGTATCAGGGGCTGCGAAAGCACCTCACTGAGTACCAGCGAACTGGCGACTGGCTTAAGAGAAGCATCGTCGGCAGTTTTGGACCTCGGCGGCCTGTCCCTGTCTTTATCTTTGCACTTTTTCAGAATCCCGGTAGTCGGATGGCTAACCAACAACATTTCTGGATAATTAAACCAAGAACCAAAATATTTAGAGGCAGAAATATACCGACAACGGATAGTGCACTGATTAAATTAAGCACAAAACCGACAGCAAGGTACGTAGTGGTCAGGGCCTAAGCAAAGAATACAGTACAAATGAAAATCTTTATGAGGTATTTGCTTTCCACAAGTAATGCAATTATTAACTTTTACTGACATTGGTAAGGAGCAAGAAAAAGTTTCCCCAACGAGGTACTTAGCTTTAGCTGAAGACTTTGGTTCTGAAACCCGAAAACGAAATTTTCAGGAGCCGGCCGACTGGCACTTGCGAACTGCTTCTGTTTTGGGCACTGCACGGCGAGAAAGACTGATGTAATGATGTCGGCTGCATGTTTTATACCCCTGACGACCTGACATCATGAAAGAAGGGACAGCAACCAACGCAGGACCCAAGACTTTGTTAATCAGGCCGACTGAGGGCAACCTGCAAGCAGATTACCCAAATGTAATGACTGCAACAGTGAAACGTGAAGAACATCTGCAAATAAGGCTCTCTGTGAGGAAGAAGGAAAGAATACTCTAATACTCAAAGAAAACTGCTGAATGTCCAACTTACACTGCTTGGTTTGCAAAGCCATACGACACAGAAATGTGGCTGCAGTGCACACATCTACAGAAATGATGGCAATGAAGGCAGATGATACACGGATCACTTTACTAGAGTGTCCTTTACATTTACATACTAGGGCTTTAACTCATTTCTTATGTAGAAATAAATGCAATTAGCTAGTCATATATGACCCCCCTTTCTTCTTCACTGTTGACAAAAAATGAAAAAAGCTGACAGGTTTATTTCTACATTTATAGCAGCACAGTTTATTTAGTTTACCTTACCTGGGAAGAAAAAATTACAGTTGTGTACACTTACCATAAATGTAGATGTTCGAGTGTATTCATTGTTGTAGTCATTACATTTGGGTTATCTGCTTGCAGTAGCCCTCAGTCGGCCTGATTAACAAAGTCTTGGGTCCTGCATCGGGTGCTGTCCCTTCTTCCATGACATCAGGTTGTCAGGGGTATAAAACATGCAGCCAATGCCATTACATCAGTTTTTCTTGCCTCAGATGTCAGGTGCCCCCCTAATGGGAAGCAATTAAATCTATAATTACAAGGATATACATCCAACAAAAAAGCAAATACATCAAAAAGCTTTTTGAGCATAGTAAGGGAGAGTAGAGGTATAGCCAAAAGAAGAAAGGGGGCTGGAGGGAGGGTAACTAGGACTGCAACAGTGAATACACTTGAGCATCTACATTTATGGTAAGTGTACACAACTGTACTATGTTCTTCATGCTTCACTGTTACAGTCATTACATTTGGGTAGATTCCCAAAGCTAAGGTTGGGAGGAGGAATTTAAATAGAATTAGGACCAGCTATAAGACCCTGCAAGACTGCAGTGGCAAAGCCAGCTCTGCATTTAGAGAAAATTGGCAAATGATAATGCTTGGTGAAAGTATGTACAGAACTCCAGGTAGGAGCTTCTAGGATGTCCCTGGTAGGAACGCCCCTGAGAAAGGCTGTGGAGGTAGATGCAGCCCTGGTTGAATGGGCACTGATGCCCTCTGGGATAAGTTTTCCATGGTGCTTATAGCAGAAATGAATGCAGTGGCCTATCCATTTTGAAATGGTTGCTTTGAAATAGCTTTCCCCTCCATCCCTGCAGCAAATGCCACCAGCAGTTGTTCAGATTTCCTTTGAGGTTTAGTCCTGTCCAAGTAAAATCTAAGTTGTCTGTGCACATCTAAAGAGTGCAGTATCTATTCCCTTTTGTTCTGTGGGTTAGGAAAGAAGGTAGGCAAATGAATGGACTGATTAAGAGCCACACTGGATACCACCTTGGGCATGAAGAAGGGATTGGTTCTGAGGGACACCCTGTCTGCATGAAAGATGATGAAAGGCTCCACTGCCATAAGGGCCTGTAATTCAGATACCCTTCTTGCAGAAGTGATTGCTAAAAGGAAAGCAGTTTTCCAGAAAAGGAATTTTAAATCTGCAGTAGCAGCTGGCTTGAAAGGAGGAAGAGTGAGTTTCTCCAAGACAAAGTTAAGGTCCCAGGCTGGAGTTGGAGCTCTCCTGGGTGGCCTTAAATTTTTGGCCTCTCTGAGTAACTGCTTGAGCAGTGGATGAGAAGAGGGGAGGCTCTGTGCTATAATGAGCTGAAATGGCTGAGGCATGAATTTTGATGGAGGAAAAGGACAAGCCCTTATGAAGCAACTAAATAAAGTATTGTAGAATCTGAGGTAAATTGGGCACTACTGAGCTCATCTCTTGAGATTGATTCCAGGCACAAAATCTTTTCCATTTTGCAGCATAAGATTTTCTAGTACTAGGCCTCCTTGCCTCTAAAATGATATCCATCACTGATTTACTGTGGGATGGTAAAGGAGGGATTAGGTAATTAGCGAGGCTGCTAGGTTCAGGGTTTTCAGCTGAGGGTGCAGAATCTGGTTCTCCTGCTGAGACAACAGGGAAGGGTCTGAGGCAGGTGCCATGGGGCCAAGAGTGACACACTGCACAAGAGGGGGTATCAGTGTTGGTGTGGCCAGTCTGGTGCAATTAAAATTGTCCTTGGCTTGTCCTGTTTGATCTTTAGTAGTACCTTGGAGAGCAGAGGCAGAGGAGGAAAGGCATAAACTGATAGGTTTTTCAAGCTGAAGGATAGAGAGTCCACTTTCCAAGCTAGCTTGTGGGGAATCCTTGTGCAAAATGTGTCCAATTGATGGTTCTGGAGGGAGGCAAACAGGTCTATATCTGGGCTCCCCCCACTTGCTTGTCAACATGTTGAAAATCCTTGGTTCCAGTTTCCACTCGTGTGGGTCCATGAGGTTTCTGCTTAGTCCATCTGCCAGTGTATTTAGTTTTCCTGGCAGGAATTGAGCTTGTAGATTCACTTGGTACCTCAAGGCTGTGTTCTACAATGCCATGGCTAGTCTGCAGAGGGGGTAAGTATGTGTACCCCCCTTGCTTGTTTATGTAACACACGAGAGTGGTGGTGTCCGTTTTTATCATTAGTTGCCCTGGAAGAATGTGGTCCTTGAAGGCTGTCAGAGCATTCTGTACAGCTAACATTTCTTTTTGATTGATATGCAGGTGCATTTGACTTGGGTTCCATTTGCCCTGAATGCACTTCCCTGCCAGGTGAGCCCCCATGCATAGTCTCATGCATCTGTTGTTAGGGTTTGGGCAGCAGGGGGTGGTGTGAAAGGTAGTCCCTTGTTTTGGTGGCAGACCTCTGCCCACCAAAGGAACTCTAGGCATAGGCAAGGTATGATAGGAATCATTGTTTCTAGGTTTTGAGAATGTTGACACCATAGGCTTTTTAGATACCACTGTAGTTTCCTCATATGCAGTCTTGCACATGGAATTAGAAGAATGCAGGAGGCCATGAACCCCAAGGCTTGCAGTATTTGCCTTGCAGATAGCTGGGTTTTTGTGGCCACTTGTTTGAAGTAGGTTGTCAAATGAATCTGTTTCTCTGGCGTGAGGAAAGCCATCTGGGAAGTTGTATTCAAGCTTGCTCCCAGGAATATAATTTGTTGACAGGGTACCAGGTGTGATTTCTTTTCATTTATGGTGTACCCCAGACAAGTCAGCACCCTTTGAACAAAGGCCAGATGATTCAAAAGTATGTCCTGGCTTTCTGCCTGAATTAGACAATCGTCCAGGTATGGGTATATTTGAATATTTCTTTGCCTGCAAAATGCAATGAGTGGAGCTAGGCACTTTGTGAATTCCCCTGGTGCAGTAGATAAGCCAAAGGGCATTGCAGATAACTGATAGTGCATGTGAACTGCTTTGAAGCGAAGGTATCTTCTGCAAGACTCCCTGATAGGGATGTGCAGGTATGCTTCTTTTAAGTCTAATGTTGCCAACCATCCATCTTTGACTAGCATAGAAGCAGCTGGTGAAGAGTCAGCATTTTGAATTTTGGAATCACCAGAAAGGTGTTTAGAGTAGAAAGGTCCAGGATAGGACGCCATGTATTGCCTTTTCTGGGTACCAGGAAAAATCTCAAATAGAAACCTTGTCCCTTTTCCTCTTCTGGTACCAACTGAATAGCCCCCATGCTTAAGAGAGAGAGAACTTGATTTTGGGCCTCTGCCCACTGATTTGGGGGTAGATCTGGCCACCCACTTGGTGTTGCTAATATGTGGAAGTGAAATCTGTATCCTTGGGACACTGTATTTAAAACCCATTTGTCCTGGGTAATGAGTTCCCAGTTTTTGGCCTGCAGACCAATCTTTCCGCCTAAAGGAGCATTCAGTTGGGAAGTGCTAGGAAGTTTTAAAAGCAAGTCATTGAGTCAGTTTTCCATAGGGGGGAGTCTTACTACTCCCAGATTTGGGTGCAGAAATCCCCCACTGCTTAGTCTTGTGTGTCCAGTGGGACTGAAATCTGGAGTTTCTGCTATGTCTGGGTTTGGCTTGAGAAGACCTGGAAGGGGCTGGAAAGGACCAATTCTTAGAGGGCCAATGCCTACTAAATCTAGAAGGCTGAATTTGAAAGAAATCTTTAACAGTTTGCATAGATTTAGCTTTATCTTCCATCTTTTTAAGAACTTCTTCAGCTTTGCTGCCAAACAGGCGGTCCTGGTTTAAGGGAGCATCCAACAGTTTAGCTTTAACATGATCAGGCAAAGATTGCTACTTAAGCCAAGCATGCCTTCTGAGCACAGACCCAGTAACAGCAGCCCTGCAAGAGGTCTCTAATGAATCAAATCCACATTGCAAAGTATGTTTACCAACCTGTTCAGTAGAATGCATTAAATCCTGTAGTTCTTTATTTTCCACACAGTCAGGAATCAACATAATTTTCTGTTTAAGCAACCCAGTAACATGTTGTTGATACTTTAACATATGAAACTGGCAGTTTAAAGCCCTAATGGCCAAGGTTGCAGAAGTGTAAACCTTCTTACCCCATCTATCCAGCGCCCTGGAGTCTCTATCAGAAGGGGTAGGATTTTTAGCAATAGAAGCCTTAATGCTCTTGGGTCCCTGTGAAATAGTCTCTGGATCGGCAATAGGATTTTTAAAAAGAAACTTGTGTGATTCAGGAACCCTGTAATATCTGTCAGATTTTCTGGGAGCAGGAGGCAAAGAATCAGGGGCCAAACTAGATTACGAAAAGGCATCATCAACAATGTCTGTAAGGTTTCACCAAAAGAAAAATCCTCTGGAAGGGAAGCAGAGGGAAGAGAGTCCTCTGCATCAGAATCCTCATAAGTGGATTAGGGCAAATCCAGATCATCAGAAGAATCAGAAAAATCAGAATCCTGGTCAGAAGATTCATAAACAACTTCAGTCCTAGGTCTTTTAGAAGTGGGAAGTTGGCTTCCCTTGATTAAAGTTATAAGATCATCAGCCATTCTTATCATTTGTCTTTTAGGCATAGAGGCCTGAGCATGCGGCCTGGGCGTCGGTTTCTTAGGTATGATTCAAGATTTAGGCCTAAATGAAGAAGGAGGCGTCGGTTTAATATGCAAGTCTGTAGGCCTGAATACACCCTCAGAAGCCGGTGCCTGCACAGCAGCTCCGGACCCATCCAAGGTAGAGACATCCGCAGGTTCCACAGTTGAAGCATCTCGCGATATACTGGACTCTGAATAGGTCTCAGTAGAGGCCTGCGAATCAGAAATAGCGGTTATCAGAGGTTGCAAAAGCGCATCACTGAGTACTAGCAACTGGCTTAGGAGAAGCGTCATCGGCAGCTTTGGACTTAGGCGGCCTGTCTCTGTCTTTATCTTTGCGTTTTTTTGGAATCCTGGTAGTTGGATGGCTAACCAATGACTTTTCTGGATAATTAAACCGAGAACCGAAATATTTAGAGGCGAAAATATACCGAAGACGGATAGTGCGCTGATTAAATAAAGCACAAAACCAACAGCAAGGTACATCGTGGTCAGGGCCCAGGCAAGGAATACAGTACGAATGAAAATCTTTGCGATGTATTTGCTTTCCACAAGTAATGTAATTATTAACTTTTACTGACATCGGTAAGGAGCAAGAAAATTTTCCCCAACGGGGTACTTAGTTTTACTTGAAGACTTTGGTTCTGAAACTCGAAAATGAAAATTTCAGGAGTCGGCCGACCGGCACTTGCGAACTGCTTCTGCTTCGGGCACTGCACGGCAAGAGAGACTGATGTAATGGTGTCGGCTGCATGTTTTATACCCCAGCCTGACGTCATGGAAGAAGGGACAGCACCCGACGCAGGACCCAAGACTTTGTTAATCAGGCCAACTGAGGGCTACTGCAAGCAGATAACCCAAATGTAATGACTGCAACAGTGAAACATGAAGAACATCAGAAAATGAACAGACTGTAAATATATACTCTGATCCAATTGTACAACATCCACTGGCAGAATTTATACTCAACAAAGTGTGCAAAACACAGATTATTAGTACAATTAGTCTTAGCAAAACAGACAATGCAAACTGCCCTTCTTCCAATGGCAAGGTTTAATCCACTGAAATTATAAACTGTCATGCAGACTCCAGTTTCCTTTGGGAATAAGAAAGGGCTGGAATAAAATTAATGACAATGTGTTAGTCTTCTGAGACTTTACAAGACAGCTTTTATTTTGACATGAGGCTCATTTGCCTCTCAGACTGCAGCCACCCTCTGTTAGGCTAGTTGGGGTGTTTGGAATTAACAAAATTATAAGGTATAAACTTTTTCTGATGTACTCTGCTCTACACATCTTCAATGATCTGGAACCATCAGATCATGTGGAGTAAAAGTCTGCCTCCGACTACCTACTGTAAAATAATGTAACAGGTTGTGTTTAGAGGACGTCAGGGTTCCTTGGAAGGGAACTTTTATCAATACTTGCTGTGGGGCCTTGCAAAAACTCAGACTAGCAGAAGACCTTGCTATATCTATTATTGCTGCTTTTGGGGGTGGTTGGAACTAAGTTCTCTGCAGACTCCAGACTCCTCCTCAATCCTCTGAAAATCCTGCTGCTGTAGATAAAACAATATAGCAGTAGTACAGAGACAGTACAGTTGTGTACACTTACCATAAATGTAGATGTTCGAGTGTATTCACAGTTGCAGTCATCACATTTGGGTTATCTGCTTGCAGTAGCCCTCAGTTGGCCTGATTAACAGGGTCCTGCGTTGGTTGCTGTCCCTTCTTCCATGACGTCAGGTCATCAGGGGTATAAAACATGCAGCCGATGCCATTACATCAGTTTTTCTTGCCCCAGATGTCAGGTGCCCCCCTAATGAATGCAATGGCCTATCCATTTGGAGATGGTTTGCTTTGAAATAGCCTTCCACTCTGTCCCTGCGGCAAATGCCACCAGCAGTTGCTCAGATTTCCTTTGAGGTTTAGTCCTGTCCAAGTAAAATCTAAGTTGTCTGTGCATATATAATGAGTGCAGTATCCGTTCCCCTTTGTTCTATGGATTAGGAAAGAAGGTTGGCAAATAAATGGACTGATTAAAGGCCACACTGGATACCACCTTGGGCATGAAGGAGGGATTGGTCCTGAGGGACACCCTGTCCGCATGAAAGATGATGAAAGGCTCCACTGCCATAAGGGCCTGTAATTCAGATACCCTTCTTGCTGAAGTGATTGCTAAAAGGAAAGCTGTTTTCCAAGAAAGGAATTTTAAGTCTGCAGTAGCAGCTGGCTTGAAAGGAGGAACAGTGAGTTTTTCCAATACAAAGTTAAGTTCCCAGGCTGGGGTTGGAGCTCTCCTGGGTGGTCGTAAATATTTGGCCCCTCTGAGGAACTGCTTGAGCAGTGGATGAGAGAAGAGGGGAGGTTCTATGTTATAATGAGCTGAAATGGCTAAGGGTGAATTTTGATGGAGGAGAAAAACAGGCCCTTGTGAAGCATCTCAGTTAAGTATTGTAAAATCTGAGGGAAATTGGGCACTGCTGTGCTCATCCCTTGAGATTGGTTCCAGGCACAGAATCTTTTCCATTTTTCAGCATAAGATTTTCTAGTACTAGGCCTCCTTGCCTCTAAAATGATATCGATCACTAGTTTACTGAGGGATGGTAAAGGAGAGATTAGGTAATTAGCCAGGCTAAGTTCAGTGTTTGAAGCTGAGGGTGCAGAATCTGGTTCCCCTGCTGAGACAATGGTGTGGGAGTCTGAGGCAGGTGCCATGGGGCCAACAGAGAACACTGCGCAAGGGGTGGTACCAGTGTTGGCGTGGCCAGTCTGGTGCAATCAAAATCGTCCTTGGTTTGTCTTGTTTGATCTTTAGTAGTACTTTGGAGAGCAGAGGCAGAGAAGGGAAGGCATAAACTGATAGGTTTTTCCAGCTGAAGGACATCAGTTTTCTAGGCATGGTTTGAGTTTTAGGCCTTGAAGAAGAAGATGGCGTCAGTTTAATATGCAAGTCAGTAGGCCTGAATACACCTTCAGAAACCAGTGCCTGCACAGCAGCTATGGACCCATCCAAGATAGAGACATCCGCAGGTTCCACAGTTGAAGCATCTCGCGGCATACCGGACTCTGAATGGGTCTCAGTAGAGGCCTGCTAATCAGAAGTAGCGGGTATCAGGGGCTGCGAAAGTGCCTCACTGAGTACCAGCGAACTGGTGACTGGCTTAGGAGAAGCGTCGTTGGCAGCTTTGGACCTAAGCTGCCTGTCTCTGTCATTATCTTTGCGTTTTTTCAGAATGTCAGTAGTTGCATGGCTTACCAAAGACATATCAGGATAATTGAACCGAGCACCAAAATATTTAGAAGCGAATATATATACTGACGATGGCTAGATCATGGTTTAAATAAGGCACAAAACCGACAGCAAGGTACGTCATGGTCAGGGCCTAAGCAAGGAATGCAGTACGAATGAAAATCTTTATGAAGTATTTGCTTTCCACAAGAAATACAATTATTAACTTTTAATGACATCGGTTTAGAGCAAGAAAAAGTTTCCCCAATGGGGTACTTAGCTTAGTTAAAGACTTCGGGAGTCGGCCAACCGGCACTTGCGAACTGCTTCTGCTTCGGGCACCGCACGGCAAGAAAGACTGATGTAATGGCGTCAGCTGCATGGTTTATACCCCTGACTACCTGAAGTCATGGAAGATGAGACAGCAACCGACGCAGGACCCAAGACTTTGTTAATGAGGCCGACTGAGGGCTACTGCAAGCAGATAATCCAAATGTGATGACTGCAACAGTGAAACACGAAGAACATCTTAAATACACCAAACAAGAAGGAAAGGTAGAGCCAAGAGAAGTCAGGGGGCTGGAGGGAGGGTTACCAGGACTGCAACAGTGAATACACCCGAACATCTACATTTATGGTAAGTGTACACAACTGTACTATGTTCTTTGTGTTTCACTGTTGCAGTCATCACATTTGGGTTGATTCCCAAAGCTAAGGAAGGGAGGAGGAAGCTAGAGAGCATTAGGGCCAGCTATTAAGCCCTGCAAGACTGCAGTGGCAAAACCAGCTTTGGATTTATAAATAATAGGCATGTGATAGTGTTTGGTGAAGGTATGTACAAAGAGCTCCAGATAGCAGCTTCTAGGATGTCCCTGGTAGGGACACCTCTGAGAAAGGCTGTAGAGGTAGATGCAGCCCTGGTGGAATGTGATCTTATCCCCTGTGGGGTAGGTTTTCCATGGTGCTTGTAGCAGAAATTAATGCAATGGGCTATCCATTTAGAAATTGTTTGCTTTGAAATAGCCTTTCACTCTGCCCCTGCAGCAAAGCCAACTAGCAGCTGTTAAGATTTTCTGAGAGGCTTAGTCCTGTCCAAATAGAATCTGGTTCTCCTGCTGAGACAATAGGGTAGGAGTCAGAGGCACGTGCCATGGGGCCAACAGTGACACACTGCGCAAGCGGGGGTACCAGTGTTGGCGTGGCCAGTCTGGTGCAATCAAAATCATCCTTGGTTTGTCTTGTTTGATCTTTAGTAGTACTTTGGAGAGCAGTGGCAGAGAAGGAAAGGCATAAACTGATAGGTTTTTCCAGCTGAAAGACAGAGCATCCACTTTCCAAGGTTGTTTGCAGGGAGTCCTTGTGCAAAATTTGTCCAATTGATAGTTCTGGGGGGAGGCAAACAGGTCTATATCTGGGCTCCACCATTTGCTTGTCAACATGTTGAAAATCCTTGGTTCCAGTTTCCACTCGTGTGGGTCCATGAGGTTTCTGCTTAGTTTGTCTGCCAGTGTATTTAGTTTTCCTGGCAGGAACTGAGCTTGTATATGCACTTGGTAGCTCAGGGCTGTATTCCACAGTGCCATGGCTAGTCTGCAGACGGGGTAAGAATGTGTACCCCCTGCTTGTTGATGTACCACATAACAGTGGTGTTGTCCGTCTTTACCATTGAAGGCTGTCAGAGCATTCTGTACAGCTAACATTTCTTTTTCATTGATATACAGGTGCATTTGACTTGGGTTCCATGGTAATCCCTTGTTTTGGTGGCAGGCCTCTGCCCACCAAAGGAACTCTAGGCGTAGGCAAGGTATGATAGGAATCATTGCTTCTAGATCCTGAGAATGTTGAGACCATAGGCTTTTTAGATACCACTGTAGTTTCCTCATATGCCATCTTGCCTATGGAATTAGAAGAATGCGGGAGGCCATGGACCCCAAGGCTTGTAGTATTTGACTTGCAGATAGCAGGGTTTTTGTGGCCACTTGTTTGAAGTATGTTGTCAAATGAATTTGTTTCTCTGGCGTAAGGAAAGCCATCTGGGAAGTTGTATTCAAGCTTGCTCCCAGGAATATAATTTGTTTACAGGGTACCAGGTATGATTTCTTTTCGTTTATGGTGTACCCCAGACAAGTTAGCACCCTTTGTATAAATGCCAGATGATTCAAAAGTATGTCCTGGCTTTCTGCCTGAATTAGACAATTGTCCAGGTATGGGTATATTTGAATATTTCTTTGCCTGCAAAATGCAATGACTGGAGCTAGGCACTTTGTGAATACCCTGGGTGCAGTAGATAAGACAAAGGGCAGTGCAGAGAACTGATAGTGCATGTAGCATGCTTTGAAGCATAGGTATCTTCTGCAAAATTCCCTGACTGGGATGTGCAGGTATGCTTTCTTTAAATCTAGTGTTGCCAACCAGGAGACTTTGCCTAGCATAGGGAGCAACTGGTGAAGAGTCGGCATCTTGAATTTTGGAATCACCAAAAAGGTGTTTAGAGTAGACAGGTCCAGGATAGGATGCCATGAATTGTCTTTTCTGGGTACCAGGAAAAGTCTCGAGTAGAAACCTTGTCCCTTTTCCTCTTCTGGTACCAATTGAATAGCCCCCATGCTTAAGAGAGAAAGTATTTGCTTTTGGGCCTCTGCCCACTGATTTAGGGGTAGATCTGGCCACCTGCTTGGTGTTGGTAATGTGTGGAAGTGAAATCTGTATCCCTGGGACACTATATTTAAAACCCATTTGTCCTGGGTAATGAGTTCCCAGTTCTTTGCATGAGGGGCAATCAGTTGAGAAGTGTTTGGCAGTTTTAAAAAGAAGTAAACTGAGATAGTTTACCATAGGGGGGAGTTTTATTACCCTCAGATTTGGAAGTGAAGGCCCCCCACTGCTTAGTCCTGTGTGTACCCTAGGACTGAAGCCTGGGAGCTCTGCTGGATCTTGGTTTGGAATGAGAAGGTCTGGAAGAGGCAGGAAAGGACCATTTCTTGAAAGGCCAATGCCTACTAAACCTTGGAGGTTGTACTTGTAAAAAAATTTTAACAGCTGGCATAGATTTAGCTTTTTCCTCCATCTTTTTAAGAACTTATTCTGCCTTGTTGCCAAACAGGTGGTCCTGGTTTAAGGGAGCATCCGGTAATTTCGCTTTAACATGAGCTGGCAAGGATTGCTCCTTAAGCCAAGCATCCCTTCTAAGTACAGACCCAGTTACAGCAGCCCTGCAAGATGCCGCTAGTGAATCAAAACTACATTGCAAAGTATGTTTTCCAACTTGTTCAGCTGAATGCAGTAAATCCTGTAAATCCTTATTTTCAGCACAATCAGGAATCAACATCATTTTCTGTTTAAGTAATCCAATAATATGCTGTTGATACTTTAACATATGAAACGGGCAGTTTAAGGCCCTAATGGCCAAAGTTGCAGAAGTGTATACCTTCTTACGCCATCTATCCAGCTCCCTGGAGTCTCTATCAGAGGGGGTAGGGTTTTTGGCAGTAGTAGCTTTAATGCCCTTGGGTCCCTGTGAAATGGTCTCAGGATCAGCAGTATGATTTTTAGAAAGGAACTTATGAGAGTCAGAGACCCTGTAATATCTATCAGGTTTTCTGGAAGCAGGAGGTAAGGAGGCAGGGGCCAAGCTAGATTCCGAAAAGGCATCATCAACAATGTCTAGTACAGGAGGTATGGCTAAAGGCCTGTGCTGGGGCAGGAGTAAGAAATCCCTAAGCCTCTTTTTAGAATTAGAGAAATCCTGACTTTCCCAATGAAAATGCTCCCTGAGGGTATGCAAGGTTTCACCAAAAGAAAAATCCTCTGGGGGGATGCAGAGGGAATAGAGTCCTTAGCATCAGAATCCTCATAGGCAGATAAGGGTAAATCCTGGTCATCAGAGGAAACAAAAAATTCAGAATCCTGGTCAGAAGGATCATAAGCAAACTCAGTCCTAGGTCTCATAGAGGGGGAAGGTTGGCTTCCCCTGATTAAAGTAATAAGGTCTTCAGCCATTCTTATAATTTGTTTTTTAGGTATAGAGGCCTGGCCATGCAGTCTGGGCGTCAGTTTTCTAGGCATGGTTTGAGTTTTAGGCATTGAAGAAGAAGATGGCATCAGTTTAGTATGCAAGTCAGTAGGCCTGAATACACCCTCAAAAGCCGGTGCCTGCACAGCGGCTCTGGACCCATCCAAGGTAGAGACATCCATAGGTTCCACAGTTGAAGCATCTTGCGGCATGCCGGACTCCGAATGGGTCTAGGTAGAGGCCCGCAAATCTGAAGTAGCGGGTATCAGGGGCTGCGAAAGCGCCCCAGTGAGTACCGGCAAACTGGCGACTGGCTTAGGAGAAGTGTCGCCGGTAGCTTTGGACCTCGGCGGCCTGTCTCTATCTCTATCTTTGTGTTTTTTCAGAATGTCAGTAGTTGGATGGCTTACCAAAGACATATCGGGATAATTGAACCAAGCACCAAAATATTTAGAAGCATAAATATACCGACGACGGATAGTTTGTGGTTTAAATAAGGCACAAAACTGACAGTGAGGTACTTCGTGGTCAGAGCCTAGGCAAGGAATACAGTAAGAATGAAAATATTTATGTGGTATTTACTTTCCACAAGTAATGCAATTATTTACTTTTACTGACATCGGTTTAGAGCAAGAAAAAGTTTCCCCAACAGGGTACTTAGCTTTTAGTTGAAGACTTTGGTTCTGAAACTCGAAAATGAAAATTTCAGGAGTCGGCCGACTGGCACTTGCAAACTGCTTCTGCTTCGGGCACCTCATGGCAAGAAAGACTGATGTAATGGTGTCGGCTGCATGTTTTACACCCCTGATGACCTGACGTCATGGAAGAAGAGAGAGCATCTGACACAGGAATCCAAGACTCTGGTATTCAGGCCGGCTGAGGGCTACCTGCAGGCAGATAACCCAAATGTGATGACTGCCACAGTGAAACATGAAGAACATCTCCAGGTTGCAGCTTCCAGAATGTCCCTGGTAGAGACTCCCCTGAGAAATGTTGTAGAGATTGAGGTAGCAGTAGTGGAATGGGTTCCGATTCCCTGTGGGGTAGGTTTTCCATGGTGATGTAGCAAAAATGGATGCAGTGTGCTATCCATTTGGAGATGGTTTGCTTTGAAATGGCCTTGCCTTCTGCCCCTGTGGCAAAGCTGACTAGCAGCTGGTCAGGTTTTCTGAAAGGTTTAGTCCTGTCAAGGCAAAACCTAAGCTGCCTGTGCAAGTCCAAGGAGTGCAGGATCTTTTCCCTTTATTTTGAGGATTAGGGAAAAAGGTTGGTAAATGGATGGATTGGTTTAAAGCAACACTGGATACCACCTTGGGCATAAATGATGGATTAGTCCTGAGGGAAACCCTGTCTGCATGAAGAAAATGAAGGGTTCCACAGCCTTATGGGCCTGCAACTCAGACACTCTTCTTGCTGAAGTGATGGCTAGAAGTAAGGCTGTTTTCCAAGAGAGGAATTTTAACTCTGCTGTAGCATCAGGCTCAAAGGGGGAAGCATGAGCTTCTCTAGTACAAAGTTAAGGTTGCAGGCTGGAGTGGGAGCTCTCTTAGGGGGTCTTAGTTTGTTAGCTCCTCTCAGGAACTGTTTGACCAGAGTCTGAGAGAAGAGGGGTGGCTCAGTATTGTAATGAGCTGAGATGGCAGAGGAATGAATCTTAATAGAAGAGAAGGATAGGCCTTTGTGGAGCAGATCTGCTAGATAATCTAGGATTTGAGGTAAGGTGGGGACGGTTGTGTCCTTTCCCTGAGATTAGCTCCAAGAACAGTATCTTTTCCACTTTTCTGAATATGATTTCCTAGTACTAGGCCTCCTGGCCTCAAGGATGACATCCAGCACCTGTTTGCTGAGGGTTGGTGGTGATGTATTCATGGAATGAGCCAGGCTGCTAGGTTCAGGGTTTGCAGCTGATGGTGCAAAATCTGGCCCTCCTGCTGGGACAGCAGGGAAGGGGTCTGATGCAGGTGCCAGGGTGGCACTGCTGTCAGACTCCATAAAAGTGGGTACCAGTGCTGGCATGGCCAGTCTGGTGCAATCAGGATTGTCTTTGGTCTGTCCTGTTTGATCTTGAGTAGTACTTTCGAGAGGAAGGGCAGAGGGGTAAAGGCATATATTGAGAGGTTTTCCCATATAAAGGATAGGGTATCCACTTTCCATGCTTGGCTGTGAGGAGTTCTGGTGCAAAACTTGCTCAATCGATGGTTCTGGGGGGAAGCAAAGAGATCCACCTCTGGTGTCCCCCACCTGTGGTTTATAAGTTTGAATGAGTTGGGTTCCAGTTTCCACTCATGTGGGTCCATTAGGTTTCTGCTTAAGTCATCTGCCAGTGAATTTTGTTTGCCTGGTAGGAATTGAGCTTGCACGTGCACTTGATTGCTCAAGGCTGTGTTCCACAGAGCCATGGCTAACCTGCAGAGTGGGCAGGAATGAGTCCCCCCCTGCTTGTTTATATATCACATAACTGTGGTGTTGTCTGTCTTTATCAAGAGTTGTCCTGGAAGGATAAGGTATTTGAAGGCTGTCAGTGCATTCTGTACAGTTAACATTTCTTTTTGATTGATATGCAGGTGCATTTGTCTTGGGCTCCATTTGCCTTGAATGCATTTGCCTGCCATGTGAGCCCCCCATGCATAGTCTGATGTGTCTGTTGTCAGGATTTAGGCAGGGGGTTGAGTAAAAGGGAGTCCCTCGTTGTGGTAGCAGGCCTCTGCCCACCAACGGAACTCTGTCCTTAGGCAAGGAATCATAGGAATCACTGTTTCCAGGTCCTGAGAATGTTGACACCAGAGACTTTTTAAGTACCATTGACGTCCCGCTCACAAGGCTGAACAAGGAGAAGGTCACGGTGAGCTGCCTGTCGGGCGCTAGGATCTGCCACATAACACAAGCACTCAGGTCACTCCAAGGCAAGTACAAATATGACTCAGTCATTGTCCATGCTGGTGTGAATGACCTGAGACGTACCTCCCTGGACTACATGAAAAGAGACATAGAGGAGCTCTCTGAGCATGTAGCCCAGGCCGGTATGACCCTGACCTTGAGTAGCATCTTACCCTCACCAAGAATGATGCCACAATATGAAGACAAGATGATCAATTTCAACAACTGGCTTAAGTGTTGGTGTCATTCAAAGGGGATCCAATGCCTGTCAGCCTGGGATGACATGCTCGACAAGCCACGATGCTTCGCTAGGGACAGCTTGCACCTGTCACCCTGGGCTTTGGATATTGGCAAAGGCTCTTGCTACCCCATAGTGCCTTTTTAGGCAAGGCTCAAAAGACAAACCCACCTCCATAGGTATCACAAGGGATAAGAAACTAAGAGTAATGCTACTCAACGCCAGAAGTCTAAACCTCAAGATGCACGCACTCGAAACTCTCCTTAGCATGGAGAACATCGATATCTGTGCAGTAACAGAAACCTGGTTCAAGGCTCCCGAGAGCACCCCAGCACTACCAGGTTATACCTCATACCATGCTTTTCGGCCCCAAAACTTGGACTGAACCACAAAAGGAGGGGGAGTATCAATATTCGTCAAAGATACCCACACCTCCAGGTTGGTGGCACAGCACGAAGCATCAGAGACTATCCATGTGCAACTAACTGTGGGTAAAACTGCCTTCCAGTTTATAGCCTGCTACAGACCACCCTCCCAAACACAGGAACCCCACTTGGCCTTCCTGAGAATACTGGAAAATATGAAGGTCTCCCATTATATTGGGCGACTTCAACTACCCAAACATAGACTGGGAGCATTACTCTAGCTCCAACACCCTAGCCCAAAGGTTCCTAGAATTTATAAACTCAAATGCTATGGAATAACCTGTTACCACTCCCACAAGAGGGGAAAACATACTGGACCTGATCATCACCAACATGGAGACACTATGCTCCAGACCAGAAGTGTATCCCTCACTGGTAAGATCAGACCATAAACTAATCTTACTGGATATTCACATCCCGACCCCACCCCCTGCCCAGAAAACCACAATGAAAAACTTCTCTAAAGCAAATTTCACACGCCTCAAAACCGAGGCGAAATCCTTCAAAGCCCCCGGGCCTGTGGAAAATACGGCCCAGACCGCAGAATCCTTTATAAACGCATTCTATGAACGCCTTCAGGAATGCATGGATCATGCAATCCCAAATAAAACCAAGACCCAATCCTCCAAAGGCAGACGTCCTGTCTGGTGGACCCCAGCCATAAACAAACTATACAATAGAAGGAGGAAGCTACTACATGATAGAGCAAAATCCCAAAAAGGGAAGGCATCTCTGATCAGTATTAGCAAAAAACTACGGGCACTCATAAAATCATCTAAGGCCAGCTTCGAGAGAAAAATTGCACAGGACACTAAGGATAATCACAAGGCTTTCTTTAGTTATGTTAGGAACCTGGGTGGGAATTCCCAGATATGCTCAGAATTAGTCCAAAATGACATAAAATACACCGAGCCCACAGACATTGCCAACATCCTAGCTGACAGGTTCAGTGCAAACTTCTCCCCCCTCTCCCCACCAAAAGGGCAAATATCTATCCCAACAGAGTGCTGCCCCTGACATCTCAGATGCTCAGGTAAGAGCCGCTCTCCAAAGCAAAAACACAGCATCAATGGGACCAGATGGTGTCCCGGGCTGCATCCTACATGAACTCCAAGAAGAGCTAAACCCAAACATAAAACTACTGTTCAATCTTAGTCTTACTACAGGATATGTACCCAAAGAGTGGCGTACAGCAACAGTGGTCCCTCTCCACAAAGGTGGTGCCTCAACGGATCCTGGAAACTATCGCCCCATAAGCCTGACTAGCTTGGTCTGCAAAGCTATGGAAAGGATCATCATGGACCTCATAAATAAAGATATTGGGGACCTACAGACACTGGATCCTACCAAGTTTGGCTTTGTTAAGGGCAGATCCTGCCTCTTAAACCTGGTTGATTTCTTTGAAACAGTTACCAAGGCCATTGACGAGGGGAAGGTGGTCCACACAGCCTACCTGGACCTCAAAAACCTTCGATACAATACCCCACCTTGGCATTATAGATAAGCTCACCAGCTTAAATATAAACCCCTATGTCACTAGATGGGTTGCAAACTGGCTCAAGGACAGAACCCACATGGTTAGAATTGCTGGAGCCATGTCAGACTCCAAACCAGTTACAAGTGGCGTCCCACAAGGCTCAGTCCTGGGACCTCTCTTGTTCGGTATATATTTCTCGGTGGTACAGGCCAACACAGAAGGACTGTGGCTGACCAAGTTCGCAGATGACTGCAAACTGGGCGCCATAATCAACTCTCCAGCCGACACAAGTATCCTCCAAAAGGGCCTCATAGAAACAGACAACTGGTGCCAGAGCCATGGCCTCAAGCTAAACGCCAAAAAGTGTATAGTCATCCCCTTTGGCAAAAACAAAGTGCCCACAAATTACCACATAGGTGGTAATCCATTAAGTACAGAAGAAGTCATTAGGGACTTGGGGACCCAAGTTGATATCAATCTCTCATTTGACAACCACGTGGCCAAAGTGGTTAGAAAAACATTTTATATAGCCCACCTAATCATGAAGGGATTCACATCTAGATCAGGGGAGGTCATCGTACCTCTTTACTCATCCCTCATCAGGCCCATAATTGAGTACAATGCCCCTTTTGGGATGTACCTTACCAGACACCTGCAGCAACTGGAAAGACCCCAAAAGTACCTCACCAAGAGGATCAAAGGGCTCAAACAGATGCCATATGCTGCCCAGTTAAAGAAACTCCAGCTCTACTCAGTGGCATACCGCCTGCTCAGAGGCGATCTGTGCCTGATGTATAAAGCCATGTCCAACCCGGAATTAATGGACATGCTGCACCTCAGAAAATCCAAATCCCATCGAAGCACTGGCTCGAGACTTGAACCTCAGCACTGAAATAAATAGGACATGCTGGAGGGACAGATTCATAACCCAGAGGCTCCCTTCACTCTGGAATAAAATCCCAGTCCAGGTTAGGCAGAGTCCCACATTGACTCTCTTCAAGAGGAATCTTGATGAGTGGATGGGAGATCGTAGGTTTACCCCGGCTATCACTTCTGTGTCACTGTTAGACAGAGGCACAGTATACTAACCTCAAAAAAAGGCATAGCAAAATTAATTTAAAATGGGTGGCGAAAGCCAAACACACTCTGGCTAGGCTTATAAATGCCCTAGGGCAGATAGCCTAGTATGAACCTATGAACCTATGAACGTTTCCTCATATGCAGTCTTGCATATGGAATTAGGAGAATGCATGAGGCCATGAACCCTAGGGCTTGCAGTATTTTTCTTGCAGATAGCTGGGTTTGGGTGGCCAGTAGTTTGTCAAATAAACCTGTTTTTCTGGAGTGAGGAATGCCATCTGGGAAGTTGTGTTTAAGCTCGGTCCCAGGAATACAATTTTTTGGCTGGGTACCAGATGTGATTTCTTTTCGTTGATAGTATACCCCAGAGATGTTAGGAGTCTCTTTACAAATGTCAGGTGCTGAAGTAGCAATTCCTGACTGTCCCCCTGAATAAGGCAATCGTCCAAGTATGGGTAAATTTGAATTTTTCTCTGCCTGCAGTATACAATGGCTGGAGCCAGGAATTTTGTGAATACCCTGGGCGCAGTAGATAAGCCAAAGGGAAGTGCATAGAGCCTGCCCTGAAACATAAATATTTCCTGCAAGATTCCCTTATGGGGATGTGCAGATAAGCTTCCTTTAAGTCTAGGGTGACCAGCCAGGAGTCATTGGCTAGCATAGGAAGCAGCTGTTGGAGAGTAAGCATTTTGAATTTTGGTACCACCAGGGAGGTGTTCAGAACTGACATATCCAGGATAGGGCACCAAGAGTTTTCTTTTCTGGGCATCAGAAACAGTCTGGAGTAGAAACCCTGTCCCCTTTGCTCTGTTGGAACAGGTTGAATAGCCCTGATACTGAGAAGAGAAAGTACTTGCTTTTGGGCCTCTGCCCACTGGTTTGGGGGAAGGTCTGGCAATCCGCTTCGGGTTGGCAGTGAGTGGAAGTAGAATCTGTATCCCTGGGATACAATGTTTAAGACCCATCTGTCCTGGGTAATGTACTCCCAGTTTTTTGCATGCAGGGCGAGTTTTCCACCTAGGGTGCAAGTACTTGGGCATGGCTGGGAAGGATGAAAGACAAGTCATTGTGAACTTTTTCCATAAGAGGGTGGCTTACCACTCCCTGTTTTTGAGGTGGGAGCACTCCATTGTTTAGATCTGTGCATACCCTGAGACTGTAGTATTGGTGGTCTACTGCTCCTGGGTTTGGGCTGAGGAGGTCTGGGAGGGACTGGAAAGGACCAGTTTTTTGAAGGCCAATGCCTACTGAATCTAGGTGGCTGTACCTGTAGGAAATCTTTAACAGTTTGCATAGATTTAGCTTTTTCCTCCATCTTTTTAAGAACAACTTCTGCTTTAGTGCCAAACATTCTTGGTTTAATGGAGCATCTAATAATTTTGCTTTGACATGGTCTGGCAAGATTTGTTCCTTCAGCCAAGCATGCCTTCTAAGAACAGACCCAGTGACAGCAGCCCTGCAAGATGCTTCTAAGGCATCAAAAACCACACTGCAAAGTATGTTTTCCAACTTGGTTTGCAGAATGCATTAAATCTTGTAAATCTTTATGTTCTGCACAATCCGGAATTAACATCATTTTTTGTTTAATTAGTTCCATAGTATGCTGCTGGTACTTCAACATATGAAACTGGCAATTTAAAGCCCTGATGGGAAGAGTTGCAGAGGTATATACCTTCTTCCCCATCTGTCTAAAGCCCTAGATTCTCTTTCCGAAGGGGTAGGGTTTTTGGCTGTAGTAGCCTTAATACCTTTAGGTCCCTGGGAAATGGTCTCTGGATCCGCAGTGGGATTTTTAAATAGAAATTTGTGAGAGTCAGGTACTCTGTAATACCTGTCAGACTTTCTAGGAGCTGGTGGCAAAGTATCAGGGGTAGGACTGGATTCCATGAAGACATCATCTACAATTTCCAGAACAGGGGAGATACCTAGAGACCTGTGCTGAGGCAAGTTTAAAAATTTCCAGAGTCTCTTTTTGGACTTTGAGTAGTACTGGCACTCCCAGCGGAAATGGTCTCTGACGGTATGCAGGGTTTCACCGAAAGAAAAGTCCTCTGGGGGGGAGGCAGAGGGAATGGAATCCTCTGCATCTGAATCCTCATAGGTAGATAAGGGTATGTCCTGGTAATCTGAGGGGTCAGAGTCATCGGACTCATGATCTGTAGAATCAGAAGGAAAATCAATTCTTTGTCTTTTAGAGGGGGAAGGCTGGCTTCCCCTAATTAAAGTAATAAGGTCTTCAGCCATTCTAAGCATTTGTTTCTGTGGTATGGGAGATTGAGACTGCACTTTGGTCATCGGTTTCCTAGGCGTAGTGCAAACCCTGGGCCTGAGAAATTTGGTAGTTTTATTCAAAAACGAAGTAGTCAGTTTAATATGAACATCGGAAGGTCTGAATACACCCTCAAAAGCCAGTGCCTGCACAGTGGCTCCGGACTCATCCAAGGTAGAGACATCTGCAGGTTCCATAGTCGAAGAAGCATCTTGTGGCATACCAGACTCCGAATGGGTCTCAGTAGAGGCCTGCGAATCTGTAGAAGCAGGTATCAGGCACTGCAAAAGTGCCTCATTGAGTACCGGCGGACTGGCGACTAGCTTAACGGAAGCGTCGTTGGCAGTTTTGGACCTATGTGGTCTGTCTCTGTCTTTATCCTTACATTTTTTCGGAAGATCAGTAGTTGGATGGCTTATCGTAGCCATTTCAGAATATGGAGAATGAGAGCGAAAGAATTTATCAACAAAGATAGCCCGACGACCAATAGTTCAGGTGTTGAACAGGGCACAAAACCGACAGCAAGGAACGTCGTGGTCTGGCCCTAAACAGGTGACGCAGTAAGAATGAAAATCTCTGAGGTATTTGCTTACCACAGGCAAGACAATTAACTTTTTCTGACATCGGTTAGAGCAAGAAAAAAGGATCCCCAATGGGGTACTTAGCTTTAGAAGACTTCAGGTCTGAAACTTGAATAACAAAAATTTCAGGTAGCGGCCGACCGGCACTTGCGAACTGCTTCTGCTTCAGGCTCCGCTCAGCAAAAAAAGCTGATGTAATGGCGTCGGCTGCATGTTTTATACACCTGATGACCTGACGTCATGGAAGAGGCAACAGCATCCGATGCAGAAATCCCAAGACTCTGGTATTCGGGCCGACTGAGGGCTACCTGCAGGCAGATAACTCAAGTGTGATGACTGCAACAGTGAAACACGAAGAACATCAGGGGCTGTTCTGTATCAAAATGAGCTGAAATGGCTGAGGCGTGGATTTTAATAGATGACAAGAAGAAGCCACTATTAAGTAACTCTGCTAGGTAGTCCAGGATAAGAGGGATGGAAGTTTGTGAGGCATTGCCCCCTCCGAACTGGCTACCAGGAGCAGAACCTTTTCCATTTTCCTGCGTAAGATTTTCTGGTGCTGGGCCTTCTGGCTTCTGTGATAATGTCTAGGACCTGTTTGCTTGACAGGGGCCCCTTGTTTGCCTTTAGAGTATTAGCCATGCTGATAGTTTGAAAGTCTGAAAGTCTGGGTGCAGCATTCTGCTCCGCCCCCCCCCCCCCCCCAGCTGAGTTAAGAGGTCTGAGATCAGAGGAAGCTGCCTGGGAGGATGTAAGGTCAGGCTGTGCAATAAAGGGTACCAATGTTGTTTGGGCCAATCTGGAGCAATGAGGATGGCCTCTGGTCTCTCCTCCCTTATTTTGATCAGTACCTTGGGAAAAAGAGGCAGAGGAGGGAATGCATACACAAAGAGGGTGTTCCAGGGGAAGGTCAAGGCATCCACCTTCCACGCTAGGTGGTGATACTCCCTGGTACAGAATCTTTTGAGCTGATGGTGGAGATGCGAAGCAAAGAAATCCACCTCTGGAGCCCCCCATGCCCGAATGATTTGTAAAAAGATTTTTCTGTGGAGCTGCCATTTGTGGGGCTCCAGTAAGTTTCTGCTTAAGTGGTCTGTCAGGGTGTAGTTGATCCCTGGTAGGTATTGGGCTATCAGGTGTAGACCCATGGAAGAGGCTGTCAGCCAGAGGTTCATGGCTAGCCTGCACAGAGGGCAAGATTGGGTTCCTCCCTGTTTGTTGATGTACCACATTACTGTGGTGGTGTCTGTTTTGATAAGGAGAGCCCCTGGCTTGAAATGGGGTTTGAAGGATATCAGAACCTTTTGTACTGCCATCATTTTCTTCTGGTTGATGTGTAAGGGAAGGTGCTAGTCAACCCAAAGACCTTGGGTGCACCTGCCTTCTAGGTGAACACCCTAAGCTATGTCTGAGGCGTCAGTGGTAATGATCTGGAGGGTGAAGGAAAGGCCCTTGTTCTGGGCACAGGCCCCTGCCCACCAGAGAAACCTGGCCCTTATACAGGAGATCAGAGGAAGAGAGGTCTCTAGAGGTTGAGAGTGCTGACACCAAAGGTTCTTTAGGTACCACTGAAGTTTTCTCAAGTGAAGCCTGGCCAGAGGAATTAGAAGGATGCAAGATGCCATGTACACCAAGGCTTGCAGGAACTTCCTCGCAGTGAGGTGACTTCTGGAAGCCAGTTGGGTTAAAATAGAGAGGCAGGAAGCTCTGCTTTTCTGGGGATAGGAAGGCCCTATGGGAAGTTGTGTCCAGCAGTGCTCCCAGGAAAATGATCTTCCTGGAAGGTGTTTACCTTGATTTCTTCTCATTGATGGTGTACCCTAAGGAGGTTAGGAGGATTTTGACAAAGAGGAGGTCCTTGAGAAGCTTTACTTTGCAATCTGCCTGAATAAGGCAGTCGTCCAGATCATGTTAAATTTGCATATTTTTCTGTCTGCAAAAGGCTATGGCCAGGGCTAAGCATTTGGTGAATACCCTGGGAGCAGTAGATAAGCCAAAGGGTAGCGCAGAGAACTGAAAGTGTTGTGAGCCTGTTCTGAAGCGAAGGAATTTCCTGCAGGATTCCCTTATGGGGATGTGGAGGTAGGCATCTTTTAGATCTAGGGTAACTAACCAGGCATTTTTTGTCAGCATAGGCAGCAGCTGCTGCAAAGTTAGCATTTTGAATTTGGGGACCACCAGGAAGGTGCTCAGAATGGATAGATCCAGGATGGGGCACCAAGTGCCTCTTTTTCTGGTAACAAGGAATAGTCTGGAATAAAAGCTTTTGTCTGTTTGATCTGAGGGGACAGGTTCTACTGCCCCTTTGCGATATGAGAGTTTGGACTTGTTTCAGTGCATCTGCCCACTGATTTGGAGTTAAGTCTGGGTACCCTTTTGGAACTGGGAGTTTGTTGAAGGAGAATTTGTATCCCTGAAAAATTATCTTTAAGACCCATTTGGTTCTTTGTTACAGAAAGCCAATTTTCTTTGCAGAGGGAGAGCCTTCCTCCTAGTTTTTGGTGAGTGAAAAGAGGGGAGAGGGAGTCATTGACAGTTTTTTTTTTCATAGAGGGATGGCTTAGAACTCCCTGCCTTTGGAGTGGAAGTGGTCCACTGTTTGGTTCTCTGCTATCCCTGGGATAGGAGTCTTGGTGGTCTGTCCCTGCGGGGCTTACCTTGCCCCTGTCTGCTAGATGCAGGAAAGGACCACTGTTTTGAGGGAAAATTCCTGCTGAATGTAGGAGGTTGTACCTGAAGGAAATCTTTTACTGTTTGCATAGATTTTGCTTTGTCTTCCATCTTTTTAAGTACCTCTTCTGCTTTTACTCCAAACAAGCAGTCCGTATCCAAGGGTGCATCAAGTAGTTTAGATCTGACATGATCAGGGAGAGGTTGTTCCTTCAATCATGCATGTCTCCTAATGACAGATCCTGACAACGCTGCCCTGCTTCAGGCTTCTAGGGCACCAAATCCACAGTGTAATGAGTGTTTAGCACCATGGGATAGGGGCTAGCCTCGAACCAGTAAAAGCTCTCGAGCTTTAGTATTGGCCGCGTCGGAGCCGTATATTGGCTCCGAACCCATCCAGCAAGAATTACGGTGAGATAGGACTACATAACATCAATCTTTTCTGCCTCCAGGTACTTCCAGGATGGGGGTAGGAGGGTGGGTTCGTAAGAATGAAGGGCGAGATGGACTACAAACATGGAACGTTATGGTAAGTATATAACTTCTTTATGTTCTGCAGTCCTATCTCGCCTTCATTCTTACATATGGGACAGCATCCCTAGCACCTTATTCTTGGGTGGCTCAAGGAAAAATACTCCTGAGTAACATGGAACCAAAGGATGCTCGACCCCTGGAGGTTAGATCCAATTTGTAATGAGTAATAAATATGAGGGGTAGTCCAAGTTGCTGCTGCACAAATATTATCAAGTGGGACCCTGACCTGAAAGGCTGCAGAGGTAGACTGAGATCTAGTAGAATGAGCCTTGATTTTGAAAGGTAAAGGTCTACCCTCAGAGGTGTAAATGTAAGCTATACAGCTAGAAATCCAATTTGAGGGGGTCACTTTAGAAACTGGTAAACCTGACCTGGATTCAGAGAAGGAAATAATTGATTTGATTTCCTGAATTCCTTTGTCGTGTGCAAATAAAACTGTAATTGCCTATGGACATCCAACTGATGAAACCCGTATTCTGCTGCATTGGAGTGGTTTGGAAAGAACACTGGAAGTTCTATGGACTGGTTCAAAGTGTCATGGGAACAGACCTTGGGGACAAAGGAAGAATTAGTACAATGAGATACTCTGTTTTAGTGAAAAATCAGATAAGAGGGTTTTACAGATAATGCTTGCAACTCTGACACCCATCTGGAAGATGTAATAGCCACCAAAAACAAAGTCTTCCAAGACAAAAATTTCAAAGGCGATTAATGATAATGCTCAAAGGGTGGGTACGTCAATTTGAATAGCACAAAATTTAAATCCCATGAAGCAACAGGTTCTTGAAATGGGGGTCTTAATAAAGTGGCACCTTTGAGGAAGGTTTTGCACAGCCTGTGTGACATCAGATTAGAGTCTTGTATGCCTAGATAAAAATTAGAAATCGCTGCCAATTGAACCCTGATAGTGGCAGCCACAGATCCCTGGTGGAAAAGCTCAGACAGGAACTCCAAAACCACCGGAATGGAGGCAGTATAAGGGTCAACATTCTTTTTCTCAGCCCAGACTGAGAATCTCCTCCATTTGCTGGAATATAGTCTTCTAGTGGAGGATTTAAGAGAGGACGTTAGTATACGAGTCACAGAGGGTGAGCAGTCGTGATGCCTGACTAGGGATGGAACTGGGTGAGAAGTCGTGAAGCCTGACTAGGGATGGAACTGGAGCAGCCAAGCTGTCAAATTCAAGGTGTGTAAAGTGGGATGAAGCAAGCCTGACATGTGTGTCAAGAGATCTGGTACTGGATTCAGAATCTAAGGATCATCTAGGAGAAGAGGCCTGAGAAAGGGGAACCATACCTGACGAGTCCAGTAAGGAGCAATGAGGATCAGTTTGCTTCCCAGTCATTTCGCTTTCTGAATAACCCCGAGTATGAGAGGAAAAGGAGGAAAAGCATAAAGTAGACCCAAGGGCCAATCGTGAACAACAGCGTCTCTAGGTAACTCCCCTGGGGGGGGTGAGGTAAAAATAGCTGCTGCATTTGGCGTTGATCAGGCTGGCAAAGAGATCGCAGCAAGGCTGTCCCCATCTGCAGAAAATCTGCTCCGCTGTTTCCTGTTTTAGAGACCACTTGTGAGGCATCAAGATTGCCTGGCTGAACTTCTCGGCTATCATGTTGGTTGTCACTGGAATGTGCGTTGTCACCAGAAAATGCTGGGAAGATACTGCCCAAACTTGAATGGCCTCTCTACAAAGTGGGTATGATCTGGTTCTGCCCGGTTTGTTGATATACCATACTACTGACACGTTGTCTGACTGCATCAGAATCATCCCCAGAGGCAGAAGGTCGTGAAGTGCTTTCAACTCCAGGAGCACCGCCCTCATCACTAGAATGTTGATATGCAGATGAGCCTCATGATCTTGCCATGTGCCTTGGACAGTCCTGCCTAGATAATGCCCCGCCCACCCTGTGAGGCATCAGTGATCACAGTGGCAACAGGTTAGCGAGGAACAAATGAAGTGCCCATGGTTAACTGATTGGGTAGAGTCCACCAAATGAGGTCCTTCTTGCAAGAGTCTGTCAGCAGTATGTGATGAGATAATGGTAGGTGATGAAAGGACCATTGGGACGGCAACAGCCACTGAAGAATCCTCATGTGTAGTCTGGCTAGCAATAGTAAAATGGTGGAAGCCATGGTCCCTATAAGCTGCAGTATACACTTGGCCTTGACTTTTCGTAAGGGAAGAAGACATTGAATTTGAAGAACCAGATTCTGTGCTCTTTCTACAGGAAGACGAGCCAACATGTTTACTGTGTCTAACTCTGCGTCTATAAAATTCACAGGTTGAGAGGGCAATAAGGCAGATTTTTCCCAATTTATAGAAATCCCCAACTGGGCACAAAGTTGCATGGTAGCGTCCCTGGTCTGAAGAAGTAGATGCCTGGTGGGGGCGGTCAAGAGCCAGTCATCCAGATATGGAAACAACTGGAATCCTCGACATCTCAGGTGAGCTGTCACTACTGCCATACACTTGGTGAACAACCTGGGGTTTGTGGTGAGACCAAAGGGCAGAGCACGAAACTGGCAA